>NW_022900918.1:17183723-17189000 GCF_012274545.1 Fukomys damarensis
GGGTCTCACTATGTAGTTGAGACTGACCTGGAACCCACTATGTAGCCCAGGCTGGTCTTGAACTCACTGCTATCCTCCTGCCTCAGCCTCCCAAGTGCTGGGATTACAGGCATGCGCCACTACACCCGGCTAAATCATACAACTTTTAAATGATATCTTTTAATTAAAAAAGTACAATCGAGGAAACTGAGCCTGAAAAATATTAAATCGCTGTGCAAGAGACCTCAGCTAATAAATCTGTCACTCAAACTCAGCCTTGTTCATTGTCAGCAAGTGAATATTTTCATGTTTCTGTACTTTAAAGTATTTTTGAGCAAAGAAATCAGAACTTGGGTTAAAGGAGAAGTCTGGGTTAAAAAAGAAGCAAAGATGACTGAACAAAATGTGAGAAATCTTCAGAATTAATGAGTCATTACTAGATTCATTTTGTTCTCCAGTTAGGATAAAATATGGATTTGTGGGGCTGGGGATTTTGCTCAGTAGTTTTGCCACCTGCCTCACAAAGCACAAAGGCATGAGTTTAATCCCTAGTACTGACCCCCACAAAAGGATTTGTGGAGCCATTTGTTTACATTAGGAAGCAAAGATTTCTTTCTCTCCTTTGTTTCCTGGTACTTCTATAACCTTTCAACCCTGTGCTGTGAGTCCTGCCTGACAAAGCTCTCTATAATCCTTCAAACTATAAATTCCCTCTTTTCTACTTTTTTTTTCCTAAACATTGAAGACTCATCCTAGGGCAGTCTACCACTGAGCTACATACCCACCCCTTTTTAATTTGAGAAAGGGTTTCACTAAGTTATTCAGGCTGGCCTTAACTGCCATCCTCCTGCCTCAGCCTCTCCAGTAGCTGGATTACAGATGTGCACAGCTGTATTTGGCTTCTACTATTTATTAAATGAACTTTTGGTTCTCAACTTGCTCTTATGAGAATGGATGTTGCTGTATCTAATTTTGAAAATTGTATTCTTTGTTTTTTATTCTTTTCTACCCAATTTATGCAAGTTTTTAAAGTCAACTGAAATCCAACGCCCTGTAAAAAATTATGATTTTGTTTTTGAGGCCCATTTTGGAGTTCATATGATCTTTTCTTTCACATTATTTATTATTTATTGCTGTGCTATGTTTCATTGTCTTTTATGAATGCCATCTCTGGGTTATCAGTTCCTAAAAATGGTGCACTTTTGATTTTCCTCTAGCAACTGTAGACTTTAAAAGCGGATGTGGATTTGAGAAATGGCTGGGGAAATAAGCAGGATCTGTTAATTACAAGGGCCTCGGATGATGCCAAATAATTCTCAGCACTGACTGTATAGAACTTCTCTTGGGTTCTCCCGGGATGTGGGCTGGGAATCTTCACAGTAGCCCTGTGTCTGCTACATGAGGGCGTACTCTTATTTCTGTTCTTTTTCTTCTTTCCTCTTGTTTAGCTCAACTTTGCTCTGCAGGGCCAGTTTCCTGCTTATCTCTTCACCACTCACTATTCAAGAAATTGGCACCATTTTTGGCTCATCTTGCTTAGTTCTTGTTGGAGGCAAAAAGGACCTCTGCCATATTTAATTTCTAATGGAATTACCTGACACCAGATTCATAAAAGACAGCAATATTTCTTCTAAACTCAGGTTTTCTAGAACCTCTGATATTTCTCTATTAAATTTCTAATTAAAGTTCAACAATTCTTATTATTTCATTTTCTTGTGATTTCTCCTAGAAAGTTAAACTTCATATATACTGTAGCTCTAGCTTTGAACATGTTCACTTATTAATTTTTGTTCAGATATCTGTATGTTACATTATCTACTTTTTCACTTCCAGAATTTTAAAAATATGCTTTCTTTTTGTATCACTATGACTTTTATTCACCTTATTAATGCTAATGATTATTGTTATATTGGTTATTAGCACTTCATTATTTATGATTATTCATAGATTTAAGAATTTTGAAATTCATATGTTCAAATTACTTCATATATATATATATATATATATATATATATATAGCACAGTATAAAAATTGAAGTCAAAAGAATCACATGTTCTTTATTTTGGAATCAAAGACCAATTAATAATAATTACTAATTTATTTTCCTGGAACTCAACATTATATAACATCTTTATTTATACTTGTGATATAATAAAAATTCAGAATGTCTCTTTCAAGAAAATAATAGTATTTAAACCACTTTTTAATAAAATGCCAACTTGATTTTTATTGATCAAGGCACAGTGAAATTTAGTGGCAATTCAAGGCAGTGTGAGATGACTATCAAATTAATTCTGATATCCAGAGGCAAACTCACAAATGAATAGGGAAGGCCTGTGTAACAGGACATCCAGGTGTGTGTGTGTGTGTGTGTGTGTGTGTATGCATTTGATGAGCCTAAATTCTGATTATTAGAAGTAAAGCTATCTTAAACCTGGTCAGATATTGGATATAAACTAATTATAAAGAAAAGGGTTAGACAAAACTGGAAATCAGAGAATGCAGTAGCAAAAAAGAACGGTGTTTCTGACAAAGATAAGCACTGACAGAAATGGTGGGAAATTGTTTGTCATTACATTATACGGACACTAAGTCTTATTAAAAAAGGTTTCCCTTTCACTGGGAAAAACAGAAACTGCCTGACTTTTAATAGATAAGTTTTCAATGAAGAGAAGAGTAACTGATACCTAGAGAGTGAGACTTGTGAACTGGGTTTTGGGGAAGCTACACATCACTCAACCAGTGAAATTAGTTTCCAAGAAGAGACACTTTGAAGGTCAGAAGATTGAAGGAAGTGTATTTCCGAAGGGTAAATGTTGGAAATCTGTATAGAATCAACATTAGAAGGATAAAAATCAATCCTTTGTTTTATCACTTCTCTAGAACCAACAGAGCTTTGAATTGGATAACTAAATGTGTACATGTAACAGTCACCTTTCACTAATTATCTTTTAAAGCATTCAGTCTTTTTTCTCGTTGAGTTTATTGGAACATTGTAGGTATACAGTACAGTAATTCATTTCTGGGATCCTGTACCTTTACATGACAGATCTTGGTTCTCATTTTTCCCCTTATCCCTGTCCCCACTTCACCCCCTCCTCCCCTTTACAAACACTTTATTTTCATTTTCTCATATTTTTTTTCATTTCCCTTATTACCTTTCTCCTACCCTTCCCACTTTCCCTACACCTTTAGCCCTTCTCTTCCTATTTTACATTGTCAATTATATCATTAGGATCTTATATACTATTATAGTTTTTCACACTAGAGAAACTATTCAATATTTACACATGTGACTTATTTATTTCACTTAGGAGTATATCCTCAATATGTATCCATTTTCCTAGGAATGAATCTAATTTCTCATTCTTTATGGCTAAGTAGTAATCCATTTTATAGAAAAACCACATCTTCTTTATCCAGTTTCCAACTAAAGCACTCAGTTTTGCTCTTTCTTATATCATATAAAATAAATTCAGGAATTTGGTTCAAAAATGTTCAGACAATGAGTGAAGTTTAAAAAATGGAACACAATATAAATTGTGTCTATGTGTGTGTATGTGGATATATGTGTGAATTGTGTGGTTTATACTGTGCAGTAAGAGACTGAATCCAACATATCAAAGGTTAGACTCAGGTTTTATATCCCAGCTCCTATGAGACTTTGATCAAGGTTAACTTCTTTGATCTCCAATATACGCTTCTATAAAATGTGAAAAAATACTTTATCTTAGAATATTTTAAGGGTCCTATGAATTTATATATAGAAAAGTATGGTACTGGATCTAGAAAATGCTGGATGCTCAGTAAATATTATTGATTATATTCACATAGTTTTATCTTATTAGGTAATAACAAGAGACAATAATTCTTTATGTTGTCAATTCTTTATGTTTTTAGGGTGACAGTGCTTACTATTTGTAGAAATCCACTGTGTCTTTTTAGTACCTTTATGCATTATTTTTGGTAAAGCCTTAAATCCTATTGTGTGTCTGTTTTTCTCGTGTCCTTTTATACTATACTTTATGTCCTGGGCAGCCATCAAAATACTCATTTAGGAGGTTAGAAGCTAATGCCCATATTGCAAATCCCTCGACATTCTAAATCCAGCCAAATAAAGTAAGCAGCAAAATATTTCACATGAATTCTCCAAACAGAGAGGGTTATCAAGTTCATTTACATGTTTACCAAGGCCGCCAACCTTCCTGGCTTGTTTGGCAAAGGGCTGTTTTTATGTGAACTAAACTTTGTTTCTGATGGTCTGTTGGTAGTCAAACAGCATGCTATCTCACTCATCACTTATTACTTACTTAGTGGACCTGTTTTCCATCAGTGAAGCTTGGCATTTAATCAGAGGGTGGGGTGCATCATTTCCAAATGTGTATATAGTACTGGAGGCAACAAAAATCATTAAAATTTGGCTCCCAATATAATGACTAGGTGCATGAATAGGGGTGGAAGTTGTAAAGCACAATAAAATGGTTAAATTTGGTGTGTGGGAGGAAGAAATTATTTGTAAGGCCCATAAACATCTTTAGCCAAAATATCTATTACATGCTCAATAGTGCTAATGAGCTGTTCTAAAAATGCAGGTCACTAAAATATGTATTTTCAGCTCTTGCTGTGTAAATGAACATTACAAAGAAGAACTGCTGGCTTTCTGTACTATTTCTGAAAGGAAAACCCACAACTTCAGTGCTACATCATGTTTTTTTTTCAAGTATTATTTTTAGAAATTGTAATTTCAAAAGCAAGAATTTCACGAGTTTTTGCACTATGATTTTTCTAAATCAGTTCTAATTATTGTAAATATAATGATTCAAAATATGAATTCTCAAAGAGGTAACATTTTAAGTATTAATTTTAATTTTAAACAGAAACACTTCATATACCAATAAATATAAGTAACAAATAGTGGTAAGCTGTATGACAGTCTAGGTGAATCAATGAAAGAAAAACCAACATTGTATTTGTATTTACCTCTATATCTTCATATGTGTTTCACATACCCTTACCTATGAGAAAATAATGAAAATCAACTTATCAATAATCAACATCCTTTCAATGAATATAAAATAACCAAACAGGAAAAATGGAATAAAAATCTCCTATTGTCACAGAAAAAACACAGTATACACCCGTGAAGTCACGGTTCAGAGTTATTGGCCTCAGTCGTTCCAGAGTTTGCCTTAGAACCTAACTAATAATTGTTTGCGAAATCTCCCACAGTTTCTCAGAAGCCGCAAGTATCCTCTAAAACTGCTTTTTTTTTTTTTTTTTTTTTTTTTTTGGGGTTT
>NW_022900918.1:17189074-17276786 GCF_012274545.1 Fukomys damarensis
TTTTTTTTTTTTTTTTTTTTTTGACTGGAGGTTCGCAAATAGCAAATGGGAAGCGTTATTCAGTTCTCCTTGCTGCTGATTGGCTGCTGCCCTGTAATCCATCTGACAGATGCACTTACATTCTTGCATTATAGCAGGTTGCTGTACCGCATGTGGCTGTCTCAAGTATTCTGGATTTTATTCTTAAAGTCCTAAGATACTTAGGAAGCCAAAACAGCCTGCACCTTCTGAGGCTTTATTAATATAGTATTTTATTAAATTAAATTACATAACTGTGGGAGACATAGCATATTTAGGGTTTAACTATAATAGGCATTTTCCTAACCATATCTGAAACTCAAGGCTTTTCACAATTCTGTGAGTGCTCTAGGAAAGTAATCTCCATGAATTTTGGGGGTCCACTGTAGCTCAGTCACCAGCTGAAACGTGTTGTTGTGAAAAGCCTTTGTTCCAAGTTATGATGTTAGTAAAGTTGTAACTGACATACAGTTTGGTGATATGAGACTTTATTTAGAAGAGTTGGCTCTAAGATCAGATTCAATATTTTCTTGGGAAAATTAAATTCACCAATCTACGTCCATTAGTAAATCAGCACTAGTGCACTGTAAATCATATAGCCACTGCTACTATAAGTAGCTTTGTTCCCGTAAACTGCCAGTAAATGGAGCCAGATTTCATGGAGGAAGGCTGAGTCGATCAATCTTTATCAGACAAAGTGTCTGAGCATCAATAAAAAACTGAGCCAACCTGGTAATTAACAAAGGGAAATTTTAGAAAGAATTTAAATTTATTCTCATGTTTGTGGTAAAATTGGGAGTGATGACAAATAAAAATATTTTTGTAAGTAGTTTGGTTTTCACTATATTTTTAAGTAGGTCTTTCTACAAACTGGAATCTGGCTTTTCTGAATTGTTCAGGGAGAACAATTGAAAACCAGATGAGGCTGGTTTGAAAATTTGGCTGCCTAAACCTTTAAAAATGGTCTTAGATTTTAGCAACAACCTTATTTTAGCTTTGACTAAACTAGCTCGTATAACATATAACATATGTAATATAACATATGTAGTAATATAATTGTTTGGACTGCAGCTTACATTGTGAACATTATCTGCCCTGAAAATTTCATCTTTTTGACTTCAAAGTATTGCATACTATTTGTCAAGATCTCTGGCTTCAGTTTGGTTCTAAGGTTGCCCTGCTACAATAGGCAGAGAAATTCATTCCTCGTCTTCTTGAAGCTTGCAGACCAACTTTAAATGAATAGAGCAAAGTATACTAGTGTTGCTTGTAGTGTGATATGAAAAGTGTAAATTAGGGGGTCAGGCAAGATTTATGGCAGGAAAACTTTCTAAGTTGAAACCCAAAGGCCAAGTCCAAATTAGTCCCACATGAAAATGAGAGATGATCTCACCAGGGAGAATAAGGAAAAGTAGATGTAGAGGTTGTGAGATAATTACAGGAAACTGGAAAAAGGATCTATGTGGTTGAGGTTGAATTTGGTGGGGAAGAAATAACAGAGAGCAAATGACAAAGGTAATCTCTGATCATAAAAAATACACTGTTAGCTCAAGGAGTTACTGTAAAGTGCAAGAAAGTGTTACAGAAGAACAGTAATGTTTTAGAGCAGAGTTATCGAAAGAGAATGTTGCAATTTAGACAATAAGTTGGAAGGAAATAGAGTGCATGACCTGGAAAGTGGGTGCACATTGAGGTTTAGGCAAAAGATGATAATAAGTAGAATAGGGATGTGGCAGAAAAGTGGAAGATGTGTGTTGTTGACTGTGGTTAATAAGGTGCACAGGTCACCACTCTGGGCAGTGGAGTAGAATCTGGTGCTATTTCCTGTTTAGAGATTACAATAAGAGCTAGAGGACAGGGAAAAGGTAACAGGTCCACATTTAGACAAGGTGATCTTGAAATGTCTGTGGGATGGATGAGTTATGCGCAGTTAAATATAGGGATGTGGAGCTGAGGAGAAAATCTAGGGCTATCAATGTACATTTTTGAGTTTTCGGAGTGTACATTGATATCTAAGCCACGGGAGTGCTGGGATGGTCTGGAAGGCGGAGTATGCAGTGAGAAGAAAATAAAGAGCAGGAATGTGGACTCCTTTCTTTGTGACTCACACTTGTCTCCCATATGGCTAGTGGGAAGATTCACAAAAGGTAGCACATTTCCCTGCTTTAATTTACTTAAAAGAAAACATTAAGAATATATGGAAAGGGGAAACCTTAAATCATACGAACCCGAATTGCACGCATAAACGGGGATGGTCTGAGAGATTGTTTTTCTAATGAGAAATGTATTGCTCTGTGAGTCCTAGCCTATCAAAATAGCAGGATAAACTTCAGAGGATAATCTTATATGTCTGCCAGAGACAAAACTAAAAAAGTTATAGAATTGCTAATTGTTCTCTAAAGTGGCCTTCATCATCCTAAGTAAACTAAAGACAGCATTTTCAGGGTTCACTACTGTTCAGCTTACAAATTCCATAAGAAGAGTGAAAATTCCTCTGTAAGATTTTATGAAGTGCTTATTCACATATTTTTTCTATAATTTTAAATACAATTTTTGCATATTTTATTACAGATTGAAACAAACAAAATAACAAATATTTTCAAATAGCTATCATGTTCTTCAGTTCTGAATAGTGTTTTCCCTTTTACATTAATTTGCCAGTTTAAAGAAAATGCATCAAGTATTCTATAGATTTTGAGAAGCACAGAGGTCCTTCATTTTTAGGAAATAAGCTCTTAATAAATGAATGCGTGCAATGTCAGTGGAACACAAATGATCACCACCCTACCTGGCACAGTGAAAATACTCAGTCATGGTATAATTTATTTATTTGACTTACAGAAGCTATGATCGAAATAGTTGCTATGTAGATATTAGAAAATATCATCAAAGATTTCTGTTGGGCTAAAGCCTTTAGCAATCAGCTCTAAGTGAATTTGTTTAACCCATGGGAAAGACTTATCCTGCCAATCAAGCCAGAGCAAGGCAGAGATCAGGGCTTGGCCTAAATTGAAGCGAAGATCTTTTGGAATCCTTCATTATTACATTCTTTTATTAACTTTTTGTTCTTTTTGTTTGTATGATGTAACATTTCTTGTCTCTAAACAGAGTAGTCTCTTTGCCTTTCTACTCATCTTTGAAAGAAAAAATAACCTCCTCATCAGTTCTAGGATGTGAAAGGATGAAAGTGTCAGAGAAATAGTAAAGGATATAATAGGCAAAGATTGTGTATCTTTTTTCTTGGGTTAGAGACAAAAAATTGCCTCAGGCAAGTCACTTGACATGCCATTCATTAGCCTGTGACTCAGCAGGGGTGAGTGACATTTGCTAGGATCCTCTCACTCATGCCAGCCCCCCATTCAGCTTGTCATAGGGACAACTGGTGACATCCAAACTCCTACTTCAGAGATTCCATTGAGGTGAAAGTATAAGTGTGAAATACTCTACTAGTCAAAATGACTTTCAGGCATAAGTGGAAGAAATTTCATAGAAAATGAATTTAGTTCTGTTATAATAACAGCCCTTACTTTAAAGGAAGTTTAAAACTTTTGTTTTGTTTGTTTTTAAAATGTAGTTCTATTAATGTGGTTTAAAATATTTGTTTTTGTTGGAACAAATGTAGGTGTCAGAGAAAAAATTAAATATAACTTATAAGGAATTGAGTGAATACAGGAACTTTCCCACAACTGATTTTTAACAGAGTTGTGAATGTTCTAGGGGAAAAACTCAGAAAGTATTTCCTTATGGATTATGGAGAGTTTTGTATTCAGCAAGCATTAGAACATTTTCCTTTGCAACATTTACTCTATTACTCAGTCTTAATTAGCTTTGGAGATAGAAGTTTTGAATAGAAATAGAAAAATAGAGTGGAAATGAATAATATATGGAGGTGCCAGAGGTGGTTTGTATAAGAGTCAGACTGATGAAAAACTTTGACATTAAGGCAGCTATAACAAAAATGAAGAGAAAGCAGGGAGTCTGTGTCAGAATTTGAAGGTGGGTTAACAACATTATATTGTGTGGTTTCCTTACCCAGAGTGTTTCTCTGTGGAAAAGATTGTATTTCAGTAGAGAAAGAAGGTTGTATTTTTGAGAAATAAGCTAGATGCCCTGATTGGGGGAAAAAATACACACCATGGTATATGTTATTTAAGTGGAATATAGAATCTTATAGGACTGGCACGTCATCCCTGGGAAATATTTGAACATATTTTTAGTTTCATGTATGAAGTGGTTCTGATGGAATGTCTTCATTCTGAAAGCATGCATTCATTTACCTAAATTTAAAAACATTGAGAACGGTGTCTCTACTGACTTTGCTCCTTTTCATATTGGAGTCCTATCCATCAGTCGGGGAGGGGAGCAGATCTCTTAAATCTATCGTCATTCCTAATCTACTGTCATACTCCTTTCCTCAAAACATTTAGTTTATCCTATATGATAAAATTCAAACTTGGTGTAAGTTCATTGTTTTTCACATTTTATTAATCTTACTTCCTTTTTCTTTGCAAGTTGTACTTTCGTATTCTTCCTTTTGAATCACACAAGCTCACCTCCATTTCTTTAACCCATATTCTCCCAGAATGTTCTTCTATGTTCATGTGCACATTTTCCCAATAATTCAGTTGTGTTCCCCTTTCTGTGAAGTCTTTTCTGACCCTTTAAACTGAAGTAGGTAACTCTTTCATATACTCCCAATTAGATGAGTTTCACAATAATAGACATCAGATTCTTTTAAGTTTTTACCACCCCTATTTATTTTAAATATCTGAAAGCAAGGTCTATGTCCTTTATCTATGATAGTATTACATCTACCATATGAGGTAGACTTTAAGTAACTTGGGCATAGAAAGAATTATGTCCTAACAATGACACTTATGAAGATTAATATTTTTTAAAAAATGAAATTTCAGTAATGCCACTGTAAGATGCTTTTATATATAGTCATGTTGTGGTGTTTGTGGCACATTTATTATGGTTTTGCAAGAGAAAGGACACTCAAATGTTACAGATTTAATAGAAGAAGTTAGCTTAAACTCATGTCCTTGGAACTGCTGTTGTCCCAGAGCAAGTATAGACACGTTACCTCTGTCTTCTTGTCCTGAGTAATGTCAAGTGGTGCAGAAAACATGGATTCAAGAATACAGTCATTTATATAAATTCCATAAATCCTCTATTTAATACTCTGAAAGGCAGAAGACAAATTTGGTAAAACTAACACTTAAAACATATATTGACTAAAAATATGCTTTATGGCAAAGATTCTAAAAATAATTGCATTTTCAGTGTGTGTGCATGGCAAACACCCCTGTTTTGCCATGCAATGCATTTTTCTAAATCAAATCTTATTGTGGGGCTGAGGTATTCCCCTATTTTTTTCTTATCCATCTGAAGATCCTTTAAGCTCTTGCTTTGACCTTTACACTGTTTAAGTTTTAAAAATATTAATATAACAAAGGGATTTTATTTTGACATGTCAAAGGTAATAAAAATTTTTTGTTTATATCTATAAGTTTGTATAATAGATTTTGTGAAGTAAATTTTAGAAACCCTGTAAAATATTCAATTTTCTGAGTATCAAAATTATATTTTATACAAATGGAAAATCAGTGAAGCCATATGTACATTTTGTTTTTTGTGCAATATAATTAGATTCTGAATTCTAATCTGATTTGTTATGGCATGGGATTCTGAATCATAAATTTTTTATTTCAGTGTAGTATATACATACAGGTTTGTTCAGAAAACTATATATATATATATATATATATATATGAAAAAACAATGAATGTATCAAGTAATTTTACTTTTAATAAAATTATATCAATTCTCTATATAACTCACTTTATGGTAAGCTAAAATTGCCTGTTTATACACACACACACACACACACACACATATATCTATATATATGTATATATGCAATATATACTTGCTCAATAAGCCCAGGAAAATAAATAGTTGTTTTGTTTTGGTTTGGTTTTGGTACTGGGGATTGAACTCTGGTCCTTCTGCTTGCGAGGCAGGCAGCACAGAACCACTAAGCTAAATCCCTGGCCCTAAATGGTTATTTTTAAATGAATGCAATGTATCTGCTGTAAAAATTGCAGTGTTAACATTTTAAAATTGGTGTCTTTAAAACACAGGAAATATGAAAATATCTTTGAAGATGATTTAGTAAAAATCCTGGTTTTAAATTTCAATCATGATTGTTAAATTTTACAAAGGTACCCCTCTCTCAGTGTAGCTGGCAGTACATGAACAGAAAAAGCCATCCATACAATGCACTGCTTTTGTGGCTCTTTCTTCATGAATGTGGTCAGATTTGTCTTTGTGATCCTGCTACAGATAAAACATGCTACACAGCAGAACTAGCACAAAGAATCAACAACTGAGATCTCATCTTATTAAAAAGCTTCTGCACTGCAAGAGAAATTACCAATAGAGTTAAGAGACAACCTACAACGTTGGAAAAAATTTTTACCAACTGCTCCTCAGACAATGACCTACTATCTAGAATATATAAAGAACTAAAAAAAAAACCAAAAAACCAGACCCCCCCAAACATAAAGACCCTATTCGAAAATGGGCATCTGAAAGGAACAGACACTTCTCAGACAAACAAGTAAAAGCAGCAACTAAATATATGAAAAATGTTCAAGATCACTGCTCATTTGAGAGATGCAGATGAAAACAGCACTGAGATTCCACCTCACCCCACAAAGAATGGCTGCTATCAAGAAATCACACAATAACAAATGTTGGTGGGGTTGTGGGGAGAAAGGAACCCCTCTCCATTGTTGGTGGGAGTGCAGACTGGTGCAACCACTGTGGAAATCAATATGGAGATCCCTCAAAGAAGTAGGATTATAAATTCCATTTGACCCCGCTATCCCTATGCTGGGTATCCTACCGAAAGAATTAAAAGAATCACACCACAATGATATATGTACTCATGTTTTTAGCAGCACAATTTGTAATAGCTAAAACTTGGAAACAACCCAAATGCCCATCAACTGGAGACTGGATAAAGATGTGTTTTTTTTTTATAAAATGGAGTACTACTCAGCCATAAAGAATGAGAAACTAGAGTCATTTATAGCTAAATGGATCCATAATAAGGCCATACTCAATTGAAATAAATAGGACACACATGTGTAAATACTGAATAGTTTCTCTAGTATGAAAAACTAAAAGTATAAATAAGGTTCAAATTGTATAATTGATAAGGTGAAATAGGAAGAAAAGGGTTAAAGGAGTAGGGGAAGTGGGAAGGGTAGGAGAAAGGAAAGAAGGGAAAAGAAAAATATGAGAAAAGGAAAAATGGAAACGAAGTCTTTATAAATAGGGAAGGATGGAAAGGGTGAAGGGGGGCAGCCGAATGGGGAAAAGTAAGAACCAAGATACATCACGAGGAGGTACAAGATCCCAATGATGAATATAACTGTACTGTATACCTAAAAAGTCAATAAACTTAATGAAATAAAAACCAAAAAAACAAATGCTATAGCCTCACCACAGGTAATCGCCCCAAGATAGCACTCTCCTTATTTTGTTTTTAGTAAATATACATTTATGAACAATTATTATAAAGTCATTAGAGAAAAACAATTTTCTTTCAGCTGTCTTAAAAATTATTTGCTATTTCCCCCTACTTAGCAAAACTAAGTAATTCTGTGATGTTTCATGTAAAGTAAATACAGAAAATGGTGGATTTTCAGTTTGAAAGTTTGTTCTGTTGCTCTTGGAAATTCAGTATTCTCATCAATCTTTAGTGTCGTTGGGTTTCAGAATGGGTGTTCAATATTTCTGGACACTAGAGAGTTTCCTTATTCTGAAGCCCAGCCCCTCCTGGTTGTGAGCCATAACATCTGCAGTTCTGTTTTTACATCATTCTGGGATGTGGTCATCATTCTTCTTTTTCCTTTTTGTGTAAGTACGGCATACTAACACAATGCCCCAAGTTGTTATTCATTTTATGTATATGCCATTATTCAGACAAAATAATTTATGGCCATTGGGAATAGCATAGGTTATTTATAAATATTGTGCTATTTTATTATTAAATAACCATTTTTAATATTATGGCAGTATACAATATCATATATGTCAGCTTGTTATTGCATATTTGTGAATATCTTTATGGAGTACCAAGCAATAGTCTATTATTAAAAAACTTTAAGAGGTAACTAAATAAAAATCTTATCTCAAGTTAGAGTTCTTTGTTTGAAATATATCTCAAAATAGTTCATGCTATGAATTATGTATGCTACTATCTCAAGTTAGAGTTCTTTGTTTGAAATATATCTCAAAATAGTTCATGCTATGAATTATGTATGCTACTCCCATGACGGTATAGTTTGGCAAAATTTCCTTTTGGTTGAGGAAAAAGCCTACAACCATTTTAAGTTGTGGCAGGTGAAGGGAAAAGTGAATGCTAGGAACTGAGACTAGGAACATAGTGATAACTTCAGATGTGGTCTTTCTTTAGGATATCACAAGATCTTAATCAGTGCTATTAAGATGTAATTCTTCTTCCAACTATAAAGAATTGAACTCCCTTAATGCTAAATCCACTTAAAATTACTCTTAAAAATCCTTAAAACTTGCGTTGTAAGATTTTTACACTGGAATAGAGTAAAATAAAATGCATTTATTAAACAAAGTTCTTTAGCTTATATTTTGAATCATCCAAAAATATATTATTTTCAAATTTCAATATTTAAGTCATCTTCAAAGCTTTAATTGCATTTTAAATTACTTAAAGTTATTGAGGCATTTGGCATTTGCTCCTCCACAAAATATAAATTGCAAGCGTAGTGCAGGCCCTGGGCATGTGTTAAGGATTTTAGGTTGATCCTGGGAGAACAAAGAGTTGAAAATTGAAACTATCTGTGGTGTCCATGTATGATAATGAATTTCTTCAGACAAAGAAAGTCAATTTGTAGGTTCTAGATGAATAGATTTGATCGAGGCAGATCAAGTTTTATTACCATTTCTGATTCTAATTCCTCTGCTCATTTGATTTCAGTTTTTACTAAAGAAATAGATCTGTACTTTAAATTAGTGTTATTTATTGCATTTATCTGTTGTCTCAGAAATGTTGTTTATTCCTTATCATATTTTATGTCTCAGCATACAAGGTGCAAGTGTGGAGTGAATTGAGTCAGGACTCAGCACCAGTGAACTTTAATGTAGACATGATAAGTTGTAAAGAAAATTCAGACATGCATAATACATTCAAGTGAACTGTACATTTTGTTTCTTCTCTCTTCCTTGTTTGTTTTGGAGGGTTGCTGTGAAGTTTGGTTCTTTGGAGACATTTCTTTTTCCTGTCCTTTGATGCTCAAACTATTTTATTTAAGTTCAGAGACAATTATGTTGCCTGTCTCATTTCTTTTTTGGACCTGATTTCTTCTTGATTGTAAATTTGTCTTTGGGGAATCCTTTTCTTCCTTTAGGCCAAACAGATGTTTTTTATTTTATTTTTCTTTTCTCTCTTTTTTTTTCCATTAAGAAGGTCAAGTTCATTTGGGGGAAAAATTCAGTTCGGTATGTTCTTTTCTTTTTTATCAACATGCAAAACATCAAGTACAGATTGCTTTTGGGCTGAGATTCGCTATAACTTATTTAGTAGTACTGAATTAATTATCTTTACATTTCCAAATGGTAGCACCACTCCCAATTCTCACAAAAAGCATAGTGCAGCTTATTGTAACTAATTTATTATAATCTGAAAATATGGACAATACATTCTTAGCCTTGTGTAATGGATTACTAAAAATAATGACTTTAGCTTTTGTTCCTATTTTGCTGTGCTTTCACATTCTCTGTATAAATACTTATGTCTGATTAGTAAAACTTATTAAACCAAAGCTTACTTCATATTTTCTTTGTGTCTCGGCACTACCTGTTTCACGATATAGTATCCGGTATCACTTAATTAAATGACTTATTATATCTCTGGCCTTCAGAACCCGTGGGCTATATTGGGATGAAACTATATAATCAAAGTTAATTACTGACAGCATGAATTCTATTCAAGTTTAGAGAACTGTCAGAAGATTAGTAAAATAAATATTAGTTTGCATTTAACTGAAGAAAAAGACACAAAATGGTGGTGCTTATAGAAGTTTATCATATTTTTTGAAAGGATAGTGACCCTACCCTCTTCTTTTTTAATAAGAGGAAATGAAATAATATAATATCCCCTGATAGGTAATCCATTTAACCTTCCTTTCTTCCCTCCCTGCTTTCCTCTCTAGAAATTAGTATACAGATTCCTTTAATTCACTAGGATATGTTTTCTATAAAGACAAATAGATTCAGTTTTATGTTGATAAGAAGAGCACATTTTACTTTCCTATAGCCTTATAATCATATCAAAAGGTTTGAATATAGGCAGGCAGAGAAATCAAAGGGTACATTTGCTGTATGAAAGATCTTGTTGTCACATTTTTTATCTTTCTAAAGTTCCTGAGATCTATATCCTTACAATTTCAAAAGTTTGTAGATCAAGAATTGTTAGAAATAATGGAATACAGGGGACATATGGATGGTTTATTATTTCCTTTTCTTCACTAACACATAAGGTAAGAGAGAACTTGTATGTATGATTTAAACCACAGGATTCACCAAATTGCTAGTGACTTTTATTAGTTTTGTTCAGACACAGGCTAAACCAGGCTAAGGAAAGACACTTAGCCAACCTATTCATCAGATCCTATATCACAGGTGACAGTAACAAGCAAAACTTTCAATAGTAATATTAATAGGTCCAGAAAGATGACCAATTGATCAAGTTAATATGTGGTAGCCCCATTAAGTGATCTAAAAGTCATGGTGGCAGGATATTGCAAGAGATAGCACAGCTATTGTGGAAACAAGTCAGGTTAGTTGCCCTAATGCAGTCCTTTCACAAAATAAATTTGGCCTTAGATGGGACAGAGCTATCACTCCTCTAGGAAAGAACTGTTATGCAGGGTGTGGAACCTGGCTTTGTGTCGCACAAATTAATAAAATACACAAATAAAACTAAAGAGAAGAAAGTGAATGAGGATGTGCCATTCTCCATCTGGACTTATTCATTTTTCTAATACTTTTTTCTTTTAAAAAGAATATATATACATACATATATACATTTCTCATGTACAGAGAAAAAGAATTTACCAGGAACTAGGGAAAAAATAACAAATACAAAATAGATTTACCTTCGTGGGAGGATTATTGGAGCTTATTACTCATATTGGTGCCTATCCTTGATTTCCTAACTAATCAAAATAGATATAATAGCAAATTGGAAATTGGAATATAGTGCCAAATGGTTTGTTGATTGGAGAAAACAGCTTGCACTCTCATTGGGTATTTTACAACTTACTTTCAAAATGAACTTATTCACTCAGATGTGGGCAGCTGGAGACAGAAATTTTTCTTTCAAGAAGTAGGGCCTTTCCTGGTAAAATTACCAAATAGTAAGGAAATTTTGAGAGCAAATTTCACATTTTTAGGTATATCAACAAGAGAGCAAAAACAGTAGTTCTTTTGCAATACGATCTCAGGTGAGCAATGATCTTCCATATATTTTTCCCACCCAAAAATGAAACAAAGATTACCAAGCTCTCATCAGTCTTCCATGGCCCCCTCTCAGTAAGCAAGAGTGAGAAAGGGCAATGGGTGTAGAAGATATGATTTCAAAAGTATTTCATTGAGGTGGTAGCAAAACTAGTTAATGCTTCTGTTTTATGGAACTGCTGAAATATGATGCCTGAAACAGATATATTTCCTTCTGTTGTTCTAAGTCTTCAATATAAAGCACCCAAGTCAAAAAACAAGCAAAACAAAATAAAACACACCAAACCAGGAGTGGTGGCACATTCCTATAATCCCAGCACTTGGAAGGTAGGAGGATCGCCATAAATTTGAGGCCAACATGGGCTACGTAATTTGTTCAAGGCCACCTGGACTATATAGTAAGACTCTTTAAAAAATACATAAGAAGAAAGAAAGGAAAAACTACCAAATACCCCAGCTTATGTATAAAGAGAGAGCAAAACTAAGACTAACTTCAGATTTTATAAAATTTAGAAACTCTGAAACAATGAGCAACACAAAGTACAAATGTTTCAAGAATATGGTATTCATCTAAGTAATCTTTCACATATGAGAGCCATGAAAAAGTATTTTTAGAGAGGCAAAATGTCAAAAATCACACCATGTACTTCTGGTAAAAGAAGAGAAAAAAATTATTTTTGGATAAATTTATATCTGCAATTATTGAAATGACCAAAACCAAATAAAACTCAACCATAATAGAGTGAGTAACTATGTCATCAGACTGTATATTACCTTTTTGAAAAATTGAAAAGCTGCTTCTAAATGAAAGACATTAAGAACTAACAAACATATTTCTATGGTAAATTTCTTTAAATATAATGAACAATTCTAAAAGCCCCTAATCAAGAAGTCTTTATTTGAGCAGGTGAGAATTGAGGAGTGGGCAAGTCATAGCATTCAGTTCCTTACTACAGGCCTGCAAGGAAGGCAGTTTAATGAGGAAGGGCTAATTTTCACTGCTTATAGCTAGACAAAAATGGTCAAGACTTGTGATGCAAAAGGTTCAGGGAAGCATCGAAGTGGTAATCAACTTTGCAGTTAGTGAACGAAGTTTCGAACACAGGAAAGCTAGCATATCACACAACCAAAACAGAAAAGGAAGTGCATTTCTTCACTTTAAGCAGTGGTGCTAAGAGGTGTGGTTGTCCCCAGAGAGAGCAGTTGGTAGGGAACTATGGCTGAAATCCTAGATTTGCCAGAACACATGTCCTTACTCTAAATCATTCAACTGGAGCTGTTCAGTTTTTCTCTAACGCACTAGCTCCACTTGTTCTTGGATAGCTGTAAATAATGGGCCGAGAAAGAGTCCACTCTAGCTCTCTCACACAAATAGTGACTTTAGGTGATAGTATGTTCATTTACGGAGGAACAACAGAGGAAATAACAGATCTGCGGGAGTGGGAGGATTTTAAATAAGAAAACAAGAAAAAAGGAGAGAATACTTCAAATAAGCAAAATGGCATCAAGAAACACGGAGACACCAGGCAACAGAAGAAAAACTTGGACAGAACATTTTTTTACATAACTAAAAATAAAATAAGTGAACTATTTCAATGAAATCACTGAAGAAGAAAGAAAATGATGAAGTGATAAGAAAATATAGCCTAAAAGAAGCTTAAGTAATTAGGTAATGATGGAAAGTAAGAAAACCACCCTAGAAATTAAAGAAATGGATATAGAAAAATATTTTTGAAATTAGATTTAAAGCTACAGAAGGCAGTTCTGAGAGAAGTAAACTGGGTACTTTTACCAAAAAAAGGACTAATGAGATAAATATTGGACAGAAAGTAATAGACACAGCTAAGGATTTATGTTATGATAAGGTTTCTAGACTTCAAAGATAAAAAATATGCAAATATCCAATCAGATCACTACAGCCAGTTTTTCTTATTTATTATTGTAGCAATATAGGGGGACCTCAAAATTTTTAAACAGGTGCAAGTTACATAGATGTAAAGGAAATGAAAGTATAATTATATAATAATTACTGAACATAGTAGTGGTAAATTTTTCTGAAAAAATTGGAGATCAATCAATTGAAATAATCTAAAGGAAAGAAAAAACTTGTAAATGAAATATCATCACACAGAATACATCTATTTTCAAAGGCTCTTACAACACTTATAAAAATCATGAACTTATACAACACCACAAATTAAAGTATAAATATATTTAAAAATTAAAATAATAACATAAGCAAACTATAATACAACTAGAAAAAAAGAAACCAGAAACAAAATTACCTAATCACTTGAAATTTTGTTTTTTCATTTGAACATTTTCTATCTTTGATTTACTTTTGGCTCAAGACAAAAAGTCAAACCAAATTTTGGAACAACAATAAACATTGTAATGGAGTGGGCATGAAAACAGTATGGCAGGAAGCAATCATAGTAGCCTTTAACTACAAGGAATGGAGCTCAACTAATACAGTATTAACTATAGGGAATTCTTTCTAAAAAGACCACAAAAAGTAAAACATAAGCTCTGAAAGTTGCTGAGATAGAAATAGGTTTAGATTAGTGCAGAAGGAGAGATCCTAAGGCTGGAGAGATTCTGAAGATGAAAGGTTTACAAAATTGCAAAGTCATTGCCTCCCAGGTAGTGAAGAAAACTGGGAGAGGTTTTGAGCAGCAGGCCCAAGAGATTTCTTTATTGAACAAAATGAATCAGAACCATGGCAAAGATCAGACTGAGGATATTATTATTTTCCGGACCATGTTTGTTCTTCATTTTTTCCTTAGGTGGCCCTGAGTAGCAACAACAAAGTTGAGAGAGAAACATGGCATCTAGAAAAGCATTTTGGATGTGGTAGTTCACAGAAATGACTAGAAAGTGAAGGAAAAGAAACTTATTAAGCACTTGTTGGAGGAAGATGAACCAGGACAAAAAGAAAATCGATCAGTCAATTTACTATATAAGCATTGGGGTAATCTCTGGGCCCTGCAAAAGTCTGCTCAGGAATATTTCATATTTGCAATAGAGTAGCAATTTTCCTGTTTCTCTCTCCAAAGTTTAAGTGATGTTTCTTTTATCCCTGCAGTTGTTTTATCTGTGGAGCAATGAATACTTAATTGGTTCTTCTATTTCTTAGGTCACAGGAACTACAGGAACCTCTTTGTAGATCTGCCCCTCATTTAGAGTTGCTAGGCTTTGAGATGGGTATCTTGGTTGCATCCTCTGAGGAGAGGGTAAGTATATTATCTGCATGGACAAAAAGGTACAAATTAGGAAGAAGCTATGGTAGCTGCAACTGAGTTCTTACCAGACATAATTTCCTTTCCAGAGCATCTCGCTCAGCCATTCTTCCCTGAATCACTACATGCTATGCAGGGTGTGTGGATGAATCCCTGAAAATGAAATGTGAGCAAAAGTCAGACACACAGTGCCTCATATGAAGTCACTGTAAGGGCTTCTGCTTTTCTGTGGGAAAGAGACTGGCCAGCTTCAGTAGAGATCATGACTTAGAAACGGCAGTCACAAGCTAGAAGAAACTTACGTCCTGAGTTCTTGAATCAGTAAGTAGTGCAGTGCCATCACTAACTGTAAACACTTGCTTTTCATTTTATGTAGAAAATAAATTACTTTTCTATTTCAAACACTGTACCTGGACGGTTTCTTCTTATAGAAGTCAGCGCTTTATTAGTATATAGTATGTAACATTTAAATTTCTTCTTGTTTGTGCACACACACAAATATATACACATGTATTTTGTAATATATACAAATATATACATACATATTCTGCATAAATAACCTATTTTATGCTGCTTTTAGGCCAATTCAAGGTTTCTATATGGGAAATACTAAAATATAGAATATTTTAAAAAATATTTCCTAATTATTGCCAAAAGTTTCTCTACAAAGGCTGTGCCAATTTTATAGTTCCACAAAAAATGAATGAAGGATCTTTTTACATTAATACTCTTTCCACTAGTTTGTGCTGAAAAATGTTTAATTTTAATTTTAATACAATGGATTGTCTCCAAAGAATTCTGATTTCAGTGTTCCATAGATGCAGGTTCATTTTAAAATTTTTGTTGTTTTACCTTGTGTCCCAATATCTCATTTGTTTTTTGTAAAATGCCTTATTTCTAGCTATGTATTCTTTCAATGAACTTTAGCAGCACTTTGTTAAATTGCTTAAAAATTCCACAGAGAATATTGCAGGAAGGGCAATCATTTAATAAAAATTTTGCAGCAACTTCAATATATTCATCATATTTAGAATTTCCAAGCAGAAAGACAGTTTTAAGTTTGTTTTGTTAATCATAAGTTTGTAATTTTTTCATATGCTCCTGGACATTTGTTATTTAAATTTAAGTCAAAACATTTTATCATTTTTAGGCCAAGTATGAATGGAATGCGTGAAATTTAACCTTACAGTGTAAACATATGTTTTAAAAATCAATTGCAGTTGGAATCATTTTCTGTGCAAAAGATTTTTCTTTCTTTCTTTTCTCATAAGTTAACATGAACCATGACTAAAATTGTAACAGGCCCTTCTATTTCACCTGTAGCCTGATTAATATTTCTTCATAATTGGAACTATAGGAATGAATAATTTCATCACTTTTTCACTAGTCAAGTTACTTCAGAGTACAGTGTTCAGCTATGATTTTAAAACAGGTTTTAGAAAGGCCAAATTGTTTAGCAAATGAGATAAAGATTGTAGAAATTCTGGGAAATATGCCAAACAGGAAATAGTTTTAAAAACTGGGAATGTTTACTCCAAAGAAGGGAAATCTTAGTAAACAATAACAAAATATATGAAAAGTTATCCTGAAGAAGGAAATGTGTAGTATATGGAAAAACTAAGATCAACAAACTAAGGGCTCTATTGATAGAAATTTTGATACAAAGTTAAAACCTTATAATGTCTAAATACTTTTTAAATTGAGCAAGATTATTTTCTGAGGCATTAGACTCTGGCTGGAGTTGGGTAGGCCATCTGTCAGGGACACAGGATAAGGCATTCTGGAACTGGGCTGGGGCCTGGCCTGATGACCTTCAGGTCCTATCCAACTGTGAATCTTTCATTAAGATGTCATGCAACAGAGGTCCTTTAGGTTGGGAGCTTCACTTTAGCCATCTCAGTAGTCAGTGATAGCGCCAGCTATGATTTTATTCTTCTATTTTTCTGTGCTGCAGAAATTCTTTTTGCATAGAAAAACCCTCTATTCCTTGCACCTGCAGCTGAAAATTTTGAACTGCACAATTGGGACTTTCCTGCTTGTATTCAAATGGTTATCCCAACAGCAGCACAATTTCTTTTGCTACAATTTTATCACACTGAAATTCCTACCATGCCATTCAACAATTATTTAAAAATAATTGTAGGCTCTTGGCCCAATGGAAAATAGTAGCAGCTTTAAAACTTGAGAAACCCAGGTTAAAAATTATCTAAACAATAAATATTTGTACTTTGAAGAATTTATATATCTAGTCTCATATATTAATAGCTTATTTTAAGAACAATGTATTCTAGGGCTTTTCCTCCTATATCAAAGCTCTTGAACTTAACAAGAAATCTAAGAAGTAATGCATTTTAAGGGATTTCATAACTATTATAATACTATTTATTACATTCTAGTTTGGGGCAGACATAGAATAATGATCTGTAGAAATTGGCCTTATTAAACTTGATATAGGCCTTTGTGCTGAGTCACATGTCACAGGCTTGCCACACTGTAGGACTGGGGGTTCATCAAAGCAGTGCTATGCTAATGTTAACATCCCCATCCCTTGGGGAAAAGAAAACCATTGTCATCATTTTTAGGACTTTGTCTTTAAATATCAGGATTTTTTTCAAATCATTCTCTTGAGCTTCTGGGAGGTGTGGAAACTTTAGGTGAAGACACATTCTCTGCCTGTACTGTCGCACTGTCAAGGCTCATGTGAAAAGGAAGAAACCCTTGGGGCAAGGAGAGCCTGGAATGAGATATTTCAAGCACTAAAAGAGAACAACCTCCAACCTAGACTGATGTATCCAGCAAAACTATCTTTCAAAATGGAGGGGGAAATAAGACACTTCCACGGCAAAGAACACCTGAGAAACTACATAAATACCAAACCAGCACTACAAGCAATTCTGAACAAGATCCTAGAGAAAGACAATGAAGGTCACAGCAGCATGAGGCCCAACAGAGCAAATCAAATAGGCAAGGCAAGAAATTAAAAGGAGAAGGTGAAAAGTAAAAAGAGTCAACAAAAGGCCAATAACATGTCAATAATAAGTCAGTATATATCAGTTATAACCAGCAAAGTCAATGGCCTCATCTCACCAATCAAGAAAAATAGACTGGCAAAATGGAATAAGAAGGAAAATCCAATAATATGTTGTATACAAGAAACACACCTAGTGCAAAAAGAAGCCCATAGACTGAAAGTGAAAAGATAGAAAACAATTCTCCATGACAGGAGCCCAGAAAAAAATAGGGGTAACAATCTTATTTGCCGTCAAAGTAAATTTCAAACCAAAACTGAATCTAGTATTATTGATGTAGGACAGTACTGTATCATACCTCTATGAATGTAAAATATCTAGTACCTGCTTTATGATACATAGTAGGGACCATGCTTTATCAGAGCTACATATAATGATATTACTCTAGAATGTTCTCTTTCCAGATGATGATTAAGAGGCTAATAGAAAAAATGGTGCCAGGTACCACAACAGCAACAGAACTTTGCTGTTGTCTGGATATTATTCTTTTCTTTGGTTTTTTGTTTGTTTTTTTTAATGGAATGTGCTGAATGTCAATTTTGTTCAGATGACTGCAGAACCTGGAAAAGCTGTTGCTGCTATCGATGCATAACATACTATTATTAGTCTTTTTATATATATAAATAACAATAATTTTTTTCCTTCTAACTACTCTGAATACTTAAAAATTTTTTTTTTAAATTTTTTGAAACAGGGTATCACTATGTAGTTGAGACTAACCTGGAACTCACTATGTAGCCCAAGCTGGTCTTGAACTCGCAGCGATCTTCCTGCCTCAGCCTCCCAAGTGCTTCAATTATAGACATGCACCACCACACCTAGCCTTTTGAATACTTTTCTTAATGACAATCTTTTTAAAGATGGCAAATTCTATCAGATTTCTTTGTGGATACTTATCATTATTATTGTGTGTGTGTTATCTATTGTATGTTTTTTGAATATAGTAATTTTGTTGGTTATATTTGACTCATAATTTTGGTTTCCTGAAACAATACAGTTCACTTTGTATACAAGTGTATGTATCAGTCAGTTTTGGTAAATTGAACATTTATGCTAGGCTGTACTTAAAATTGTTTCTTTAGCAGAAGAAATGTTTTCATAACTATAATTATGCTACTTCTCCATAAGTAAAATTGTTTCTTTTATTTTTAAATATATATTTGTAGTGTGTAATGGTCACTAACATTGTGGGGAATGGTACCTTTATATAATACATCTCAATTCCTTTACTCATCTCCTCATTCATCTCTCTTGATTCCATTTCCTTTTTAATTTTTTTAAAAAATGAGTTTTGGCATGCATTTTTCTCTGACACTAGACTAAAGGTCTAGTTTTGGTTGATATGTTTGATCAATAAAAAGAAACTGTTTCTTCTCTCTCTTTCTCTCTCCCTCCCTCTCTCTCTTCCCATCTCTCTGTGTGTAATGCATGAGTGCTGGTCGTATTTTCTCTGGAGTGGTGATTTCTAGTACCTCATCTTCTTTCTAAACTACTTCTAGCAATATCTTGATTCCTCAATTCATGCAATCAATTAACAATTTTCTATTCTATGTGACAATTCAGATCCATTTGGAGAACTCACATTTTTTGCCTAAGAGCAATTCAGGAATTAGTCATCATGAACTGGTTGAAATTTTTTTGAGTTATGTCTCCAGATGGTGGCCATAATTCACTAACTTTTCCAGCCAACACTGCCTCTGACTTCAGATTTACTTTTCATGGAGCTTTATAAGTTGGTGCTGTTTTTCTGGGCCTATCTACTTTGTGTACTCCAAAAAATTTTTATTCTTTTGGTCAACATTCCAAGATTTTCAATTTGGTTAATGCTTTTGCCTGTTTTTAAAGTTTTAAAAATAATTATAAAGAGACTTTTTAATAGAGGTAGAGGAAATTCATGTGTTTTTAAATCAATGTTGGTAAAAGGAATAGAATGAGATCTACATTTTTACCCTACAAATGGATATTAACATTCCACCAGCATCAGCAAAAGAAATGAATGAATAAATAAATACATAAATAAATATTACCATGAGAAATAATGATAATTTTGACATGTATACAACTTTTTTTTAATTAATTTTATTGAGTTTATTGGTACATTTTAGGGATACAGTACAGTTACATTCATTGTTGGGATCATGTACCTTTACATGGCAAGTCTTGATTCTCATTTTTTCCCCTTACCTCTGCCCTCCCCTCACCCCCTCCTCCCCTCCCCATCTACAAACACTTTATTTTCATCTTTTCATTCTCTCACATTTTTTTCTTTTCCCTTTTTGTTCTTCCCCTACGTATCACACCTTCCCTACACCTTTAGCTCCTTTCCTCCCATTTCTAAATGTCAGTAATCTTATTAGAATCTTATGCATTGTTGCAGAATATTCACACCAGGGAAACTATTTGGTATTTACACATGTGGGACTTATTTATTTCACTTAGGAGTATATCTTCAATATGTATCCATTTTCCTATGAATGAATCTATTCTCTCGCTCTTTATGGCTGAGTAATATTCCATTTTATAGAAAAACCACAACTTCTTTATCCAGTTTCCAACGGATGGGCAAATAGGTTGTTTCCAAGATTTAGCTATTACAAACTGTGCCGCTATAAACATGGGTGCACATACTTCTCTGTGATATGATTCTTTTAGTTCTCTTGGAAAGATACCCAACAGAGGGATGGCTGGGTCAAATGGAACCTCCAGTCCAAGCTCTTTGAGGTATCTCCATATTGATTTCCATAGTGGTTGCACTAGTCTGCACTCCCACCAACAATGGAGGAGGGTTCCTTTCTCCCCACAACCCCGCCAACATTTGTTATTGTGTGATTTCTTGATAGCAGCCATTCTTTGTGGGGTGAGGTGGAATCTCAGTGTTGTTTTCATCTGCATCTCTCGAATGACCAGTGATGTGGAACATTTTTTCATATATTTTCTTGCTGCTTTCACTTCTTTGTATGAGAAATGTCTGTTCATTTCGGATGCCCATTTTTGGATCGGGTCTTTATATTTGGGGGGACTGATTGTTTTGAGTTCTTTATATATCCTTGATAATAGTCCTTTGTCTGAGGTACAGCTGGTAAAAATTTTTTCCCACATTGTAGATTGTCTCTTAGTTCTGCTAATGGTTTCTTTTGAAGTACAGAAGCTTTTTAGTAAGATGAGATCCCAGTTGTTGATTCTATCTGCTAGTTCCCGTGCTACTGAGGATTTGTTCATAAAGTCTTTTCCTATACCAATGTCTTCCAGAGTTCTGCCTAACTTACCTTCCAGCAAGTTTAATGTTTCTGTTTTAATATTTAGATCTTTAATCCATTTGGATTTTAATTTAGTGCATGGCGAAAGATAAGGGTCTAATTTTAATCTGTGGCAGGTTGACATCCAGTTTTTCCAACACCATTTGTACATGTATACAACTTTTATTGAGTGTTTCTTAAATGGCTTAAAATGCTATGAAGATATTTTACTTCTTTGGTTTCTGGCTGAAAAGTCCATCACTCACTCCACTATAGGAATTGTTCTAAGGTTAATCTTAATTTTTCTCAGTCTTCCTTATGAAGAGAATTGGTTAGACATTAAACTAGAAATGAAGTGATGAGGTTATCTACTAATAAATGAACCTGAGTTTGCATCTCTATCAATATTTTCTTGTTTTTTATTAAATTTCTAGGCCCTCTGAGCCTTCATTTTTCCCTTGAGTTAGATTAATCAAGGTCTTTCCAGCTTAAGGATATGTCTTAGTGATTTTCTCATCCTTGGGACAGAATACCCAACACCCACAATGTAAAGAAGGTGTGGCAGACTGGCACAGTGGGGGAAAGCTTCTCATGTCATGGTGGCCAGAAAAAGCAGAGAGAGAAGGGAAGGTGCAGGAAGTGAGGTGTACCTTTCCAGGTCACACCACCAAGGACCCAACTCCAGCCAGGCTTCACCTTCTAAGAGAACCCTGGATTGCCGAAGTCCTCAGTGGATGAATCCCCTGATTGAGTATAGAGTTTCCTTGATGATTCTGAAGCCCAATCTGAAACATAGGAGACTTTTAGGAGACATTCTAGATCTAAATCATGTCAGTATGGTTATAAATCATCTGTGTATTCTATTAAAATGCAGATTTTATTTGTAGATGTGGAATATAGCTCAGTGATCTGGATTTCTAGCAAGCAATTACATCATTTTAAAGTGAGTACTTAATAGTATACAGAGAGATCAGAAGTGGTGACCCTAATTTCTTTCGTCCCCAGTACCTCTTCTGTTCTCACGATGAGATAATCTCATGGAATCCATGTGGCTGTTGATGAAGTAAAATTAATGACATGTCTTGGAATAGAGCTTGATTTAAACTAATATTCTATTATAGTTTTGTTTCCTATTTCTTCAAGAGAATCTACCTAGATCTTTTTTTTTTTTACTCATTGAGTTTATTGGTATATTTTAGGGATACAGTACAGTTACATTCATCATTGGATCTTGTTCCTTTACATGACAGGTCTTGGTTCTCATTTTTTTGTCTTGTCCTTGCCCTCCCTTCACCCCTCCTCCCCTCCCCCCTGTCTAGGTAGATCTTATAGTATTAGTGTGCTATGTGACAAAACAGAATTGTGAAAAACAACTTTTTCTCCATAATTCTGTTGTTAGAAGAAGGGCCAGGTCATTATGATTCTTATCAGGTAATTACATGAAAACAGTAACTTCATTGCTTATTGAGTCATCTTTAAGGCCTGTCCATAAAGGTGATTGTAAGTTATTTCCCAGCAGCTTCACCTTCCTAAGTGACAAAATTTCCTTGCCTTAAAATATCTATTTGTCATAAAAGCCCTGGTGTGTAAACTGATGTTACTTGTTCACCTTTAAAAAAATATTTTATGGGTAGGGAGCAACAACCAAAAAATATTTTTAAATAGAATCCCACTAAAACTTCTAATTAGGACTTAATATACTTATTTCTATATTGATATATATTTTTGTGATTTTTGGCTTAAACTTTTAATTGAGACACATTCTGTATTTCTTGTTTTGCAGCAAATGTGCTTTTTTCCCTTTGGCACTACTTATAGCTTCATACTATATATTTTGCATATAGTAATATTGATATCATATTTTTGATTAAATGAGTTTAAAATCTCCGTTTAATAAATATTTTCTAATGATATTTCATTGCCTCGGAAGTATACCAAGTATGATTGATAATTTCCTTCCAAGTTGTGCATAGCAATCAGTAAATAATTTAAAAAAGTGTTTCCTAAATGAGAACCAAGACCTGTCAGGTAAATGTACAAGATCCCAATAATGAATGTAACTGTACTGTATACCTGAAATGTACCAATAAAATCAATTTAAAAAATTGTTTCCTAATTCTGCAAGTTACAGGAAAAAAGCTAAAGCACAATGTATGGTGATTAATTGCTTCTGCAAAATGCAGGAGAGAGAAAGTGAAGGGGGGGAGCTCAAAAAACATAAAGCCTAGTGAGCTACACATAAGCATAACTCCTGAATAATTCTTCCTAAGTGATATATACTGGTAAAAATGATGAAATCAAATTTTAATGGGAAGTCAAAGGAGACAATTATAAATGGCACACACAAAAATTGTTTGAAATAATAATAAAAGAAAAATAGAAAACAGTATTTTTGCAGGGCAACATGAATATAGCAAAGTTCTTCAATTCTATCAAATTCAGCTTTTTCAAAACCAACATAAAGGCTTTCCCAGTCTCACATTTCATAACTACTTGCTCAAGAACATAGAAAACTAATGTTAAAAATTCATTCATTTTGATAATCTAGTTTCTTATGTTTTTCCTTTTATATGATGGTCCCAAGAAATTACTAATAGAATCTATTTTCCTGTCAAAATATCATAAGAATGGATATCCTTGGTCACAATAGAAATATAAATAATAGAAACATATGTTCACGATTAGCAATCTTATCCAAGTACATTTTGTGCTCATTTGGAGCAGGAGTTATTTTCTACAAAGCAAGAATGAACAACCCACACCAAACTAAAGAGAAAAGTACTGTAGTGTGTTTTGAGGGGGCATTTGCTTGCTGAAATGTGTCTTTTAATGACGGAGTCCTTGGTCAAGGTTTCTGATTCATCAGCTCATTCTCTTAAAAGCTTGGAGCCAATGCTTCTTTTGGGAGCAAGCAAAATATATCTTTGATGGAGGTCAATACAAATAAAAGCATCTGAGGAAACTTAATTTTTTTTTCTGATTGAACATTTTTTTTGGGGGGGGTCTTAAAATCAGGAGAGATAATATCACAGGAAGTAAAGGCTGCTTCCTAGACTGGTGTTTTGCCCAATACCACATCCTGAGGTGGTGAGAAGAAAATTAACAGGTGGAGAGGCATCAACAATGGCTGTTAGGAGTCTGTTTCCATGAGTTTTATAATCCAAAGTAGGAAATTGTGGATGTAAGAGCTGCATGCAGGCTTGAGTTTCCAAAGGCTTTTTAGAAAAATCATAGAATCAGAAAAAAATACTTTATAAGGAATATCAAGTAAATTTACTTTGTAATGGGAAGGGAAAATACAATTATTCAATTTTTCATTTTTTAAAAGTTTATGAAATTTTATGAAAGTAAGTCTTTCTCTGAGTTATTTGCAGTATTTTGGTTCTCTAATGAAGTAAAACCTTAGCATCCATGGCACATTAGTTTTAGACTCCCCTAGCCAAAAATCTGAGGGTATTTAAGTCCATCACGCAAAATGGGTTGGTATTTGTATATAACCTACACACAATATTCTGTATACTTTAAATCTTCTATAGTTTAAAATATCAAATACAACATAAATACTCTATAAATAGTTGTTATGCGAAATGGAACTTTTATTTGTGTTACTTTTATTGATGTACCTTTTTCAAATATTTCAGATGTGTAGATAGTTGAATCTATGGATGTAGAATGCCTGGATATAGAAAATTATCTTTATTAGTTCTTATATTCTTAGTTTATAAAAACAGTTATTTTTTATTCCCATTTTATGCATATATTCAAAATCTTGATGCCATCTTTGATACCATTCTCTTACATTTTAATTTTGATTTTATATCATTCTTAGAAGTTCCTTTTGGTTTTATCCTTATGTAGTCAATCATTTTTCCTCCTTTAAATATTCTTGGATACTACCATTGACTAAATTTTCTTCAAGTCATTCTTGTTAACCTTCCTAACTCAAAATACTTTAATAATTGCTGCTTGATATAAAAAAGATATAAAACTATTTATTTTTCAAGATCCTTCTACTTTGGTTCAAATCCACATTCTAATACTATCTTCTATAATTTCTTCATACAAAATCTATGTTACAAACAAATGAGAGTACATTTTAGCATTTTAAAGAAGGCCTTTCAAAGGTCCATTTCTGGGTGCACCACATATGCCTTCCGTTTTAAACAAGTAAATCCTCTGAATTTCCTCCCATGTTTCCAGACAATTCATGCATTTATGTTCCTGCAGTATGGTGCTCTTTCTGTGTTTGTTTTTGCTATTTGGAAACAAACATAGGTCCTAGCTTAGGCTAGTCAAATACTCCCCCATTGAGCTACACCCTGAGCCCTCATGCAAAGATGGCTCAACATACATAAATCAATAAATGTAATACACTATATTAACAGAGTCAAAAAAACACAAGATCATCTTAATAGATGCAGAAAAAGTATTTGACAAAATTCAACATCCATTCATGTTAAAAACCTTAAAGAAAATTGAAATAGATGGTCTTTATCTCAAACTGGTAAAGGCTGTTTATGAAAAACCAATAGCCAATATCATTCTAAATGGTCAAAACCTGAAAACCTTCATGCTAAAATCAGGAACAAGACAAGGATTCCACTATGACCTCTCCTGTTAAATATAGTTCTAGAAACATTAGCTACAGCAATTAGACAGTAGAAAGAAATAAAAGTAATAAAGGTAAGAAAGGAAGAACTTAAACTGTCACTATTTGCTGATGATATGATACTGTACATAGAAGACCCCCCAAAAAAACTCTGGCAAAAGACTTCTAGACTTAACTGAATGATTCAGTAGAGTAGCTGGATATAAAGTCAACCCTCAAAAATCAACAGCCTTCTTGCACACAAATAACAGACTCACTGAGAGAAAATTAAGAAAATAATTCCTTTCACAATAAAGTTAAAAAAAAAAAAGAAATGTCTAGGAATCAAACTAATGAAGGAGATAAAATAATTCTACACTGGAAATTACAGAATTCTGAAAAAAGAGATCGAAGAGGACATAAGAAGATGGAAAGAAATCTCTTGCTCCTGGTTAGGAAGAATCAACATAGTGAAAATAGCCATATTTCCAAAACTACTATACAGATTCAGTGCAATCCCTACTGAAATCCCAACAGTATATTTTACAGAACTTGAGAAAACAATTCAAAAATTCATTTGGAATCAGAAGAGAACTAGAATAGCAAAAATCATTCTAGGCAACAGAGAAATGGCAGTGGGTATCACAATTGCCAACTTGAAACTATACTACAAAGCCACTGTGATAAAAACAGCATGGTACTGGCAAAGAAACAGACCAAGGATCAATGGGATATATTAGAAGATGCAGAAACAACACCAGACACACTCAGCTACCTCATCCTTGACAAAGGAGCCAACCATCTTCACTGGAAGAAAGATAGCCTCTTTCATAAATGATACTGGAAAAACTGGCTTTTAACTTGCCAAAGTTTAAAACTAGATCCCCTACCTTTCACCATGCATACACTAAAATCCAAGTGGATGAAAGATCTAAATATCAAAACAGAAACACTAAAGTTACTGGAAAGTAAATTAGGTAAAACTCTGAAGACATTAGCATAGGAGAAGGCTTTATGAACTAATACTCAGTAGCACGGGAACTAACAGAAAGAATCAGCAACTGGGATCTCATCTTATTAAAAAGCTTCTGCACTGCAAAAGAAACCATCAACAGAACTAAGAGACAAACTACAATGTGGGAAAAAATTTTTACCGGTACTCGTGAGACAAAGGTCTACTATCTAGAATATATAAAGAAATAAAAAAAAAAATCAGACCCTCCAAATACAAAGACCCAATTCAAAAGTGTGCATCTGAAATGAATAGACATTTCCCAGACAAAGAAGTAAAAGCAGAAATAGCTCAGTGGTCCCTCTGCCTGGCTAACAAATGCAAGGTCTCCAGTTCAATTCCCAGTACTGAAAAAAAAAATCTCAATGAAAAGCAGCAAATAAAAATATGAAAAAATGTTCAATATCATTGAGAAATGTAGATTAAACAACGCTGAGATTCCACCTTACCCCAGAAGGAATGGCTGCTATCAAGAAATCAACAAATAATAAATGCTGATAGGGCTGTGGGGAGAAAGGAACCCTTCTCCATTTTGGTGGGAGTGAAGACTGATGCAACCACTGTGGAACAAGGATTAGAGGTTCCATTTGACCCAACTATCCCTCTGCTGGGTATCTTTCCAAAAGAATTAAGTACTTCAGTGATATATGTGCACCCCATGTTTATAGTGGCACAGTTTATAATAGCTAAAATTTGGAAACAACCCAAATGCCCATCAAGTGGATCCTGGATAAAGATGTGTTTTTTTCCTATAAAATGGAGTACTATTCAGCCATAAAGAATGAGAAACTAGAGTCATTTATAGCTAAATGGATGAACATTGAGGCTTAAATTAAATAAACAGGACACACTTGAGTAAATACTGAATCGTTTCTCCGGTGTGAAAAATGCAAAGTGTAAATAAAGTTCAAATGGTATTATTGAGAGTGTGAAATAGAAAGAAAATGGCTAAAGGATAAGTGGGAAAGGGAGGGGAGAGGAAATAAGAGAAAAGAAAAACTGAAAAAGTGAAAACAAAGTCTTTGTAAATTGGGAAAGGTGAAGGAGGTGAAAGGAGGGCAGGGTGTGGATAGGGTTTGCTTTTAATGTACCAATAAACAATGGGGAAAAGTATATATATATATATTTGTCAGTGTATAATAGGAAGAAAATGTTTAAAGAGGAAGTGGGAGGGGTAGGGGAAAGGTAAAAAGTTAAAAGAAAAATATGTGAAAAGCAAAAACATGGAAATAATGTCTTTGTAAACAGGGAAGGGTATAAGTGGTAAAGGGAGGGCTGGGAATGGGGAAAAATAAGAACCAAGATAAATCACATAAGGGTACAAGATCTCAGTGATGAGTGTAAGTGTATTGTATATGTTAAATGTACCAATAAGCTTAAAAAAGATAAAAAGATGTGTTATTGTACATGTACCACAGTGGAAGTAATCATGATGTACTGCATACATATACCAATAAAAATAAAATACAAAAATATTAATTAATTGGCTTTTGGTTGGAGTACCATACTGCACTTGCAAGTTTTTATGCTCTTAAAGTAGCCTAGGTATAAATGTATCACTGTGCTTAGTGTCTGTCACTGTAATTCTTCCTTTAAGTCGTCTTAACTACTAGTCACCCCTTCTGTATTTCCTTTTTTTTCCTATGAGACACAGCAACCTCTGGCATTCCAAATAGTTCACATTGTTTGGTTGCATATCTCTCTTCATTTGAATGGCAAGGACTTCTGACAGGAAGAGTGACTGCTGTGTTCATAGATTGTTATATTATAGAAGTTAGAATGATACCTGCTGTAAAATAGTCCCTTGCCACATATTTGTTAAATAAAAGAATTCTTGTAGTCTTTTTGTTACTTTTATGAATTCCTGTGCGTGTATTCCACATATTTTTCATATTGATCATTGAATCCCTCTTCAATACTTTCTTTCATTGGTGAATTCATTCTTTCATGTGAATTTCCATATTTCCATGCCCTTTCTCTAGCGGATTTTTTCCTCAATCTCATGAACATTTTACAGCTTTTTCATTATTTATGTCATTAAAATAAATGTTAAAATGAGACTTAGGAGAAAGTAAATCAATTCTTCTGATAAGCTTCCAGTAAGATTTTTTATATCTATGAGCCCAAAAGCTTCGCCTACTGCAGAAGTGTAGGCTGAAGTCCAGAGAGCATTAGTTCCTCCTTGAAATGTTGACAGTTGAACTTAACACAACAGCTACTCTTTCTCACTAAGAACTAACATCTTTTTTGAAGTATTGGTATATCTTGTTCATGACATGTTTTTTATTTGCTGCTAATCCTTTAAGACTAGTTATTTTCAGTTTAAATATATGACAAAATAAAATCATGGAACTCATTGTACACTATAAAACAGAGTAGACATATCAAAGTAAATTTTTATAAATGCTCATAAATATTAAAAATTTGTGTTTAACTAGTGATAATTTTAAATGGCATCATTCAATGTTGTAGAATGAAGCCTTGACTTAATTCATTCAAAATTTAAATTTAAATAACTAGTATCAAATCAGATTGGCTTCATTGCAAGTAACTTCAGAGTTAGCCATATAAGAGTCAGAAGGATTATACCCAACCATTAATAAGGATTTTTTTCTCCTGGAACACAGAAAGAGAAATAGTGCAGAATTAGGCAAATTTATATGCATGCCCAGAGGTAACTGATATTCAGAGATGTGAGCATGGCAGACAGAGAGTTCCGATTTGTTTCTATGCCAATTTCTTGCTATATTTTTCATTGAAGCTAGAACTGCATTGCTGAAGATTCCATTATGGCCAATGAAATGATGAATGGAATTTAATTCTCTTTTGTGAGATTTAAGAGGAAAGAGAAAGGACATGGTAAAACCTTTATTGATCTAACTACAAATCCAGTGTGTCTAACTAGGACATTGCTCATTCAGAAGAAACCCCAAAAGCATTCCAGCCTTAATGTGGCTGAAACAGCAAAATCAATTCTATACACAACACCTCTGCTTAGTAAATGGTCAAAGGAAAAAATAAAGCCTGCATAAATTAACAAATGATTTTCACAATAAATGCTATGTAGCTTATGCCTCATTTCCCTTGTATGAAAAAGTGACTTTTTTCTTACCAAGTGAAAATACTATATTATTAAGTCAGTGTTTCTCCTATAATTATTATTTTAATATCTCAATTAAATTATGCCCTTGACCTAGCTTTTCTTTTCAAAGACATTGCACATTTTTACTTTCTATTAATCCCATTTCCCTACTTTTTTAGTATAAATAATTATTGTACATATTTAAGATCAAGTTTTCATATTTATTGGCTGACATGTTGCATACTTGATAACTTTTTTTGAAAGTATTGAAATGGTCCTGTATTAGTCATTCTGGAAAGAAAGGATTTAAAAATGACCCAAACCAAGATATTATGAAAGACATATGACAATAAATATATATTTCTTAATAAATTCCTTGGACAGTGGATCAGAATTATTGATTGTCTTATTTCTGCCACTAAAAAAGGCTGGATTGAGATACTTGCAGTATAAATTGTTTCTATTATATATCTCCTTGTTATCCATGTTTTGATAAGATCTTGATTTAGTAATTATCCATCAATATAAGCCCTTGTAAATATCTTTATCTAATAATCACCTATTCATTTGAAGTACTTATTGAAATTGTCACCTTACCTTATTTATGTTTTCATAGCAGTTCTCTAATACTCTTTACAGGATTTATTTTTAGAGAATGGGGTAGTCAAAAGAAATCATAACTTGTTTTTTGTGCTTACAGTGTAGTATGTGCAACATGATAAGTGTTTCTGGTTTCAGCACAAGGTAACTGATTCCATTAAATAGTTGTAAAATTATGAATTTGCCTTTTGGAAGGAAAATTGTGGTTTTGTGGTTGTGGATATCTTATTGTTTTCAATAAATGAAGACTATTATACTAGATTTTGAAATGTCATATCAAAAGCATCACAGTAACTAATGGAATTGAGATACAGACATATTTTATTTTCTTATTTGCACACAAAAGATAAGACAAATAGATTATCCTGTGAGCTACTTAGTCTAGCTCTGTTTCTCAAACAATCAAGATAATTTGCATCAGGGCTATTGTAATGTCCATTATGTCACCATCACTACAACTGAGAGAAGTATTATAATGTATCTTTTTAGTTTATTGAAGATTCTGTCCTAATAAATTGTCTGCATAGTGTAATTTTGCCTTAATTTTTCAGAGAATATGAAATGCATAGATAAATTAATTTTAAGAGTCATGTTTTAAAATAAGTAAACACTCATTCTCCATTTCATATTTCATGACACAGTTATGAGTTCATATACGCCTTCCATGCACGGTGTCTTTTCTTTCTTTTTTGCATTTACCCTTGCTTTTATTTGAAATATTCATCCACATACTCTCTTAGGTTGTTATTTCTTTGTCCAAATACTATCTTAGTTGGAAATACTAACACTCTATGCTAGAGGCTGGAGTAAATTCTCTGATAACAGAGTACTGCCATCTTTTCATGCAACAGATCATATTTAAACGATCAGCTAGTGTTTCCATTTCATCCATCAGTTCATAAAAGACTGACCATTTTGAACAGTGTTGAACACCTCTGGTTATCACAAGACTTATCCATAACAGACCTTCAGGAATTTTTGTTTTATTTTAAAATAATGTGAATGCATAACGCTGTACAAAATAAATGCTCAGTTTAATGACATATTAAATTAGACATCTGTGATCATCACTTAGGTTAACAAATTAGAACGATGATAGACACTCCAAAAGTCCTCTCACTTGCCTCATTCTTGCCCCACTCTCCCAAATTACCCTTGACAACAGTCAGTGTTTACCTCATAGTGGACCACATAGGCATTTATCTTCACATTCAATAATTCACTGTCATTCATTTACTTTTAATTAGGTTTGTCTCTTTTGGCCTACCTGTTCACTATTCACTCATTTCCTTTCAATATATTTGATGAAATATCCAGTATGTTTGATCTAGAGAATTTTCCTTGTTCTGCCTGTTGCTGATTTCATCTCCATGGATCATTTAACAAGTACTTTTTTTTTTTGCAGCTTTAATTGAGTTTATTGGTACATTTTAGGGATACAGTACAGTTACATTCATTGTTGGGGTCTTGTACCTCTACATGACAGGTCTTGGTTCTCATTTTTTCCCCTTGTCCCTGCCCTCCCTTCACCCCCTCCTCCCCTCCCCATCTACAAACACTTTATTTTCATTTTTTCATTCTCTCACATTTTTTTCTTTTTCCTTTTTACTCTTCCCCTACCCATCCCACCTTCCCTACACCTTTAGCTCCTTTCTTCCCATTTCTAAATGTCAGTAATCTTATTCGAATCTTATGCATTGTTGCAGATTATTCACACCAGGGAAACTATTCGGTATTTACATATGTGTGACTTATTTATTTCACTTAGGAGTATATCTTCAATATGTATCCATTTTCCTATGAATGAATCTATTTTCTTGTTCTTTATGGCTGAGTAATATTCCAAGTACTTTTTTCCCCTATTTCCTGCAAATTGCATCTGGACCCAGAGGCGTGATTCCTCTGGCAGGCTTCTAAAGAATGGTGTTTGTTCATCAGGGGAACATAATTTATGATTTACAGACTTTAAATTTTTATGTGCATAATCAGTGATCCGTCATGCCTTATAATTGGTTTCACCAGTGTCTCTGAGTCTGTCAATAGTCTAGACTACAGCTGTTCATAAAGGTAATTATGTGACATCGTAACAAATGTTGACTTTGAAATGCTTGTGCCCTCATTCTCTATGGATATGAACCCTGATGACTTTAGGTCTAGTGATGTTAGCAGCTTTTGTTAATGAGGAGGGGACTGTCCTCTGTTCCTGTGGGCTATGTGTAGGTGACAGTGGAGATTATGGTACCAGCTACCCTAATCCAGAGCCATACAACATACAGGGGATGTTTGCCAGATGCCTTGAGATGAAAGTGGTAGCACAGGAGTTAGGAGTGCTGGAAACCAGGGTTCTGGAACTACATGACCTGGATGTGAAAGTAGGGACAAGCATGACAGATTCTGTAGTCTATGGCAGACGACATCAATCTTTTTGGCACCAGACACCATCTTGATGGAAACAGTTTTTCCATGGAGTGGGATGTGGGGGAAGGCTTCGGGATGATTCAAGCACATAACATTCATTGTGCAGTTTATTTCTATTATTATAATAAATAATTTAAAATTATGCAATTCACCATAGGATAGAATCAGTGATAGCCCTGAACTTTTTTCTGCAACTGGACAAACCCAATTAGGATGTTGGGAAACAGTGCCATCCAAAGACTGTTGCTTCTGTCTAGTCTACTCTGCAATCTCCTTTTCACCCTCTCTGTCACTGCAAAATTTCCTGCTTCACAAACATAGGATGTTAGAAATGGAAGTCTTTTTATTGCTTTTTTCATATTAAAATATTCTGTCTTGATTCTAATCCAGAGCATGTGGAGACTTAAAGTTGTCTCAAACATACTTTTTGGTCCACCGTCACTTGTGATTTCTTTCTTTTCTTTTTTCTTTTTCTTTTCTCTTTTTTGATACCAGGGATCAAATTCAGGATCTTGCATTTGCAAGGCAGGTGGCAGAACCACTGAGTTAAATCCCTGGCCCTACTTAGGATTTCAATCAGTTGATTCTCTAGCATCAAATCTATTCACTTGGATAATTCATGATAAGTTATAAATCCATTTCCTCCCAGTTTTGAGGTCTTTTGTGTTTGGGCAGTAATGATCAAACTCTTTTGTAAGTTGAGATAAGTGATCACAGTTCAGCTGTGTGAAAGAAGGTCCTGGCTTAGCCTGTTTGAAAAATCTGTGTTAATGTTTAAAACATGGCAAAGATCTTGATATTTACTCAACACTCCTATAATTCCAGTCTGACTTTTAATGTAGTCACTTTACCTAGTGACTTGAACATAGTATTTGTTCTCCAATGAAGTGACAAACTGAGTTCATTGATGAATATGTCACACAGGTCTGACCTATTCTGAACCTATTACAATAGTTTATACAATATAGCTTTGCTTAGGAACTATTTGACTTCCATCTTGTAAATACTACTTCCTCTGGATAATAGAATGCCAATGTACACATTCATACTTGTGAATTACAATTTTATAATAATAGACATTTTACTTCACATGATTATTTAGTATACCATTGTTAGTCTTTTATAATAGGCATTTTTACTTTACACAATTATTTAGTGTACCATTGTTAGTCTTTTATGCTCCATCAGGCACTTTTGACTATGTCAGTTTACCTTTCAAGTGGTAACCAAAACGTTTTGAACACCATTGGCTTTGCCAAGGGCCTGAATGAATGAGCAACGTTCAGTGAAAACAGTCTATTGCAGAAATTATTTATTGAGAAGAGATCCAAGATTAGATGGTAATTGAGTCAAAAGTCACACTCAAATCTAGTGTGTGTTGCCTGTAGAATTCAAAGAGCTCCACCAAAACTCCTCAAGTTTGAGAGTACAAGATGCAACAGCTTCAGTTACTTTTACTGCAGTTCAGTTGCTATGACTTGAAATTCACCATTTTAACCCTATTAAAGGTATAATTTAGGGGCATCTGGTGCATTAACATAGTTCATCTATCTCTAAGATCTCCACTTCCAGAACATTTTCATCCTCAAAATCAAACCTTTCACCAGTTAAACTATTAGTTCCATTTTGCCTTCCCTCTAGTGCCTGACAGACACTAACCTGCCTTAAATCTCAAGGATTTGCTTCTTATGATTCATACAAAAGTATGCAATATGCAGCCAATTGTGTCTGGCTTCTATTGCTTAGCATATTATTCCAAAGTTAACCCATCTTTTAGAATATAGAAAACTTTCATTGCTTTTTAAGGCTCAATAATATTTCATTACATGGATCTACCATAAATTTTATTCTTCATTCATCAGTTAGTGGATGTTTTAATTGTTTCCATCTTTTAACTACTATGAATAGTGCTATGGACATTCATATAAAATTTTTGTTTGTAAAACTGTTTATTTATACCTAGAGGTAGAATTATTGGGTTAGAAGATAGTTCTACATTTGAACTTTTGAGGAAATGCCAAACTATTTATTGCCTCAGCTATACATTTTAGAACCCAACCAGTATTGTATGAAGGCTCCAACTTTTGCAACATTTGTTTTATCAGGATTTTCTGTCTTTTTTTTTTTTTTTTAGGTTTTCGCATTGGGTATAAAGTATTCAATTATAATTTTGGTTTGTATTTTCCTAGTGATTAATGATGTTGAACATGTTTTTTGTGTTTGTAGACTTTGTTTATATGCTTTGGAGAAATGTCCACTCTAGACCTGTGCTCATTTTTATTGTGATCAAGAAAAACAGAAAACATGAGTGTGTACTCTCTGAAAAATATTAAGTGCACAACAGTATTGCATTGTTAAATATAAGCACAATTTTATAACAAATCTGTAGACTTTTTAAAAAGTTAATTTTATTGGTACATTTAAGGTATACAATACAATGATATTCATCATTGGAAATTTGCACCTTTGCATAATCCATCTTGGTTCTCATTTTTTCCCCTTGTCCCCACCTTCCTTCACCCCCTCTTCCCCTCCCCACCTACAAAGACTTTAATTCCATTTTTACGTTTTCTCATATTTTTTTCCCTTTTGATAATCTCTTTCTATGTGCAATTACTCACACAAGGAATATTTTTCTCTTTAGCATAGGTTGATTATAAATTATCTGCCCAGTTTATTTAATAATTTTTCACACATTGATCTGGTTTACTGTTACCTCTTCTTTGTAGAAATAATGCTATTTTTGAAGTCATTATGTTCACATTTCCCCATTTTATATTGTGTGTGCATGAGTCAAAAATACATCTTAAAAGTTTTTAAATTAAAAATTTTTCTTTCTCATTTTTTACTTTTTAATTTTTTTACTCTGGGTTGGATGAATGATACTTAATAATGGACACGGACAACACCTGACTGGGCATCAGTACTCTGCTCAGTGTGGGCCCCATGACTCAATGCACATCATTATAGGACTTCTCTGAAGACATGAGGTGACTGGGCAGTCCTTAGGTTTCCACCTCTGGTACAGCCACTTTTGAATGTCCTAGGGAAAACCAGGAATCTTCCAACAGAGAAATATCCTGCATCACCCAGAGGTCCTGCTTCTCAAATTTGATGTTACGACTGGATGGGATTGGATGGTATTTTGAATACAGGAATGAGAATGTTTCAAACATTGTTGACTATAAGGATATATCATGGCTATCAGTTATATTCCAATGTTCCTCCCTTGGAGTGTGCATTAGGATGTTTCATTTTCCATATGACTGGAAATAATGCGTGCCTTTTAGGAGTCACTGCGTTATTCATTACAATCCCGTTCCCCTGCCATAATGACTGTGAAAACAGACTTTGAAGTGGAGCGTTTACTGGTCTGTATTTCTAAATAATATGCACAAAACACTTGGTATAAGCAAGAAATAAACTTTTGTGATGATAAGCCTATGAGGGTTAATTGAGTTTTTCCTTTAATCAAACCAAGTTATATTGCCACTTTTGCTACCTAAGGGTAAAATCTAGCCTCTAAGGCATACGTTGAAATAAAGCCATCAGATATAGAGAATATATAGTTAAGGAATTGGTAGTAAGTATTGAATCTATTAAATAACAGAATCAACACATACTATTAGCCAAAATCACAGCAAACATAGAGAAAATATGTTTGAAATCTTGACAATTTAAAAACAAGAATATAATTAGTTTGAGGTAAAAGTACATCAACTGTTAATTATAGTAACAGACAGTGAAACATTTATATATACATTAAAATATGTAGCTAAAAATGAGAGGCTTTGTAATATTCAAACTGATTTCTCTTACAGTAAAGGAAATTCATCTAAGTTTAGAAATTTCCTTGCTTTTGTTGTATTTTTTTTCCTCATTGAGTTTATTGGTACATTCTATGTATACAGTACAGTTACATTCATCATTGCGATCTTGTACCTTTACATGACAGGTCTTGGTTCTCATTTTTTCCCCATCCCCCTGCCCTCCCTCTTTGCTTTTAATTTAGTTACTCTTCTGTTAATTTTAAATAACTAAAGCTAAAAATTTAATTTAATCTTCACTATAATACCACATACACTATATTCCAGAGCTTTATAAAATCATAATGAACTATTCCATCATCTTTATTCCCTTCTATATATATCTGCTGTCAATTTATCCTTCTAGTTCATGTCCTACTTACATATAGTAGGATGCAACTATGTTTGAAATGGTATTCATAGTGCAGTAATTCTAGTAACTTATAGGTAGAAGGACTTGCAGTGATATTTCCCTATATGTGTTGTACTTTTCTCGTTGAATGCCTTCTATCATTCTTTTCCACAAAAATAAATTTGAAAATTACAAACAAAAGATTAATTTGTTGACTTCAAGTGCTTTATGTAAGTAATGCAAAATCCAAGCCGCCTGCCAGGGCTGTGGAGCAGCTTGGTGGTAGAATGCTCTACAAGTTTATACAAGGCCCCAGGTTTGATCCTTTGCACTTAAAAAAAAAAATCAACATTCTGGTCATGTTTAACTTCACATCAAGATTCTTCCCTATATAATTTTAATATACTGCAAAAAGATTCTGAGAAGTAATGTGATCTGTTGGCTAGGGCACAGGTTTAGTGTTTCAGTTATTTGATAAAGTATGTGGAAATCATCTGAGAAGAGGAGTTTGGGATAGGAATAGACACACATATTTCTTTGAAGCTACATTGTAACTCAGTCCTTAAAACTCTTCTCTAAGGCTTCAAGTTCTGTGCACTTCACACCTAATTTTTCAGTGAATGCATCCATATTTGAATCATTGGATTTGGCAAATCAAATTATTACTAGTCTGCTGATTAAATGTCTGTACACATCTGCTAATATAATGCTATTATTATTTTAGGCTTAGCTCATGTATAACTAACTTTTATTAAAATTAGGCAGGAATTATATAAAATCTTTTGGAAGAGATCAGTGTTTAACCCAGACTGTTTCTTCATTAAAAAGTGACACAAAAAATAATATGAAATATAACGAAGTTGAAATTAAAGTACATTTTAGAAATGATGGTCTCCAATAATGTTTCCAAGTGACTGTACTGTTTGTTTTGTTTTTGTTTTGTTTTTGTTTTTTTGAGACAGGGTCTCACTACGTAGTTGACACTAAACTGGAACTCACTATCTTGCCCAGGTTGGTCTCGAACTCACAGTGATCCTCCTGCCTCAGCCTCCCGAGTGCTGGGATTACAGGAATGCACCACTGTCCCCAGCTATGTGCTGTTTTTTGATGATCTTTTGGTTGAGATTGAATTCAGACACACATTGATGAGATTGTGACATTTGTTTAGTTAGTATAACTCAGCCTATTCCCAGGATAATTTTAATGCTTTAAGTGCATTTTTTAAGCTTATGTATCCACTAGGATTCTTTGTGATGTTAGACTATTCTTGAGGTCACAAAATGGCAAGTGTGGCTTTTATCTTAAAATCAAAGTTTGACTTCCAAATTGTTTCTGATATACTAAGATCATTCATTAAAATAAAGAATATTGATTGAACTAAAAAAGATATGGTAAAGTTCTATGAGAATCTTTTCATCATTTGCTTGTATATTATTGTTACAATGAAAAACAGTCTTACTGTACAACTACTCTAAATAGCTAAGTCACATAAATATTAATACATGAGGGAGTGAGCCCTCAGGATGTCAGAAAAAAACAAAACAAATAAACAAAAAAACAAAGACAGGCAAATCTGAAGACAGCCAGACTTTATGATGGAAACACAGTAGCCAGGCCTGCAAGATAAACAGCAATATAATGTTATGGTCTAAACAGCACTTCCTGGTCCACTGGGCCCAGGATAGGCATCAGGTGTATATAGGTGGGCAATCAGAATTTCTGTGCCCATACTTCCCACCTTTCTGCCAAAATGCCTTTGTTCTTTACAGATACCCTCCCTGAGTGACTAGTTTTCCTGTCAGATCAATATTAACTAAGTGGCTACACTTGCAGTCCTGTGGGTTGATTGTAAGTCCATCCACAACCACATAGTAGCCATGTTGTGATTTTGCCATATAAATTACCCCTGACAAATGGCTTCGCTGGCCACCCAGTTGGAACCCGTCCTGGAAATCCAGGAGTTATTCTTTGCCTTAGTCCTGACAAAACTTTCCTACCTTCCTCCTTTGGTTTGTAACTTGTTGTGAGACCATGGGCTCATTTGACATCTAGCAGATTGAGACATATTTTTCATATATCACACTAGCCTCTCTGCTGTCTTATTACTATGAACTGAAGATTTAAGTATTTTAAAAATTATTTACTCTTGTAGCAAATGTTATTTGAATGTTTCCTTTTTACATGCAGTATTATTTAGATTTCAAAAACAATGTGGTCTCTCCTTTGAAAGCATTTACCATTAGCAATTTTCCACATAAATAACACAAGCGCACTTTGATGTAAGATTCCATACCATTCCATGTGTTATTCACAAAGCATATTCTCTCTTTTTTATGTAATTGTTTTAAAAGTACCTTGGTAAGCATCTATGTTTACTGCTGGGTTCTAAATTCCAGGTGGATGGACAGAATGTTCCTTTTTTAGTGGCTGTATTTGATCCCTAAAGCCAAACGGAATGATTAGCCCACAGGTGCCAAGCTGTTCAGTTAGGTTGTGGGACTTATTGCTGGAGATGCTACTAGCTAAGAGAAAATCATTAAATATGTGTAAATTACAGTGTGGAATTTGTGCTAGTTGGGAAAAATGTTTCAGATTTAGATTTAGAATTTGTAAAGAGAGAAGGGTAGAGGAGAAAATAAGAGGAAATTCAAGTATTTTGAGATAATTAAGGAAGAACATACAAGAAACAGTGAATTACCTAGGTGTACATATATATACACTCTAATTAGGTCTCATGATGTGGGTGTGAGATGAAAGAAGCAAGATGTTTAAAAAACACTTGAATCAGATCATTAGTACCTAATGGGCAGGACTAGAGAGTTTTGAGTTTTTATTCAAGGAAAGGTAGTGAAATTTTGGGTAGAGCTGTTTAATTTTGGCTAAGTGGCTTAAGTAAGTTACATTTCAATTGTAAGTCTATCTTCCCAATTTTTAATACACGTTTAAGGGCAGCAAATATATATTCAATCTTTTTAATCACAGTAGCTTGTATAGTCCTTAGCACATTTTCTATGTTACATATATATTTTGATTAAATGATTATTTGAGTGAAACTATTTTAAAAGGTGTGAAGCGATTTTTGCTTATTTACATAGATAAGATACAGTAATTACATAGATAAAAAGAGAAAAATGTAATGATTCATGGATAGACAAATGTGTACCCATGAATACACTACTAAGACACAACACCTCATCACACACACATACAGAGGTATATGAACACACATATTCATTCAAGTCCACACTTGTACAAATGAAATACAAAATACACATACACAAAGTCTCAGGCATCTACACAAATACACACACACACATGCACGATGTACATATATATATATACACGTATATTTATGGCAAACAATAGATGAAACACTAGCATCACAGTATGAAAAAACACAAAGCATATAGAATTATCTAGGGTGATAATTTCAGAAGTACACACAAATAACAGATGGAAGAGATTTGAAGGAATAAATTAAAAGATAAACAGTTTAATCTCCATGAAGATGGGGGGAGATCCACCCTAAGTGGATTATCACAGGGTAGGCAGATTTCCCAAACTCATATTGTGCACTGCCAAATACATACTTACCCCACACATATAATCTGTGCTAACATCTGAGTCTGAGGACGGGTATTCCATATTTTCCAAATGTTAAAATGTCTTATTTTTCCTTTATAAAATTCAAATGTTTGTTTTAAGATAATGGAAAAATAGATAAAAATAGAGAAAAGATAAATTCTATCACCAGAATCCAAAATTAAGCAATACTAATGTGCTGGTTTCTCCTTGTAATTTTAAAGTCTGTAGACAAGGTGTTTTATGCCAACTCGTTGGAGTAGCATTTTCTGAGGTAAGTGGCTTAACTAGTTTTGACTCATGGGGGCCTGAAAAGTTCTAATCAGTGATAGTTCAAGGGATTCATTTGATCTAGGAAGCCATCTGTAGTGGTATCAGGAAGGATATTGAGAATGAAGAAACTGAAAGGATTTACCAAGTGTGAGAAAATCAATGTCCAAAACACATTATTGTTAATTTGAAAATAGATGTATACCACCAATTCCATAGTAATATATAAGATATACATATATATGTTATTTATGTATTATTTCATGTACTATGTATTTCATGTATCATAGTTTTCTCACAAAAAAGAATGAAAAGCTATTTCCCCTTCTTTAGGTGGGCTGTGAGTTTGGGAGGGGAGGATACGCAGACTGAAGCAAACACCTGGGGCAAATTGTTAGCATCTGACCTGCTAGGTAGGTAGTGACTATTTCTGGGAATTCTCCTTCATCTTGAGAACATCTTGAAATCCTTCCCAGTCTTGAAAAATATTTTACTGGCTACACAATTGTGGGTTAAGAGTTCATTACTTTCAGTTCTTAGAAAATGTATCAGTTCATTTTCACTTCTGCAGGTTCTAATAATGAACTGCCTCAGTGGTTTCTAGTAACATTACATATTTTATTTTTCCATTGTAGGTAAGGTATCATTTCTCTCTTACTACTTTTAAGAGTTTTCTTTCTTTCCTTGCAGGCAGTTCAGTAAGTGTTGTTCTGGTGAAGTTTCTTTTGGTTTATTCTATTGTGGTTCATTCCTCTAACTAAATACATAGGTTTCTTTATTTTGCCAAATTTTTAAATATTTGCTGTTTTTCTTTGAGTAATCTTTCAGCCCCTTTGTTATTCTCTTTTGGAATTTCAGCAGCTCAAACACTAGTTTGTACTAAATCTCATTGGATTTATTTTATTTTAATTTAGTTTATTTTCTGTTATTCATACTTGCTAATTTCTATTTTCTATCTTCAATGTAACTAATCCATTTATCTTCCCTCTAAGTTTTATAGTTGAGCCTCTCTTCCAGTTATTTCCAGTCATATTTTTCTGTTCTAAATTTTTCATCTGATCATTTTTGTATATTCTATTTTATTACTGAGACTCTGTTTCTTTGGTGAATTTTTTTTATAATTGGTACATTTTAGGTATACAATACAGCTACATTCATAGTTGGGATATTGTACCTTACATCTTGGTTCTTATTTTTTCCCTATTCCCCTGACTTCCCTTCACCCGCTTCCATCCTTCCCTATTTACAAAGACTTCATTTCCATTTTTTCTTTTCTCTTTTCTTTTCCCTTCTTACTTATATTTTAAAGTTGGTTTTAGTATGTTCTTAATTATGTATTGAAGCAATTTTATAATGGTAACTATAAAATATTTGTGAATTCTAGTGCCTGTATCTTCTCAGTGTCCTCTACTGGTCTTTTTTTTTTTTTTTTCATTTATTTTATGAACTTAGTTCTTGAAATTGATTGAGACTTGGAAATTGCTAATACTATTCCACAAAGCTTTCAGCTGATTTTTTTTGTGTGACACTTTTACAGGGGACAGGGGATGACAGCTTCCTTCTCACTTTCAAGTAAGAAGTTTGATTTTCTTCTAAACCTAATAACACATGGGAGAAAGTTCTTCATTACTGCTGCAGCGGGGGAGTCTTGCCTCCCCATGAGACTCCCACTCATTTCTAGCTGGGAGGAGCAGTGATGCCTCAGTGCTTCGAGGAGGTGGTGAGAGTCCTGACTCCCTGCTTGGCTCCTCCAGATAGCACTCCAGTGAATGGAGGATAGATGCATACCTAGACTTTCCTCTCTGTCTTTGCCAGTGAGGATGGGAATAAAGCCAGTAATGTGCACATGTGTGCATGAGTGTGCATGTGTGCATGTGTGTGTGTGTGTGACATTGGCTTGCATAAAGTACTTACTTACTAAATGTATTTTGGTAGGCTGCCCATCTGTTATGGTTTGGGTCTAACTGATCCCCCAAAGCCTCATGTGGTCATAGGCTTGGTCTAGAGTGTGTGAAATTGGAATTGATTCATGATGCAATTCTAGGCTCAAGGGCACTAGGATTAAGGGTGTGAGTGCTACCCAACCTAAGTAGTCTGAATAAGATAAAAAGGCAGGGAGGTGCTGTTAACTCTCTTGTTATCTTTGCTGCCTTGCGTGTGCCATGATGTTTCTGCTCTGCCATACGTGTTTGTTGTCCCAGCCTTGGAGTTGGCTGATAATGGACTGAAACCTCTAAGAACTGTAAGCCACATAAATACCTTCCCCTTTAATTTTGGGTGTCTGATATTTTGTCTCAGTCATAAGAGAAAAATAACTAACACAGAAGTTTGGTACTGAGAGTGGGGTTATTGGTTTGACATTACTAGGCAATGTAACTCAAATGCCTTTGGAAATGGCTTGTGGAAAGGAGGAAAGTTAGGAAAAATCCAGAGATGTTGGCTATAGAAGTAGCTCTGGAACACCTTAGGTTGTTCTATATGGGAGATTCTGGGCAGAGCTCAGAAGATCAGAAAGCTGGTAGAGACCAGGCTCAGGAGGTTTGGGCTGGGAAGGATGGCATTTGCTGCTGGACTCCAGAAGATGTTTGTTATGACTTGATAGAAAGTTTTTCTGAATTTTGATCAGGTTCAAAGACTTTTCTGGAAGATTCAGAACTACCAGCTGAAAAAATGGGGCTGGAACACCCTAGGCTATTCTGTATGGGAGATTTTGGTCAGAGATGAGAAGACCAGAAAGCTTATAAAACCAGGCTGGGGAGGTTTCTGCTAGGAAGAAGGACTGAACTGGCTGTTGGACTCCAGATGATGTGTGTTATGGCTTGGCAGACCGTTTGTTTGCATTTTGTTCATGTCCAGAGACTCTGCTTGAGGTTGAGATTAAGGGAGGTGGACTAATTAACCTTGCAGAAGACATTTCAAGGCAGTCGAATATTGAGGCAGTGGCATGGCTACTCTTGGGGGCTTTTAGCCAGATCTATGTGGAGAATCAAGAGCAGAGCAGAGAGCCCAGAAGAATTATTTAAAACATTTTGAGTTGGGCAAGAAAAGAAGCCACAATAAAGCTGTGGACTGCAGAGATAGAGACTAGCAGATCTTGATTACTGAGAAGGAACAGGAAAATAGAAAAGATTGAGAGTATCACAGGAAGCAGCAGGACTCCATACTTTGCAGCCTCAGAGTTATAAAGGTGAAAGAATTTGCTTTGAGAAAAAAACCCCAGAGAACCAGATTCCAAAATGGCGATAGCCACACTGTGTTCCAGAGTGGTGGCTGCCTAGAAAATTTGTTTCTCAGGAAAGGGTTCAGAATGCTCAGCAATCCAGGTATTTGACCCCTATATCCAAGAAGTAAGACTGGCTTACTACTGCTCCAGCTGGCAGTATGCCTTGACATCATCCGTGTGGTGCTGATTTTAGGGGCATGCAGAATGCAAGGGTTGTGGGTCAGGAAGGCTTCCACCCATGTTTCAGAAGAAGGCCTGGGGGACCAGACAGAATGCCACTGAGAGGGCAGTGTGTGAAGCCAAAGGTGCATTGGAGACCCCAGAAGTTTGGAGAAGCCAGGAGTGTGGATTGTCTAAGGAAAAGCAGCAAAGAGGGAGCAGAGCCAGCCCAAAAGAGAATCCATGGGAGCTACAACCACCAAAAGTGCCATAAGGGTAGAGCCACGAAAATTCTTTGGAGCTCACAACTTGTCACAGATTTCTGGGGATGCTGGAAATGAAACTGTGGAATTTAATGTTTCCCCTACTGGGTATAGGACTTACTTTGGTGAATTCTGTTTGTACCTTCTGGAATGGTAATGTGTATCATCTTGTGCCAATGAAAGTTGAAAGTGTTTGACTTTCTTTTCAGTTGTACAGGGGCCTGCAGTTAAGAGTTTACCTTGAATATCAGAGGAGACTTTGCACTTGGAGTTTTCAGCAATGCTAAAATTGCTAGGACTTTGGAACTCTTAGAGATGGACTAAATGCCTTTTTGTAAAGGACCGTATATGAGTCTTTGTGGGCCAGGTGTGGAATATGATGGGATGGGAAGGCCATGGTATGTCATCTCAAGACCTCATGTGGTCATAGGTTTGGTCTAGAGTGTGTGAAATTGGAATTGATTCATGATGCAATTCTAGGCTCAAGGGCACTAGGATTAAGGGTGTGAGTGCTACCCAACCTAAGTAGTCTGAATAAGATAAAAGGGCAGGGAAGTACTGTTAACTCTCTTGTTATCTTTGCTGCCTTGTGTGTGCCATGTTGTTTCTGCTCTGCCATGCATGTTTGTTGTCCCTGCCTTGGAGTTGGCTGATTATGGACTGAAACCTCTAAGAACTATAAGCCACATAAATCCCTTCCCCTTAAACTTTGGGTGTCTGGTATTTTGTCTCAGTCATGAGGGAAACGTATCTAACACAACATCTTAATATTTTTATTGGGAACACCATTTTTTTCTGAGATTAAAAAAAAATCTGTATTTTGGGTGGTCAATTTCTTCAACTCCCCATCCAGGGTACATGTGGAGAAAAGATGTCATCATATCATTCCTTAGGTCCCCATGCCTCCAGCTGTTCTGCCTTCTCTCCATTTCTAAGTATCTTTCTATGTTTCTTGTTATATAAAAATGCAAGCAGTCTTAATGTGTACTGTGAGTAACAGAAAAAATTGTGTCCACTGCATTTTTCCAGTCAGTGGACTTTGAGCTAATAGATTAACTGAAAGATTTGAGATGATTTATTAAAAATGAGAAGGTTGAAAAGTCACTAAATAGTAACTTTCCAGTCAATTCAACCTCTATGTAGAGATTGGTAATCATTCATACTCATTTTCACTCAAAATGATAAATATACAGAGTAAAAACATCATAATTAAGACCACAATGATAGTTATCTATCTGATCAGGGTTTCCTTAAAAGGAATTCTTTGAATAGTGTTTCTTAAGGCAATCCTGACAAATAAATCTTCCCTGGATCTGCTGAAAGACAATGTTATAACATGAAGGAGTCTTTCTGGATACCTTTCAATCCTTTATTTATACAGGCAATAATGTGCCTCAACATGTTCTTAGTGTTAAACAGATAATCAGATGTTTTACTCAATGTCTTCTATGTAAGTAATGTTTGCTTTCAAAGTAAATTCTTTGAAATCTGCTCAAGTTAATTTTATTCCTTATATTTCTTTCAAAAGGTAAATGGTTTCAGCCCAAGCATAAAAATGCATATTCTCTGGAGAAAACACAGATGAACAGCCCAAAGGAGGACTGCTTGGCTACATGGATTTCAACATATTTTCTAGCAAAATCATACATACCCAAAAGGAGATTCTGGCAATTTTGGATGGCATGTCGATAGGAGGAATTCCCAGGAGGACTCTGGAATGCTCATGAATTATTGGGTTATAGCAGTAAACATAGTAGGCATACTTTTTCAATAGTCATAACAAAGTATGATCTTTGTAACATATTTTGTGTAATAAGTAATACAAGTGTAATATAAAACAGGTGACTAATATTGCTTCACTATTTCAGTATACCATATGTGATAAGTAGAGCCAAATTGTAATTATTTCCATGAAAGTAGAGATAATTTCCAGTACTTTAAAACTATATGACCTGTATTGTGAACTTTGAGGCTTTACATGTGATGTGTATTGTGACCATATTTCTAGTTTACAATATAAATTCAATTATGAAAAAATAAATTAGTATTCAAACATTCTGGAAAAGAGTCACTATCTTTTTTGTAGGAAGAAACTAGTCATCCAAGAAAGTATTTCCAAGAAATGTATTCTGCCAAGTTAGCTAAACATTTGTATTTTTTGACTCAGGTTTGAGACTCTGAGGCTCATGAACCCACATCCTCAGTGCTCCTTAAAATGCTATTCATAATCATGTTTTATGCCCCTTTCTGAAACTTCCCATTGGAAAATGCAGCTTGTGAAGATCAGATGAGAACACATACCTGACTAACCAGATAATCTAAAGTATTTGTTCTGATATTGGATTGGCAATGTCAATTTTTTTTTTACTACAGGGAAAATTTAAATAATTAAATGGAGTAGCTGAGACATAATTAAGTCATAAATACATGATAGAATATTAATAGTCCCTGGATCTGATTTGTTATGGGAATTTGCTCCTAGGACATACCCACATATGTGAGATGCTGTTAGCTTAACTTGGTATCCACCATAATGAAATCATTATTTATCACTGTCACTACACTAATTCTTATTCTTTAAGATTCAGGAAAGAGATTATGATATTGCCATATTTGATAAAATAAACCAATTGTAATCTATGACAAATGAAGGAGAATCCTCTCTCCCTATGATAGAAGTTTTCCAGTAGAGGCTGAGGAACATAAATATCCATCCTGTCCAAGTCAAGGGGAGAATGTGGGTCAGCATAAGAATCAGAATACTCTAGGTTCCTTTAGGCACAAAGTTATTTTTTTATCTATATCTACCTCATCTATCTATCTCTACCTATATCTATGTCATCTACATCTTTATCACATTGGGTCTGTTTATTTATTTTTTTTTGAGAAACCTAATTCAGTGTTCTCTGTTTTCATGCTTGTGTTTTAGAAGTATAGTCCCCAGTAGCTTCATAAGAAAGGGTTTATGGCAGATAAATTTTATTATGTCAGTGTCTGAAAATATCTTTATTCTGTACTCAAATGAGAGTGCTAATCTATCTGGCTAACTCTTAGCTACTTCTTAATTATATCTGCCTTATAGTGTGGCTACTGAGAGTTTTTTTTTTTTGTTATTGCTCACTTCATGTTTGGTGATCACTTATTTTGTGTGTTTTAAAGGTATCTCAGTAATTAGAGTTTGAAACATATAAATAATACCTTATTGGGGGTTCACTTATTGAAGAACTTTTCAGTGAGAGCCAAGAATAATCTAATACAATTTCTGGGGAGAAAAATGTATTCTCTCTTTGATTGTTCCCTCCTTCATTTTTTCTTTCTTTCTTTCTTTCTTTCTTTCTTTCTTTCTTTCTTTCTTTCTTTCTTTCTTTCTTTCTTTCTTTCTTTCTTTCTTGTATCCTTTACAAGTTAAAGCACCCAGGCTAATCTAATTTCACATCATTTTATTTCCTGTTTTTCATAACTTTTTCCTTTTAACATGTTTTAAGATTTTCTCAACTCTATTTCAAATGCCTTTTATATTTTGGCTATTATATCTTTAATTTCCAAAAATCTTAATTGCTTTACTTTATGGCTCTCAGTTCTCTCTTAATGGATTCAGTATCTCTATGTGTGTATGTATGCATGTGTGTGTGTGTGTGTGTGTGTGTGTGTCAAGGAAGTGATTAATTATAGTTCTACTTTTTCTTTGACCAACAGTGTCTTTATTTTCTTTGAGATTCTACTTTTCTGTTTATTCTTACCTTCTTCTCTAATTTTGGACCTTTTTTAAAGCACATAACAATCTTTTGTTATCTATGTGTAATAAAATGTGAGTTAATATGTATTGGTAGCTCTTTTCATGTGGGAAGGTTTGCTAATTTGTGGGAGTCCCTTCGGAATGATTTGGTGACAAGATTTTTTTTTTCCATTGGGCTGAACCTCAAGAGTGTGTGTATATTTTTGTTATTGCTTTCAGTTTCTTTAGACAAAAATTATTTAACATTATACTTGCAAGATTGAATCTTTTCTAGTGAGAGCTCTTATAGCAGCATGGGGAAAGAATAAGATGTGGGTTTTCTATAAAATGGAATATCACAGCCATAAAAAATGAGAAATTAGATTAATTCATAGGAAAATGGATACATATTGAGGATATACTCCTAAGTGAAATATATAAGTCACATATGTGTAAATACCAAATCATTTCTCTGGTATGAATAAACTATAATAGAACATAAGATCCTAATGAGATAATTGACAATGTGAAATACGAAGAAAGGGGCTAAAGATGTAGGGAAAGTAGGAAGGGTAGGGGAAAGGTAATAAGGGAAAAGAAAAAAAATAGAAAATGAAAAAAAGAACATAAAGTGTTTGTAAATGGGGAGGGGAGAAGGTAGTGAAGGGAGGGCGGGGACAAGGGGAAAAATGAGAACCAAGACCTGTCATGTAGAGGTAAAAGATCACAATGATGAATGTAACTGTACTGTATACCTAAAATGTACCAATAAACTCAATGAGGAAAAATAATATTTAATGTGAAAACTTCCAAATAATTTTCTAAATAATTTTCCTACTTTGCTGTCAGTTTTTATAATCCAAAAGTAAAAGTCCTCTGCCTCTCCAACTCCCACCAAACTACTGCCTGGATACAGTAGGTGCGAAAAATTTAAAAGCTCTGGTTTTTCTGGAAGGTGATTTTTCAACCCAGATATTTTATTTATATCTTATCACTCTGCATCCTGATGACCTTGCAATTGACTGTAATTGTACCTCTATCTAAATTTCTTCATTGTCTTTTGATTTTTTCAGAAGACTTGAATGAAGCTTGTTTTAGTTTATTAACTCACTATTCAGCCTTTTTTTTTTTTTTTCTTTTGGTTTTTTGAGACAAGGTCTCACTACGTAGTTTAGACTGACCTGGAACTCACTATGTAGCACAGGCTGGGCTGGTCTGGACCTCACAGCAATCCTTCTGCCTCAGTCTCCCAAGTGCTGGGATTACAGGAGTGTGCCACCACACCTGGCTCAGTTTGTTTTCTATATTCAAAATTTTGTTGTAATCTCTTGCCTACTATTATCTATTCTATCTATTCTTCCATTCACTTTATCTGTGTTAGTTTAAATGTTTTAAAATTATATTTTCTTCATTTTAGTGTAGTTCAGGCATATACAGCCCAACAACCTTGTTTATCTAAAAATACAGGAAGGTGTCTGGTCCTCTCTATCTGCAGTTCTTTCCTGGTTCCCATCTTTTCTTTCTCTGGGCACAAATATCCTATTTAATGAAGTTAAACATCATTTTGGTCAGTACATTGTATAGTAATCCAGAGTCATTATTCTAGTTGAATAATGACTGTTTTGGAAATGAATGAACAGCACTGAGTGCTATGAGAGATCATAAGGTAAAATTCTTTAATCAATAGATATGAGATATTTCAATATTAAAGGAGTTGAATGCTTATTTCAAGGATACTGGAGCTGTGGCATAAAACCAACTCAGAGAAATTTAGATTTTAAAATTATGAAATGGTAAATTTTATTTTTTCCTTTCTATAGACTTTGTATCTTGATTGAAGCACAGACATCTGTCTTTTTCCCAGATAGCAAGAACTTTGGTTGCTGTGGTAACATATTAACTGGGAACTTAAAATAAAGGTGGCTCATTTCTAAATCATTTTTTTTCTCATTTTCTTCACAAAAGGTGCACACACTGGCAAGAGAGCTCTACTGGAGTCTTTGTAGTCAATAGACCTGTTTGTTGAAGAATTACTACCCTAAACTTGCATGTTAAGCAGGTGAGAAAAAGTACATTTGGCTTTCATATGAAAGCCTGCATGATCTCATTTTTAACCAGTTTTCTTCCTTTTTTTCTTTCTTTCCTTCCTTTCTTCCATCTTTTCTTTCTTTCTCCCTTTTTATTTTTCAAAATTGTGATATTAGGGACCTGGGTGAGTGTAGAAGAGGACAGGGAAAAGGCTGAAGCAGGGCCCGGTTGTTCATGCTTGAAAAGATTGTTACTTGAAGCTAACATGAAGTTATTCCAATATGCATTCAAACTTAGATGCAAACAAGTTCTAAATTTTTCATAGAGGCATGGATTGAATCTTCCAACATGCAAAAATAATCTTGACACTTTGGAATGCACAGATATTTGTGCATTAAATCTCATGAAATCCTGGCAAGAAGGGAAAAGAGTTTCTTTCCTTTAATTGAGGACACATCTCAAATCACTTGTACATTTAACCACATTCAAATATTTATAGCATTTATTTCTAAAAACTCATTTTCTTATGAGTTTTGCAATGAAGTTGAGTTCATCAGCAGCAACTTGGAATGACAGAAAAATGTGCAATTCTACTTGAGTTTTATTTTTTGACTTTTTAAAAACTTAGATACTTATAATGTTTTTTATTTGTTCCTCAAATGCATTAAAGTAAATGATATTTGAGGGTGAATCAAACATGAACTTTTAATATGAATTATTTAAATTAATTGTACACACACTCTAAATTTTGCTACATCATATTATTTGAGATAGATATTCCATTTTTAAGGATATTTATTATCTATAACAATACAATTAAGTGTTTAGAGAGCATAAAATTTGGGGGGGTACCAGGGATGGAACTCAGGACCTTGTGTTTGCAAGGTAGGCACAGTGCTACTGAGCTAAATCCCTAGACCAAGAATACATAATTTAAGAATCATAATTTGGGATTGATGATCAAATACTAAAGAAAAGAAAACATAATTTTAAGATTTTTAAAATTTCCACCCCTTCAGTAAAGATAAAGACTATTTTAATGCAATGAAGAACATATGAAACTTTCTTGGTTAGGGATTTTTAATGTAGAGATTCTAGTCTCCCCTCATGCACAAGAACTATAGAACACATTTGAATTCACAAACTTGATCTTCAAACTTCATTATCCATCCCCCCCACAAGAGGTGCTTTGTGAGTACAAATGTTGACAATAAAAGAGAATATTCTCCATGTAGAGCTTACTGGCTGTAGCAAGAGTGATTGCATAAAACACTGATTCCCTGAAGTGTTTTCACAATGGAGGAGTTAAGTACAAATCTTTCCAAAACAAGAATCTGCTAAGGTTAATGGTAAAGACTCTGATTTTCAGAAGATAGAGGAACAGTGACTGGTTACTTCTGATGTTCTTTGCTTCTCTGTAGTTATCCCCGAGTGCTCTCTTCCTGCTTATGCTCCACCCCACAGGTCTAGTACAACTGGTCTCCTTGATGGGTCTATGCCACTCGAAGTATTTGGCTTCATTTCAGAGATTCACCTCATTCTGTAAATTTCTTCTTTATTCCCTACTTCTGTTTTTCTTTATTCTTTATGTTATTAGAGATTGGGCTGATAAAATGAATTTAAAGAAAATTATTAGGAAAATAAGTCAGAAACCCAATTGTATTGAGATACCCATGAGGAAATGTGTCTATATTGATTAAGGATTTTGAAAGTTAGAGGAATTTTCAAAATGCTGAACATATTCTATTAAGAAACTTTTGAATACTAAATTATGTTAAGCATTATGTAATTCGTTGGACAGAAGACCAGCTGGTATTTCAATAATAGGCATGTTACCCATGTTCTGAACCTATTAATAAGACAATGTAAAGAAGCCCTGTAATCCTGCTACCCAAAGTAGACAGGAGTCCAGGAAGTATGTTTGATCAAGTATACTTTACTGAATGAACATCTATTCAGTCCATGGAATTACTCAGGGAAGGCAGGCACTCAGAGAAATAGGCTGTAGAGCCAGAGATTGAACTCAGTGGTTCCATTGCCTGCCTAGCAAGCTAAAGGACTCGGGTTCAATCCCCGGTGCAACAACAACAAAAAAAGAAATAGGCTGTAGATTGCATGCTCAGTAATAGGAAACATCAAATGAGGGGTTTACTTTCTCATTTTTTAATAGGTAAGTGATAAATACTTCTAAGACATTGGGCCAGTAATATGAAAGACTGAAAAATGAACAAAACAGTTTCTTAAAGACCTAATAGCATTGGCAATGACCATTTTACCAGCCAGCCAGTCTTAGAATGGTAGAAACACTGGATGGAAGGATGGATATGGATACACTGATGTTCTGAGGACATCAGGAGACACCAGAGAGGACATCATCATTTCCTCTCTGTGTCTTGCTGGGAACAATAGGACTGATAATTGAACAGGACTGTATGTGAGTAATGCCAGTTCCAAATAGTTCTGCCCTGTGAAATTTCCTTGGGCTTTTAGACTTCACAAAGATTTATGTAGAAATAAACTATTTTAAAACCATTTAAAAATAAAGTAAATACACATTGAATAGTTAAATGGAAGATCTCCACCTGACAAGAACATTGGCAAAAAATCAAACCAGGTAATCAATCTGTAAGTAAATGGTGTAACACTAAGATCACTTTTAAATCAAGTCACATCCTCATTGTTATTGCTCTGCTATATTTAACTTGATTTGTGCAACTTTAAAAAATGCACTATTTCCAAGAGAGTTATTTTAAAAGATATTGTTATCTGACAGAGCTTACCAATAGGAATGTAAATTTTTAAAAGCAGTGACTCTCTCTCTTTCCTTATATACATGCAGAATTTAGCATGAAATCTACTATAAGAAACTTAAATGTTATTGTTAAATGATAGCATGCCTTGAGACTGTGGAGTAGTTAAAAACTTTACTAAATGAGATTATTTGTTTGATTATTCTTGATTTTATTTAATTTTCTTAACAGGTAATAAAAATGTATATTTGACTTCCAAGGTAAATATATATACCATACACATATATTAGGGAACAAGTAGAAATCAGAAAATATTCCATTCACAAAGAACCAGTTTTAAAAAGAAGAATTAAGACATATTATGTACAGGTACAGATTTCCTATTATTATTGTGATCATTATATATGGCAAATATGTCCTAATAAAAAATAAATTAAAAATGGAAAAAAGAGCCAGTTAAATTTTACTAACACCATAAAAAGAGAATCCGAATAGAAATATTAAAATATGGGATAACTAAGAAATTAAGTATGCTAGACAATTTGTTATATTTTCTGTATTATTATATTGGCTTAAATATCCATATATACAAAATAACATAAAAGTGAAGAGTAGAAATCTTACTCTTACCTGTTATACAATTAACACCGGCCAAAACCATGAAATAATTGTATTGTTTTACTGCTTTACTCTCACAAGTGTTTTTAAGTTTAATTTAGCATAAATTAAATATATATCATTTTATATTAATCACATTTTTTGTTTTGCTTAGTACATAGCCAAGTTTTGATGAATCTCTCCAAATTACTATAGTGTTTTATATGTTACATGCTATGTTTCAGCTCAGCTGCTGACTATCCTGCAATTGATTTACAAGTTTTGCATTGATGAATATTTATTTTCAGATATTTGCTTTTATAAGATATTCCACAATTAATAAAATTTTATAGATGTCATTTAAAAGTTCCTTTTTGTACCTGTGTGTATGTATATATACATATATTAGAGCTCCTACCCAAAAGATGAATGTATGAACAGTATATACATGTTTGATTCTAATGGATATTACCAAATGACACAGTGCTATGGAAAAAGCTATTCAAACCTTGACAGACATTTTGATCTAGAAGACCAGTGAAGGATGATGGGAAGTTTGGGCTCAGAGCTCAGATGTGGATAGGAGCACTCTGTGCTCCCAAATATCTTTAAGTGGAGGTGAAAGAGACATTATGACCAGCAAGATTGCATGTTACCAACGCCAATGACAACAACATCAAAAAGGCAAGAATGATGGCTGTCTGTATGATAGGTTCCTTAATAGGTCGCATAATTTAAAATCATTGTTTTAGACTCTGAAGGAGACAAATATTCACTATAGTGCTGATTTTTAATTTACTCCTTCAAAAAAATAAAAAACCAGATTTCTTTCTGCAAAAACCTTAAAACCACCAGGATTAGCCTCAGATGCAGCTTCATTTTTCACCAAGGTGCTTAGAGACTGAGTTGTCTGAACAAAATGGTGAATTGTTAAACTTTGCTCTAATTGCACTTTGGAGCTTAGTGTGGAAAAATCCCACAAATATGGATATATGAGTAATAATATCATCGTATTGAGAAGCATACAGAAATCAGAAAACACAACATTCATTTAGAAAAATACTATAGTAATTAACTCTAACAAAATAAAAATAGAGGCAAAATAGAACTATTAAGTGAAATGACAGCTAAGCATATATGACTCGCGATGCCCTATATTTCCATCTATCTATTCAATATTTTGAAGTTAAAAATTCTAGATATGAGTATTATCTAGAAATTAATTTTAGTTTATAATGGTATAAATAAAGGAGAAATAAAATATTCAAAGATCTTATCAAAGTAGTTATAAAAACAGAACATAGGCAACTAAAATACCTTGGTGAAAAATATAGAGTTCTTGTCAGGTTTTGGTATCAACATTTGCTGTCTTGATATGAATTCAAAAGTTGTCCTTACTCCTTTATTTTTAGAAGAGTTTATCTGAAATTGGTATCATTTCTTTCTTAAATGTTTGATAAAAATTCAGCAGAACTCAGATATATGGGGGTTTTCTTTGTGAGATAGTCTATAGTTATGAATTTAATTTTTCAAGTAAATGCAGATAATCAGAAATGACTTTTCTTTATTCCTCAGTTTGTGTTACTCATGGAATTGCCTATTTTGTTTTTTACAAAAGTATGGCTTAAAATTGTTCATAATAATATCAAGTCAGAGATTGTGATGCCCCAGCCTTGTTTTTGTTTCCTAGAATTGCCCTCTCTAGCTAGGCCTCATCTGGTTCCAAATGAACTTTAGGATTGTTTTCTCTAATTCTGTGAGATATGCTTTGGAATTTTGATTGGCATTGCATTAAATGTTTATAACAGTTTTGGAATTATGGTCATTTTCATGATGTTCATTCTTTATACCCAAGAGTAAGGAATATCCATTTTATGATATCCACTTCAATCTCTTTTTTCACAGTACTGTAATTTTCAACACAGAAGTCTTTATTTAGTCTTATTCCCTAATTAGATTGATTCCTCAGTATTTAATTTTTTGAATGCTATTGTGAAAGGTATTGTTTCACCAATTCCTTCCTCAGTGAGTCTGTTATCTGTGTAGAAGAAGGCTATTGAATTTTGATTGCTGACATTGTATCCAGCTATGCTACTGAGTTTCGTTATTAAGTCTAGAATCTTTTGGATGCAGTTTTTGGGGTCTTCTTTGTAGAGCATCATGTTATCCATAAATGATGACAGTTTAATTTCTTCCTTTCCTATCCTTATTCCTTTTATTTCTTTCTACTGTCTAATTGTTGTGACTAATATTTCAAAACTATATTGAACATGAGTGGTGATAGTGGAATCCTTGTCTTGTTCCTGAAAGTTTCAGTTGTGAAAGTTTTCAGTTTTTGACCACTTAGTATGATGCTGGCTGTTGGTTTTTCAGAGATAGACAATCAGATTGAGATAAAGACCTTCTATCGGGATTTTTTGTAGGATTTTTATCATGCGTGGTTGTTGGATTTTGTTGAATGTATTTTCTGCATCTGTTGAACTGATTTATATATGTTGAACCAACATTGCATCTCTGGGATGAATCTCACTTGGTCAGGGTGATTAATCCTTTTGATAACCTGTTGCATTCCATTTGCCAGCATCTTACTGAGAATTTTTGCATTTAGGTTCATTAGGAAGATTGACACGTAGTCCTTCTTTTTCTTTGGATGGATCCTTCTCCAGTTTTCTAGTCAAGGTAATGCTTACTTCCAGGAATGAATTTGGGAGTATCGCTTCCTTTTCAATTTCATCAAAAAGTCTGAGAAGTAGATGCATTAGGTCTTCTCTAAATTTCTTTGAATGGTATTGATTTATTTAGAACTTTAATATCTTCTTGATTCAGCTTTGGTAATTCATATTTATCTAGGAAATGGTCCATTTCTTGTATGTTTTTCATCTTATTAGAACACAAGTTCTCAAAATAGGTATTAATAATCTTCTGGATTTCTGCAAGATCTGTTGTGATTTCACCTTTTTAATTCCTAATAGCATGGGCTTAAGCCTTTTCTTTCCTTTTATTAATAAGGTTGGCTAAGGGTTTATAAATTTTATTTAATCTTTCACAGAACCAACTGTTTGATTCATTGATTTGTTTTGTGTCATTCTTAGTCTCCATTGCATTAATTTCTGCTCTGATCTTTATAATTTCCTCCCTCGTATGAGCTGTGGGTTTGACTTGCTCTTCTTTTTCTAAAGGGTTGAGATTCAACATTAGGTCATTTATTTACACTGGCTCTGTTTTCCTAATATGGGCATTCACTACTATAAATTTCCCTAGTAGGACTGTTTTCACTGTGTCCCATAAATTCCAGTATCTTGTACTGGGATTCTCATTTAGCTGTAGAAATTGTCTAATCTCTTCTTTAATTTCATCAGTGACCCACTGGTTGTTCAGAAGGGTGTTATTTAATTTACATATGTTTAAGAAGTTCTTGTGGTTTATTTTACCAATGTCTCCAATTTCATTGCACTGTGATCTGATGATATACATGGGATAACTTCTATTCTTCGACATTTACTTGTGCATGTTCTAGGAGCTAGCATGTGGTCTATTTTGGATAAAATTCCATGTGCAGCTGAAAAGAATGTGTATTCTAGTGTTGTGAGGTAGAACACTCTACAGACATCTACTAAGTCCATTTGTTGAAAAGTTTGATTCAGTTCTAATTGTTCTAATTGGTTTTTGGCTAGTTTTTCTGTCTATTTGTGACAGTGGGGTACTGAGGCTTCCCACTACAGTTGTATTAGTGATGATTTGATATTCAATGTCTATTAACATTTGTTTTATATAATTGTGTGAACTGTTATTTGGTGCATATGTATGTATTCTTGATTATCATCTCTTCCTCTTGGACTGTTCCCTTTACAAGGAGGTAGTGACTACATAGGAATTATCACAAAGAATCAACAACTGGGACCTCATTTTATTAAAAGGATTTTGCACAGCAAGAGAAACTGCCAACAGAGTGAAGAGACAACCCACATTATAGGAAAAAAAATTACCAGTTGTTCTTCAGATAAAGGATTACTATGTAGAATATATAGTATATATAAACATGCATACATATATATATATACATATACATAAACAAATATACATATAAAGAACTAAAAAAAAAGAGACCCCCTCAAATTTAAATTCCCAGCCCAAAACTTGTATCTGAAATGAATAGACATTTCTCAGATGAAGAAATAGAAACAGTAAATAAATACATTAAAAAATGTTCAACAACACTGTTCATTTGTATCTCACAAATGCTGAGATTTCATCTCATTTCAGAAAGAACAGCTGTTATCAAGAAATCAACCAATAGCAAATGCTACTAGGGCAGCAGGGAAATAGGAACCCTTCTTCACTGTTGATGGGAGTGCAACCACTTTGGAAATTAGTGTGGCGAGTTCTCAAAAAAATAAAAGTAGAGGTTCCATTTGACCCAGCTACTCCTTTCCTGGTATTTTCCCAAAAGAATTAAAAGCATCATACCACAGTGACATATGCAAACTTTTGTTTATAATGGCACAAGTTGTAATAACTAAACCTTGGAAACAGACCAAATGACCATCAACTGATAAATGGATAAAGAAGGTATCGTTTTTCTATATGATGAAGTATTACTCAGCTCTAAAGAGATTCAAACTTGAGATATTTATGGCTAAATTGATGCAGCGGGGGATCATGCTCTTAAGTGAAATAAATTAGACACATATGTGTAAATATCTCATTGTTTCTCTGATGTGAGAAACTGAATGTGCAAATAATGTACAAAATGTATAGTAGATATTGTGAAAATGTTCAAATGAGAAGGTGGACTAGGGAGGGGTGTGGGGGAAAGGAAGGAAGAGAAAGAAAAATGAAATCAGAAAAGAAGGAAAAAATGGAAACAAATCTTTTGTAAATAAGGAACGGTGGAATGATTGAAGGGAGGGAAGTGGAATGGGGAAAAATAAGAACCAAGATGCATCCCGTATAAGCACAAATTCCCTGTGATGAATGTGATCGCTATGTATACCTAAAATGTACTAATAAACTTAATTAATAACAAATCAGTTCAGAACATCATCCTTTTATTTTTAATGATGTGCAATAATATCTTACTAATATAGGTAATTTACTTTTCCTCCTTTTAAAAATAAATTTAGCTGGTGCTTCATCAATTTTATTCATCTTAAAAGCATAAATAATTTTGTAATTTTCTATCTTTATCTTGCTTGTCTTTTTGTTCCATTGATTTCTGAGCTCATATTTATTATAGTTTTATTTTATTTTATTTTTTGGTATTGGCAGGAGGAATGCACTGAACTAAATCCCTGGCAACTAGTTCACTTTTTTTTTAGAAGTACAGTTGGTTTTCCTATGTCTGTATTCTTAGCTTGTACAAATATATTATATTATTAGTAAAAAATTAAAATAAGAAAGTGTGACAGTTTCATAGATAAAATGGTTAAGAAGGAGACTAGAAAGTGGGAAAGGATATATATATATATTTATATTTTTTTTTTTAATTTTTTTTTGCAAATATACTTTGATCTGAACATTAGAAAACATAATATGAGGAAAGAAATTATTAGTTGTTAACATAAAGCTATGCATAGAGTCTTAATAATTATAATGAATATTTGCAACTAATGACAGCCATGTATTAAAATACAGTAAAACCAAGTTGTGTGAATCAAAGGATCTAAAAATGGTTGAGCATTTAAAAAATCTATAGTAAAATTCACAAACAACTGAAAAAATTAAAAGTATAATTTTCTAAAAAAGTTCACTAAAACATTGGGAAATTTAACATACAGTTATATTATTAATGCTCTTAGTAATAAAAACTCTTAGCAGTTACACTTAGAATAAATGATATATCCTTATATTGAATAATAACTAAACAAATACAATAAATGTCTACTAGGTAAAAATTTTATTTCATGCAGAAATGTCAAGGTCTTCCTATTTAAAATAAACAGCATAAGGCCACCCAAGATGACAATGCCTGCTGCCTATCAAAGGCCTTTAGAGTGAACCATTATAGAGTAACTCTGACAGCTGATCACACCTACAACCAATAGCCAGTAATGTCTTTGCCCTTTTGCCCCCCTCACAGCCATTAAGGGTAGGTCTTCAGAGGGGCAATATCGCAGATAGGTAATTTAATTAGATAGCTAGTAGAGAGTTAGACAGGGCCAGCTCAGGAGGAGCCAACATGGAGGAAAATCAAGACATTCATGGAAGGTGAGAATTATACAAGGAGAGAAACTACTACACCTTTGTGCTTCCCCTAGGGATAAATAACAGTGATTGATATTCTAAATAGGTTTCGGTGACCTCATTGGGGGGCCAAGGTTTTATCTCAGTCTTTCCAGGAAATATCCCTGGCCACCACCCTTACTGAAAATCATTGTATGCTTGCTAAGTGACTTGCTCCCCCATTTGACCCTCACTTAATCAATATTATCTGGGTGGCCGTACTTGTAATCTTATTGTCTGGTCATGATTTTGCCCCACCTCATGCCCACCTTGTAATTTTCCATTGGATCTTATAGTTTTATTCCACTTTGTACCCACCTCACCCCGTGGCTTAACTGTGTAAAACATCTTTGAGAAGTGGGGTGGGTAGGTAGCTCACTTTCTGGCCCTCCTTCTGTCTCTCTTAGAGAGAAGCTTTCTTTCTCTCAATAAAATTTTCGTACTCTTAACAATACATAAATAAATAAAAAACACAATAAAGATGCTTAGCACTGCTTTCTGTTACAATTATAGTGGAATTAAAACTCAGACAAATACCAAATAATGTGGCATGTGGGAATTTCCCAAAACAGCAACAAAAACAAACAAAACACAACGATATAACAAAACAAAATTGGAAGTAGTAATCAATAAAAGGAGATGAGGAGCGATTTATCTACTTTTCTCTAACACCAGCTTTCCTATTAGCCTTTGTTCATATCCTGAGGAACGAGCACCCTTTCATTCTGAGGGATCCCTATCTAGGGACCTGGAGGCCACATGGGAAGCCAGATGGCATAGGGGAACTGCAGCCCCTTCTTGTGGGAAGGAGAGAAGGAGCTCACCTGAAAGGGACGTGCATAGTGCTGGAGAGGGAGGAGAAAGAGAGGGTCAGAGAAACCCTCTGCGACTTTTATTGTTTGATTATTGCACATATAAAATTTAATTTACAGGCTTTTCAATTACTACCCAATATTAAATCAATCAAAAGAATTCCCTTCAAAAGTTTATATGTTTACATACCTAGAAACTGACAAAAAATTGGAAAAATTCAGCAGACTTTCTTAATTTAAAAAATTCCCTGTATAATGGAGACAAAGTCTTTGTAGATAGGGAGGGGTAGAAGGGCTGGAGAGAGGACAGGGGAATAGGGAAGAAATAAGAACCAAGATGGCTTATGTAAAGGTGCAAATTTCCAATGATGAATGTTATTATATTGCATACTTTAAATGTACCAATAAAATTAATTTAAAAATTCCTTGTAAAGAAAAATGAAAGTATATATATATATATATGTGTGTGTGTGTGTGTATTATATATAATACACACATACATATATATGGCATGATATATTACTAAAATAATAGTACTTATTATAATAAATATTAATGTTATTAAGCCAGCTCATTTACTGCATTGTTTTTGAAGTTGTATGTAACATAATGGTAGACAAGAATGAGATAATTCAATTACTAGAAATACAGATTTCCTTTAATTTCACATATTGTCATACACCTGGAAAATACCATTTCACTTGAAAAAAGTCTTTTAAAAATAATTTAAGCTCATAAGAATGAGAGATACAAGTAATATTTAAAATGTATGGGAAACTACAACAAAATGTAAAATATGAAGTGTAACAATTATGTGATTAAGGGCTAAGTTAAAAGAGGATATCACAGTTAAAAATACATTACCATGAATCCCCTTCCAAAAACTCCTCCTTCCTTTGAAGGTTCTTATCCCACCATTCTTTTTTTTTTTAATTGAGTTTGTTGGTACATTCTAGGTCCACAATACAGTTACATTCATTACTGGGATCCTGTACCTTCACATGACAGTTCTTGGTTCTCATTTTTTTTTCCCTTGTCCCTGCCCTCCCTTCCACTTTCTTAAATAGTCCTGGAAGTTTTCTTTCATGAGTAGCTTTAATGGCACTGTCATGACTGCACTGATATTGTGAATCAATGCAAAACATTTATCTTTCATCACTATTTTGACTTTGCGAAAGAACCAGACATCACACAGTGCCGGATCTAGTGAATAAGGTGAATGCGGACAAACCGCAGTTTTTCTCCAGGTCTGCCTCTCCACTGGAACTCTCAGGAGGAGCCCGCGCCATATTTTTGATCATATTTCTCAAAGACTGTCACAACAGAGGATTTCCAGAATTGCGCCAGAAAGTGGCAACAACTAAGGAATAAGACTGTTGGAAGTAAGAAAGCATTTTGAGGCAATTAACGTGTCTTTCACTGTAATACATTTAAAAATGTAAACATGCACCATGTATTTGATCACTTCTTGCAAATGCATTCAAACCAGGAACTTACATTTAGGGTAGTAATATTGTTTCCAGTGAGAATGGAGAAGTAAAATCCTGCTACGAAAAATATTGCTGCCTTTCATGTGGACTGGCACAACATCTCCCTTATATGTGGAACTGAAAAGCTAAGCTACTATTTTCAATAAGTTAGAGGTTTGTTAAAAGCACTGCAACTCATTTTCAACTTATGAAAGGCTTATTAGAACAACCCATTTTAAGTCAAAGAGTATTCTCTTCATTTGAATAGTGTCATTTAAGCTGTATTTACATGATAGCTTTAAGATGAAATTCAAGTATTTTGCTTAATGTGAAGCAAGCTAAATTTAACAAATAAGATATTCACTTTTTACTGTAGTTATAGTTGTTAAAAAGGAAAATGGTATATAAATATCTTTTTTTATAGCCAGTTTTCTTTATTTGTTGTTATGCCATGGACCCTACCATACTCAGGAGAGCCATTATCTTTGTATACAATAGAAAGTTTAAAGCCAAGAGAGGAAACAAGAAAATTATAATCTTTAAGCTGCAAATTCAAGCTGTAGACTTCAAGCTGTCAGCTGATTCTGCATCATTAATGCTCTTAAGATTATCTGATTTGGAAAGTAATTCTAACATTCTTGCTATATTAAGCACATATTTTAAAAATTATTTTTCAAAGCCCCCAATTCAAACTTTAGGATAATATATATAGTTCAAAAATGATAACTATTACGTCTTTGAAGTTATTACAGTAAAAGAGTAAGTTTAAAAATAGTTATATTTTACATCGTAGTTCATTTCCATCAACAGACAATTTATGGTTTTTGTAGGCATAGCATTACACTTAATTAAGATTCAAATTGTGATTTTGTGTTTTCATGAAATAGATTGAGTTGTTTTTTAAGCTAAATGGCACATTAAAAATATAATTGTATAATTACAGATCTGTGGCATTTTAAAACTACTTTTGTAGCTGAACAAATTTTAATTCTTTCTGAATCAACTACATTTAAAGCCATTTTCAGCAGTTCTATGCTTTTTTCCTACTTATTTCTACATTGCGGTATCTGAAAAATGATAATAACCCAAATCAAAACCATTTGTAATTCCGAGCACAAATTTAATGAGTATAAAGTTATGGAAAATATTTAATCTTCAGGTTTAGACATTTTGACCTATGTAGAAGCTTCTAAATTTTTTAATGTATGTATTATTTTAGGAATCTTGTTATGACCAATTTCAAGGATTATGTGTTTAACTTTTCTTATTTAATATTTTGTTGCCTTTTATTTATGCAGCTGTACTCTAAATTAGTGAGCTTGTTCTAGTTTATAAACTCCATGATAAAAAGAATTGAAATTTTTAAAAAGCCATTTGCTTTATGCTGGTAGTTTTTTTTTTTTTTTTTTTTCCAACCAGGGACTATCTGGAGCGATGGTTGGCTATCATTAAAATTGAGAGAGCTTGTTCTATTATAAACTCCATGATAAAAAGAATTGAAATTTTTAAAAAGCCATTTGTTTTATGCGGTTATTTTTTTTTTTTTTTTTTTTTCCAACCAGGGACTATCTGGAGCGATGGTTGGCTATCATTAAAATTGAGAGACCAGGAGAATGAAAGTACCAATTTAATAGAGAGCTGAGAAGCTATTAAAGTTCCTAAAATGCATGGAATGGTGACCTATAACAATGAATAATCAGATTCATAAAGTCAATGCCACTGTTTAGAGTCCTGCTCTATGAAATATCCTTGTGTTTTTAGTTTTAGTTTACACTTGTATAAATTTGAGGTAAATTTAATCTTTATATTTTGAGTGGCATGATGAGGGATGACATGAAATTTAAAAGTCAAAATACAAGTAGCAAATAAATAGGTGACAGTAGTAAGTGTAAAGACGATTGATATCAATAAGGTGGAAATGCTTTGTGGAACAATATCTTGGTTGCCTTGGCACAGCTGAAAGCTAAGCACATTTAGTTCCTATAGTCCAAATCATGTGGCATGTGGAATTTAGGAGAATGAGTAGTGTCTACAGTATTGTCTATGGAAAATGAGGTTTTGATTTAGGTAGGGAGGTGATGTAAGCATGACGAAAAGGTTGAGTTCAGAGATTAAAGCTCTTTCAAATCGAAGCAGGCTTGGGGAGAGTATTGCTGAGAGAGAGAGAGAGAGAGAGAGAGAGAGAGAGAGAGAGACTCTCCACAGAGGGAGAATCAGGAAGAGGACACAGGCTATTTGGACACAATATCATAAATTATTTACATTGTTTGCCTCATATGTTATAACAGCTTTTAAAAATTCACTAAATCTTTGAAGTAATAAATTCACATCACAGTGGTAGAAAACAGTAAATGTAGAGAAAAAGGTATAGAGGCATCATTAGTTGTGTTGGAAAATTTGAGAGATTCAATGTAACCCATTTTGATTAATATATTTTTTGTATAGATTGACTACACAAATTTTATACCATTGAGAGATAGAAAGAAGCTTAAGGATGTCAGGAGCCCTAAAATTTTTTGAATATTGCTTAAAACTCATGACACCTTTATGGGCTAGAAGAAAATATTGGGTAAAGTCCTCTGTAAATCCCTGAAGATTTTAGACAGTTATCCCTTGCTGGAGTCACTCAAACCTTTGATGATTAGGAATGAAAGTGAGGGATGAACCTTAGAAATTGAATAAGAGATAATAAACAGAAAAAAATACCGGAAGATTTCCGCATGGGAAACTCAGTTTTGATAGCCCCATTCTCATAAAGGAAGGTGAAATGCTTAAATTCAAGAACAACATACGATTTCTCTATCGCACATTCAGTACTATATTTTCAATAAGTTACCAAACACATAGGAATAGCACCAAAGTAGCTCCCTACCATGGTAGAATGTTGGGCTGAAAGGACTCTTCAAATGGTACTAAAAAGATGAACTCAACTTTGAGGGAGCAAAAGGAAAAGTGAGGTAAAAAGAACTTCTGAATTCCAGCTGTAGTCTGGACATTATCCTAGACCCCACTGACATGATATCTTATTTTGCTTAGGGACATAATACTGATGACAAAACTGAGAACTAACGAATGCCTCTTTTCACATATCTAGTTTTCAGAAAACCTGGAGAAAAGTCTCGTGGCTTTGGGGAAACAAGACAAATACCTACAGTGTTCATGGCATATGAAAGCTTATTGTCTAGATTTAAAATGCTTCCAACAAGCTTATTCATCCTTTCACCCCCTTATCAGGACTAAGACTACTCATTACCTGGATCGTTGTTTTCTCTTTTTCTCTATGAGATTATTTTCTTAGTATTTTTCTAAGGTTTGGTTTAATTTTTCTCAAAGGCATCACAGTAATACCTTCAAGTCATCAGGTGATGTATGGTTTTCATTATCACCTTACAATCTATATCTCAGATTAACATTCTTCAAATTTCCAGATGTTTTCTAGGACAAAATCTTGGCTCTTTCAATGTAGTTGAAAATAAAACACACTCAACTTTCTGTTTAAATATTTATTCCAAAGTGACTTAATCTTATAATAAAAGTGTTTCTATAGTCATTGAATAATTATTTGGCAAACAAAAAAGCAAAGAAAGGGGCCTGAAAGTAGCTAAGTTGTAGAACACTTGCCTAGCATGCACGAGTCTCTGGCTTAAATCTCCAGTACTGAAAAAGCCTGAAAGAATCTTTTGATATGATTAAATCTTTGAAAATGATGAAGTATGTAATTATTTATTCATATCAGAAATAAAAGTTCAATTACTTCAATAATATAAACCTGAAATCTCCAAAATGAGCTAATAATCTGGAGGAGTTTTAAAGAGCACCGATCTTTCCACCATATTTTGAACACTGTTAACATAATAGTTCTTGCAATGATGCAATCATATTTCAGTTTTCACAGGATTATTATTTAGTCTTAGGAAAAATCAATCCTATGTACAAAATTTTATGTTAAACACATCATCTTCATGCTTAATTCTGTTTAGGTTGCTGTAACCAAAAGTATCATAGAATAAGTACTTTAAAAAATAAAAATTTGTTTCTCCAAGTTCTGGAGACTAGAAACCTGAAATCAAAGCATAAAAAGTTTGGTGTCTGTTGAGGACTTGCTTCATTGACAGTAACCTCATGTGGGATGGTAGGCAGGGCTCTCTCTAGAGTCTCTTTTGTAGTCACACTAATCATATTCATATGGGTTTTGCCTCCTCCCAGAAGCTCTACTTTTTAATTCCATCCCCATGATGATTAGCATTTGAATATATAGATTCTGGGAGAACATACATATTCAGATGGAATACTATTTTATCCAAGGTGGGCTAGGTTTCAGGAACTTTGTAGTGACAGACAGGAAATGTGATGAAATGAAAATATGTTATGGCTAAAGGTAGCATAATTTATTGAATTCTTATTGACTCTCCATCTGTGAAAAGGAGGTAAGTGTGAGAGATCTCTAATTCTTCAAGCAAGACAATAGATTTTTTAAAATGGAAAATTTCCTTATCTTTTAAGTTGACTGATTGAAACATATGCACACTTTCCCCATTTTCTTTTAAGAAACAATTATTTGTAAGATATAAACTTTCATGTCATCTTTCAATTTGACAAATACTACACATTGTTTTGGAGTCCATACTTTCTGATTTTCTAATTTAAATTTAAGTCCTCTTAAAATCATGACCAGTTTGTGAATAAAAAAAACACTTACATGTTCCTGAGTCAAAAATTGTAGTATACATATACTGAATGAATGTTGTATGACATTTATGATAGAAAATCTTGGAATTAACCTAAAATGTTGTCAGTAATGATAAAAATCAAAATTTAGATGTCTGGAAATTTTTGAAAGCATAAACTGAGTAATAATTTGTTTCTTTAAAGCTCATTCACAAAACCTTTCATGCTCCTGAAACTTCATTGAGCTTCAATAATCATTTTTGTGTGTAAATTGACAGTTATGGAACATCAAACATAAGCAAACTGCCTCATAAGAAAGAAAGGGTCCCATGTCTATCCCCTCTACCTTGTCACATTACAGCAAGATGCAAAGGGCTCTGCTTTTAGTTGTGGTACTATTTAACTGATATTCCTCTTGTAAGGCTGAAAGCAATGGACAAAATATTTTTAAAACTATCCAAAGAGATTGAAGAGAGGGCAAAATCAAGCAAAATGCTACAGAAGAGTTGAAGTTTGGAAGCCAAAATGGCACAGAGTTCATTTCCCATTTTTTAAAGATCCTTTTTGTGGTTGTCAGGATGAATTTCTGTAGTACAGGGTGCTTGCTTAAGGATTTTATATCTTGAAAAGTGTTTATTTCTGTCGATGGATTTTTTTAAGAAAGAGCAGTGAACCTAAGAAGTCCCCTTGCATAAGAATTTGTAAAAGATAAAGAAATACCACACTTTAGTAAGGAAATTATTCTGTTTGCACAGGTGTATAAATGATACAGAAATAAAGTCAATTCTGTTAAAATAAATTTAACACTAGTTGAGTTGGGTAAACACACTCACATATATTACTGTGGGCTGTACTCTATTCACTCATCCAATCATCATAATAACCCTATAAGGTACTTATTATTTTACACATGAAGATTGAAAGCACGAAGGGGTTATGTAACTTCAGCAAACTCTTGGAACTAAGAAGGGACCATATCTATGTGAATTGATAAAACAGCAAAACAACCCCATCTCTCCACGTCATTTCTTACACAATATATTGTGCATTATGAATCTATGCCAATGTTTCTCTGCAAAGATTATGAGGATTCTCCTTTACTCATAGAGTTGAGTAAAAACTCCCCTTTCCTTCTTGGCTTCAAGACAACTCAACTTAGAAAATACACAACATTGTTAAAGACAAAAATATTTGTTAAAAAAATACTTGTTAAAACATGTTAAAGAAAAATTGACTCAGGACATCTTCCACAAGCTCGTCCTATGATGGAGAGATTGGATTCAATTCTGTGTACGCTGTGGGAAATTGTCATTTATAGCAAGTGTGCGGTGTATGTACAAGGGGTTGGAGTGAGTAGATGGCAAATTAATACAAGGAAACATAAGGATTAAGAGACAGTCCAAGGAAATCAACCTAATAGGATTCTTCTTGCTAAAAACAGACCAGAGTAACCTAGTATCACCCAATCACTGGGGGCTTGAGGGAGGATGAAGAATAGGAGACTGTCAGGGTTTAGATACAGTTTGTGTTTGTCCACTGCAGTTTCATGATTTGGAATCTTGGTCCACCGTGTAGAAAGGTTAAGAGTTGGTAGGATTTCTAAGCAGTGGGGCCTAGTCGGAAGTTCTGTCCTTGGGAGGAACTGTAATCCTCGCGGGACCCCAGTTAATTCGCAGGAGGGGGTTGTTATAGAAGAGCAAGCCTGATCCTTTCATCCCTCTTACGCATGCTCCCACCACTGGGGCCTTAAAGTACTCACTACAGCTGAGCCAGTGTCACTGCCAGTGCTTTAATCTCTAGAACTCCAAGTTAAATAAAACTCTTTCCTTACAAGTTACCCAGATGCAGGCATTTTATTTATAACATAAAATGAAATGTGTAGAGCTTTCTGCTAGCATGCAAACCCAAACTTGGCAAAGTTCTTAATTAAAACTGGATTTTATGAAGAATTGCGTAGATGGACCTAGGAGGACATTCAGAAGCCACACTAAAGTTTGGATAAGCAAAGAACTTTGTTAACATTTAATTAGAATGTGAAACCATCTTCTGTCATATGTCTGATCATAAATGCTTCGTGCATTCCCCTAATCACCCGAAGCCCAGGTCAGACCAATGACCATGCCTGGGCATGAGCCATGGCTGACGAAGCTCCTCATGAGGACTACGTGACCAGTGCACCGACACCCACCCCATAGACCACACAGTGGCTAGTGAATCTGGGCGCAGTACTCTTTCTTCTTTTATCTCAGGGCTTACCTGACTTTCAGAAGTCTTTTCTCTGGTCTTGAGAATTTCCTACATTTCTTTGATAGTTTCTCTCTGAGAATCTCTTCCTGCTTCTTGTCTTTCCTTTGCATTAAAAAAAAAAAAAAAAGTTCTTCCATTACATTTCACACAGGGAGTCAAAGGTTGTCTACCAGTTGGTCCTTTGCCAGGCTCACTTTTTCAACAATACTTGTTAGTTCTTAGGACTGCTTAATTCAACTGCTTTAATAAATATATATTCCACTTCATCCCCTTGGGAGAAATATTAATGGTGAGAATTGTTGAGTTTATTTTTGTAAAGGATTGATGTTTCACAACCTTCTTGGCCTACATAAGATTTATGCAAAGCTTTAACGCTTCAAGAGCAGATATTTTCTTGGCAGGAAGAAAAAGAATAAAACAATAAAAAGGTTACCCTATCTCCTGTAATAAATATAACATAAAAGATCACATCATTAACCACACAATATTATATGTAGAAAAATGAAATTTTAAGCCAGTTTTGCATTTAAATTATAGAATAACTGTAAGTAAATTAAAATTTATTTTCAAATGCTTACAGTCCAATGAGGAAAAATTTTGTTACCTTTTAAGTTTTTATGTTGCTTCACTTTTATGTTGTTTGAAAACTAAAATACCTATAAATAAAAATTCATATACATCCTATCTATATAAATAATGTTTGCCCTTAATCAATTCTTACAATAAACAGTGTAATGATAGTCAAGTCAGGTTTAATTTTTCTCTTGGTTTTGGCATTCATATATTTACTTAAAAACAGTAAAATATTTTATTTTTCTTTCTTAATTTTACTGAGATTGATGACTTACAACACATAAATATTTGTTTTAAAATTAGGACCATATTCTCAATTCACTACACAATAAAGGGGTCATACATTTAAAATAATTGTATGCTATCAGGAAGAAATTTTAATTAATCACAAATAGAATTGACCCAATGGAAATAATTTGACCTGACAGTTTGAGTTTGATCAGCACAACACAGAGCTTAAGAAGACTTTTGACCTGAACAAAGTTGGAGTTGGTTCAGCCTGGAACTTTAGAAAGGGAAAGCCAATGGGTTCCAATCACACAATATGATTGTTTCCCATAATGCTATCATCCCATTAGCAACCAGTGAAACACTTGCCTAGTTTCTGTAGAAACCATCCAGTAGCATATCTATCTATCTATCTATCTATCTATCTATCTATCTATCTATCTATCTGGTCCACAATGAAGTAAGAGAGATCATCCCACAACAAACTATAATCTTTCTCTCATGCTCTCTATGTGCAAAACACCAAGCCAGCTCCTTTGAAGCGCTAATTGACTGTCAGTATCAATTAGTGGCCTGATCTCTTTCTAGCTTACATTTATGTTTCCATAGTAACCAAACTGGAATTTAGAGTAAAAAGAGAGTACTTACTAGGAAGTACATAAATATGTACAATATAAAGAAATAACTGAGCTTTTGGAAAAGCCTGCTTGAAGGACAGAGTCCAGCAATCCATATTTTTCAAGAGCAACTTTGTATTGAAAGTTTTACTAAAATGGAATCCTTTCTGAAGGCAGCAGCATGGGTATTCACAAACATAAATTATACAGTGAAGGTATTAGCAGCAAGAATAAAAATAAAAAATGAATTAATTCAAACTGAAAGACTCCATTGATGAGTTTAAGAATCCTATTGTCTTAAGAAGAATGAATTTAAAACATGAAATACAGTGAAAGGCAGAATATATAGTGGAACTTGGCTTTAATGTTAGAGTAACCTGAGTATGTTTCTTGCTTGCTTGCCTAGCTGGTCTGACTTTTGGAACTCAGTTAAACTCACTGAGCTTCAGTTTCCTCATATGTTAATGAGGATACTGATATCATCGTTGGGTGTCTTTTAGGGGAATTAAATAAGCTGAAGAATGTGATAGCCTTTGTTTCCATTTTTTGTTTTCTCATATTCCATTCCCCTCTTTCCTTTCTCCTACCCACTATACTTATACTTCACCTTTGCATGTTTTCTCCTATTTCACATTATCTATTATATGTTTTCATCCTTTGTAAATAGGAAGGGGGAATGGGGTTGCAGGGAGGGCAGGATATGGGGAAAATAAAAATCAAGATATATTATGTAAAGGTACAAATCTCCAATGATGAATGTAATTATATTGTACACCTAAAATGTACCAATAAAATTTAAAAAGAACAATGTGAAAAAGTATGATTCATTCCTGACCCATTGTAGTTCCTCAGTAAATATCCTATATGTTATTATCACGATCATCATTTCAGGGTCTGGAAAAAAGAAAATTGTAGGGCAACATAATTATGTGTAATATTAAGAAAAAACAAGCCAAATTTATCACCGAAAAAATACAAAATTTATTTAGTGTCATTGCAAAGTACTAAACAAGGAATTGAAGTTACAATGGAAAAACTTAATTCCATATAAGTAAGCACTTTACAACTTGAATAGAATAGAATTTGAAATAAAACTAATTATGCATAATCTACTAAAAGATTTTTAGGGAGAGCATAAAACCTACAGTGAGCTACCAATGGACCTATATTTTCCATTAGTTAAAAGTACTTTATTTTTCCCCATTATGTTTATAAGTACATTTAAAGCAAACAATACAGTTACATTTATCATTGGAATATTGCACCTTTATATGATATGTCTTGGTTCTTATATTTTCCCCATACCCCTGCCCTTCCTTCCCCTCTTCACCCTTCCCTATCGACAAAGACTTTGTTTTCATTTTTTCACATTTTTCTTTTACCTTATTTCCTATCCCTCCACCTTCCACTTCCCCTTTTGCCTTTTTTTTCCTATTTAACACTCCCAGTTATACCATTTGAAACTTATTTGCACTTTTTAGTTTTTCATACCAGAGAAACTATTCAGTACATATGTGTGTCGTATTTATTTCACTTAAGAGTATAGCCTCAATGTGCATCCTTTTTGATATAAATGTCTCTAGTTTCTCATTCTTTATGGCTGAGTAGTACTCCATTTTATACAAAAATCATGTCTTTTTATCCAGTCTCCAAGTGATGGGCCATTTGGGTTGTTTCCAAGTTTTAGCTTTTACAAATTGTGCTGCTAAAAACACGGGTGTGCATATATTACTGTGATATGATTCTTTTAATTCTTTTGTTCAAAGACCCAGCAGAGGGATAGCTGAGTCAAATGGTACTTATAATCCTACTTCTTTGAGGTATCTTCATATTGATTTACACAGTGGTTACAGCAGTCTGCATTTCCACCAATTATGAAGAAGGGTTGCTTTCTCCCCACAGACCCACCAACATTTGTGATCAGTTGATTTCTTGATAGCAGCCATTCCTTGTGGGGTGAGGTGGAATCTCAGTGTTGTTTTCATCTGCATCTCTTGAATGACCAGTAATGTTGAACATTTTTTTTTTCATATGTTATTTGCTGCTTTTACTTCTTTGTCTGAGAAATGTCTGTGCATTTCAGATTCCCTTTTTTAAATTGGGTAAAGACCCATTTATTTGGGGGACTGATTTTTCTGAGTTTTTTAAATATATTATTGATAGTAGTCTTTTGTCTGATGAGTAGCTGGAAAATTTTTTTTCCCACATTGTAGGTTGTCTCTTAGCTCTGTTGGTGGTTTCTCTGACACTACAACAACTTTTTTAATACAATGAGATCCCAGTTGTTGATTCTTTGTGCAAGCTCTCGTGCTGCTGAGGGTTTGTTCTTCTCCTATGCAAATATCTTTGACAGTTCTACCTAATTTACTTTCCAGCAAATTCAGTGTTTCTGTTTTGATATTTAGATCTTAGGTTTAGCTTAGTGTGTGATGAAAGATAGGGATCTAGTTTTAATCTTTGGCAAGTTGAAAGCCAGTTTTTCTAACACCATTTCTGAAAGAAGCTATCTTTCCTGCAGTGAGGTTGTTGGCTCCTCTGTCAAGCATGAGGTAGTTAAGTATGTCTGGCGTTGTTTCTGCATTTTCCAGTCTATTCCATTGGTCCTCGGGTCTGTTTCTTTGCCAGTACTATGCTGTTTTTATCACAGTGGCTTTGTAGTATAGTTTCAAGTTGGGAATTGTGATAACCCCTGCCATGTCTCTGTAGCCTAGAATATTTTTTGCTACTATTCTATGTCTATTATGGTTTCAAATGAATTTTTGGATTTTCTCAAGTTCTGCAAAATATACTGTTGGGATTTCAAAAGGGATTGCATTGAATCTATATAGAAGTTTTGGAAGTTATGGCCATTTTCATTATGTTGATTTTTCCTTCCCAGGAGCAAGGGATGTCTTCCCATCTTCTTATGTCCTCTTCTATCTCTTTTTTCAGAGTGCTGTAACTTTCAGTGTAGAGGTCTTTTGTCTCCTTTGTTAGATTGATTTTAAGATATTTCATTTTTCTGGATGTTATTATGAATGGAATTGTTTCATTAATTTGTCTCTCAGTGAGTCTGTTATTTGTGTATAAGAAGGCTATTGATTTTTGAATGTGTACTTTGTATCCAGCTTCTCTACTGAATCTGTCAATTAAGTCTAGAAGTCTTTTGGCAGAGTTTTTTTTTGGGGGGGGTCTTCTATGTAGATATCATATCATCATCAAATAGTGACAATTTAACTTCATCCTTTCCTATCTTTATTGCATTTATTTCTTTCTACTGTCTAATTGCTGTGGATAATGTTTTTAGAACTATGTTGAGCAAGAGTGTGGATAATTTCAATCCTTGTCTTGTTCCTGGTTTTAGCATGAAGTTTTTCAGTTTTTGAATATTTAGAATGATATTGGCTGTTGGTTTTTCATAGCCTTTATCAGTCTGAGATAAGGACGATCTATTCCAATTTTCTTCAGGGTTTTTATCATGAATGGGTGTTGAATTTTGTTGAATGCTTTTTCTGCATCTATTGAGATGGTAATATGTTTTGTTTCCTTGACTCTGTTAATATAGTGTATTGCATTTATTGATTTATGTATATTGAACTATCCTTGCATCTGTGGGACAAATCTGACTTGGTCAGGATATATGATCTTCTTCAATAGCTTCTGTATTTTGTTCCCCAATATCTTATTGAGGAGTTTTACATCTATGTTCTTTAGAGAGTTTGGTCTATAGTTCTCTTTTTTGGTTGGGTGTTTCCCTGGTTTTGGAATCAAAGTAATACTTGCTTCCAGGAATGAGTTTTGAAGTATTGCTTCCCTTTCTATTTCATTGAAGAGCTTAAAGAGTAGTGATGATAATTCTTCTCTAAATGGCTCATAGAATTCAGCAGTAAAGCCATCAATTCCTGATCTTTTCTTTGTTAGTAACTCTTTAATTATGTTTTCAATTTAACCAAATGTAATTGGGGTGTTTAGACTGTTTATATATATTTTGTTCAACTTTTGGAAGTTCATATGTACGTAGGAATCTGTCCATTTCTTCTACACTTTCCATTTTATTAGAGTACAGATTTTTTTCCTTTTTATTGAGTTTATTGGTACATTCTAGGTATACAATACAGTTACATTCATTATTAGGATCTTATACCTTTACATGAAAGGTCTTGGTTTTCATTTTTTCCCCTTGTCCCTGCCCTCCCTTCAGCCCCCCTACTCTCCCCATTTACACACACTTTATTTCCATTTTTTCATTTTCTCATACTTTTTTCTTTTCCCTTATTTGCTTTCCTTTACTCTTCTCACTTTCCCTATGCCTTTATCCCTTTTCTTCCTATTTCACATTGTTAATTATCCCATTAGGATTGTGTGTACTATTATAGATTTTCACACCAGAGAAACTATTTGATATTTACACATGTGTGATTTATTTATTTCACTTAGGAGTATATCCTTAAAATGTATCCATTTTCCTATGAATGACTCTAATTTCTCATTCTTTATGGCAGAGTAGTATTCCATTTTATAAAAAAAATACATCTTCTTTATCCAGTTTCCAACTGATGGGCAAATGGGCTGTTTCCATGTTTTAGCTATTACAAACTGTGCTGCTATAAACATAGGTGCACATATATCACTGTGATATGATTTTTAAAAATTCTTTTGGAAAGATACCCAGCAGAGGGATGGCTGGGTCAGATGGAACCTCTAGCCCCAGCTCTTTGAGGTATCTCCATATTGATTTCCATAGTGGTTGCACCAGTCTGCACTCCCACCAACAATGGAGAAGGGTTTCTTTCTCCCCACAACCCTGCCAACATTTGTATTGGTTGATTTCTTGATAGCAGCCACTCTGTGGGGTGAGGCAGAATCTCAGTGTTGTTTTCATCTGCATCTCTTGAATGCCTAGTGATACAAGCTTAACACTCAAATATCAATAGCCTTCTTGTACACAAATAACAGACTCATTGAGAGAAATTAGGGAAACAATTCCTTTCACTATGGTATCCTCAAAAATGAAATATCTAGAAATCAACCTAACAAAAGAAGCAAAAGGCCTCTACACTGAAAACTACAGCACTCTGAAAAAAGAGATTGAAAAGGATATAAGAAAAATGGAAAGACATCCTGTGCTCCTTGGTAGGAAGAATCTACATATTGAAAATGGCCATACTACCAAAACTGCTATACAGATTCAATGCAATGCCAATTGAAATTCCAACACTATACTTCACAGAACTAGAAAGAAGAATCCAAAAATTCATTTGGAACCATAAGAGACCTAGAAGAGCAGAGTACAGGTTTTTGAAGTAGGTATTGATGATCCTCTGGATTTCTGGTGGATCTGTTGTGACTTCCCCTTTTTTCATTCCTAATCACATGGATATGAGCCTTTTCTTTCCTTTCTTGATTAGGTTGGCTAAGAGTTTACCAATTTTATTTATTCTTTCAAAAACCAACTCTTCAATTCATTGATTTTTTGGTATCACTTCTTAGTCTCCACTGCATTAATTTCTGCTGTTATCTTTATAATTTCCTCCCTAAAATTAGCTTTTGGTTTGTCTTGCTCTTCTTTTATAGAAGCTTAAATTTAAGCATTAGGTTGTTAATTTGAGCTCACTCTGTTTTCCAGTATGGGCATTTACTGCAATGAATTTCCCTTGTAGAACCGTTTTCATTGTGTCCCATAGATTCCTGTACGTTGTATTATTGGCTTTATCACTTAACTGTAGAAATGTCTAATTTCTTCTTTAATTTCCTCTGTGACCTAATGGTGGTTCAGCCAAGTGTTATTTAATTTCCATGCATTTGTGAAGTTCTTGCGGTTTCTTCAGCTATTGATCTCCAGTTTAATTGTACCATGGCCTGATAATATCCAGGGGATAACTTCAATTTCTTTGCATTTACTTAAGCATGTTCTATGAGCTAACATGTGTTCTATTTTGGAGAATGACTCATGTGCAGCCAAAAAGACTTTGTATTCTGATTTTATGGGGTGGGACACTCTGTAGACATCTACTAAGTCCATTTGTTCTAAGACTTTGTTCAATTCTGTTATTTCATTGTTGCTCTTTTGTCAGGATAATCTGTCTATTTATGTCAGTGGACTATTGAGGTCACCCCTTACAATTGTATTAAGGCTTATTTCATTTTTCATATCCACTAATATTTGTTTTGTATAGTTGGGGCATTAGTATTTAGTGCATATATATTTATGATTGTAATTTCTTCCTCTTGTATTTTTCCCTTTACAATGATGTAGTGGCCTTCTTTGTCACACTTGATTAGTTTTTGTTTGAAATCTACTTTGTCTGCAAATATGTATCTACCCTGCTTTTTTCTGGTCTCCTGTAGCATGGAGAACTGTTTTCCATCCTTTTACTCTCAGTCTATGAATTTCTTTGTGGATTCAGTGGGTTTCTTGTATACAGCATGCTGTTGGATTTTGCTTCTTAATCCATTCTACCAGCCTATTTCTTTTGATTGGCAAATTGAGGTCATTAACATTGATGGTTATAATTGTTATGTATGGACTTTTCATTGTTACATCATTTTCCTGTTGTTGATTCATTTTTTAATTTAATTCCTTTCCCTTTAATATCTTGCCTTGCCTGCTGCTAGCCCTTATGCAGGTGTGACCCTGCTTTTCTTTTTCCAGAATACTGTTTAGGAGTGTTTGGAGTGTCAGTTTTGTGTTCATGAAATTTCTCAGGTGTTCTTTGTTATGGAAGTATTTTATTTCCCCTTCAACTTTGTGAGATGGGTTTGCAGGATACATCAGTCTAGGTTGGAGGTTGTTTTCTTTTAGAACATGAAATATCTCATTCTAGGCTCTCCTTGACTTGAGGGTTTGTGTTGAAAAGTCTGCTGTGATTCTGATGGGCTTTCCTTTTCATGTGATTTGTTTCTTTTTTCTAACTGCTTGTAGAATTTTGTTTTTGTGTTGGGTTTCTGGCATCTTGATTATTATATTTCTATGTGTAGATTGTTTTTTGTTCCTGGGTAGTTGCTTCACTTGCCTGTAGGTAAAATTTTCCCCCTCTGTTTGGGAAGTTTTCTGTCATTAATTCTGTTAGCAGTTTTTAAAAATGTCATTTGTACTTTCTCCTGCTACTTCATGGATTCCTATCAGTCTTATATTATTCTTCTTTGCATCATCTAACAGTTGTTGGATTGATTTCTCATAAACATTACTGTTTTAAAATAGCTTTCTTTTCATGGTCACTGCCCACAATCCTATCTTGTATATCTGAAATTCTATCTTCACATTCCCTCATTCTGGTGCAAATGCTTTCCATATAATTTTTATTATGTATTTATTTTTCCTCATTGAGTTTATTGGTACATTTTAGGTATACAGTACAGATACATTCATTACTGGGATCTTGTACCTTTGCATGACAGGTCTTGGTTCTCATTTTTTCCCCTTGTCCTGCCTTCCCTTCACTCCCTCCTCCCTTCTCTATTTGCAAATACTTTGTTTCCATTTTTTCATTTTCTCATTTATTTTTTCTTTTCCCTTATTCCCTTTTCCCCTACCCTTCCCACTTTCCCTACACCTTTAGCCCTTTTCTTCCTATTTTACAATGCCAATTATCTCATTAGGATCTTATGTACTATTATAGTTTATTCATACCAGAGAAACTATTTGGTATTTACACATGTGCAACTTATTTATTTCACTTGGGAGTATATCCTCAATATGTATCCATTTTGCTATGAATCTATAGCATTTTTAATATCCTGGATATCTGTTTGAGTCTGTTTCATGAATCTCATTTCTTTCCTATGTTGGACAGTCAACATTTCCATTTCTTTCCTATGCTGGGCATTCATGGTTTACATCATGGTCCTGAGATCATCTCTATTTAAAATCTGTTTCTGTTCTAGAATTTCTAGTCATGTCTTTCATTCTTCTCACCATCTCTGTAATTATTAGAAATAATTTCTGTTTTGAATTTTTGTAGGCCTCATTCATCTGTTTTGTTACATCCTGTGCTATCAGTTGAGGGTGTTCAGATGTTTGCTACCTCATTTCCCTCAGAGTTTAACTTTGGGGAGGTAAGGTCTGTGTTTGTGCCTTGTTTAAATGTCTTCTGATTTGTATTTTTCTTGTTGGTACTGTCCTTGATTTAATTCCTGGGTTAATACTTCGATCTTCCAGACATAGCTGGTCTTTAGGCTTTGAGTATTTAATGAATTTGAGCCAGTCTTATTTTCATTGTACCAGGGTGGACAACTGATTAAATTAATCACAATACCTTAGCCCAAGTGATACAATCAGCAACACAATAGAATCAAGCACAGCTTAGAAAATGACAATTTATAGTGGTTATAAATCTTTTACCTTTAACTGTGTGAATTAAATAAAAATCAAGTACCAGCCTAAAGTATATGTCTAGGAGTAAACTCTTCTTGTTTTGTTTGTTTGTTTTGTTTTTGCTTTTTTGGTACTGGAGATCAAGTTCGGGTCCTTGTGCTTGCAAGGCAGGCAGTGGAACCACTGAGCTACATCCCTGGCATGAGTAAACTCTTCCATATAGCAACTTTACCCTTCAGGTTGGGGATTTAGAAGGAGTTGGGGAGGGAGGGATAGATAGGATAGAGAAAGTTTAGAAGTAAGGTCAGAGGACACAGAAAGATCACACAACTGCTAGGAAGCTGTTGAAGAGAAGAGGAGAAGACAGAACAAAATATTCCCAAGAACAGGACAAAAACTAACAGTAATAAGAACACTAGAGACTGCAATCACTTTCTTTTAAAACTAATGGCAATTCAGAGAAGGGAAATGAGAAGAAAAGGAAAAGAAAGAAAATAAATTCAAATTAGGATAGGAACAGGAAGAAAAAGGGAGACAAATGAAGATGAGGTTGGGGTGGAGAGAGAGGAGAAAAAAGTTTAAAAAGGAAAAAAATTTGAGAAAAGAAAAAGATAAATAATTTTAAAAGATTAAAGATAAAAGAAAAATATTATTTTGAAAATAAGAAATACAAATAGAAATAGAGGGCCTCCTTCAGTGTATGACCCTGTTACCACAATAGACAGTGTGGGCAGGAGTTTGCAGATCTATTTTAATTAGTCTCAGCAAGTCAGCAGCTATTCCTTGAGGTTCAAGCTGATTTCTGCCTGCAAGGCCCAAGTTCAGATCTCTGACCTATTGCTGGGTTGAACTCTGCAAGGTTCTACTGCAGATTCCAGCTGTTTTTACCCTGAAATTAGACCAGGTTCCCATGTGAGGTGCTGGTCCTCCAACTTGCAAACTATGATGGTTTGGTGTGTCTTTGTCATAGAGATTTTCTTTACTTTTCTAGTGGGCTTCAATTTTCATCTAGGAATCTCAGAGAGGCCCTCTTTCTCTTGTTTACAGGGGATGGGTGCACAGACACCATTGTGTTGGCGCCCACAAAGCTTGGCTTCTCTACTGATCTGAGCAGAAGGGGAAGGCCTACCAGAGGGTCTCACACTGCTTCTGTGCTCCACTGTTGCTCTGTGCTGAAAAGGCAGGCCCACCAGAGGGTCGCAAACTTCTGCATGTCTCCTCTGCAGTGCTCAAGCAAAAGGGCAGGCCTACCCAAAATTACTTTTTAATTGTAGTATTTTGTACTGAAATGAAAAAAAAAAATTGTGCAGATAGGCAGGCTTTGGGAAATTATTAAATAATAAATGTCAATAATCAGAAAGCTATACAGCAACAGAAAATGTCACACATAGGAATTTACAAAAATAAAATTAGGAATATAATAAAGATTAAAATATTTTAGATATATACTGTTATAATTTGCCATTTTGGAATTGTACAATATAAACATCATGAAATAGTAACTATAAATTATTCAGCTACCAAAATAATGAACAAATATAGTTTTCAGATTATCAAAATGTAGATTGGCATATTATGATCCTTGTACAATGGCCAATAATGATTTTCATAACTTTGTATTATTAGAGTTATTAGACTTTTGAGAAATACAGTTCCTTGAAAAACTTGTCATTAATGCAAAAGTACTTTTTATAGTGAATAGAAAAAATATGCAGTCATTGCTTTTACACTATGACCAATAAAAAGTTTTGTGACAAACTTGTTTAATATAAACTTATAAGAAACATGATATTCTTATCCTATTAGTAGGAAACAAATGCAGGATATCAGCATGATTTATATTTTTAATTTAGAGTTTCAAAATACATTGTATCATTTTGACTTATAATAAATACATAGATGAGAATGTCCCATTAGCCATCAGGAAACTGATCAAAGATGTCAATAATTATGAAAACAAGAGATAGTGTTTACTATATGAAGTATAAGACTAAGAGGTAAAAAAAATGAGTTCTAAACATGACTTTGCGAATCATTAGTAATTGTTTATGTGTTTGGAAAGACCATCTGACGCCACTGATGTTAATTTCTTCATAAAGTTAGATTACTGGAGTAGATAAGTCCTAATGTCTTCTCAAATTATAAATTTGTCTAATTCTTAAAAATTAAATCTTATTTTGCAATCCATATATTAACTAGAATTAACTATTACTATTTTTGATGGAGAGATAAAAGTTAACACAAAAATGTGATTACAGTGCTAGTTGACTTTACTTGTCAACCTGACTGGATTAAGAGCCTCTTGGAAAGGACATTGGATTGTACTGTCACTATATTATTTAGTAGGTTATTCCACTGATGTTAATAGCTGAGTGTACTGTTATAAGGTGGGAATCAGTTGGATGTGATGGATCACCAGTACCTCGTATTTGGATAATGTATTTCTGGCTGATGTTCTTCTTCTGAGCTTTACTCCCTAGGCCCTGTGAAGTGAAGCAGCTTTGTTTCCCTTCACTCTTTAATTATGAGATTCCTGCCAAGGAGAAATGTGATCATGGACTGAGCCTACTGAAACTGTGAGCCAAATTAAACTGCTCCTCTGTTAAATTGTGGGCCTCAGGTGATGACAACACTGACTAATTAAATGTTAAACTTCAAAATTATTACAATGTTTTGGCCTCTGGATCTATCACTGCTAATTTGATCAGATCTTGGAAAAGCTTTTATCTTTAGGATTGAAAGTCTTAGGTTTGTAGCATGCAGATATTTTAGTTGGAAATTTGCTGAGCCAATATACACTCTTTCTTTAAATTTCCCCATAAAAGACTCACTGAGCAAATAGGTAGTATCTTGTTCCCAGAACTGCTATCCAACAGCATGGCCTTAACAATGCAACTCTTTTGAAGCCTATGTGTAGATGCTGAATTCTTCTGACTTTCTTAGTTTAAGGTAACATTATTCATTTTATACATCTCAAGATTTCCTGAGAATTTATAAAATACAAAAGTTCTATCTTAGTTACTTTTCTCTCATTGCTGAGACAAAATAGCCAACACCTAAAATTAAAGGAGGAAAGGGTTATTTGACTTACAGTTCATAATCAGCTGGTGCCAAAGCAAAGTGGCACATGGCAGAAGAGCAATAGTTCAAGGAGGCAGAAGACAGCAAAAGCAACCATGGACCTTAACAGCATATTTATGCCCCATTTATCTTATTCAGACTACTTAGAGTGGGTAGCTCTCACACTCTTAATCCTAGTGCCCCCAGGCCTAGCTCCACCATGAATCAGTCACACACTCTAGTCTCAGCCACCTCTGAAAAAGCATAAGGCATAATGGGGACATCTAAACACAAGCCATAACAAGTTCATTTATGAAAAGACAGGTTTTATTTTTATCCCTTATAATTCGAACATTGCCTCCGGCTTGAAGTTTGTGTTATATTGATTTCCTCAGTTTGTTTTCTTTCTATGGGTATTAGAGTCATTGGGAGAAAGCACTCTAAAGAGGAAATTCAATAGCAATGCATTTTAATAGTACAGAAAATTCTGTAATGTCAGACCTCTGGATGGCTGAGGCAAGAAGACTAAAAGTTTGAGCCCAATCTGAGGAACTTAATCTGTCTCCAAAAAATTCATATAAAACAAAACAAAATAAAAAGTCTTACAAGGTAGGTCAGTGTGAAGACCCTGGGTTTAATCCTTAGTGCAGATAGAAAAAGAATTCTTTATACTTGACAGATATCTTTTCTTTTAAATCAAAATTCTGACTTAGATATTTCCTTGGTTATTATGTCAAGTGAAATAAACCAGGCACGGAAAGACAAGTATAATATAACTTCAATAATATGTGGAGTCTAAAAAAGGGGATGTTAAAGTTTAGAATATGATAGTGGTTTTTAGTTACAGGAGAGAATAGGAGAGGAGATGGGATGGGAAAAATGTGACCAGTCAGTACTAAGTTACAGTTAGGTACAAAAAGCTTGCTATTGCATGATAGCATGACTATAAAAAACACTGTAATGTACATTTCAAGAAGCAAGAAGAAATTTTAGAAATTTTACCATGAAGAAATATGTCTGAGAAGATAGATATACTACACAATGTGTACATATATCAAAACATTACATGGGTCTCCATCAGCATATACAATTTTCATGTTTTAATATATATGTGAAGAATAAATAAAAATTTTATTACTACTAAATAAAAGTTACTTTTACAAAATTCATCAAATGTAAGAGGTTAATATAAATAGAGTATTGTCATCTGTCCAATATTAAACTGATTGCAAGTGAAAAGAGTGAAACAATAATATTGCTTAAAATAGCTATGATTTTCTCTCTGGGATCAAGAGTATTCTCATTGTGTATGACCACCTTGGCTTTACTGGAAGGGGACTAACAGAATACAGTTAGAAGAGAAGAAGATAGAGATAGTTGTTATCCAGTAGCTATTCAGTAGATTTGTTTTTTAGTTGTGCAAACTAGGGGAAGAAAGTCTATTTTATTGACATGAAACAAATAGCATTATCATTGTTCATTTCCAATTCTGCAAATAAGGCAAACGTTCAGCAGAAAGAAACAAAGACCAAACAATCCTCTTGTCTTGTACTTCTAAATTTCAAGTAAGCTCCAATTATGCAAGGATCTTTTAACAATTCAGATTCTGACTTATTTCATTTGAGGAGCAGCCTAAGTTTTCCACATTTCTAATAACTTTCAATTCATATTGATGCATCTGGTCAGGAGTTACACCATATTTTATTTTATTTATTTATTTAATTTGTTTTTTTGGTACCGGGGAGTGAAACTTGGGTCCTTGAGCTTGCAAGGCAGGCCACCGAGCCGCTGAGCTAAATCCCAGGCTCATACACCATATTTCATAGGGGAGCATGTAATGTAAATCTAAATCCATTTCACTGTTAATAAACATCATCTGCTTAAAGAGATTAATCACAGGTAATTCCAGAACTCTGAAGAGTGTAAATTCTTGAAGTTGAAGTGATATATGTGTATTTCATAGATTTTGTAAACTATTTATTCCATTGTTGTTCATATGTCTGTTATTGTACTGGATAGTTACTCAGGAGCTGAATGCATATCTTTATTATTTATTTATTTATATTACTACATTTTAATAAGTAATGATTACATTCCTCTTGGGGAGTTGATACATGCACATAAAACATATTAATTGTTTTTATGTTCCTTTCCTCTCTCCTTACCCTCAAATCTTGGTCCCCTTCCCACTTGAAAAAGGTATCTTTCTGTTTTCTATTACCTATTATTTAATTTGCTCATTAAATTATTTATAATTTGACTTGCTCATATATGAGAAGACATGTGATATTTAAGCTTCTGTGTTTGATTTACTGTCTCAAGTTGCATCCATTTTCCTACAAATGACTTAAATTTATCCTTCTTTATAGTCAAGTAGTACTTCACTGTGTAGAAACACCAGATTTTCTTTATCCATTTGTCTTAGTTACTTTTACTCATTATTTTTACACGGTATGCATAATCAGTTATCTGAATAGCATTCCTGGACACCGATTTCATGAAACTCTATTAAGTGTTTTTGAAACCTCATGTCATATCATCATATCCTATCCTTGGGTCTCCCTTATTTGATTTGCACCTATAGTGGAAAATTCAGTGTTTTAAGGTAGCATTTCAACTCAAATGCTCATGAGATACTTGTCTAATTTTCTGGTTCAGATTTTTCTCAGAACCTTCAAGAGTCTGCTTGTGTTTGTGGAAATGCACTCTGAATATTTAGAGGAATGGAAAATTGTGACTATCGTTAAAGAGCATAATAATTTATATAGTTAAAAGGTATACAATATAATCCCAGAAGACATTCCTTTTTAATAAAATGCATGCATTCATAATTTCTTGCATGGTATATTCTAGATATGCTAATGTGAAAATTTAGATATGAGTATTGCCAAATGTTAATAATATTATTTGATTTGGAATTTTAAATTTGAAAAAACCTGTTAAATTGAAATAGTAGTTGTCTTAGCTACTTTTCTTATCATTAGACAAATTACCCCACACCCCAAGTTAAAAAGAAAGAAAATTTTATTTTAGCTAACAGTTTGTAGAGGTTTCAGTCCACAGTAGGCTGGTTCTAAGGCTGAGTGGTATGGCAGAGGGACATGGCAGAGAAGAGTCCATGGCACGGTAGTCAGGAAGCAGCAGCAAGCAGTGAGTTTCCTTTTCTTTCCCTCTTATGCTCTAATGAGTCTACAAACCTATTTGTTGGTCCCATCTACATCCAAGGCGGGCCTTCCTATTATGCACATCTAGAACCATGGTAAACCAATCGCCAGGCTGATTTAGTTGTCACACACCCTTAACCCCTGTTTGCATATCCTAGATCCAACCACCTCTGAAAAGTCCCACCTATGAGTTTATGAGTTTTTTGAGAAATATCCTAGGTATAGGCAATTATAGTAGTTGAATATTACTTGGGTAATGGATTAATATTTTGCTTCAAGACTTAATTGGTGTTAGCTAATTATTAAACACGTATGAAAAATACTGCATTAAGCTCTATAGAGGGCATAAAAATATCTGACATTTAGAAAAAGTGAAATCTGAAAAAGCCTAGCTTGATGAGGTTTGCGTTAAATGGGTATACTTGCAATAATGCATTTGTTCAGTATAGTTTTTGTTTCCACCAACCTGATTTTCTTTCTTCTTTGCTATATTCCTAAATTTATCATTGTGAAGACCAATAGCAAATTCATTCCAAATAGGGAAATACATCAGGCTTCACATTTTTCTGACAGGAAAGCCACACGTTTGTGATAAAAATCTTTCTTTCTTTCTTTTTGTTTTTTCAAAAGGACCAATGAAGTTGGGGGCAGTAATGCTATTTTAGAAACCACAGCAATTATTGTAACAAAGAATGGTTTTAATTCTCAGTAGATGTTGCATCAACACCTTCCATGAAACATGGCAACCATTTACATCAGTGCACGGAAACAAATCACAACAAAAAACAGAGCTAGATTCAACTTCCAAAATTCGCAAACTTCTATTTTAAGCAAAATAGATTCTTGACAGTCATTTGTTTGGAACTGTACTGTAAATAGCAAATAAGACATTCAGCACACATTTGATTTGCTTAACTCAAATAGACCCTGAAATGTGACTTTTTAAAAGTAGTTTTTGCTTTACATCTTAGCCAGAGATAGATAAATAGATAGATACATTTAGGTACATTAATTAATATTAAATTTAGGTAATATTTAAGTTTTTGGTAACTTTATGCTTTTTAGCTAGCCTCTAAATATGTATTTTAAAAGTATTTTAACTAGTTTCTAGTTTCTAAATATGTATCTTAAAAGAAAGTAAGCATGAAAATTGAAGTAAGAAAAACATAAGAAACTAATTAGCTTTGTTCTTTGTGACTAAGCTCTATATAGCAAGGTCTAATGGAGTCAATGGCTACACTCCAGTCACATGGACTTCATGCTTACTCCATTTCCCTCTACAGCTTGCAGTCCCATTTACAGCTTATAAGAGACCTGAAGGCAATATTTGTCCTGAAATCAGCTTGACAAAGAAAAAACAATGCATCTAGTTTAAGGGAAAACTCTGGATAATTATTTATTCTTGGATCATCTCTATTCCAAACTTTCACCTTTAAATTAGCCCTTTGTAGGTATTACTGAAATCCCACAGCTTTCAATGCAAAGCTGCTGGCATTGCATAGTCCCTGGATGTTGCTTCCAGAATCACCTGTAGTTATGCCAAGAACCTTAATATGACAGCATCTGTTGCCACTGCCCTCACCAGATGGCAGCCTTTGGTTTCTTTGTCTCGCCAATTTCTATTATGAAGTCTGGGTAGGGGGCATTACTGGCTACTGATTTCATGCATCCAAGCCTTCACTCCATGGGAGGTTATAAAAAATCTGACATTTAAAGTTACAGTTTTAGGACACATTCTTGGTATCTTGAGGTGGGAGATTCTTGAGAGAGAAAGGTGCAGATGAAGATAGGAAAATATCACTACTGTGCCTCTTTTATGATATAAAGAAAGAATAGTGGATTGGACGTTGAAAGGCAGACTTCATACTTTATCCTGTTTTTTCTTTACTGTTTAATTATCACTAGATAATTATATTAAACTGGCTAATGGTTCATTTATTTTTCCATTGCTGGAACAGAATACCAACACCAATAACTTAATGAAGGAGATATTTATTTTGATTCATGGTTTTGGTCCATGATCAGCAGGCTTCAAAGCAAAAATAATTTTAGTAGTCCTGATAAGTCCAAGTCCAAAGTCTCCTATGAGACTTAAGGCAACCTCTTATTTGTGAGCCCCTGTAAAAATCACAAAGAAAGCTAAACACTACCAGCATATAATTGCACAGAGAAAATATTCCCATTTCAAAAAGGGAGAAATAAGGAGATTGAAAAGAATAGGACCGAAGGAAGACTGATACACAACAAGGCAAGCATTAACTCCCATAGCTTCATGTCTAGCGCCCTGAGCAAGTTGTGGTTAGTATGTTTGTTCCAAAGGGCTTAGGCAGTCCTGCTCTGGTGATATTGCCAGTTGTAGCCCTCATGGCCCCTTTCTCTATTTGCTCATTGACTGAAGCAATGATGAATAGATATTTCATATTCCTGGTATCTCCAACTTTCTGCAGACTCCACTGAGCCTTACATTTTTCTCTTCATAGCTTCATATAATACTCTATAACATTCTTCCAGGCCTTCCAAAATCTGGATGGGAGCTTCCAAGACGGATAACTCTTGTACTTTGCATGCCTATAACAAGTTCCATGTGGATGACACCAAGGCCTACTGCCATTTTATGTAGCAATGGGATTGCCTTGGATCATGGCTGCAGTGGTGTTTGAGTGCCTAGATGACTAAACTCTGGGAAATATTTCCATCTGTACCCCTGGGGCTCTCTTTTAAAAAGAAAGGTTTACATTTTTGTATATTTAAGCCTTCTATTCATGGGGGTCTGGATAATTCCTGAGATACTTTTAACCATTTTTTTTTTTTTTTTTTTTTT
>NW_022900918.1:17276885-17278690 GCF_012274545.1 Fukomys damarensis
TATTGAACTCGGGTCCTTGTGCTTGCGAGACAGGCCACTGAACCACTGAGATAAATCCCTGGCCCTTTAACCATATTTTCTATTGCTCTAATGCAAAGTTATTGGATTGATTTTAATGCTGTTTTTTAAAAAATCAATGACAAAATCCTTTGCCCATCTTTACAAGCATTTTCATTTCTGGTCAAGCTTCACATCCTTTGTCTTTTCTCTTCATTCCTGCTTCTCACTATAAATCTGGTTAAAATGAGCAAAGAATACCCAGACCACAACCTGAACATTGGGATGCCTTTACATTAAATCTGCCTACTCTGGTGTCCTTAACTTTGGTCTCCTGCAAAGTGTGGGGACATGGATAAAATGGAAACAAATTTTCCTCCAGTGTATAACACACATGGCCTCTAGTCCAACTGCCAGTGGAGACTTCATTCTCAACTGATACCTGAGCCAGGCTTTTAATTTTATATTTTTATCAGTGTTCTTTTCTTTTGAAAACTCAATAGAATAGCCTTTTAAGATTGGCTCACAGCATTCTACAAAGCACTTCCAAAGGCTTTTGAAACACATGGTCATGTTTATTAATTAATAGCAATGACCTCATTTTTTTTCACTCATTAAGTTTATTGGTATATTTTAGATATACAGTACAGTTACATTCATCATTGGGATCTTGTACCTTTACATGACAGGACTTGGTTCTCATTTTTCCCCTTGTCCCTGCCCTCCCTTCACACCCTCCTCCCCTCCCCATTTACAAATACTTTATTTCCATTTTTTCATTTTCTCCTATTCTTTTCTTTTCCCTTATTACCTTTCCTCTGTCCTTCCCACTTCCCCTACACCTTTAGCCCTTTTCTTCCTATTTCACATTGTCAATTATATCATTAGGATCTTATGTACTATTATAGATTTTCACACCAGAGAAACTATTTGGCATTTACATATGTGTGACTTACGTATCTCACTTAAGAGTATATCCTCAATATGTATTCATTTTCCTATGAATGAATCCAATTTCTCATTCTTTATGGCTGAGCAGTATTCCATTTTATAGAAAAACCATATCTTCTTTATCCAGTCTCCAACTGATAGGCAAATGGGTTGTTACCAAGTTTCAACTATTTCAAACTGTGCTGCTATAAACATAGGTATTTATATATCACTGTGATATGATTCTTTTAATTCTTTTGGAAAGATACCCAGCAGAGGGATGGCTGGGTCAAATGGAACCTCCAGTCCCAGCTCTTTGCAGTATCTCCATATTGATTTCCATAGCGGTTGCACCAGTCTGCACTCCCACCAACAATGGAGAAGGATTCCTTTCTCCCCACAACCCTGTCAACATTTGTTATTGGTTGATTTCTTGATAGCAGACATTCTTTGTGGGGTGAGGTGGAATCTCAGTGTTGTTTCATCTGCATCTCTCAAATGACCAGTGATGTGGAACATTTTTTCACATATTTACTTGCTGCTTTTACTTCTTTGTCTGAGAAATGCCTGTTCATTTCAGATGCCCATTTTTGAAATGGGTCTTTACATTTGGGGGGACTGATTGATTTGAGTTCTCTATATATTCTAGATAATAGTCCTTTGTCTGAGGAGCAGCTGGTAAAATTTTTTCCCACATTGTGGTTGTCTCTTGGTTCTGTTGATGGTTTCTATTGCAGTGCAGAAGCTTTTTTTTTTTTTATTGAGTTTATTGGTACATTTAGGGATACAGTACAGTTACATTCATTGTTGGGATCATGTACCTTTACATGGCAAGTCTTGATTCTCATTTTTTCCCCTTACCTCTGCCCTCCCTTCAC
>NW_022900918.1:17278825-17331677 GCF_012274545.1 Fukomys damarensis
TTTTCATTCTCTCACATTTTTTTCTTTTCCCTTTTTGTTCTGAGATCCCAGTTGTTGATTCTTTGTGCAAGTTCCTGTGCTACTGAGGATTTGTTCATAAAGTCTTTTCCTATGCCAATGTCTTCCAGAGTTCTGCCTAACTTATCTTCCAGCAAGTTTAGTGACTCTTTAATATTTAGATCTTTAATCCACTTGGAGTTTAGTTTATTGCATGGTGAAAGATAAGGATTCAGTTTTAATCTTTGGCAGGTTGAAATCCATTTTTTCCAACACCATTTATTAAAAAGACTATCTTGCCTTCAGTGAGGATGGAATGATCCCACTTTTGGTACCAATATTGTCTTAGTTATTTTGCCATTACTGGGACAAAATATTCAACACCTAAATCCTAAAAGGAAAATAAGTAATACATGATTGGCTTGCTTCAAGTCATAAACAGGATAGCAGAGTAGCACAACAGAGAAAAATGTGCTCAAAATTTATACTGACCATGAAGCAGAAAGAAAAGTGAGGTATGCCTTACTTTCTAGGTATGCCTCCAGTGACTCACCTTCACCCAATGGATGAATTCACTAATAAGTATAGCACTTCAATGATTCTTCTAAATACAAGAAACATTTCAGGCTATTTGGAATCTAAATCATAATAGACACTACTTCTATGATTATATAAAATGGGATTGAAGATCATACTAAGGTCATAAAAGGGATTCTTCTTTTCTGGATATCATGTGCTTCTGTGTTCCTCCTACTAGTTTCTGTGATTGCTGACAGCTACTCATACATAGAACCCTTGTTGTTCATGGAATGGTAATTGAATGAGAAGAATTAATACCCAAATTAATATGTTTAGGTATTTTTGAACATTTTTAACATGACACAAAAGATTTGTTAGAGGATTTATCTTACTAATTTGAGGATTACAGGTGCTCCTGAATTTACTATCGGGTTATGTACTGTTAAAACCATCACCAAATGAAAATTCATTCAGCAAACCCAACCTTTCAAATAGCTTAACAGCATGATAGACTGTAGAGTATTGGTTGTTTACCTTTGCTATCATGTATGTGCCTGAATGGGAGCTGTAGTTTGCTGCTCCTGCTAATCATAGCATCAGACATGTAATACATATCACTAGCTAGGAAAAGATAAAAACTCAAAGTAGAGCTTGATGATATATGTGCACCCATGTTTATAGTGGCACAATTTGCAATAGCTAAATCTTGGAAACTGTCCATTTGTCCATCAGTTAGAGACTGGATAAAGAAAATATGGTTTTCTATGAAATGGAATACTACTCAGCTATAAAGAATGAGAAATTAGAGTCATTCATAGGAAAATGTATGCGTATTGAGGATATACTCTTAAGTGAAATAAATAAGTCACACGTGTAAATACCAAATAGTTTCTCAGTTGTGAAGAACTGTAATCACAAATAAGATCTTAACTGACATTGTGAAAGAGGAAGAAATGGGCTAAAGTTGTAGGGGAAGTGGGAAGAGTAGGGGAAAGATAATAAGGGAAATGAAGAAAATGAAAAAATAAAAAAATGAAAACAAGGTATTTGTAATTAGGGGAGGAAGGAGTGGGTGAAGGGATGGAAGAGAAGGTGTATAGGGAAAAATGAGAACCAATACCTGTCATGTAAAGGTGTAAAATCCCAATGATGAATGTAACTGTGCTGTATACCTAAAATATATCAATAAACTCAGTAAGGAAAAAAAAGTAGAGTTTATATTGTATATGGATTTCTTTTACAGCCATAACATTTAAAGTTAATAAGTTGATTGTAAATTGGGACTATCTTTATATATTTTTTGTTTCAAAGTTATCTAAAGTGTTTTATCTCATAGATATTACTATTATCCAAGAAGTAATACCATTATCTTGAAGAAATTATAAGCATTTAGAGATAAACAAAATGAATTATTTGTCATATAAATTTTGATGATTTTTTTTCTGATACCTCAGTGTAATACCCATTACCTCAGGTGGGGTCAAATCTACAGAATTCTTTTATCTTTTCGCTCTTGTCCTTTCAAGGATTAAGCATGGGGACTGAATAAATTCAAGGCAATAATTGTATAGGCCACTTTATGGGGGATCACATGTTGATATTCCTGCACTACTGATTTTTCACACATTAGGAAATATAGCAGACATATTATTGTAGGTTTATAATCCTAAACATTTGGATCTTTCTTTTGCCTCAACTAGGTTCATGAAAGAAACTTACTTTGGGATACCAACCCAATACTTTACTCATGGGATATTAATCTATTGCACTGGAAAGAATCTAAACATAGTGTGTCTTAACTATTGAGAATCTGGTCTTGGTGGTGATAAGAGACTTTTTCCATTGAGTTGAGATGAATTCACATAACAAATGTAGATGTAATACATAAATTTTGGGGTCAAGGGCCTGAGTTCAATCCCTGGTACAAAAAAATAAAATTGGGGTTTAGCATTACTGGTGCTGTATAGATCTGAGAGATACAAAATTGCCTGCCCAGATTTTAATCTATTTCAAAAATAATTTCCCTTTTCCATTACTTTTGCCAACTTAAAGGATCAAGGAGGAAACTTTGGCAGAATCAATTTTCAAGTGGTCAATGTGGTACCATTTGAGAACCTTCACCACAATATGCTTGCAAACTTTTTCTTTCTTTCTTTCTCTCTTTCTTTCTTTCTTTCTTTCTTTCTTTCTTTCTTTCTTTCTTTCTTTCTTTCTTTCTTTCTTTCTTTCTTTCTTTCTCTCTTTCTTTCCCTTACCCTCCCTTCTTCTCCCTTCCTTTCTTCCTTCCTTCCTTCCTTCCCAGTAGTGGGCAAGGATGAAAAAGGAGAAATGAAAAACAGAATGAAAATTCTAGGCTTAATACATCACTTAGTTTGTTTCCAGAGCATCCAGAGAGGTCTTCATGGCTGGCTGTCAAGGATTTCATTTAATATTTTAGTCAAAAAGTATGAATTAATCAACAGGATATGAAGGGAATTAGTTAACAATCAAAGAAGAATGCAAACTCACACTCATATCACATAGTGTTGCTACCTTAATAGTGGGGAAAATCTTAATCTAATTAACTATCCAAATATGTTAGTCTGGTAGAGGGAAAGCTACAGTCAGAAAATAAATTGAACCAAAACTTTCTTGCTGAGACTTTTGGAAAGTGGAACAAAATTTAATGAGGTAAATTTCAGTCAAATGACAGCCTGTGTGGAAAGAAGTGAAAAGATCAATGACAAGATGTGTTTGTCTTTTAAATAAAGGTGAAAAAAGACCAAGCCAGCATATTGGTTTACAACCACCATCAGAGCATCCATTTTAAGAAGTTAAGAGAATATCAAATTAACATGAGTTACACTTTTTAAATTTAAGGATATAGTTTTCACAGAAGAATATTTGCCTTTAAAATCGTAACAGTCACCTAGACATAAGGCATTTCAAACTTGAATAAATGAGATTTTAGCATGAAGTGCAAGTTAAAGTTCATATTTCCCACAGAGCGATTTGAGTCTTTCAAAAGTCAGTCTTGGGAAATTAATATAATGCTTAAATTTTATAGTGCAAATTTCCAATTTAAATATCAGTGATGGGGGCTTACCAGTCGGGCTAATGTACAAAAGGTAATCAATTAAAAAAGAAAAATAAGGGACAAAGACATGATGAAGATTCCAATTGTGCAATATCTTTGCTCATCACACCAAAATTATTCCTCCTCAGCACTGGAATCTCCCATACTCTGAAATGTGCATTGAAAGCTCAAGTATTGGTTTTAATTATTCAAATTTCAATCCTTTATGTAACTTTTCTAGCCTATCATGCTGGTTACCTTCCATTTTAAGCCAAGGAAAGTAACTAAGGAAGAGTAAAGTACCAGAGGAAATTGAAAGGGAGGGATTCAAGACTCAAAGAAGAGCTGACATCATCCCCTTCACCCCCAACTGTCATAATGCCAAGTGCAGGTTAAGGGTGAAAAGGAGGGCAGAATAACACTAAAACTTGTTTTAATTTCCCTTGCCAGAAATACAAATAACTTATTAATAAGGTAATAGCAGGGCAAAGGTGAGTAGAGACCCATACCATGTAGGTGTTGGTAAGAAGAAATAAGGGAATATTTCCTAATAATTCACTATACAAGGGTAAAATTTTAATTAAGCAGAACTATTATAAACTTTTATGGGATTTACATCTTTATTAAATATGGTTTGAGTAACCTGTAGAAATATTTTGCATATATTGGCATAGATCTTTTTTGGTAGGATTTCAAAATTACAGTGTGTAGACACTTTCATTAGCTAAAGCTTTTAGAGTTTCAAATTATGTTTAAAATCAAAGGTAATATTTAAAGGAACTACTGACTTCTTAAATTAATACTTTGCTGCAATAGAATTTTAGAAAAAAATGTGAAATAAAGACAAGGTGAATACACCTCAGTGAAAAATTTAAACAATTGTAGTGGCATCTAATGACTTTTGTAAAAACATTGAGCAAACAATGTGAGTAATTTTCTAAAGCTCCCCTTTACTTCTTTCTACTCTCATTTCTTAATCTTTTGTATTACTACAAATAATAATTTTTTTATCTGCATGAAGTTGAGCCTTTGTTCAACAGACTTTTACTCTTTTTCCTCATTGTTTCCTGAGATTCTTTCCTTCTTACTTCCTTGCATATTCCCTACATGGATTCTCTAACAAATCACTATTCTATGATTTCTGCAGGCCAGTCAGTATTCCCCAAAACATGTAACTTGCCTGAGGAATTTAAGAAGCATAGAAGTAGATTCTAATTAAATAAAAGCTTACTTCTTAAAACTGGTGAATTGTTATTTCATCAAGACCTTATTATGAGATGTATCATAAAAATAAATCCTGTTTCAAAATATAAACTAGATACAGACAAGTTTTTGAGGAATATACACTATAGGAATCAATAAATCTTACTTAAAAAGACTCTCCTGATCCTTTATTACTTCTCTTTGCCTCCAAAATAGATGTAGCATTTTATTTATTTTCCAATTCTATGACATGCTTTTAAACTTTGTTTTCCATGAACAAACACTTAAGTTCCTTGATGTTTTGCATCTTTAATTCTATAGCTCCTTAAATGTATCTATTTCACAAATCTCCTCACCTATATTCATTCAGTATCAAGGATTTAACTAATACTTATGCAATTATCGTCAATTCTACTTTATGACTATCTCAAATTAAGTACATATTTTTCCAAATAAAGCTACTGTATTTCTGTTCTTTTGTTTGTCAGTTCGAGAGCCTTGTGACTTCTCATTCAGTATGGCAAACCATCATAAATTCATGATTTGTAAGACCTGAATTAAACATTAAAATTAAAATTTTCTTATATATCTCCCCTCATCTTCAAAACTCAGTGCTGCATAATCTTGCTTGACCTGCACTGTTTCAATGATATTTCAGAATAGGATGTCTCCTAACATCAGTTTTTCCCAATAATCTACAAATTATTTCAAATTCGTTAAATTTGGGTTTTTAAAATAGTTTCGAAGCCTGACTCACATATTGTCACTTTACTGGCAGCAAACTAACAGAGGACAGGCTGAGTCCATACAGAAACTCATTTCCTTGGCACAGCACTAAGACCCTCTGCTGACCTACCCACTCTCATGGCACCATATGCTGTGGTACTGGTGTGCATGTCTTCTCTGTTCCCCAGAATGGAACACGTTTCTGTGAGGCATGTTCCATATTTAATTCATCATTGTTTTCTCTGAATAACTCGGTGACTGCGCTGGGCTTATTTAACCAATAGATATTCAATATTTGCTCAAAAAACGTTACATAGGAAGTTTAATCCAGGTTTCTTCTATTTTCCTTCTTCCTCTCACTTCAGAAAAGAGTAAACATATTTTCTAAAAAAAAATCTTATTTTTTGGACAAATTGAGTGGTACTTATTTCTTTGAAGGCATATTTTTGTGGGGAGGTTGAGTGGGAGAGTTCTGAAAGATGGAGAGGTCTTTTCAACTACCTAAATTAATTTGGAACACTTTTTTCTCAAGTAAGGAAAATATACATGTTGGTTAGGTGAATTTCAAATAATGCAATGGATGTTATATTTCAAAGCACACAGGTAAAAGCATTGGCAACTGTTCTTGGAATCGAGCTACCACTGCTATAGTTTCTATAGGGAAATAATTGCCAAACTTTAAAAGAGTTTGATGAGAAACTTTTAATTTGATATGCACTTAACTTGGATCCTAACATGACACTGAGATAAATATAAGGAGAATTAGTCTATTAAAATATATTGTGTGTTTACAGGCAAAACTCACCAAAAATTTCCATAAGTACAACATTTGCTGAAAATATTAATGATTTTATACTTGCAAAATCTGTTTCTGTCAAGCTTTCTGATATGTGTGTTATATTAAGTGCAATGTGCTTACCTCCCTCTCAATTTTCCAAAGTTCTTATAGTTTAATTGTAATACTTTGGATTTCTATGATTAGTGCATATTTAGAAATAGCCTTTTGCCTACAAAAATAGACCAGAAAGGTAAATGTACCCTTTACACTTTTAAAATAGTTTGATCTGGTCTTTGTTTAAAATTGTGGCAACTGTCAGAATTAGTTCTCTTCTAGTATAAGGCTCACACTTACACATTTCATGTTTTAATTTTGTTTTGTTTTGTTTCAGAACATTAGAAATATTTGGCTTTATTTTGTGAAGAATTTTCCAGATGTTGCATCACTAGTTATCAGTATAAATGTCTTGAAGGAAAGTTTAATTGGTGCTGTTAATTTGACTCAGGATCCTGTTTATTTTCTTAATTGATACCAGACATTGAACTGGTGGTTAATATATTAGAAACCTCCTGTTTTCCTGAACCTTCACCTTACCCACTGGAAATTCTGCTAGGGAGAACAATCTGCTTTTCATTTATTTTCCATACCTTAAAAAGCACTTGCAAAAGTTCTGGTGACCCTGTTCTAAAGAAAACACTTGAAAACATTTCTTCTTGTATCTTTCTGTATGGCAATAGCATTTCATTTGTGATACCTGTGTTACTATCACACATGTGCCACAGAAAAGGATAATTTGCATCATAAATAAGGTGTTTTAAGCCTAATAATTAAATTAGGAGACATGATACCTGTATGCTATGCACTAAGGGCTCTGTCATGGGCAGGGTGTCAATTATGTGACACGATTTTTTTTTTTTCCATTTTTTGAGACAGGGTCTCACTATGTAGTTGAGACTGACCTGGAACTCACTATGTAGCCCAGACTGGTCTCAAACTCACAGGGATCCTACGGCCTCAGCCTCCCAAGTGCTAGGCTTATTGGCATGCACCACCATGCCCAGCTGTTTCTTAATAACATTATGGGATGGATCTTCTAGGGCAGACAGCCACAGGATGCTAGGGTGGAGGAGGGTGGCTATCCAGAATATTATATTTTATGAAATTTTACAGATAAGGCTTTTGTTCAGTGTTCCACAGTATAAATAATTGAGAAATAATGTGAGAACAATAAAGTTTGATACTTTCTTTTGAGGATGCTATTTATTTCTATGTTTTCTAAGTATGAAGTAGTAACTTCAAAGAAACAAAAAGGATTTCTCATCTATTCCAACTTTTCCAGATAAATATTTTCCAAGATATTTAAAAATAACATGAAAAATATTTCATTTCAGTTACTCAACTGTCTTGTATCTTTCTTCATTCATTGAGGAAATTAAATTGTACTTACATACTTGACTACCTGCTCTGTGTATATTCAAGTTGTACCAATGAATTCAGTGCTTCCTCAGGTTTTTGAATAGCTTATTTCTTATGAAAATAATTATAATGAATTATTAACCCAATTATTTTCAGTTACTTTCAATGATTTAATGTAGTTTTACAAGCTAGTCTCTTCATTTTCTGACCCAACATAGTTTCCTTTCATTTATTGAAAATTATATTTTACCTATTGCTCATCAAGCCTAATTCTTCAACCAGTTTTCCTTCATTTTGAGATGATGACATTGAACTCCTATTTAATAATCTGTTTTCAGTACTTATTGCAGCTCCAAAGGAAGTTCTCCATTTACTATAGCTAGAAATTTTCCTAAATTCCTAGACATGGGAAAATTATTTCAGCTTTCCAGAACTTCCAATTTTTATTTGTAAAAATGGTATTAGAACTGACTGACACATAGAATTTATTCTAGTTCCGAAACTTTATTTCAATAGGTGCATGCCAGCAAAAAGGTGTAATAAGACTTTCCAGCACATCTCCCCACAAAAGAGTAATTTGAATAGCTATGAACTTGAGAATATGTCTTTATAAGAGCTAAGAAAACTAGATGTATGATTAGAGCACTTGGGAGTCGAATACAAAAAATAGATAGAACTCTGAAGAAGATAGGAAGGATAGTTTTACATTACTTGGGTAATTCCTTACCCAGGCAGCACATGGTAAAAGAAAATACCCTTTCTCAGGAGACTTTGCCTCAAATCCCGACATGGGGACAGTCCCAGTAAAAGTCAGCACTGGGGAGGGCCTCAAAGACTTTCACCGCAGACCAGTATCTACAGTCCAAACCTTTACATCCATTCTGGTGAAAGACTATGCCTCCCAGGATCTGCCTATATGACTGTTCAGTGGAATCTTTGAAAAGTTAAAAACTTTTCTTCTAGGTTTAGGAACAAGTCAAGGGTGGTCACTCTTACCATTTTTATTTGATATAGTACAGTATTATAAACCCTACCCTGAGGAATCAGGCAGGAGAAAGATATGACATGTATTAAAATTGGAAAAAAAATTGTTGAATTATCCCTGTTTTAAGACAACACGATCTTATACACACACAGAACAGTTTAAAAGCTCCACCTAAAATTGATAAAATAAAATACATGAATTCAGTAAAGTTAAAGATACAAAGTAAACATAAAAAATCAGTAGGAGTTTTATACACTAAATAATTCCCCCAAATCAGGAAAAGTCATATTTCTAATATCTGAAAAATAAATTAGATACTGAGTAAGAAACTTCACCAATAAAATGAATGATTTCTTACAATGAAAACTGTAAACTAAGGAAAAAATTGAAGAGAGCACAAATAAATGGAAATATGTTTCATGTATATTGATTGAAAGAATACTGTTAAGTATTCATATTACTCAAGGCACTCTTCAGATTTGCTGTAATTCCTATAAAAGTAAAAGTAAGACATTCTTAACATAACTATAAAAGTCAAGCTTAATATTTGCATGATTCTTGGCAACTTTATAAAATCAATTGACTGCAAATGCATGAATTTATTTCTGAGTTCTTGGTTTGATTGGTTTATGTGTTTGTTTTTAAGTCTATACCAAGTTATTTTTATTATTACAGCTTCATAGCAGGTTTTTTTCAGTAAGTTTATTGGTACATTTTAGGGATAAATTCCAGTTACATTCATCATTGGGAACTTACACCTTTACATGATGTATCTTGGTTCTTATTTCTTCCCTATTCCCCCTTTAAAGTCATTGGTATGATGCCTCCTGCTTTGTTCTTCTTCGATAACTTTATCTTTTTGAGGTCTCTTGGTACTGGGAATTGTCAGTACTCCCATAAAGACTTTCATCTTATTCTATTTATAAAAATCGATTAAAATGTAATAAAGAGTAAATATGATGCCTGAAAACTTAAGTGTTAGAAGTAAATGTTGTGGAAAACATCCATGACATTGGTCTAGACAATGATTTTTGGAAATGATCTTAAAGGTACAGTCAAACAAAGAAAAAGTAGACAATGAAATTGCACCAGATTGAAGCTTTTCTGCACAGCCAAGAAAACAATCAGTGGAATGAAAAGGTGACCGATGGAATGAGATAAAATATTTGTGAGCCATATATCTCATATGATATTAATAAGTAAAATATATAGGGAACTCACTTACCTCAGTAACACAAATAAAAGTGGGCTAAAGATCCAAATATAAATTTCTCCAAATAAATGTACCAGTGGCCAGCAATGTTATAAAAATATCTCAGTATCAGTTATTGTCAGATTAAGGCCTGTTAAAACCACATGAAATATCATCCAGCTTCTGCTGAAATGTCTAATCTCATAAAATTGAAAGATATGTTGCTGAGAATGTAGAGGAAATGTACTTGTTGGTGGGAGTATAAATTAATACAAACATTATTGTTTAAAAAATTAAAACTAGAGGCACAATATCACCCAGAATTCCTACTACTGGATATAAATCCAAAGAAAATTAAATCATCATTTTCAGACATAGCTGATCTTCTGTGATCATTGCAGTATTATTTACAATACCCAACTCATATATCAGAAAAAGAGTTGAAGGAAATAGAAATTATACTATTTAACCTTAAGAAGAAGAAAATGTTCTTGGTACTGGGAACTGTCAATATTCACGTACAGGCTCTCATTTTGTACTATTTATAAAATTCAACTAAAAAATATAATAAATAGTAAATATGAGACCTGAAAATTTAAATGTTAGAAGTAAATTATGTGGAAAACATCATATAAGTGAATCTAGAAGATGTTATCTTAAATGAAATAAACCACATTAAATAAATGCATATACTGTACAATCTCATTTATAAGTATAATCTATAAAAGTTAACCTCCAAAAAGCTGAGCACAAAAAAAGAGATTACAGAGTCTATTGTGTGTTTTGGGAATATGGGCAAAGGTTATTAAAATTAAATTAGATAGTAGAAACATTTAAAGGATGTACTTAAAACATGGTGATTATAAGTAATTACAATATAGTTTACTCTTGAAACTTGGTGAAAGAGTAGATTTTAAGTATCCTCATCACAAAAAACTAAAAGTATATTCATGTTAACTCAATTTAGTCATTCTGCAATGTTTATGCTTCAAAACATCATATTGCTTATAGTAATTTATTTGCAAATTTTATCAATTTAAAAATAAATGTAAAAGATGAATCAAGATTACATTACCTATCTTTTCCTGTCCTCTATAAATTCATTTTATGAATCTTATAGTTCATACTGAATTCTGCTAGAAATTTTGTCACTTTCTGTAATCCTAAGAGGTACATATTTTTCAACCTAGCTTTCTTAAATTAGTATACTGGCAATTTATGGCTATCATTTTCTTTAATTATATTTGTTTGACTTTCTCTTCATAAATATTAATCCAATATTTCACATATGGTGTTTCTAGTTGATAAAATGAATCATTTAATATGTTCTTTCTTAGTTTTTCTACTTTCCTTCTTATTTCCAAACTTGGTAGAATCCTACCCATATTTCAGAAAATAATTTTTATAGGCCTCCTGTTTTTATTCATTGTGCTAATTAGATTTTTCGAGCCCTGTATTTTTGTGTTATGATTTAATAAAAATATACAATCTTTCTCTTAAACACACACATATTATACAAGTTGTACAGAGGCATATTCAGGTTGTGCTTTTATTTTTGCAACAGTAACAATCTTTAAATAGAAAATAAATCATTTCCTTTCTCCTGCATATGTCAGTGCTTACCACTTGTGTCATTTTCTTCACACCCGTTCACTGCAGAAACAGATGTTAATGCTAACTGTTAGAAGTAGTGCTGGCAGGCATTTGAGGACCACCTGGATACCTGGACAGTTTGTGTTCCCGTGGTTGTGTTTTTTCCTTTGTGATTCACTTAGCCTTGCCTCGTGTTCGTCCTGTAATAATTTCTAGCAGCCAAAACCCACTGACTCTGTGGAGCGAAGTTAAAGAGTAAATGTGATTGTTTGTGTCACAGGACAAGCTGTGATGACCCTTTCCTGTTGAACATTTAGCCTGAAGGATGTTAAATATCTTCCAAATCAAGAAAAAATTTGGACAGTGAATATACATTTGCAGATGCAATTTTAGAAGTTTTCAAGGGAATGATATCTCTGAAAAGGCTTTACTAAATTTGTTTCCAATATATAGCAACATCCTCAAAAATAGAACCTAGAAAGACAGTTGTCTTTCACAGCATGGCTAATTATACTTCATACACACCATGCGAGTCTCCTACATAGCTTCTTCACAGTGATAGGAAATTTTAATATAATTTTCCTTCTCCACGTTTCCCTCCCTTTGAAGACATGTCAGTTTCCAAAGCTCAGTTTTGCATATCTAGTCACCCAATTTTTAAAAATTGCTTTTATTTCTTACCTATACTTTTTAATGCTTTGGAGTTCTGTAATCAATAATTTTGTACCTATTCAGAGCTACATATTAACCCATTAATGTCACAATATTTACTCAAAATTCAGCTCTAAATGATTGCAATGATTGCACTGTTTGAGATATCATACATGCAGATTGGAGACTACAAAGAATTTAAATACTGACTCAGTTTTATGTAACTTTAGACAAAAAACTTAAACTGCCTGTACTTCATCTTTGTCATAAATCATAAAAGAGATCTGTCATATAATTTGTTAGAATAGTATGGGTTGGTATGTTCAGAATTTTTTAACATATGAGAAATAGTTAAGTCTTACCTGGTAATACTGCATGAGATTTATTTACTACTATCTAAAATTCAATACATTCATTCCTATGCATTTCAGGACAACTTAACAGAATAACCAAGATTCTCTGTGATTTTTTTTTTCAGACATTGTGCTCCAATGAGTTGAGATGCTAACTAAAATTTAAATGTGTTTTAAGATACCAGGTGGACATTTGGGCAACTGGTAGAGTGATATCATGCTGTTTAAAACTCTTTTTTAAATATAGGTAAAAGCTTTCTTGCTGCAATAGGAAAACTGTCCATTGCGTGTATATAGTATTTTTCCTATTGAGGTGTTTTTTTTTTGAGGACAGGACTCACCATGGCTTCATTAAAATATATTTCAAACATTTACAGTATATTTCAAGTGCTTTTATAATTATTACCTATCTCACTATACTGTGGAACTTTAAAAAGCCTTGAAGTACAATATCATTATCAATAGCTCAACTTGGTAGCATAATGCACAACATAGCATGAGAATGTCAATGATACCACTATCAAATGGCTTTGAAGTAGTTGCAGGTATTTAATACTTACCTTGCTAATAGTATTTTACTTAGCACTTTAATAAGTGTCTTGATGCTTATTTTTCAAGAAGCAATTAGATTGAAATTGAAAGGCATTGTGAAGAGTTTTCTTTTTCCTTCAGTATGAATCAAAATAAGATTTTGGAACAAGGATAGCATAATGACTATAATTTAAGCTATTGCATTGTTCCTTATGAAATGTCTGTACATTTAACACTCCATATGGTAATTACAACTTCCTCAGAATGAGTCAGGATTGTTTATGCTTTCATAAATCAAGCAGCTGCAGCAGAACAGACAGATTCCATATTAGCACTTCCTCCTAAAACCATGAACACTTTTAAAAGATTTTTGTAAATTTCTCTTGAATACAAGTTGTTTGTTAAAAGTGATAGTTTTATGAGACTGCCACATGGAAAATGTCCTCCACTCTCAGATTTTCCATTTGTGATATAAATCTACTTTCAGTACCCTTTTAGAGGCCTGAAAGCTGATATAATAACCCCTAGCTGAGTCTGATAAAAGGAAAATTTAATTTACAGGTAAACCATGCTCATATGAAATGACAGCTGCGGAAATTATGAGTAAGACCCGAAAAAACTATACACTAACCAGTTGATAACTTATTTCCTGCATTCAATCTTCTGACTTTACGAAGCACAAAAAGTCTTGCTATAATTAGCACTTTCTGTCCAACTGCTTTCTTTGACTGAATAAATTGTTTTCACATTACTTGGAAATGCACAGAATATCACCTGCATTTTAGTTATTTTTTCTTTAAAGTATATTTTAATTGTTCTTTAAGTTAAAAAAATTAGATTGACATATATTCCATGTTTTAAAGATATGAAACATGAAGTGCACATACAAGGTCAAATGCTTAAATATAGATGATTAACAAGTATATTCATTTACACAGTTATACTTTTTGCTTGCTTTGAGATGGAGTTTACAATGTTGTTCGGTGTGACTGAACTTACTATGTATCTCAGACTAACTTTGAATTTGTGATCCTCCAGCCTCTATCTCCTAAGTGCTACAATTACTGGTAGTTAACATTTGTGTGTTTAGAGCATATAACATTCATTTTTTTTCATTTTAAAGTATATTGTCAGTAATTATAATCACCTTGTTGTCACAGTAAATCTCTTTATATTTATTCCTTCCATCTTACTGTAATCATGCATATGTTGACCAATTATCTTCTTATTCCTTTCTCTCCCTTAACCATAGCAGTGTCTGATAAACACCATGCATCACCAGAATTGATTTTTTCTAGATCCCATATCTGAACAATATCATTCAGTGTTCATCTTTGTATGCATAATTTTTTTTGTTTAACTTAATTTCCTCTGGATCACCCAAGTTTTCACAACAGTTGGAGCTCTAGTTCGGATGTTGAAAGTCCCACAGTGGTCAAAGACTTGGTCTTCACCCTGGTAGAACTGTTAGGTGGTGGAGCTGAGCTGGAGTTCTTTAGGCCATTGGGATTGTGCTTAGTAAGGGGGTTGTGGAATTCCATCTTCTTCCTCTTCTTTGCTCCCTGTCACATGATATAAGCAATTTTATTCCTCCATCGCCTCTCTTCATATCATTAAAAAATGGTGTCTTAAGGAGAATATTTGTAAAAATTAAAGCCAAAATATATAATTATACATATGTATTACCATTTTATGAGATTTAGTTGTGTCAACTTAAGTAAATTGTGTCTAGGTTTCTGGGACATCAGCCACAAAGTGAAAGTTTCCAACTCCATCATGAAATATTAGATTAGAAATCTTCGGGAGAGAAGTAATGGTAAGTTAGAAAAGAAAGATACCCTTTAGGAGAAAAAGAAAATATGGTTAAAAATTATAACATCAAGAGTACATTTAAGTAAATGGACAATTAAATTATTTTCAAAATATTAGTCAGATTTTTTTCTTTTTTAATCTTAAAATATCTAAAACATGAGCAATACGATTTTCATTAATTTTACATGAGAAAAACTGAAAAGCACAGAGGCTAAATGAATTCTCTGAGGTCATTTATTGAAAAATAGTAAAGCTAGAACATGAAAGAAGCTTTCCTGGCTTGAAGGTGTATGGCCCTTTCCATGACTTCATTTTAAGACCTTAAGTCTACTTTATCACATCTTTGAGATGGGATAAATGATTTTTCTGATAAATTTATAAAGTAGAGATCTGAAAAATATTAAGGAAATGTATGCAAAATGTGAAGTTCAATTTTATAAATTATTGCTTTCCCAGAAACGTAATATTCCATTTCTCAAATATATAAACTTTACTTATTTGAGCAAGGTCTTAACAACATTTTTAAATTTTAATTTTAATTGACAAATGGTTGCATATACTATATATTCAAGGGCACAATGGGATGTTTTGATATATGTTTGCATTGTTCACTAATTAAATCCAGACCCCCCCATTACTCCCCCACACACAATTAAACAAAGTATCACATCTACTTTTAGATGCTTCTTAATATTTAAAATACATTGAAATTATACAAATGTCACTACCAAGAGCTACAGTGAGAATGACATATTTTGATTAAATCGTGTATTACATTTGTCATATTTCAGATTTACGTCCTCTGAATTTGAAATTCAAATGCATGTCCTGTTCATACACAGAGCACTGGTATAAATGCAATGATTATGTAATCACTGATGTTCAGAATTGAACTTATGAAGAGAAACACCTGCAGGAGTGAAATAAACAATTGCAGGAATGAAGAGCTTTGGAGGAAATGCTTTACAGTAAGAGAGAAACTACTAGAACAATCACCAGTTATTCAAAGACAGAATGCTGCGTTCACATCACAAGTCCAGTTCTTTCACACTGGTGTGGCTCGTCTTATCTTCTCTCCCCTTCTCCCCAGACCTGTCTACTTACTGTGGATTCCAGGGTTCCAGGTCAGGCTGCATAAGAGATGATCATATCCTTATCACAAAGCATATAAAAGCATTCTTAAAAATAAAAATGAAATCATTCTGAAGGAGAAAGAGCTGTTTGATAATCGTTTTGCTATTTAACCTTGGATCTATTTTCTATTGCTTTGCTTTGTCCTTTTCAACTTGTCCAAAATTCTCCCAATTGACATGGAAACTCCTCTCCTGACCCACACTCTGGTATCTATGTATATCTATCTCACTGACATTCACATTACACGTATCTACTTATAACTACTCTGATTCCTAGATTATTCTGGATAACTTCGTGCATGCCTCGATCTAGTTCCTTCAATCCTTGTCCTTTATTCATAACTTGCTGCACTATATAATTCATTACTGAATACTTTTCTGCAAGGGAATTGAAAGAAAAGTTATATTAATAAGTGATAGTACATATATGTATTCATACTTTATGACTATTGTTACACATTGTGATACTTTTATAATTAAGAATGTAGCAGTGAATTTTTATAAACAACTTTCATTTACTGAGTATTTTTTCTGGGTTAGACATGGTACAACTTTTCACATATATAATTTCTTTTTCTAGCATGAGTTACAATAATATTACTTATAGATTTTATGATTGCAATGTTTCAAATCAGGATTCTAAAGTGAGAGTAGTTTATTTCTTTTAGCCTAGTTTTCATAGGTAGGTGACAGAACTAGGATTTTAATCCAAGTTATATTTTGCAATATAGTGCTACAACCTATGGAAGTTTTACTCACTGTACAAATTTATACTCAGGTATTGGTCCTAATTTGAGGACATTGATTATCATTGATTCTACTCTTATAGATGGATTGAAACTCTGTTTTAGGTGGCTTTTATTTAACAACTGATGGTGTGTTTTATTTTGCATGTCAAATATTTATATGGATGCACTAAAGGTCAAATATATAAAAATTGGGCTGAAGCTGTATCCTATATATCATTTGGTATGATACTATTGCTAATTTCTTAATTTTTTTTTTTTGGTCACACGCTTAGACTGGAGTTTGTGAGCCCTCACAATTCTTATGTATATTAACATTAGTATGTTTTATTGTTGGTACACAACAGAATCACAGAGTTGTCTGAGTTCTCAAATAGTCTTGGAGTCAGTATCTCAATCTCCAAATATGTACTATCAAGCACAAATCAATTCTATCCTTTTGAACTTTAGGTATAATCAACCAGAAATGGATTTACTAAACTATATTATCATTGAGTTCCATTTTTCTTCCTCATTTTCAACGATAGAATAAATGTAATAGCTGGCTTCTGAAATCTTTATGTGAGCATACATGGCCCAGAAATCCAGAAATCTTGCTGAGAAAGGAAATCAAATTACATAAGAAGAAGAAATCCTTTTCTACCTTCTCCACAGCTAGACTATGATACTGTTCTTTCTGAACATTTATTTGAGTTCTCAGAAGTATTTATATCATTCTTAAATTCCATTAAATCTTAGAATGAGGATACAATTTTCAGAATTTGATTTATCAACAAATGCTAAAGAAAATGGAGTTATTCTAATAATGGTTTCCACTTTATTTTTTTCTCTTCAGTGTAAAGAAATTAAAGAAGAGAGTAGTTTAAACTAGATAGAGAAAAGACAAAAATGGTGTAATATTGCAGAGAGGCCAAGGTCTCCTATGAATATAATACATTTCAATTTTCCTTCATAATTACAATAATGTTGATAACTGATATTAATGAGTGCTTATTTTATGTCCAATCATTAGCATATTGAATGATGTTTTACCTCATTAACTCTGTATAAAAACTATAATAGATTTTGTTACCATTTTACAAGTAAGATCACACAGTAACACAAAATCTAATTTGTGTTTTTCTCCATTATGTTCTTCACATTCTTCTAAAAATTATTTGACCTTATCTGTTCTCATAGTCTGTACTATACATAAAATGTGTAATGTGTGTGTGTGTGTGTGTGTGTGTGTGTGTGTGTGTGTGTTTTGCTGGCTTGATTTGTGTTTGCTTGTATGTTTTTATTAAAATTAATGAGAAGCTTGGGTTCTTTATTTGCATGGATTTTATTAAAGAGATAATTATTTGGAGGAGAGAAGAAGGAAAAAATTATTGTAAACAGAGAGACCTTGGAGTCAGAAACTCAGAGTAAGAAGTAACCAAGAGAGTGTAACCTTTCCAGACTACCCAGAAATCTTGCTGGCCACTTGAGATTTTCCCACAAGACATAGATTGAGTAAAATTTTCTTTATAGTGACAGATACTGTGACCTAAGCTGACACCTGTGCTACAGTTGTGATTATACAACCTAATCTTTGCGAGTTCATATTTATCTTTACTCTTCTAGCTAATAATCTTTTCCAAATTTCCATATGGCAATTTTCTATTATAGTTACCTGGCTGCAACACCATTACTCTTTTGCAGATGCAATATATTGTTTCTGATTTTGAAGGGGTGATCATGTTTCCCAGTTTGTGAACTTGTTAGAAGAACTTGGTTTATGTATATTACATTGGAAAATATATTAGAAGAATCCTACTTTAAGCAATAAATTACATAATTACTTTATCTTTTATTACCATGGCTTTTGTTTATTATTTTGGAAGTACTCCTAACAATTTGTCATTCTCACCTCAATTTTAAATATTTCTAATAATGCCACCCAATTACATGAAAATTATACACTTGCCACTGTTATTGAAATTTCACAAGAATGTGACAATCACACTTTTATTGTTGAGTGCAAAGAAGATATGACAAAATTTATCCTCTATACTTGTCTGCTAAAGAGAGCATTACAACTTACTGGGCAAAGTATGGGTTTTGGTTTTGTTGATATTCAGGTTCAGATCCCAGCTTTGGTAATAATGGTGTGAATTACTTTTGAACTCCATTTTTTTTCTGTGTTTGTTATTAATGTGAACAATCTCCAATCTCATAAGTCTAAAAAGGCTCACGTAAAGGTAACATTTGGCAGTACATAAAGTAGTTAGCAACGTCCCTTTAGGAATAGCTTCTGGTAAGTGGTCATTTCGTTGCTTTATTACCTTCTTTAAAAAAAATTCCCTAAACTACAATTAGATAATAAGCAAGCTCCATTTAGTTCTAGTAAAAAAATGAACTCCAAAATTGAGTTAACCAGACTCTTATTCACTGTTTGAAGGAATAAAAATAATTATTTTGTTAATCTACAAAATAAGCTCCATTATCAGAGTAGAAGTAACTGAGAAATAATACATTTGAAAACTTCAGAAATAGTAATAGAACCTTTATATCTAGTCTCAAATGAAAATTTACCTTTCTACATATGATTTGATGTTTAAAACTATTCTTTCCTTTTACAACTCATCTAAATGTAATTTGAGCATACAGTTCTGGAAGCCTTTTTCTCTGTTTTGAAAATTATTTTCTGAATTTTGAAAAAAATTATTCTCAATTCAGAAATCCTCATGTATTATTGGGTTCTCCAATTTTAAGAGAACTTGAGAGTTCTTTGTATTATTTTTAAAAGAAGTGATTATTAGAAAGTTTTCCTTCATGTTAAGGACACTCTGAATCAGAAACAACATTTAGCATGAGAGACTGTGAGATTAGTTCACCAAAATATAGGACTACAGTGGGGGCAATTTACATTGCCATTGCATGGCAGAGGAAAGTGGGGAAATTCCTGTAGTGGGGGTGTGTGTAGGACGGCATAACCCAGCTGGAATCCCCAGCAGCTCATGTCTACCCAGTGAGGCATAAACCCAAGCACTTTCTCTTAAAGATCCTTCCAGAAGCTGCACCATTGTCTCATAATGCTTTCCACGGAACAGACTGAAATTCGTAATATTTTTTTTTTAAAAATGTCAAGCCCATAGTATACCATACAATCCACACAGCTTTTTCTGATGTGATCACACACAACAATGCCCATTTGTTCATGAATATTTTTAGAGATAAAATGGGAGTGGAAAAAGACACTAACTTTGGAGGAAAAAAAGACATTTTAATACTTCCTTTTATAATGAATCAAAGGGGTTGGTAATATACAATTTTTTAAAACTTTGGTGTGTGTGAGTGTGTGTGTGTGTGTGTGTGTGTGTGTTTGCACGCGCATGCATAGGGGAGATGGATAGGAAGAGAGAGACAAACAGATCGACACACACACAGAGACACACAGAGAGACAGAGATAGAGAGAGACAAAAACAAAGAGAAATAATAATCAAATCATCAAAATCTCTCACTTGGGTAATTGTTGATTGCTTCTTCTTCGTGTTAACTTATTCTTAAAGCCTGTACACAGTGACCAAAATGTTTTAAGTCTAAGTTATGCTACTTAAGTCTCTGAAATGCCTTTCCATTGAAAATAAAACCCAGGATTTTTTCCAAAGTGTTAGTGTCGTACTGTATATAATCTTACATGTGCTCACATTTCCAATCTTACTATTTTAAACTTTGCTCAAATGCTCTAGCTACCCTGGCCTCTTTCCTCTTCCTTCCTTCCTTCCTTCCTTCCTTCCTTCCTTCCTTCCTTCCTTCCTTCCTTCCTTCCTTCCTCTTCCTCTCTCCTCCTCCTCCTCGTCCTCCAAGAAGCGGATCATCTCATATTTTCAAATTTACTATTATTCCCTGTATTTATCTTTCACTAAAGGTAAGATTTCTGAGAATAAGAAAAGTGTCTGGTTTACCACCTGCTACCCTTCAATCATCTACAAGGGTGTGTTAAAAGGATCTGCATTCAGTATTCACTTAGCTTCTTTCACAAATGAAATAAAAAACGTGAACAAACTAAAATATATTTTTAATTGCACATTAATTTCACTTTAATTGATCTATTTTTTAAGAAACCCAAACGTGCTTAATGAGTACTGTCCCTGTATTGTACTATGATTAAGAGTCTTTATTGCATTGATTTTGTGAGATAACATAATATATTGATTTGGAATTTCAATTGGCATTGCATTGAATCTGTATAGCAGTTTTGGTAGTATGGCCATTTCCACTATGTTGATTCTTCCTACCCAGGAGCAGGGGACATCTTTCCATTTTCTTATATCCTCTTTGATCTCTGTTTTCAGAGTGCTGTAGTTTTCAATGTAGAGGTCTTTTGCTTCTTTCATTAGATTGATTCCTAGATACTTCATTTTTTAGATGCTATCGTGAAAGAAAGTGTTTCCCTAATTTCTCTCTCAGTGAGTCTGTTATTTGTGTACAAAAAGGGTATTGATTTTTCAATGTTGACCTTGTATCCAGCTACTCTGCTAAAAGTGTCAATTAAGTCTAGAAGTCTTTTGATGGAGTTTTTTGGGTCTTCAATGCAGAGTATCATATCATCAGCAAATAATGACAGTTTAACTTCTTCCTTTCCTATCTGTATTGCTTTAATGGGGTTGTGCAGAAAAAGGAACACTGCTCCATTGTTGGTGGGAGTTCAGACTGGTGCAACCACTATGGAAATCAATATGGAGATACCTCAAAGAGCTGGGACTAGAGGTTTCATTTGACCCAGCCATCCCTCTGCTGGGTATCTTCTCAAAAGAATTTAAAAAATCATATCACAGTGATATATAAACGCCTATGTCTATAGTGGCACATTTTGTGATAAAATTTGGAAACAGCCCATTTGCCCATCAGCTGGAGACTGGATAAAGAAGATGTGGTTTTCTATAAAATGGAATACTACTCAGCCATAAATAATGAGAAATTAGAGTCATTCATAGGAAAATGGATACACATTGAGGATATACTCCTAAGTGAAATAAATAAATCACACATGTGTAAATACCAAATAGTTTCTCTGGCGTGAAAAACTGTAATAGTACATAGGATCTTAATGAGATAACTGACAATGTGAAATAGGAAGAAAAGGGCTAAAGGTGAAGGGAAATTGGGAAGGGTAGGGGAAACGTAATAAGGGAAAAGAAAAAATATGAGAAAATGAAAAAATGGAAATAAAGTATTTGTAAATGGGGAGGGGAGGAGGGGGTGAAAGGAGGCCAGCGACAAGGGGAAAATAATGAGAACCAAGACTTGTCATGTAAAGGTACAATATCCCAGTAATGAATGTAACTGTACTGTATACCTAAAATGTACCAATAAACTCAATGAGAGGAAAAAAATATACTGATTTGATGTGCTGCTTTTATCTTTTTCATACATAAATTGTATCCTCAAAGTACCAACAGAAAAGTGGAGGATAAAATATATAAAGTAGTCTAGTGCTTAAATAATAATTGGAAATAGTGCTTCCTGGAGACATTCTGCGCATTTGCCTGCAGACAGTGAAAAGGTAACATGAGCAAGAGCTCTGAGGGAATTTTCACGTGGGCGTGTCCAGAGTTTATTCAATTTCATAGAATTATTTCTGTTTTTGAATGGTCATTTTTCTTTAGTTTTTATTCACTTAAACTTCTTTAAAAAACAGAGCTTTAATTATTTTGTGAATCTTGAGAAGGCTGTTTTGTTTTTCCTAAGAAAATTCATGACCTTATCCCTAGGACCAGCTGTTACTCAGATTTCATGCTCACTTTTTAACACCTAAGCTAGAGCTGAGAGGGAAAGAAAACAGTTTCAAAGAGAATACAGCTGTCATTTTGCCTTTGTCTTAATCTCTGATTCTAAAAACAAAGGAATACACAAGTGATCTTTAGTTCATTCTCTTAATAAATTTTCTTAATGAATTATTCAAATCAGTAAAAAATTGATCACTTAAGTGAAGAATCTCATTAAGACATTTCATTTGTGAAAATAAATAGTAACAAAAAAGCAAGACAATGTTATAAAATATATATTTAGTATTACTTTTAAGGTATTCTAAAATATCCTTTAATTCTTTTACTCCATTCTTTTATTTAAAGTTCACAAGTAAAAGAAAAATAGTCTGCTTATTTCTATGGTTCAATTAATAAAACTGCAGGTATAGAGAGGTCAAATGAAATTTCGGAGCTGAAATATCTCTTGTATAAGATAAATATATTAAATATAACATGCATTTTATTAATTCTAAGTAATTTATTTGGTAGCTCATTAATATGAAGTTATTTACAATTACATTATGAACAGGTAATAACAATAATCTCTGTTTAGTAAATGATTGCATTTGATTTTATCACTAAAGTTCATACTTCAGTTTCCCATGGCTTTTTGGTATAGTGAAAACTTTTGATTATGTTAGAATTATTTTTCATGAGGATTTTGCTAAGAAATTATCTATGATAGAGTCGATTTTACTATGACTTATACAACCTAAGTATTGCCAATAACCTTCATGGATCTTAGGGTAGAAGCCACGAATTCAAAAATAATTTCAGAATATTTCTATAAGGCAAGACTTTGGATGTTCAATAAAGATCTAAAAAAAAGAAAAGAAAAAAGTGAGCTGAAATAGTTAACCATAGTTAAGAGTAAAGTGTTTTTAAATTGTAGCTACTTATGATCATATTATTCACAATATAGGATACCCAAATCTTTTTTTTTTTGGCTTTATCTCTTTTATGATCCATGGGATTATCAAAATCATGGATGTTTACTTCTCTCTCTATGTATATAAATATGCATATATATATATATGCGGGGGAGAGAAGAGAAGGGAAAAAGAATGTTGGAATGAGAAAGAACAAGTAGAATAATATTTTAAAGACTTCCCAGATATCAACATTTTCCCCAGTGCTTTAATCTAGTGACCTTAATAGCTACACGTATCATGAATTAGGAATGCTGTTACTATTCTTTAGGGAGATTACCGGATAGTCAGAAAACAGAACTTGAAGGGTTATAAGACTGCTTTTTGTGACCGAGTGTGTTACTTAACCCTGAATTTTACTCCAATTGGCATTACATATTTCCCAGGCTGGCTAGCAAGAAGTTATGGATGTGTGATTAAATATGTACTGATCAAATTAGAAAAAAATATTTAAAAACAACTGGTTTTACTGGGATTGGGTATTTTTGTATTCATATCTATCTTATTTATTGTTCATTGAAATACTGAATTGGTATTTAAAAGATCTCCAATTGCTTGAAATAATAAAGTGAATCTCATGTGCAAGTAGCATGAGGTAGAATGATACACAAGAAAAGAAGAAACTTGTGTAGCTGAGGCACAAAGAGCCATAAAACCTTGCTTTGACTCTGTTTCTCTAGAGGTTTGCCATGTGATCAGTATACATGCACATTTAAACTATAGCCATGTTAGGGGGTTTCATTACATGTTCTCTAACATAATTATTACTGATTTTTTCCTTTTAACCCTTTCAATATCTTTTATCCATCTATTGTAGTTCAAGAAGAAAAAGCAGGGCTGGGGATTTAGCTCAGTGATTCAGTGGCCGGTCTTGCAAGCTCAAGGACCCGAGTTCAATCCCTGGAACCCCCCCTCAAAAAAAAAGAAGAAAAAGCATATCTTGAGAGGAAGTCTTTTATTCAGGGCAAGTGAGCTCTCATACCTGCAATATACAATACCTGCCACCAAGTTGAGAGATTAATTACTGAACAGATTGTATGGATCTCTATCAGAAAAGAATGCAATGACATAGGATTTAGATCATTTGTGGTCACGTAAGTCATGCATACTAACACAATGGTTTCTTTCCATGTGTCTCTCTTAGACTGGCTCCTGTAAGAGTTCGGAGATGAAGGTTTATCTAACGGACTGGCCAGTCACAGAATGGTTTGCTCAATGATATTTCAAACAGACTACAAGAATCCCCTAAGTAGTCCTACCACAGATCCGTTGTTGATCATGGATTCAGCATTCAGCAGGCAAGGGAAAGGAAATAGAGTTCAAAGCAAGGTGAAGGGGCTCACAGCCAAAAAATTCCATATGCACAGAACTACTTATGGCCTACCCTAGCCCATATGGAAGTTCACTGTTTTACCATTTAGAGTTCCCAAGAGAGCCTGTCTGGAAGGAGAAGTAAATCCCAATCTCCACTAACACCAGATCTTGCTTACTGCATGTGGGATATTACTCAGCAGGCACAGCTGCGCTAGCAATTTTATATAAACATCTGAGGCCTTTCCTCAAACATGAATCTCTCTTTCTTTTAGAGCACTTTCCTCCTAATTTCAAATTCCCTCCACTTATATGATCTGTAGAAACTGGGCCAAATGTAAATCATGTTAAAGGGTGAAAAGAGACGGTATTTGGGTCAGAATCCAGAATGTCAAACACTTGAATCCTTACCACAATCCACAGTACCACAAAAGCAATGTTCCTGAGCTCTGTGAACAAAGGGCAAGGCCAGGTGAAGGCACATTTTTTCAGCATTATATGGCTTTTGCCCTAAATCCCAATGTAATTTCACTTCTTCAGGCAGTTACCAGAAGGAACTGGGCCCAGATTCATCTACATGCCAAATGTGTGGGAGCAGTTCTCATCACTTCTGACTTGGAATTGAACTTCATAACAAAACTCTCCATTCATTAGGACAGAAGCCAAGTTACACTGCCTGCCTTTGATAATGACCCAATCTTGGTGAAAGAAGAATAAGTGAGGAGGAGGTCATTGGGTTGGCAGATACACAAGGAAAAGCTTTCTGTAAGAGACCAATGTTAAGAAGTCAAATTCATGTCATTTCTATCCCTTTGTTGATATTTGAAATCTATGCACAGTTCAGTTAAGAAGCTCTTTTGCTTGCTAAATATTTATTGTTTTGTTAGTAGCAATTTCTTCATTTTCCTAACTCATTCTAAATTGTCATTCAAGTAAGTTAATCCTGCCTCCTTGAGTTCAGATGCATAAATGTTTCACACCCAAGTGATCGGATTATTCCATCTTTCTAAGCTCAATGGTTCAGAAATGACAATGAAACCTGATAGAGGCCAATGAGTCTCAATTAGAGAACCTTGATTAGAGCACTTGACAAAAGAAGTCATACATCATACTCTTAACTAGCTTCTGGAATTATTGGCAGCCTTTTTATCATTTTTAAAGTCTTACTACGAATAGACCCAATGGAGAGGGAAAATATATTACCACTATTTTTTAAAAACTTATTGAGGAAATGGCCTCTTTTCTTCCTTTCTCATCACCCACCTCTCATTCATTCATCTATTTGTTTATTTCTGAAGCATAGAGTACGTTTTTGCTACTCTTTTCTAAGAGACAGTTTCAGAGCTTTATTACGTGTTATGTTTTCTTGATGATTTGCATACTCAGCGTATATGTTAACCACGCATGTGGTAAATGCCTTGCATTCTTTTATTCTTAGATTCTGGTTTGAGAAGTTGATAGGTTATCCTAAATGTAATCCAGAGTCCAGTCTCAGTAATCAGAATCACTGTGATGAGAGCTCATACATGTGGAACTGCAGCCCTGAGATCTTATTACTATAGAGGATTTGAGGGAATTTACCCTGAAACCATCATTTATTTGTTATTTCCATTATTCCCATAAGAATAAAGTCACTTTTGTTAGCTTCTCTTCCTTGAAATCTTCTATGTGACAGTAGAATTTTTATTTTTTTCCTCGTTGAGTTTATTGGTACATTTTAGGTATACAGTACAGTTACATTCATCATTGGGTTCTTGTACCTTTACATGACAGGTCTTCCCACTGCCCCTACACCTTTAGCCCTTTTCTTCCTATTACACATTGTCAATTATGCCATTAAGATCTTATTTGCAATTATAGTTTTTCACACCAGAGAAACTATTTGGCATTTACACATGTGTGACTTACTTGTTTCACTTAAGAATATAATTTCAATATGTATCCATTTTTCTATGAATGACTAATTTCTCATTCTTTATGGCTGAGCAGTATTCCATTTTATAGAGAAACAACAAGATTTTTTTGTTATTAATTAATCTTGTTTAACATAGCCCAGAGGATATTATCTGCACTAGTGAAATTTTCCAGGTATTTTGGGGCTCTCTATTGGGCCATTTAATTCAATTCTCCTATTGATTTTAATTTATTTTATCATGCTCTGTAAGAAGCTCGGAACTCAATAACAGAGTATTAGCATCTATATTGCTTTTTCTCAGGCCACTGTACTTAGAGTTGGCAGAGCATCTAACAACCACACAGCAGAATGCATGCTACTGAGAGGCTGCACATCTGTGGTGAAAGAGGGAGTCTTAAATATGTGCTTGCCAGTGAAATGAAATTAAGAGCTCCAACTTGTACATGTATCAAGTCCCATTATTTGTGAGTCTTAAGCTGGCAAGGAAGGGCTGCTGGCAAGCCCTGTTTTCAGAGTAAAATGATCTCTCCAGGCTAAGCACAAAGCCATCTGTAACAGCTTACACTGCTTCCTTAGTCACCAGGACAAAGTAATGGCAACAGTGGAATAGTTATTGTAAGCCCTTTAGACTTCTCTCGCCTCCAGGGTATTCTGATTGCCAGGAGGGTTTGCTGTGCTCTGTCCTTGTCTGAGCACTCTCTTCTGTCTTTGTTGTAGCACTGATTCTCCCTACATTTTCTCTATTTTCATTTTGTAGGAAAGATTCCCTCCACACTGCTCAAAATTTACAGAGAAAGTCAATCCAGGCTATATAATTCCCTCAATGACAAAAATACCTGGAAATGCGATAGAATTTAGGGTTAGGCCAGTACCTTCCCACTCCAAAACCCTGATAGATTGACCATGGTCTTCCCTTAAGTCTACACAAAGCCTCAATTTGTATTAACAGCCTAAATTGTTAGTTTCCAATCTTTCTATTCCTAATATCTTCTTGGGAGATTTTGGACTTCATCAACTTAGAGAAATAGCAGAGTAGCATATGACTTTTCCATCCTCCCACATTTGTTCATATTTTATATATAAGATGTCAACAGAGCTTCACATAACCCCTCATCACTGCCTAAGGTGCCCTAAGGATTTGCTGTGCTCGAGGATCTTTCTGTTCCCTAACAATTTTAACTGTATTGTGGCATGTCCTGTTACTGCCCATATGGAAGGACAATAGAGGTGGAACCACATGTTACCTCAAAATTAGTAAGATATGTTTGTCCATGTAAAAGAAATATATAAATAAAAATATCAAAAATTACAACACAAAATTTCTTATCTTCATGGAGGTTTGTAATATGAAATTTTTTGTTTGTTTCTCCAGAAAATTTATATCATAAATTCTGTAGGATTTTTAAACTCTCCCTTCCCACCAAAATCTGAATTTTGAGTCTCTCTCTTTTTTAGAGTTTTACTGTTCAGATTACATGGTACCCTAGAGTTTTTATATTGTCTCTAGGAAACTTTGTCTCGAAGCTGCAAATGTCAGCCTATCTCTTGTTTTTCATGGCTAATGACTGAATGATACAAAGGGACAAAATGAGAAAATGTTTCAGACTTTCTCCAATTGCCACCTAATTAAAGCACCTAGCACTATACTAACATTAGCTGGTGATGCTTACTGTCAATTTTCTAAAATCTGGTTGCTTCAGATACTTGTGGGCTTCCATTGCTTACTCAGGTTCTGGAACACAATTCACAAATTTCTTTATGGTCCAAGGTGGCTAAATCTCACTAGAGTAATAGAGTTTGTCTATAATTTATTTTTTCCTTACAAATATATTTGTGTGCCCACTTTTCTGCTTCAACAAATTGAGAAGCAATGAAGGTCCATCATAATTTCATCCACACTTTAATCCAGAATATTATCTTGCTAGTTTCTTTTAATGCCTTAGCTAGCCCCCAAAGCTCTACAGTGAAGAAAACTTGTCATTAAATCAATAATACGCTCAGGTCAGCATAAGTCCAAATTCATTTTATGCTATATATCTGAGTAAAAAATTATGTATACTGCTCAAAATTTTCAAGTAAGAATATATCTAAGATAAAATATATGAAAAAAATGAATTTTTTCTGAAAAAAAGAGCCACTGATAATTTAATGCTTTTAAGTGGTGGGCAAAGTTGGATATTACAGACTTTATAAATACATAGTGAGCAATGCTAATATTTTGATGATGAAGGCATTGAAAGTGAGAAATTCTGATACAACTTTGCTACTGAAGTACTGTACTGTGCAGCTTGTCATACTTTGTTGGTTCATCCAGTCTGTGCATTTAGAAGAAAACATTATCCACAGAAAGAATGGCTTCAGGATTTGGCTTCCCTTTAAGGATGCTTTGATTCATTTAATTCATTTATCTTTCCAGTCAAAGACATTCGTTGATTGAATTACATGGCAGATTGTATCAGAAAAAATACACAAAATAATGCCTCAAACTTTGAAGAACATAAAAATAACACATTCAAGATACAAACAACCAGTATCCAGATCTCCTAAAGTAGTTTTTATAGAGTGCTGTATATATTATTAGCAAATTCTCCAAATGATTATAGATTGCTAAAACAGTGATCAAAACCAACATAAAAATCTTCAAGTAACAGAAAATGTTTTATTAACATTTTTAGCCTCTTTATTTTACCACAACTTTTACACAACTAAATTTGTGTATTATAGAATTTCTAATAATATAAAATTCCTTCTAGTTTCTCTTCTAGGTGAATTCTTTAGCTGATGACCTCAGTGTGTCAACCAAGCCATCTAAAATTATAGCAGCAAGAGGTGGGAGTGGTTGCACACGCCTGTAATCCCAGTACTTGGGAGGCTGAGGCAGGAGGATCACTGTGAGTTCAGGACCAGTCTGGGCTACATAGTGAGTTCCAGGTCAGTCTCAACTACATAGTGTGACCCTGTCCCAAAACCACCCCCCCAAAAAAATTATAGCAGGAAGAAATAAAAGCTAGTCTATCAAGAAGTAGATTAATGTCCATTTGAAAAACTGTAATCCTTATGCTTGCAAAAGTTACTTAGAAAGAAGGAAGTATTTAGGAGAAAATATTTTGAGCCAAAGTTTTATACTTGACCAGATTAACTTGTAAATATAAAAGCTATTTAGACATATTGAAATATTCAAGGTCAGACATGATACCCATTATACTTTCTAAAATATTACCTGTGTACATACTACATAAAGTAAATGAAATCATAAAATAAAAACATAGTAGCAAAATAAGTGACCATTGAAATAAAACTGGAGAAGCTATCTGAATATTACTATATAACTACATCATCTGTGAATGTGTCTCAAGTTCTCCATCAAGGGACTTAGCCGTTAGATCAATGAAAGAAGACAAGACTTATAAACTGGCGTTTTGTCAGCGAGTGTCTTAAGAGTCCACAGACTTCCATTCTGACTCAAATCACCTTTCCTCTCATCACATATAGAGATGGGTGTTTGTGTGTGGGAAGGAGATAGATCATATTGATAAAGATATATTTTGCTCACTTCCCCATATGCTTTAATTCTTACTAGCACAGTGATTAATTAGCCACCATCACAAATCCCTGGATATCAGAAACTGTGTTTCTTCTTTCTTTCATACAAATTATTATAGTAATTGGATTTGAAGATTAGATGAATATTTTAGTCTGGTCAGGATGCTGCAACAAAGTGATGACATATAGGTATTTTAAACAGCAGCTATGCATTTCTTAAATTCTATATACTGGGGAGTCCATGATTAGGGTTCCTGAAAATTCAGTTCTTAGTGAAAACTCATTTCCTGGCTTGAGGGTGGTAACAATATCACTGTTTCCTCACACAGCAGAGAGAGTTTGCTGTTCTCTTCCTTCACTTACAAGGACATGAATCTTGTCATGGGGGCACTGTCCTGATGATACCATTTAAACCTGATGACCTCCCAAAGGCTTCTCCTTCTAATACCCAACTTTGGGAATTAGAGTCTCAACATATGTATTTGGGAAGGATGAACAAAGGTTCTGACTTATGACAGTGCTGCTGCCTATTCTCTGTCTCTGTCAAGTTCCCTTGTTCCTATTGTAATCATGAGCCCAATTCTCTGACATCATGTCCCTTTGTCATCTTTAGCTTGCAGAAGACAGCCACCTCTTTAGAAGGGGGTTGTTCCTCCCATACCAATATATTTCCTGACGTCCTCAAGAAGGCAGTCTCCTCAAAGCTCCTAAATAGATATAATTCATTGTTTCTGAATATATACTTCACATAGTTGATTCACTTTTTTTAAGTGTTACAGATGTGTTTTATTAGAATATGAAATATAATCTTTAGGTACTTCCAGGGATTGGGATTACTAATATAGAAATTGATAAACAAATGCTTACATCTCAAGTCACTTTATGTCGTCATTTTAAAGACTCTACACGTTTTCCTTGGAGAGTAAATAGAGTGGAAAATAAGCCACTTTCAACATTGCATGTATTCCAGCCTTTGTATTTCTATACTATCCCAGAAAAGTACCAGTGTCCTAGCCATATTGACTGGAAGTCATTATTGATTCCAAACTTCAATTAACCAAACTATTTATTACTCAATCTTTATATATTAAATTCAGAATCACAACAAACGTGTGGCTTAATTCAAACAGAAGTTACCAATGTTCCATTATATGTGATATATTGTCATCAGAATCCATTTACATATGTATTTCTTAGGCTTTTCTTTGAGATTCATTAACAATGTCTTGTAAACCCTTTGGCACATACACTGTCTTTTTCTTGGCTAACGCGTATGAGAAATTTGAGGAATATTTTGAGCTTTAACCATTTGCATGGACCTGGAGCCTGTAAGAAGTGATAGAGCCTAAATAAGAAGAATAAAAGGTCATCCTTTGGGCACAATGAAAAGGTTTTACCAAAAGGAGGCAGTTTACTTAGACATGAGGAGGTGGATGCTTCTGGCAAGGGTAGGTCAAATGGGATTAGGGGAAAATGTTTCCCTGACTTGTCTATAGCTGCCCAAATAATTCCATTCCAAGATTAAGGGTCACATTCCTTTCCAGTCTCTCCTTGATTTCCTTCCTTGGTATGAAAACCTAATGATACAGGCATTTAACTAACCTTGTAATCTTGCATACCACATAATTATATTTGAGGCTTTACCTTTTAGTCATTATTCATGTCTTCATGCCAGGGATTTGTGAATTTGTCACTTATTGTGGCAAAAGGGACTTTGCAGGTGTGATTAAATTAAGAATGTAGAGAAGTATAGATTATCCTGCATTATCCAAATAGGTCTACTATAATTGCAAGAATTCCTATAAGTGAAAGATAAAAACATAAATTCAAGATTAGATTTAGAAAGATATTTGAGGGCCTACAGAACTGACTTTCAAAATGGAGGATAAGGGCTGGGGATTTAGCTCAGTGGTTCGGTGCCCTGCCTCCCAAGCGCAAGGACCTGAGTTCAATCCCCGGTACCAAAAAAAAAAAAAAAAAAAAAAAAGGAGGATAGTATCCTTGAACCAAAAAATGTATCCTGGACATTTCCAGAAACTGATGAAAGCAAGGAAACAATCTTCCCTTCAGCTCTCCAAAAGTCCTGCTGATGCGCTTAGATTTTAGCACAGAACTGTTTCATATTTTCATCTCCAGATCAATAAAATAAAAATATTTGTGTTGTTTTATCTGCATTGGTGGTAATTTGTTATATTAGCAAAAGTAAACTAATATTGCCATGATTTTATTACAGGGATTATGGTAAAGTCAGTATAAAAGCTTTATGATTTTCTATAGATGTTTTAGTCAATAAGTGAAGTCTCTAAGATTTTTTTAGTAAATTTTCAGTTCACCAACTTTATAATTCAATCAGAGAGGACTACTATCTCTCCTTTTCTACTATCTCTATCTTTTCATGACTGTTGTTGTTATAGTTACCCTTAGCGCTTTATCACAATGTCTCTATTGTGATATTTTAAGTAACCACGATGCCTCTATGCCAGTGATTTCCCATCACCCATTTCTGCTGGATAAGCTGGTTAATCTTATGCTCACCAAATAACATCCTTAGTCTTTAATCCCAGTTTGAAGATATTTTTCTTTCCAAAGGGTTTTCCAGATACCAAAGGTGCCATTCTAGGATCAGGCAGAAAATCTGATTTACTGAAAATGATTCCAGTGGGTGTATTAAGAGGAAAAAGCACGGATAGAGTAGAAGTAGCAGAAAGTTTTTCCCAAGCTATGAATGAATGGAATATGTGGGAAAATATTCTGTGGAACTCAGTGAAAGTGAGATATATTAAGGATGGGCCAGTCAGCTAGACATCTGAACCAACACAGGGGAATGTGGGATAGATAATGTCAGCTTCCCTTTTTCCACTCTCTGATCTCTATCTAGTGCTTTCAATTGACCAACTTCAGTTAGTATCAAGCTGGTCACTGAACCTAAAATATATATTATATAGAAATCAACTTTGGTAGAGATAGATAATAAAGAATAAGAAAGGACTAAAAGGTTAGGTAAAATAACTATCAGAAATCTGAACAAGTTACATAGAATTTTCATAATAAAAGAAATAAAAATAAACATGGCTAAAACTGGCAGCCCCAAGAGATTGTGACTCAGTTATTGGGGTCTCAAGCAATTATAGCAGGGAATTTTTATGTTTACTTAATAGTATTCAGTATTACTGAAAACTTTAAAAACACTTATGAATATCATTTCACATTAAGAAAATGTGAAATTTAAGGAGAAAATAGGAATATCCCTGTGCAACATAAGAAAATAAATTAAAATCATATTTAATTCCATTATCTAGGTAAAGTAGTTATTGACATTTTCTATTTAGTTGAAATTTCAATGTATCTTTAAATTCTCTTTTCTGTTCTCATGTGTGTTATATATTTATATACATACATAAGGGTAAGTATTAATTTATTAATTCTGAAGTTTAATGCATTTTTCAGATTTGAAATATTTTTAGAGAATATATTTAAATGGCTATGTGTTTTCCTATGGTAGACACATACATATCTATCAGTTATATTATGCACATGCATATATTTTATATATTACATATAAGCACATCAATATACAGTTTACTTTAAAATGTTCAGTGTCATAAATAATACTGTAGTAAATGCTTTAGGGGATATTTGTGAATATTCTATTGTCTCTGTACAGAAAAATCTCAGAATTTATGTGTAATCTTTAAGTCTCAAGTTCCTTGTGATAGTTGATTACTGGCTTATAGAAGCAGGTGCTTTCTTCTACTCATCTACCTACCTACACTTGCCAATGTTGCCTTTCGTAATTAGCCTCCCCCTTCTATATCCTCCAGGATCTCAAATTAGTGCGTTCTCCATATATTTCATCACACTGCTCCTCCTTGTTTTGTTTTTGTTTGTTTGTTTGTTTGTTTTTTAAGCACTGATAAGGATCCACCATCCAATCTGCCTGGTTTTGTGAGCAGTAGTGGCCTTACTTATCCTGATTGACTTCTTTCACATCCTTTCATGAGAAAATTGATCTATTCGGAATTTTTTATGTAGCTTCTATTTTTTCAAGTGAGCATGGAAAAAAGTTCTGGGCAGTGGCAGTAAGAAGTATGTCATATAGGCAAATCAACACCTCTTCCCAACACTAATTTGTCTTTTCTAAAAACATTCTGTAGTTATGAGACAAGATACAACACTCTTACTTTTAATATGTGAGAGCTAATTCATAGGAACATTTTCCAAACAGATTGTTTTCACTCCCCTTAAGCCATTAACTACTTTTTTTCTTGCTATCAATACTAAAATTAGAAATTGCAACCTACATATAATTATACATATTTATGATACCTAAAAGATATTCATAGCAATAATATTCTCTCAGATCATAAAAGAAATTAAAGGTAGTGATAATTTTGCTGCATTCTAGACCTTCACTTTCAACTTAATTCAAAGCATGGGTTTTCAATAATTTTCATTTTTCTCTTTCACATAATCAAACATGACAGCAATAGTCATTTCTAAGGCTTGAACAATTTGTCACATCCTTTCATTCTATAGACTCTGTGTTAGCACAGTGATCACTTGCATTGGTGGTTCAGCCACTTGTGGGGGCCACAAGCCAACGAGTGCATGAATTTGTATCTCTCAGGGGAAGGAGGTCATGTTTTTAGGGCTTGGGGACCTTGCCTGGTAGGTGGCATAGTGACCTCTGGTGGAGCAGAAAGCCAAAGAACTATTAGGCTTTGTGACAACTGTGACAGAAGTACTGATGGATTTTTTTTTTTTTTTTTTTGCAAATTCCTTAAGATGTAAATCCTGCAGTAAAATTTATAAATCCCAGGGGGGATGCATCCTAATTTTTTTTTTTTTTTTTGCAAATTCCTTAAGATGTAAATCCTGCAGTAAAATTTATAAATCCCAGGGTGGATGCATCCTAATCTTTATTGTTATTTAAAATTAACACAAAACTGACTATGTTTTTCTGCCTCATGGCTAAAGCATGTTTTTATTGTATGGAGGAGTTTGTGTTTGCTACTTGTTGAATTTTAGTAAATATTAATTCATTTAAATTTCTCATTTTCACTTTCAAATTTGCTACTTAAAAGATGCAGCCAGGGATTTAGCCCAGTGGTTCTACCGCCTGTCTCACAAATGCAAGGGCTGGAGTTCGATCCCTGGTTTTATATATATATATATATATTAATAAAAGGATGCATATTGTTATGGGTTTAGATAACAATATGAATACCAGTACATAAAAATACCAGATGGCTAACAAATTTACAAATTTCAGTCATTTTTGAAGCAACTGGTGGATATATGACTTCATGTCAGTTTTTCTTTCATTTCCTCATCTGTAAAATCCGAATAATCCTCATAGGATCAAGATAATTATTAAAAAAAGAAAGCACTGTAAACATCTCTCATAATTATTGTTATTTCCTCTTTATCATACATTCACAAATCAAATTGGGATTTGAGTTGTGAAAATATTGTGCTGATCAGTATCGCTACCCACACCAAGTGGTATAAACTTTCTTAAAATTAGGTATTCATTTTATTACACTCCTGATCGCCAAGAACAATACAAGCAACTAATAAAGATTATTTTTCAGTCTGTAGAACATCTTTGTATTTACATTATTCTCACTATAACCCAATGAGGCTGGTAAATTATTTCCTTTTAATTAACAAATGTAGATGATTTAAGAAGTTCATTCTCATACTTTTACATTTTAAGTTTACTACATTATGCATTACTGTATAAACTTGCCCAACGTTATAACAAAGATGTGGCAACAGTAATATCTGAACTCTGTTTTTCTGACTCCTCATACCACACATTTCATTGCCTGTGGAAATACCACTTGGACATTCTCCCTAAAAAACCTTGCCAACCATTAAAAGCTTGGCCATCTGATTTAATCTTTAGGCTAGAGCTATTTCAGATAGGTGAGAATCTAACACCCTTTAATGATAGCCAAACATTACTTCAACAATTTTTTTAGGTTCTGTGTTTTTACACAGTGCTTCGCTACTCAAACACAAAAATTTTAATTGACTTCAGTTCTACCTTTCATGCTTATACTAATAAGTATAAGTGCATGGTAGAGGCAAATAAAGCAGGTGGAGTAGAAAAAGGTGGAATGTGGAGTGTTGCTGCTTTAGATCTGAAGAAAGTGAGGAAAGGAGACATGAGAAAGGGAATTCCAGGTCGGTGGAACACCAACAGCAGAAACTCCCAAATGTTTGAAGGAAGATGAGAGTGTTCTAGGGAGCAGGGTTGCCAAGTGAGAATTTTAGATACATTCAAAGAGCTGAAAGAGAAGAGTACATTTTGTGGGTTCTTGAGTCCATTGAAAGGATCTCACCTATCACTCTGAGATGAGAAATCTTCAGAGGTTTTGGGAGGGGAGCGACATGATTTAACTTCCACTTTAAAAGATTGAGGGTGATGATGAAAGGATGCGATCACTCTTTGCCTATGTGCGAATTTCCCCATACCTTCAACACTTTTGTAAACATCTTATTTTCTAAATTTTATTAAAAATTAAAGCCAAATTGTTTAAATTATTTAAAGCAAGAGGGTTTAATAATCCAAAGCTGATATTTGTTCATTTAGAAGAATTATTGGATCAGATCATCTGTATCTTTGCAGATTTTCCAAAGCTGTGAAACAAAACACACTATTAATTAAGTGTGATCCCCTGACTTTAAAATATTTTATTACTTATTATTGTTTACTTACTCTGTTGAGACTGTCATTCACAAATACACACATATGTCCATGTCAGTACTATTGTCTGCTTTTCTATAGTCATATAGACAAAGATATTTAAGTATATATTACACGTAGTTTCTAAGTTAATAAATATTCATTCTGCACTGTATTTATATGGTACAACTGAAAACTAGAGTGGGTATTTAATTTTCAAACATTTCATTACCATAAAAAATAACCCTGCCATGAATTTCCCTCATAATACTCCCCTGTGGTTAAAACACACGTATCCCATCGTTCTCATCACATTTTGAAGCGGTTCTGGAAGTTCTCTTTTGCGTCTTTTGTTGCATTGTCATGATTACCCTCATATATTGAATCAACTCAAGTGTTTACACTTCATGATCATTTTTACGTTGATGAAAAGCCCAGATTCCTAGAGTTCTGGGTCTGGTGAACAGGGTGAATGTGGCCTTTACATTGGAAGGCACTCCATAGCAGTAGTCACTGTGTTTTTTATTACAACTTGTAGAGAATACATATGACAGAGGATTTCCAGAACAGCTTCTGAAAGTGACAAGAATAATTAATAAGTGTGTTCAAAGCAGTAGGAGATATTTTGAGGGGGATTAATCACAATTCATCTGTTACTGTAATCAATTTTTAGGTTTAAGCATTCACCATATATTTTGATCACTCCTTGCATGTGATAATTTTATAATAGACATTGAAGTAAATAGAGAAATTTCAAAGTATTTCAAGCATCAAATTGTATGAAGTTTGAGAATAAGAATTATATCTACTTCATTTTTGTATTCTTCTATCAATAGGAAAATCGTTGCAGGAGAGCTCCTTTGAAAATAGCTATGAAAATCCTTTCACTGATTTTCTAAAAAAACTGGTAATGAAAACAATAGTGATTCAATTTTGCAATGAGTTCACCATTACCTTCTTTTTATGACAAAATGACTTCCATTCCAAGTGATGCTCTATTTAGGTAGAATACGACTCTGTTACCTTCTCATAATTAATTGAGCCAGGAGTGAGTATGTGAGAGTCAACAATTGTCTCCTCATAATTATTTAGATTAAAGATCAAGGATATACTTTTAATATAGAGGATTATGATCCATCTGCTCAACAGATAAACACAGAATAATTTATCTGTTTAGAGAGAAAATAATTGAAGCAGATGTCATCTAAAAGATATTCTAGTTTAGTGAGCACTTTGACACTTTCCTATTTCTTGCTTCTAGTAGTTCCAAAGGCATTGATATGTTTAAAGAGAATTTTAATATCCAAATACAGAACTACTGCTTTCTACCTAAGACAGCTGTTTGATTTCTGTTACTTTTCTTAGTTAATAAAACTCCTGTCTTTCTGATTACTCATTTGAATGTTACTAGAACCACCATATTTAATAAAATATATGATACACAGAATTAAATCCAACAGTGGTCATAGCTTTACTATGGAAACTTTACTAAATTGTCTGAAAATTTGATTAAATATTGGTTTGTAAGAGGCAATTTCACAAATCTAAATAGTCAATTAATTATAACAGTGGAATTTATTTACAAAGGCATCTTTCTTATTGTCTAATGCTCTATACTTGATTTTGTTGGCTGCTTATTTTAAAAAAATATTTTGAATTTATGAAAAGAATTTAAAATGTTATGCACTTCTATGCAATCATTATCATATTTAAACATTAATAAAATTAATTGCATTAAGTAAAAACCTGGAAGATATTAAAATAGTAATTGATAATTCTATACTGCATGTGGATTGAAATATAGTATAACATAATAATACGAACCATTTTTTACTAGTTCATGAAATGTCCAGTTTGTTGAGCTTTAAATCAGGACCTAAGTGTATCTGGAATAGTAATGAAGTTATAAATGAGTGGGCTACTCCTGGAAATCAGGAATCTAACTGGAATTACTGACTTTCCATGGAGAGTCATGCTGATCATATTTTGCTCTGCACTTACAGGGTTGTAAGCAGTTTCTGTGTAGATTTTTGTCTAGACTTATAAAAACTTTCAATAAATCCATGGAGACATTCAGTTGCTTTCTGTCTCCTGGAAAAACTTACAGACTCCAAGTCATGTTATTTGTTATATAATATAGTTTCTGAGTTCATGGTCTTTCTTTAAATCCTCTGAACAAAGAAAGAAATGATACCGTGAAAAAATTCTAAAAATATTGCATTGAGAAAGACTTCTTTTATCAATTATGGAAGTGAAAGAATCATTATATGATAAGAAATATTATTATAGAACACAGAAAAATGGTATTCATTCATTTTACTGTAATATGGTAGTTCTTGCATGATGAAGCTTAATAGACATCTATAGAATGTTCCACCCCACAAAATCAGAATATACATTCTTTTCGGCTGCACATGGGCCATTCTCCAAGATAGACCATGTACTAGCTCACAGAACAGGGTTAAATAAATGCAAAAGAATCGAAGTTATTCCCTGTATATTATCAGATCATAGTGCAATCAAGATGGAGATCAATAACATAAGAAACCGTAGGAACTTCACAAACACATAGAAATTGAACAACACTCTTCTGAACAATCAAGGGATAACAGAGGAAATTAAAGAAGAAACCAGACAGTTTTTACAAATCAACAATAATGCCAATACAACATACAGGAATCTATGGGACACAATGAAAGCAGTTCTACGTGGAGAAGTAAAATCTTAATTGCAGTAATGTTGAAAACATGCCATTGTGTTTCACCTCACAATCTTTAGTGATACTTCCTCAGACTCAAGCATCAAGCTTACCATTGCTCATGATCCAGCTACTTTTGATAGAACCAGCCAGCCAGTTGAGGTGGAATTTCAAGAGCCTCAAGATTGAAGGCTGAATTAAAGCAAAATTAAATTCTAAACTGCAAGGGAAAAGTGGAACCTTAAATATTAGAAATTAGATGATTTTTTCTTTAGAGACAAATGGTTTCTCTAAAATTCCTTAGGCCTATGGTATAAACTGACCTCTTCACAAGAGGAAAGAATAGAATATGCAGATCTGGACACAAGAAGTTTGTTGTGGCTTTTATCTAGATGTCCCCTCATGAACTCACAAGTGGGACTTTTCATAGGTGGATGGATCTAAGGTGCATGAATATGGATTAAGGGTGTGTGATAACTAAATTAGTCCACTGATTAGTTGACCATGGTTTTGGGTCTGAATAATATGAAGGCTTACCCTGGGTGTAGTGTCACCAACCAATGGGGTTGTAGCCTTGGTAGGATAAAATGGAAATGAATCTCCTGCCTCATTTGAGACTATATCTCCTTTATATTCTTCCTTTAACCAGCTTACTAGGGATTGAAAATTCTACAAACTGTGAGCTAAAATAAACCTTTCCTCCTTTAACTTATGAATGCCAAGTGGCTTGTCACAACAATGAGAAAAATAACTAAGGTAAGATCAAAGTTATATTTTATTTCTACAGGCAAGATATAGAGAGGGGGTTAGGGTCCAATAAGTCAGGAAACAAACCTGGATAGATCTATTATCTCATTATGTTCCTTTCTTTCCACTGTTCCTTGCTATGAAATATATTAATACCTATGCATATGGAGATGGTGATTTGGGTGGTGGCAGCACTCCATCTTCTCCAAGCTAGCATTATATAGCTCTTTTCTTCCCTTTTGTAGCAAAAACAAAAAGGAAGAAAGGAAAGAAAACATATCATGAATATTAATCAACTCAGGAGATCTATCCCCTAATTTTATTAATACATCTTTATGCATAGTATATTTTCAACTGACATGATCTTGGGGTTAAGGTACACTTTTCCAATTAAAATATTTATAACAATCATAAAGCATAGATATCAAAAAGTTATTCCTACATCTTAAAAGAGTTTTCACTTTACCTGTGGTCCTTGTTTTCATTTTCCTGGAAAAGTGACATTACATACAATATGCCTAATAGGTGCCAGATAAGTTAATATGCTAATTTTAAACGCCCAGATGGATGGAGATCAGAATTTAGAACATTTGTTTTTGTTCTCTTATTGATTTTTAAAAAATCTTATACTGTTTGGAGCAAGATATAACAGTTTAAAAAGAATTCCTTAAGCAGTCCTTTGAGTAAGGAATAAAAATATAAAGACAATTTTAAATGAAGGGAATATTTTACATCAAGACTATGAATGATTACCAAGAATTTTCAGGTTAAGAATACAGGTTAAGTATATAGAGAGTAGAGGCCTATTCAGACATCAGTGGCTAGGGCTCACAGGCCCCAGCCAAAGGATCTCCTGGAAAACAGTTGTTCAGGTATGCAGGTCACAGCCAGAGGCCAATTCAGATACCATAGTTAAGTACAGGCAGATTCCAGCCAGAAGCCCTCAAGGACAAGTGGTATGGGTACACAGGCCTCAGCCAGGACCCCATCCAGACAACAGCAGCTTAGGTGCAAAGGCAACAGTCAAAGGCCCACCTGTAAAACAGCTGCTTAGGCATGCAGGCCATAGCCACGGGCCCACCAAGATACCATCAGTAAGTGTGAGTCACTCCAGCCAGAAACCCACTCAGACACCAGCAACTTGGGTGCACAGCCCCTAGCCAGATGCCCTCTTAGACAACAGCTTTGCAGGGTGCAAGACCTAATCAAAGGCACACCCAGATATTCTAAGTGTGTGCAGGCCCCAGCCATAACCTTACCCAGACAACAGCCTAGCACAGGGATCCAGGAGGCTGTCATACTGATCTTGGGAATTGACACAGTGATGATCAGTGGAGAAAAGGACTATCTGAAGCATGTTAAGAATTAAAGCCCAGCAAGCAAAGAGTTGCCTCAATAAAGGCTCAACAGGCTGTATCTTTTGAAATGAGAACACACATAAATAAGATTCAAAACCAGACTTCCAATTTGCCTAAAGTAAGCCCAAGGAACAAGGAGAAGGAACAATGACTATCACCTGGACTCCCAGAACTGGCAATGAAAGAGGATCTTGGAAAGATAAAACCAGAAATAATTTGTCAGACAAAAATAGAGATTGTGCCCAGAGTGAAAGATGCGATTAATAAATCTAGAGCAGAAAAAGATTTAAAAAAGTAGAGGAGCTAAGGAATCTGATGGAATCTGAGAATATGAAACAAATGGAATTCATAAAATATTTGCAAACAGATATCCCTGAGCAGCTCTTGCCTCAACTGATGGACCTCAACAGCAGACCAGTAAGAGGTGGAGCCAAATGGACAAGTGCAGGAACCCCCAAAATCACCCCACAGGCATCTCTGGCCTCTTGGCTGTGCTAGCACCTGCATTCACACCACAGAAGCACAGGGGGTTCAAAAGGCCATTGTTCTTAGCTCTAGCCTCGATTTTGATCTAATTTACAGTTAAAGGTGATATATTAATAACTGCCACAAATTGTCATTTTCTAACCTGTGCTTGATGCTTTCATGTTGCTGATTGTATCACTTGGGGTAAGATGTTGTGATTGATCTAATTAGTTGTCCTTCCTGGGAAGAAATAGAAACCAGGAATGCACAAGATAGGAAAGAAATGGAATCCATGAAGCAGATTCAAAAAGGTATCCAGGAGATTAAAAGCTCTATTGAAAGTATACATAATAGACTGAGCCTATCTGAAGACAGGGTATCAGATATAGAAGACAGGAAGGAGATCAGTGAACATGAAAATAAGAATCTCTTAAAAATAGGAAGGGAACATGATAAATCAATCCAACAGCACCTAGATGATACAAAGGAAAACAATATAATACTGATAGGAGCCCATGAAAAAGCAGGAGAAAGTACAAATAACATAAAAAAAACCTGTTCATGGAACTAATGACAGAAAACTTCCAAAACAGAGCCAAAGAATCTGACATACAGTTAAGTGAGGCATATAGGGTCCAACTAGCCATGATATATCTATATTATACATAGACATATAATAATCAAGATTTCAGAATCCCAACAGAAGAAGAAAATACTATAAACACTTAGAGAAAAGAAGCAAGTCACATGCAGAAAGTCCATCAGAATCATACCAGATTTTTCAACATAAATCTTCAAGTCCAGGAGAGCCTGGAGTGAGATATTTCAAACCCTAAAAGAAAACAACCTCTAACCTAGACTAATATATTCTGCAAAAGTATCTTTCAAAATTGGTAGAGAAATGATACTTCCATGACAAAGAAGACCCAAGAAAGTTCATGAATATCAAATGAGCACTCCCAAAAATTCTAAATAATATTCTAGAAAAAGACAGTGAATATCCCTGAGACCCAACACAGCAAATGCAGCAGGCAAGGCAATAAAATATAGGGAGAGAAGTGAAAAAATTAAAAAGCACCAACAACAGGATATGATGATGATAAGTCAATATGTATCAGTTATAACCATTAATGTTAATGGCCTCAATTCACCAATCAAAAAACAAAACAAACAAACAAAAAACCAGACTGGCAGAATGGATTAAAAATTAAAATCCAACAATACACTGTATACAAAAAGCCAAGTAATGCACAAAGAAATTCATATTCTGAGATAAAACGATGCAAAACAGTTATCCATGTGAGAGGAACCAGAAGAAAAGAAGGGGTAGCTATCTTATTTGCTGACAAAGTAAATTTCAAACCAAAAGTAATTAAGAGAGTCAAAGAAGGACTTTGCAAAGGGAGTAATCAAAGAGGAAGAGCTGAGAATCATAAATACAAATGCATCAAATACTAATGCCCCCAACTTTACAAAACAAATGTTAAGGGACCTGAAAAAAGTCAATTAAGCACAAACATAATTGTAACAGAGCAACTCAATACACCACTGTCACAAATAGAAAGATTGTCTAGACAAAAAAAAAAAAGAAAATCAACAACTAATACTAGAACTGAATGAAGCTTTTGAACAAACATACTTAATACACATCTACAGAGTGTTCCATCCCCCAAAATCAGAATATACACTTTTTTTTGGCTTCACATGGGTCATTCTCCAAAATAGACCACATACTAGCTCACAGAACATGTTTAAGTAAATGCAAAGGAATCAAAATTATCTCATGTATATTATCAGATCATACTGTAATTAAATTTAAGTCCAATAGCAAAAGAAACTCCAAGAGCTTCACAAACACATCGAAACTGAATAACACTCTCCTGAATAACTAATGGGTCACAGAGGAAATTAAAGAAGAAATCAGACAGATTATACAAATAAATGGTAATGCCAATAAAACATACAGGAATCTATGGTACTCAATGAAAGCAGTTGTATGAGGGAAATTTATAGCAGTGAATGCCCACACTAGGAAAACAGAGCAAGTTCAAATAAGCAACCTAATGTTTTACCTTAAGCTTCTAGAAAAAGAAGAGCAAGACAAACCCAAAACTCATACAAAGGAGGAAATTATAAAGATCAGAGAAGAAGTCAATGCAATAGAAACTAAGAGAACTATACAGAAAAATCAATGAATCAAAGAGTTGGTTTTCAAAAGAATAAATAACATTAATAAAATTTTAGCTAACCTTATGAAAAAAGGAGGAAAAAAAGGCTCAAATCCATGCAATTAGTAATGAAAAAGGTGACATTACAACAGATCTGCCAGAAATAAAGGGGATCATCAATATGTACTTTGAGAACCTGTACTCCAATAAATTGGAAAACATGGAAAAATGGACAGATTTCTAGATGCATATGAATTCTGAAATTTGAATGAAGATATAAAAATTATAAAAACCTCAATTACAATCAGTGAAATTGAAAATGTAATTAAAAATTTACCAACAAAGAAAATCGCAGGTCCACATGGATTCATTGCTGAATTGTACAAGACATTTAGAGAAGAACTACTGCAACTAATCTTTAAACAAAAACCATATGATCTTCTCAATAGATGCAGAAAAAGCATTCAACAAAATTCAGTACACATACATGATAAAAAACATGCAGAAAATTGGAATAGATGGTCTTTATCTCAACTTCATAAAGGCTATCTATGAAAAGCCAACAGCCAACATCATACTAAATGGTCAAAACTTGAAAAATTTCAAGTTAAAATCAGGAAAAAGACAAGAATGTCCACTATCACCACTTCTGTTAAATATAGGAGGAAACATTAGCCACAACAATTATTCAAGATAAAGAAATAAAAAGAATAAAGGCAGGAAAGGAAGAATTTAAATTGTCATTATTTGTTGACAATATGATACTTTACATAAAAGACTCAAAGAGCTCTCCCAAAAAACTTTTAGACATAATTGACAGATTCAGTAGAGTAGCTGGATAGAAAGTAAACACTCAAAAATCAATAGGCTTCTTTTACATCAGTAATTTACTCATTGAGAGAGAAACTAGGGAAACAATTCCTTTCACAATAACATACCAAAAAGTGAAATATCTAGAAATCAATGTAACACAGAAAGCAAAAGATCTCTTCATTGAGAACTACAATATTCAGAAAAAAGAGATTGAAGAGGATATAAGAAAATGGAAAGATATACTTTGTTCCTGGGTATGAATAACCAATATATTGAAAATGGCCATACTTCCAAAATTGCTATACAGATTCAATGAAATCCTGATTGAAATCCTGATTGATATCCCAGCAGTATATTTCATAGAATTAGAGAAAACAATGCAAAAATTCATTTGGAACTAGATGAGAGCACTAAACTTGTTGGAAGACAAACTAGGTAGAACTCTTGAAGGTATTGGCATAGGAGAGGACTTTATGAACAAATCCTCATTAGCATGTGCATTAGCACAAAGAGTCAAAAACTGGATCTCATCTTGAAAAGCTTCTGCACTGCAAAAGAAACCACCAACAGAGCTAAGAAACAGCCTACAATGTAAGGAAAAATTTTTATCTTCTGTTTCTCAGACAACAGTCTGCTATCTAGAATATACAAAGAACTCAAAAAAATCAGGCTCCATAAATATAAAGACCCAAATAAAAAAATGGGCATCAGAAATGAACAGATATTTCTCAGACAAAGAAGTAGAAATTGTAAGTAAACACGTGAAAAAATGTTCACCATCACTGGTCAGTTGAGAAATGCAAGTGAAAACAATGGTAAGATTCCATTTCATCTAGAAAGAATGGATGCTATCATAAATTCAAGCAATGACAAATGCTGATGGGGTGTGGGGAGAAAGGAACACTTATTCATTGTTGGTGGGATTGCAGATTCGGGCAACCACTGTGGAAATCAATATGGAGATACCTCAAAAAAAGAGGATCAGAGGTCACATTTGACCCAGATATCCTTCTTCTGGGTATCTTTCCAAAAAACAAAAAAATTAAAAGAACCCTACCATAGTGATATATGCAAACTCATTTTTATAGTGGCAAAGTTTGTAATAGCTAAAACTTGGAAACAGAACTATTTATCCAGCTGGAGACTGGATAAAGAAGATGAGTTTTAATAAAAGTAGTACTACTCAGCCATAAAGAATTAGAAAATAGAGACATTTATATCTAAGTGGATGCACATACTCTTAAGTGAAATTAACTGGACACACATGTGTAAACACCATATAGTTTATCTGGTGTGATAAACTAAAAGTGCAAGTAGGTGTCAAAATATGTAATTGATATTTTGTAATGGGAAGAAAAGTTCTAACGTTATTGGGCAAATGGGAGGGATAGGGGAAAATTAAAAAAGGAAGCGAAAAATAAGAAAAAAGGAAAAAAATGGAAATAATGCCTCTGTAAATAGAGAATGATAGGAGGGAAAAGGGAAGCTAGGGGATTGGGGAAAAATAAAAACTAAGATACGTCATGTAAAGGTTCAAGGTACCTATGATGAATGCAACTGTACTGTATATCTAAAATGTACCAATAAAGATTCAAGGGTTTTTTTTTTTTTGTGCTAGGGATCAAACTCAGGTCCTTGCCAATGGGAGGCAGTCACCAGAACCACTGAGCTAAATCCCTGGCCCAAGATTCAATTTTTTAAAAAGATATCTAGGAAATTAAGAACTCCATCAAAAGTTTGCACAGCATAATGAGCCAGTGTGAGGACAGAATATCAGATATAGAAGACTGGATTGCAATTAGTGACCAGGAAAAGAAAAATTTATTTAAAATTGTAACGGACCATGGGAAATCAATCCAGCTGCTGCTAGATGATGCAAAGAAGACTAACATGAGTCTGATCAGAGTCAAATAAGAAAAAGGAGAGAGGGTAAATGACATAAAAAACACGTTCACATAAGTAATGTCAGAAAACTTCCTATGCAGAGGAAAAGAATTTGACATACAGATAAGTGAGGTATATGATATGTCATGATATAAAGAATCCACATCTAGGCCTATAATACTTAAGATTCCAGACACCCAAAGAAGAACAAAACCCCACAAGCAGTTAAGAAAGGAAAGAAATCACATACAAAGGAAAGCCAATCAGAATCACAGCAGACTTCTCAACACAAACCCTCAGGTCAAGAGAATCTGAAATGAAGTATATTAAGTCCTCAAACAAAACAATCGCAACCCCATAATGATGTACCGTGCAAAACAATTCTTCAAAACTGGTGAAGAAATAAGACACTTTCATGACAAAGAGCAACTTATGAATTTCATAAATACAAACTAGCATTCTAAAAAAAATTAAATATAGTAAGGAACCATAAGAAACAAATACAGTTGCTACTGGGCTATGTAAAGAATAACACAAGCATGATCAGAGTCAATGAAGAAAGATGAGAGAGTGCAGATGACAATTAAAAAAAAATCCTGTTCACAGAAGTAATGCCAGAAAACTTCAAAGTAGGGGAAAAGAACTTGACATACATATAAGTGAGGCATATAGGACTCCAAATAGCCATGATGAAAAATTCTAAAGATAGGCATATTGTCAAATGGATTTCAAACCAAAACTGTTTAAGAGAGACAAAAAAGAACACTACATCCTTGTAAGGAGAACAATCCAAGAGGAAGAGATGACAATCACTAATATATATGCACCAAACACTAGTGTGCCAAACTGTATAAAAAATACTAATGGACATGAAAAAAATCATATAAGCACTAATACAATAGTAATTGGGGGATGCCAATACCCCACTGTCACAAACGGATAGATCAACCAGACAAAAAACAAACAATGAAATAGTATAACTTAACCAAATTCTTGAACAAATGAACTTACCAGATATTTAGAGAGTAAACAAAATCAGAATACATGCTCTTTTCAGCTGCACATGTGTTGTTCTCCAAAATAGACCACATACTTGTTCATAGAATATGTTTAGATAAGTGCAAAGGAATTGAAGTTATGTCTTGTATATTATCAGACCACAGTGGGATAAAATTGGAGATCAATAGCACAAAAACATCAATAATTTCATAAACACATGGAAATTGAATGACACATTTCTGAATAACAAATGGGTCACAGGAGAAATTAAAGAAAAATCAGACAATTTCTACAATTAAATGACAATGACAATACAATATATTGGAATCTATATGAAATAATCAAAGCAGTTTTATGAGGGAAATTCATAGCAGTGAATACTCATATTAGCGAAACATAGCAAACTCAATTACACAACCTGATGCTGAATCTCAAACTTCTAGAAAATGAAGAGAAGGACAAACCCAAAGCTCATACAAGGGAGGAAATTATAAAGATCAGGGCAGAAATCAATGCAATGGAGACTAAGAGAACAATACAAAAAACCAACAAAGCCAAGAGTTGGTTCTGAAAGAATAAACAGTGTTAACAAAGCCTTAGCCACCTTATCAAAAAAGGAAAGAAAAAGTCCAAATTTATGCAATCAGGAATTAATAGTGTAAAATTACAATGGACCAACAGAAATCCAGAAGATCATCGTTATGTACTTTGAGAAGCTATATGTTAATAAGATGGAAAATACAGAAGAAATGGACAGATTCCTAGATATGTATGAATTAACATAGGTGAATGAAGATTACCTAAAAATTCTAAATGACCTAATATCAATCAATGAAATTGAAAATGTAATTAAAAACTTCACAGCTAAGAAAGCCCGGGGTCTGATTGCTTCACTGCTTAATTTTATAAGACATTTAAAGAGGAACCTTTGCTAGTACTGCTTAAATTCTTCACTGAAATTGAAAGGCAAGTAAAACTCCCAAATTCATTCCTGGAAGCAAGCATCACCTTGATCCCCAAAGCAGAGAGAGACACAACCAAAAAGAGAATGATAGGCCAACCTCACTAAACAACATAGATGCAAAAATCACTAAGACATTAGAAATAGAATGTAGAGGATCATCAAGATCACACACCCTGACTGAGTAGGAGTCATCTCAGGGATGCAGGGATGGCTCAGCATATGAAAATCAATAAATACACCATATTAATAGAGCCAAAGACAAAATGTATATGATCCTCTCAATGCAAAAAAAATTCAAGAAAATTCAATACACAATTATGATAAAAATGCTCCAAAAATTGTAATAGACTGTCTCTGCCTAAATCTAATAAAAGCTATGTATGAAAAATCAATGGCTGTTATCATATAAATGGTCAAAAACTGAAATTCTTCAAACTAAAGTCAGGAATAAGGCAAGGATATCCACTATCACCACTCCTGTTCAATATAGTTGTGGAAACATTAGCCACAGCAATTAGACAAGGTAAAGAAATAAAAGGAATAAAGATAGGAAGTGAAGAAGTCAAACTGTCATTATTTTCATATGAATTGTTACTCTATGTAGAAGACCCTAAGAGCTCCATTAAAAGTCTTCTAGATTTAATAAACAAATTCAGTAATGCTGGTGGATACAAGGTCAACACAAAAATCAATAGCTTTTCTGTACACAAATAATGGACTCAATGAGTGAGAAATAAGGCAATCAAATCCTTTCACAATGACATACAAATAATTGAAAAACTTAGGAATCAGCCTAACAAATGAAATAAAAGACTTCTACTCTGAAAACTACAGCATTCTGAAAAAAGTGACAGAAGAGGTTATCAGAAAATGGAAAGAAAATGGTCATATTTCCAAAACTGCTGTATTCAAGGCAATCCTAATTGAAATCCCAGCAGCATACTTCACGGACCTTAAGAAAACAATTCAAAAATTCATTTGGAACAAGAAGAGACTTAGACTAGCACAAGCAATTCTATGCAATAAAGACAAGGTAGGGAGTATCACAATTCTCAAATTGAAACTATAAACTACTGTCACAAAAACAGCATGGTACTGGAAAAGAAACAGACCTGAGAACCAATGGAACTGATTAGAAGATGAATAAACAATTCTAAACACACTCACCAACCTCATCTTCAACAAAGGAGCCAAATACCCTCACTGGAGGAAAGTTAGCTTCTTTAATAAACAGTGCTAGAAAAACTGGGTATCAACATTCCAAAGATTAAAACTAGACCTATATCTCTCACCACGCACTAAAGTAAAATTGAAATGGATTAAAAGATCTAAATATTAAAGCAGGAACAGTAAAAAGTCTGGAAAAGAGGTTAGGTAGAACTCTTGAAGACATTGGTGTAGGAAAATATTTTATAAACAAATGTCAGTTGCCTGCAAAGTAGTACAAACAATCAATAGGTGGGATGTCTTCTTATTACAAAGCTTCTGCACAGCAAGAGAAATCATGAACAGTGGGAAGAGTCCACCCACAATATGGGAAAAATTTTCACCAGCTTTTCCTGAGACAAAGGTCTCCTATCTAGAATATATAAAGAACTTTAAAATCACACCTCCTGAATTTAAAGGCCCATCTGAAATGAACAGACATTTCTCAAAGAGGTAGAAATAGAAAATAAACATGAAAAAATCTTCAGCATCACTGATTACTTGAGAGATGCAAATGAAAGCAATGCTGAGATTTCACCTCACCCCAGAAAGAATGGCTATTATCATTAAATCAAACAATAACAAATGCTGGTGGGGCTGTGTGGAAAGAGAAACTCTGCTCCACTGCTGGTGAGAGTGTAGGCTGGTATAACCACTGTGGAAATCAATGTAGAGATACCTCAAAGAACTAGGATTGAAAGTCCCATTTGACCCAGCTATCTCCCCCGCCTGGGTATCTTCCACAAAGATTTCAAAGAATCATACCACAGTGATATGTATGCACCCATGTTTCATAGCACCACAATTCATGATAGCTAAAATCTGGAAGCAAGTGAATTGCCCATCAATGGGAGACTGGATAACAAAAGTGCATTAAAAAAAAAAATGGAGAACTACTCAGCCATAAAGAATGAGAACATTCATAGCTAAATGGATGCACATTAAGGAGATGATCTTAAGTGAAATAAGTAGGATACACATGTGTAAATACCAAATAGTTCCTCTAGGTGAGAAACTGAAAGTGTAAGTAAAGATTAAAAGGTATAATAGATAATGTGAAATAGGAAGAAATGTGAAAAGGGAAGGGGAAGTGGGAGGGGTATGGGAATAGAAAAAGGGAATGTTAATATGAGAAAAAGACAAAACGGAAACAGAATCTCTGTAAATAGGAAGGGGTGGAGGGGTTGAAGGGAGGGCAGGGGAGTGGGGAAAATGTAAGAACCAAGATGGATTATGTAAACATGCAAATTTCCAATGATGAATGTTATTACATTATATACCTTAAATGTACCAATAAAATTAATTTAAAAAATCAGACCTCCCAATTTTAAACATCCAATCCAGAAATTATCATCTGCAATGAACAGATATTTCTTGGTCAAAGAAGTAGAAATAGCAAATAAGTAAATCAATAAAGCTGTTCAACATCACTGGTCATTTGAGAGATGCAAATAAAAACAATTCTGAGATTCCATCCTACTTCAGAATGCATGGTTGTTATCAATAAATAAACTAGTAACAAATGCTGACAGGGTTTTGAGGGAAAATGAAGCATTTTCCACTGTTGGTGGGAGTACGGATTGGTGCAATCACGATGGAAATCAGTATGGAGATACCTCAAAAAAGTAGAATTAGAGGTCTCATTTGACCCTGCTGAGCATCTTCCCAAAAGAATTAAAAGAATCATACCACAGTGATATATGTGCACCCATGTTCATAGCGACAAAGTTTGTAATTGCTAAAATTTGGTAACAACCCAATTGCCCATCAATTAGTGGCTGAATAATAAAAATGGGTTTTCCTTAAATAAATGGAGTTACTCATCCATAAAGAATGGAAAACTAGAGACATTTATAGCTAAGTGTATGCACACTGAGGCCATAATCTTAAGTGAAATAAATAGAACACATACGTGTAAATACCAACTTGCCCAGTGTGAGAAACTGAAAGTGTAAATAAGGATCCATATGTACAATAGATAAAGTGAAATAGGAAGAAAAGGTCTAAAGTAGAAGGGGAAATTGGAGGGATTGGGGAAAGAAAGTTGCAAAAGGATAAAGTATGATAAAAGAAAAAAATGGAAACAAAGTCTTTGTAAATAGGAAATGGTGAAGTGTTTTAGGGGAGAACAGGGGAATAGGGGGAAGAAAAGCATATCTTGTCAAGGTACAAATTCCCGATGATAAATGTCAGCATATTGTATAAAATGTTCCAATAAAATTAATGAATTAAAGCAAATAGAGAAAGTAAAAATTTTAAATTAAGAAAGTACAAATATCATAGTATACAATGTAAAATTATTAAAACTGCATTTGTGTCTAAACTTTGGGAAGGGTAATCATAGACAGAGTGAAGTGGAAGTGAAAATTTACTATCTTAATCCATATCAGTTTCCTAAACAAACACCCAAGGAAAAATTATCAAGATAAATGATAGTAATTGTGACTTTAGAACAGCTCAGGTTGTTGTCACAATCACAAAGATATGTAGGCCAATTTTAACTTGTCTGACAATCTTATAATGGTTGAAACCTTTCTTTTTATCTGGCCTGGAGCATGCTAATAAATTGTCAAGGCAACTACTGATAATTACCTCTTATTACCTTATGTACCTTATATAAATGATTTCTTTTCTTATTTACCCTCCAAATGCTATAGGAAAGTGTGAAAGTGACATAAGTATATATATATATA
>NW_022900918.1:17331698-17348668 GCF_012274545.1 Fukomys damarensis
TGTGTGTGTGTGTGTGTGTGTGTGTGTGTGTGTGTGTGTGTTTATATATTGTGTTCCATTGTATAAATATTGTATAATCCAGCTTTTTCATTGCTGAGAAAAACCAGACACAACTTAAAGCACAAGGATTTAATTTGGCTGATGATTTTAGAGGTTTCAGTCAACAGTTAGCTGGCTCCAAGCAGAGACATTATGGCACAAGAATGATGGTACAAAGTGGTTAGTTTATGGAGCCCCACAAACAGAGCAAAGGGCAAGAACATCTTGAGAGATATACCCTCCAAAGGTATGCCTCTGACAACCCAGCCTAGCAGCACACACAACTATGAACTATGGGTTAATTCACTGATGAGTATAGCACACTCATAATTCATCTTTTCAGGAGACTCACAATCCATTTAAGTTGATGATTATGTGATTTTCAATAATGAGTTTTAAAGTAGACTTAATACAAAGTTAAGTAAAATTTTCTTATGCTTCAGCACTGATATAACTAAAATAGTCAAAGTAAACAAAAATATTAAACAAAAAAGTGAAGATGATTATATTAATTTGGTATGATGATGATGGTGTGCTTTTTATAGATTACAGAGTAGAGCTGAGTGTAATGTAACCATTCCTATGTGGATGTTTTGAATTTGACATACTTCAAATAGCATGAAATTTGCAATATGTAAATTCTCATGCAACTTTTCTCTCTTCAAATTATCTTCTAAGTTTATGGTACATCCTAGTGTATTTTAATGTTATTTAAAGAATATTTATCCAAAATATATAATTCATGTGTCAGAATCTTGTGGGTTCTTTTATTTTCAGTACCACTTGCTTGATAATAAAGCAAAAAGCAAAATATTTGGATTAAAACCCTATGGAAGTGAGAATATAGGAACAGAAAATTATGAAAAGGAAAAATCCAAAGGGATATCCAGTGAAGTAAATAAATAAGAAACCCAAGAGATTCCAGAGGCCAAGACTCTTCTAAGGAGGAGAGACTGAAGAGAGATGCTAAATCTTGTTGAGAGGTTACATCATAAAAAGTTGACCTTTGTATTTATAATGTATAAGTAATATGGCAAACTTACAGAAATCCTGCTCAGATCTTCTGACCTAAACAATATCCATTTTGGCTGGTGTCTTAGGGTTTTGTCTTCTACTTTCTATCAAAAGTGTAATCTCATTTCTTTAGATCAACCTTCCTGGCAACAATTTTCCTCATAGGAAGGAAAACTAGCCTCACTGTAGTTTGAGAAGAGTACATTCTTCTATTTTAAATATTATGTCTCACTTCTTTTAAGTCACATTTTGTTCTTCCAAAGAATAAGATGTTGGCCATTCAGTCTATTTAACTTAATTATGGCCTATATTATAAGATAAGGGTGGTAAGGGATTATTCCACATCCTGAATTTGTAGTAGGTGCAAGAGGCCTTTTATTCTTCTGAGCTAAGCTTCCTCAGTCTTATTTGTTTTCACTATATTTCCTATGATGAAAATTTCTCCATATTTTCTTCATTTTAGATTCTTGTTACCTAAGTATCACTTTGCATATGGCTGCTTAATTTCTCCAAGCTCCTGTATGAATGGTGTTAATAATGGTTATTTGATGCATTCCAGGAGGACTTGAGGAATAGGAAAACTCTCCAGCTACACACATTCACATATGTGCATACAGCACAGACACACAAACACACAGTTTAGAATTTTAAAAAATTACATACATTATAACATTTTATTCTCATGATACTATATTATTGTATGTCTTAGTCAGTCTTTGTCACAGTTACAAAATACTCAACACCCACAGTTTAAAAGAGAGATTTATTTTATCTCATGGTTTTCTAACATAAAAAAGATAATATAAAAATCAGATAAATTTCTAATAGCCATTCCCAGAATTTATCTCCTTTCCAACTACTAAACACTGTCTTTCACAGAATTTTACACAACAGATTCTTCAAGATTCTTCTTGAAACTATTTTATATCAGTTCTAATGATTTACTTAACTTAAATGACCCAGAATGCCATTTCTTGTGCCAAACAAATTATGTTAAGAAGTATCCATTGATTTTCTCATGCTGAAGAAGAGTGAGATCATTTCTGTGACTGCTTTTCACCATCCTGTTCAGAAGCCCTTGGAACTGGGAGGAGTTTGGAAAGTGCTGAAGATACCAGCTAGAGAATTTTTACACTACTGTAAGCAAAGTGAGCAGAGGATGATGGAAAATTCTGGTCAAAGCTCAGAATACCAGAATCTGAAAGAAATGAAGACAGTAAAGATCAGGCTCATAAGGAATTCTCTGGTAACAAGGACTCTCTTGGCAGTTGGAGTAGAGGCCATCTGCATTGTACCTTGGCAGAAAATTTGTCTTCATTTTTGCACTAGGTCCTGAGACTTTGCTGGAGAGTGAGATTAAGGATAATGGAGTAATTAATCTGGCAGAGGTATTCCCTTTAGGAACAAATGCCTCACCACGACTTGCCCTTCCCCTGGGTGCTATAGATGTAGTGATAGGACTTAATGTTTGACTTGGTTGTTGGTCTTGCATTGGTTAGATTTCTTTCTAGCCTCCTATTTGTCTCTTTTGGAGCAGGAATGCTTACTATTTCCCATTATGTGTTAGAAGTATCTAACTTTCTTTTACATTTTTACAGGGGTTCACAGCTAAGAGTTTGCCTTGAGCCTTGGAGGAAACTTTAAGCTTGGAGTTTTCAGCAATGCTGAATTTGTTAAGATTTTGGTAAATTTGCAAAGGTAATGGGTGGTTGCAATTACTTTACAGTAGTATTAACTAGAAAAATTAACATTTATTGAGCATTTTTCCTCAATTCATGAAATGGTTGCAATTTTAATAATTTCACATTAAAAAGTGAAAGTTGAACCTATGGTGACAGAACTAGAAAGTGAGCCTATGGTCACACAAGTAGGGGACTGAGTGCAGTTTAATGGAGGCTATGATTTCTTTACAAATTAACTAAAGCAGTGATTCTCATATTTGGGAAAACTTGCTCCTTAAACATGGATTGAAATAATGATTTCTGATAAATCAAAACTCTTCCTGATTTTTCAGTGTTATTTAGGGCTACATATTATTTAGAATGGAAATCATTCTAATTTAAGACAGAAGGATACTAACATAAATAAAAACAAAATTTCCATTCCTTAGCCATTAGAAAATGAGATGGAAAAGGAAAGGAAATTGAAGAAAGTTACTGTCTTAGTAATTTCCTTCATTGCTGAGGCATACTACTTGATATTTGCAAATTAGACATTTATTTTGGCTTACAATTTGTACAGGTCCATAATCAGATGACTCCAAAGCAGGACAACATGGCAGAGGGGATAGTGGGGGAAAAGATGCTCACTTCATGGAGGAAGTGGAGAGTTAGGAGAGGGGAAAGGAAGGGAGACATGATCACCCAGGTCACAATCATGGTATCTTGCCTTTTCTGACCAAGGCTCATGTTCTACTAACAGTTTGGTTATAGTGCTTCTATAATCCACCATCTTCCAAAGGTCCTGCCTGTGCTCCAATGAGGCTTTAGGGGATCTAGGTATAAATCATAAAAGGTAGGGAGATGAAATGTAAATTTCATTGTCCTCCTTTGTCTATTTTCATAGACTATGGAAATATATTTACATTAGTATTTGAATGGCATATTTCATTTGTTTTTCTTTTGATACTGGGGGGGATCAAACTTGGGACCTTGCACTTGCAAGGTAGGTGGCAGAATCACTGAAGTAAATCCTTGGTCCCTGGATTGCCATCTTTCTTGAATGGACTTACAGGCAGAATTTCTACTTTGTTAATTTCCCATGGTGAAGGTTGATACCTGATGTGTTTTCCTACAATAAAGGAACTGTGGTTACAAATTTGGTTGGCAGCTCAGAAAATGAGTGAAACGCACACTATTTTCTTGGGCAACAAAAGCATTCCAGGGTTCACCACCACATAATCAGAAATAGTCTTCTGATTTGAATTTCTAAGTCTGGAAATAAGTTTGTTTAGTGTAAGCTGAGACATGAGGTATTTCTGAGAATCTACAGGACTCAGAAGTGCATGGATATTGTCTGTTTATTTTGTCTCTGAAATCACTGTCAGTGTCACAGTCAAGAGGTCAGGATTGTATGATGATTTGTGAGCAAAATTTTGTCCAATTTAGAGAACTTTCTTCAGATCTAAGTTTAGTGGAACTTGTAACAATGTTCATTCCTCCAATATCATAGATGGAGAGAAAAAGAAAAGGAATGAAGGATGGGGAATGATATGACTGAGTTGTAATATTTGATTAATGAGCGCTTTAGCTTGATGTGGTGGTACACACTTGTAATCCCAATAGTCAGGAGGCTGACATAGGAAAAGTGCAGATAGCTCAAGGCCAGACTGGGACATCTAGCCAGTTCAAGGCCATCCTAAACTACAAAGGAAGACCCTGTCTCAAAAAATCCAAAACAAAAACCAAAAACAATTGACTTAACTTGTTATGCTACATCATATATTTTAGCTTGATGTGGTGGTACACACTTGTAATCCCAATAGTCAGGAGGCTGACATAGGAAAAGTGCAGATAGCTCAAGGCCAGACTGGGACATCTAGCCAGTTCAAGGCCATCCTAAACTACAAAGGAAGACCCTGTCTCAAAAAATCCAAAACAAAAACCAAAAACAATTGACTTAACTTGTTATGCTACATCATATATATAAGACTTGTTTCTCTAGACTGGAAGTGCATCTACTGTGTGTGGAAATTCTGGCTGCAGTCCTGCAGTCCCTCAGCTCTTTTCTGTTGTCCTTGTCATTCTCTGGTCCATTGTCTCCTGTGGGTTAGGCTGCTGACCTCTTGCACTCATTACCTTAACTTTACAAACTGAGACATTCACAAGAGAAGATCTGGGTATTGTGGAAAGTGTTTTGGGTGGGAAAATGTTTGAGAAAGCAAAATTTGAGAGTTAGATCTGGCAATGTCTAGGACATAGCTAAATAAATATACAGAAGTATTTGGATTTTATTATTCTCTTTACTTACATTTGTTTTTCTTCTCAGCACCATTTGTCCCTATAGTAACAATCTGCTTATGATATCTTCTAACCAAGAGCTGTTGACCTCTGCAAACAAAGACAAATAAGCTGAATCCGAACTGACTTTATTTGTTAGTGATTCAATCTTCAAAAAGGCATTGCACTAAATCAGATACTGTGATGGGACACACATTCTTTTCATAATGACCAATTTTAAACATGGTATGCATTCACTGAATTGTGAAGTAGAAAAATAAATGTTATGCGTGTATTTCAAACTGTATATACTTGAATTGAGAGTTATATGGTGACATTCTGTTAACAATTGATTTAACTGGCTATTATTTTACATGTATATATGTAAAATTATGCAAAACAATATCATATGTATGTATGTATGTATGAGGAAGGATAGACGGCTAGAGGATTAAAACACTGTTTAGAATTCTGCCAGAGTTGAAAAGAGTGGCGTCTTATAAAAATTAAGAGACTCAAAGCCAAGTATTTATTGAGAAGACACCTATGATTTGTATCTCCCAACAGTTGAGCAGATCATCAGTGTGGGTAAGGTTTATAGAATTAAATTCTGAATTTCAACTTTTCATCTATAAGTTACGTTGAAATAGTAGAGTAAATTAGATGAGTGAAATATTATTATCCTGCATCTACTCTATAGATAGGTCCATGCTGCATAACTACTGTACTTTCTAGAAACTTCTATTAATAATAAAATTTAAACACTGCTATCACATTTGCATGTTATTTTTTAGCTTCCAATCTTCAGTTTCCCATCTATTAAACACTTGCAGAAAAATAGAGAAAGGCAGCACCTTTCTAGCCAATATTTTTCTACCATTAGGAAATATTGCACATATGACCTGAGGATATACGGCGATCTTGATTGAAAAGCAATGTAACATTTTCATGAAAGGAAACTGAGGCACAAAAAGAATAAACATGTTTATTCATATCACTAGCATATAAAAAATAAATAAAACTAAATTCTGCATGTCTCCAATGATGGTGACTATATTGATACAATCTTCTTTTTACACTCTCTAGTTAAAATTTATTGTCTTTGTTTTTAAAAGTCCAACAACTCTCAATCCCTACTATAATGTTGAAATTTCTTAATATGATAGCCAATATCCCTCTTAATCCATCTTCTTCCATATTTTTGAATTTAAGCATTTCCTCATTTGTCTTATTATCCATTCATTATTGACAAGTTTCATAAATAGGATCAGTTCTTTTCTTTTTGTTTGATGGATGATTCATGCTGTTCATTTCCACTTGGATTATTTTAAATATTTCCTATACATTGTTCAAATCCTAGGTGTAATGCCACCTTTCATAAAGTCTCTTTTCATCTTTCAGCCAATTCAAATGTGTTTGAATCTCAGATTTAGAACTATGCAAACTGAATCCATCCTGAAGTTATTGGTACATCTATTTTAATTCATTTAAATTAAATTTCTGAAAGAAAGAAACTTATCTTTACGTTTTTTACAGTATCTGGCAGTTTTTGGTTTTGTAGAGATTCAATAATTATCTCTCAAATAAATGAATTAAAATGATAGATACTGAAAAGAATCAGAATTTGTGTTTTATTAGTGAGGATCTGTTGTTGTTGATTTTCTTAGAAATTTTCAGAACTGTTAAAATGAAACTTGTTCAGTATCGAATCTCCAAATGTTATTCCCAGAAGTCTGGAATAGTAATATATAAACCCCATTTGTAAGCCCCTGAAAAGCATTCCAAAATGTCAAAGATCCTGGATTTAAAAACAATGATGATGACATTAATATGGAAAACACATGCTGTAATTAAGGATGTATATCCGTGTGTGTGTGCAGTGTTCATTTTTTATTGAATTGATATACCTACTTACTAAAGAATAGAACTCAATTGTGACACAGAATATTATGATAATTTGTCAGTAACACATGCACTGTTATGTTATAATGGTAAAAATAATTATAAATTAAGGCACCTCTGGGTCATTCATCTCAGCTGGCAATACACCTGAATAAAAAGGAGCAACAGCCTTAATCTCCAAGCCTGTCATTTATTTCTTTCACACTAAAAGTATGGGACACAGGTGGTCAGAAGTCAAAGATCATACTCTGCCTGAATGCTTCATAAGCCAATACACATGTATAAGACCTGCTGGGTGAAATAAAAAAGTCACTAGTGTGGGGTGTAATTTTAGTGACCCAGGTCAAAGGCCACTGCGCTTTTGGTGTTTTACAAATGTTTGATAGATTAAATAACTGCCTTCTAAGGATAACAGATAGGCCATAGAGCTAATAGTATTCATAAGCATTAGAGCTTCATTCAGAATTCTCCTTACGAAAGATGTAATTCAGAAAAGATTAGTGATATGGTTGAAATGATTGCTTTCCCATTGTCAAAATTTATGATTTGCACAGTGTCTATGAGTGTAACTTTGGGTCAGCCAATGTGAAAGCGAGAGAGAGAGAGAGAGAGAGAGAGAGAGACAGAGAGAGAGAGAGAGAGAGAGAGAGAGAAAAGAAAAAATGTGGCAATTATATCCAGATACTTATTAGAAATACCGCAGTAATTATTTCTTGAGTACAGGAAGGATCATTTTATCACTAACCTATGAAAATAATTTTGCTAATTAATATTTAGCACTGTTTATATTTTAATCCTTTAATAAAATTATATAAACAGGCTTATATATGAATGATATATTTTTACCCATAATCTCAGTGTATTACTAGGACAGTAGAATAAGTAATATATAAAACATACATACATAGGTTAAGGCTCTGAAGTTAAAGCAGTATCACTACTCAACAGAGTATTTCTTTATGTTTATTTGGACTTTTTGGAAAAATATTTACCATGTAAGTAGTTTTGCTTATAATATGATTTTCTGTTTTTCAGTATTCTTTTACAATTTTAAAATACTGATGATTTAGCTTCTTTGGTATCTTTTTATCTAAACCAATGCTGGAAGTTATGTCAGAATTGCCTACAGGGCTTGTTAAAAATACAGATTTTGGGGCTTCACTTCAGATTCTTAGATTCATTGAATCTGGGTGATAACTGTGAACTGGGAATTGAGAACTGGCACTTCTAATAGTTGTCCCCAGGGTGCTGCTGCTGCTGCTGCTGCTGGTGATCTAGAGACAGACTTTGGACACAACCAAATGAAATATTGCACCATCTGCAGCAAACTGGAAAGTGAAAAAATTAATTTAATAATGTGGATAGGTTTAAACAAGTTAGCATTTTTGCAGTTTATAGAATTAATAGTATCTTCTTTGGTTTTCCTACTTTCATCTGAATATTTTATCAAAATGTAGAGACTCTTTCTTCCTAAACTGTCATCAACAATACTGCTTTCTTTAATATTGATTCTTAGATCTAAAATCATTTCAGGCAATTTTTATTAATTTACCTAGAACCTGCTAAATTTTCTGTCAGTGTTATTGTTATTGATCTTGACATCAGAGACATGTTTATATCAGGAAGAATGTAACTAAAAACTTAGTCATTCCCTAAATTAAAGCACATTTGTCTGCCTCAATGCTAACAGATAAATTGTTGAATTCAGGATTACCCTGTGTGTAGGAGCTTTTTCATCAGAAGTGGGAAGTAATAGGGATGGTTCTTGCTCTAATGTCTTCTGTTCATATTTTTTGTCTGCTTTTCTCCTCAGAGGACCTTGGCATAGATTTTACATCCTTTTACAGTAATCCCAGGTTATTCTGGCTTTCATATGTACTATGGAAAGCATGTGGAGAAGTTATGTCCAAATCACTTAGCTCCCTTCCATATGCTAGTGGAAGTGAGAAACATTGAATCTACTTTCAATAATAGACTTTCCATGCCAGAAACACACATCAATGATGTATTCAAAGAGGTAGGCAGAAAGAGATGGAGATGCCAGGGCACACCATTTGAGTGAATCACAGAGCCCCCTCAGATTATTTAATTTTCTTTGAGATTATTTAACTATTGATTTTATTTTTGGTCATGAGATGGAAAAAAGTGAATAGTTTTGATGATCATAATTTTCTAAGTTATAGTAATTCTCACCACATCTCATTGTACATGAAAATTTCTAGTCATTATTTCAGTTATAATTTATGCATTAAATGCTGATTTGTTAAATTCTTATAGATTTAAAAAAAGATTCACAAACACCCCATAGTGTTTTAAAATAAGGAAGGGTTACTGCAGGCAAGAAAGGGATATAGCTAATATAAAAACACATGCTAAAAATATTTTATGCCTAACTTTCTTATTTAATAATCCCCTAGAGGCAAACATGTGATATCTACTTTTAGATTTTCTAATAAACTTTTATTGTACTACTGTATTTATAATATTATATACAAAGAGACAGACAAATATAATTATACATAATTAGCTATAGTTTAGATATAATATTAATGAAAGAATATAAATATTGAGAATAGAGACAATGAAGAGAATTTTATGAGATAATGTTTTGAGTAGTGTTTGAAAAAAAGGAGACAAATAGCAGTCATTTTGATTTTTTTTTTTTACCTTCTGAAAGAGCTGTTCTAATACAATGCTATCTTCTTTTTTTAAATTCAGTTTATTGGTACATTTTAGGTATACAGTACAGTTTCATTCATTATTGGGATCTTGCACCTTTACATGAAAGGTCTTGGTTCTCATTTTTTCCCCTTGTCCCTGCCCCCCCCATTTACAAACACTTTATTTCCATTTTTTTCATTTTCTCCTATTTTTTTCCTTTGTCTTATTACCTTTCACCTACCCTTCCCACTTTCCCTACACCTTTAGCCCTTTTCTTCCTATTTCACATTGTCACTTATCTCATTAGAATCTTATGAACTATTATGGTTTTTCACACCAGAGAAACTATTCGGTATTTATATATGTGTGACTTATTTATTTCACTTAGGAGTATATCCTCAAAATGTATCCATTTTCCCATGAATGACTAATTTCTAATTCTTTATGACTGAGTAATATTCCATTTTATAGAAAAACCACATCTTCTTTATCCAGTCTCCAACTGATAGGCAAATGGGCTGTTTCCAAGTTTTAGCTATTACAAACTGTGCAGCTATAAACATAGATGCACATACATCACTGTGATATGATTCTTTTAATTCCTTTGGAAAGATGCCCAGCACAGGGATGGCTGGGTCAAATGGAACCTCTAACCCAGCTCTTTGAGGTATCTCCATACTGATTTCCACAGTGGTTGCACCAGTCTGCACTCCCACCAACAGTGGAGAAGGATTCCTTTCTCCCCACAACCCTGCCAACATATGTTATTGGTTGATTTCTTGAGAGCAGCCATTCTTGGTCGGGTGAGGTGGAATCTCAGTGTTGTTTTCATCTGCATCTCCCAAATGACCAGTGGTGTGGAATGTTTTTCCATACATTTACAGCTCCTTTGTCAAAGATGAGGTAGATGAGTACAAGTGGAGTTGTTTTTGTGTCTTCAAGTCTGTTCCACTGATCCTCAGGTTTGTTTCTTTGCCAGTACCATGATGTTTTTATCACAGTGGCTTTGTAGTATAGTTTCAGATTGGGAATTGTTATACCCACTGGCATGTGTCTATTGCATAGGATGGCTTTTGCTATTCTAGGTGTCTTATGGTTTCAAATGAATTTTTGGGATTATTTTTTTCTAGTTCTGTGAAATGTAGTATTGGAATTTCAATTGGCATTGCATGCAATGCTATCTTCTGAAACTGTTATGAAATATGAGGACAGTGGTACTGTGTTTCATGAATTTAACTTGTTCCATGATTTCTTGGAAGATTTGCTGCTTTTGTGTTTTTCACTTGATGCAGAGTTCTAGAAAGGAAGCAAAATTTTGCCAAACTCATGTTTGTGAGTCGAATTGTTCATGAACAGATGTGTTGATGAACTGAGTTATTAATATAATCTAGAAACCAGTAAATACAGATATGTCTTAGTTCTCTCAGTCTCCCTTTCTTCCATCCTACAGAAGAACTCCCATTCAGATGGTCACGGATGAGGTGAAACAGGAAGATGATGAAGAAGAAAGGCTACCTCAAGGAAGGGACCAGACTAGATATACTCTCCAACATCATGCTTCCTAACTCACATCCTTCAAGTCGGCCTCATTTACTTTTCTCTAGTTGTTTTTCAGTTTATTTCACTAAGAAAGGAATTTACAATATTTACATTTCCTGTCCTCAAAAGAAAGTCACTCTTACTGTGTACTTACAGACTGTGAAAGTAACCCAGAGTTAGATAAATGCTGAATGAGAAAAGAATTTGCATTGGCTAGAGCCAGACATTCAGCATGGACTCAGAAATGGGACTAAGGCAGAGAAACCTAGCACAAGTAGAACAATTCACATCAGCAAATCTCTGCTTTGACATCAAAGGAAATTATGTAGGTCGGTGACACATTTTAAATTTTGATGTAGTCCTTTTAGTCTGTCTCCTATGTGCCCTGGTTCAATAGCTTTGAGTTTCTGTGAGACTTGGGAGCTATAGTTTTCCTTCTACCCATGCTGATTCTGCCACAGTCTCCTACTACCTGAAGTAATGTGTATTCTTTCTTACAGCCAAAAGACTGTAACTGCAGTAGCTTGCTTTTTATCAGTAGTTCCTATGAAAAAGACATCAGTATGCTCCAGTGATTAATTTTACCTAAATTTGTGGAATGTGCTTTATAGATTAATGTGCCAAAAATATCTCCTTCTAATGTTCTAATTATGAATGTATTTCAAAATATTTTCAAACTTCAAATATAGTAACTACTGAATTCAACACTGGAACACCTCTATGAATAGACTATATATTGCATTAATTTTTCAGAATTTAAGATTATTACAAAAGACTGTATTGTTTACAAGAATTTGATGTTGTGAATTATCACAGGTAAGCAACAACTGAACAACCAAGAAGTAAAAGGCTTATTGATGTTGAAAACGAATGGTTAAACTGGGGGTTTATTACACAGAGTGTGTAAACCCAGCCTTCAGCTCCTGGAGCCCAAGGTCGGTGGCTGAGGATCTGCAACTCACAGGAACTCTTCTTTCCTGACCAAGCCCCCAAAGCAGATCTCACTAATGTGTGCTCCAGTCTGAGTGCTGGTGTCCAATAATTTGTGTTCTCCAATGCAAGAGGAAGAAAATACGCTTCTTCCTCCTTCTCAGAAGCTTTCAGAGTGATTGGATTTAAATTCATAGCTTGGATCCTTTTACTGAAATCTCCCTGGCAAATCAGTCAAGGGCATGGGCTTTGGTATGTGCTTCAGTGGCACCACCTGTTCTGCCACCATGTAGTGATTTTATGACTTTAAAACTATGCTTTTGTTTCTATGTCAAAAAAAAAAAAAAGAAGAAAGGAAGGAAGGAAAAACAAGAAAGAAAGAACATCCAAGAAGGAAAAATACTTCATAGAATTAAATAAAGATTAAGGGATTTAAATATAAATGTAAAGTACTTGATACACAGCATTCACTGTTAAATAATTATTAATAAAAAGTGAAAAGATATTTTCTATTTTCTATCTGTTTTACTCAGTGTCAGTCTACCTCTACTTTGTCATGAAAATTAGTTGATAGCAAACAATTCTAACAAAATAAAGTCTGTATGTCTTCATGACAATTAATAGGTACTTAGAAATTTCAGGTTAAATATTTAAGGTGGATTTGATGTTGCTTACTGAGCTTTGCTCTGAGAATGGTCTGTTCATTCTTTCTTGTGAAGGCCATACACAAACAAGAACACATCACTCTGAAGTGTATAAATAACAATGACTTTCTCTTACTCAGTTTTCTTTACTGAGTGGAGCATGTTTAATGAGCACCATTATCTGGATTTTTACAATGTCATATAAATTGTTTTGTTAAGCCTGGATGATTAATAATTTTGGGGAGAGTTGATAGGACAGCGGCTATTCTGGAAAGCAAGTAAAATCAGAAAATGCAAAAGTATCCATATTACAGTGTAGCTTAAGAGAGAGATACAAGCCCAATAAACTTGGAAGTTAAGGGGATGTGGCCAAAAAAGTCAAAGTGTGGAAATCTTCATTTATTGAAATTTCACATAGGAATCATATAATTGGAGCTAGAGGGATGGATTTAGACACTGGATGAGGACTTAAAATACAGCAAAATTCGAGGAGTATATGTGGCTGCAATGGATTTTTAGTTTTGGGAGTTTTTCCAAGGTTTGTGTATTATTAGCAACTTCAGATGAGGGGATTTGCCTCACAGCTACACTATAAATCATAACCAAATTTGGTTGGATGGATCCTATTTATTAATGCCTGTGTTCCATACTGAAAAGTCTTTCTTTGCTTATTTTTTCTTCTTTCTTTGCATTCCATTGATCATCAATCACAAAAGCAGCTTGGCCATTTCTCTCTGTCTTGCCTCAGTGAACTCTTACTTTTCTTGACTGTTAACCCCTCACTGGAATGCACATGGCCTGTGTGCCTCTCCTGGCCCCTATTCACCTCTTTCAATGAGCCTCCCTTCCTGGCACTGAGCGGCAATGCAATATTTTCCATCTGTTGAATGAAGAGCATGACATAGGCAGTTTGATATGGTTTCAGAGACCACAGTAAACCAGCAATGCACAACTCACTTTTATTCCACAAGCCTGTGGGAGCCCAAAGGGAAAAGAGGCCTTTCTGCAAGGCTGAACACAGACCTTGGTATTCAGAAACAAATATTCCTTCTTGAAACACTCAATGTGTTTCATATTCAAGCCAGAAACATTGTGGGTTAGAGTAATCTAACGATGCATCTAATCGGAAGTTATCCTGAAATGTGTGCACAAGCTTCTCTTTCATACACCAGCTGTTTTCTTTCCACGAAATGTTTACAGGGTGGGAGATCAGCCTGCATTTATTATGCAGTAGCAAGGAAGTGTCTGTCCCAAAGGAACGTAGGAGGCTTTGCAGAGAACAGAGGGAGAATGGTTCATCATGAGTTCAGGCAAATTTTGGAATCTCCGATAATGTCATATCCTCAAATTTGGGAATATTTTTCTTTATAAAAGATTTGGAAAAAATGTTTCAATGCCATTAGTTTTTGATGTCAAAATGTTTTGTGGGAAATTGTTAAAATGGCATAAATAGCTAAGGGTACAAAAATACTTTTCAGAAACATTTTGTAATGTTACAAGTTTTTTAAAAAAATTTAAAATACATGTTTTTAAGATTAAAATACTTGAGAAGATTTACTTGGTAATTATTCTTAATAGGATCGATCACTAACTTTAAAAATCAGAATGAGAAACAGTCTCAGTAAGGGACAAGGTTATTTAATAATAATTGTTCAAAATAGTCAAATGCTACAATATATCAATAGTTAAAGTATACTTCCTATTTTTTTTTGTCATACTGGGGATTGACATACCAAGCTCTGCGCCTCAACCTTTTAAAATTTGAAACAGAGTTTCCTTAAATTGCCCATTGTCAGACTGGGCTTGAACTTGAGATCTCCCAGAAAGATAGATTTTCAACTCTTCATGAGTAGACCCAAACACACTCCTATTAAATAGTGGGACTCATCCATGTTAAAATATCCAGATTTTCTAGCATATATTATTTTCACTGTTTTCTAGTTCTGAATCTCCATTCCATTAATTTTGCAGGTTAAACCATTAAACACTATTAAAGACATTCTTCTTCTTCTTATTATTATTTTTTGTACCAGGGATCAAACTCAGGCCTTTGTGCACTCTAAGGCAGGCATCTGAACCACTGAGCTAAATTCCCTGCCCTTTATTATTTTTTAAAATCTTCCCTCATTAATTCTTTCCTCCTTTCCAAAAATAATTGCATTCATGTGTTTTGTGATTTGGAGAGCATTTGTGCCTTCTTTTTAAAATTTACTTTGCAACCACAGTGGTAGTTATTTTTCATTGTATGCATACTGCTTTCAGATTCTGTACTAGAGGTACTACCTTGTTATCTTAATGTCTCCCCAGCACTTATTTTCTCCATTTTCAAACAGGGATAGAGTTCAAGAAACATTAACAAATTTGCCAAGGTTTTTACTGCTAAGTGGTGAAATGGATTTGAATCTAAATATAGCCCACTATAAAACCAAATTTCCTTTCTTTCTGTCTTAATTCTGTGGATGATTTGTTGCACATGAGCTGATTAGAGGACCTGATCTTCAGCTTTTTTTAAACTCCAAGTCATCTGCCCCTGCATTCATGTTACCAGCCAGTTTTCCTGGACAACAGGAATTTGTAAAATCTTGGCCTAATTTTTAGAAAAATGGAATAAAATTGCTATTGACTGTTCAGATATTTATCTCAGATCCCACAATGGTTATATTTGAAGCAATTCTAACATACAGAGACAAGATACTCAGGCATATGGGGTTAAATGTGCATGTGTAGATGTGTGGATTAATCTCATCCACTGAAATTTCATAAAAGTATAATTTATTCTTTTAAGTACCTGTCATTAACAGTTTCTCTAATTTAACAAGAATTTAATGCTAATTTTGATGGTTAAAGTGAATCTCAATTTTTTCCTGTTAGGTGCCCTTTTGTTCATTATTATTTATTTATTTCTACTTTTTTTTTAATCCACAGAATTTTACATTAAATTATTATTTTATAGAATGCAAGTAAAATTTATTTGAAGTAAGCATTGAGCCATATTACTTATAAACAAGTGAGACTAATAAGCTTATTAAATGTATTTATAGAAAATACTGGAAGAGAGTAGTTTAAAAAGAATGTCAACTGTAGTCTCAATAAAAAAATTCATTTTTTCTCTATTCAAATTCTAAATCATAATGTGTTGCCTTTTAGGCAATAAATAATCATGGTTACTTAAACACCAGCACATTCATTACTCTTGTTAAAGTTTGATTTAAAAAATGTTCATTCACTCATTTCTTATTGTAACATACATACATAATACACGTATTGTGTATATGTGCATATGTATTTTGTGTTTAAAAAACAAATTTATTGATTTAATTGCACAGAGACAATATTTTGATTTCTCTCTGCATTCAAATTTTATAATATTTGTATACATCCTCAAATTTGACTACTCTTACAAGTATAAATTTACAACAGGTCATTTGGTAATAAAATCTGCCTATATAACATGAAATCCATATCATCAAAAAACTTAAGGTCTATTTTATATATTCACTTAATTGTTGAAAGAATAAATAGTTTCCTTGGCTCCAGTTTATCTTGTTTCCAATTCATCTATTATAATCAGAGGAAAGTCTCTAAAATGCAAATAATACATATATGCTTGTTAAAGTCCTTCATGAGCTCCATGACTTATTTCATAAAATTCGAGCTAATTGGTCTAGCAATCTAGATGGTGTTTGACACGGTACTTTTACAGATGTGTTGTCCTCACATCGTTCTAAAATATTCCCCGTGCTAGATAAAAAAGACTTTGTTTTCCCAAATTTGCCAGTTTATTTGGGAGAGAAGCTTGGCTATATTGAGTGAAGGAAATGAGGTTTAAATGGACTCGTAAAGAGAGCCGGACAATGACAGAAGGAATACAGGTGTGTTGGGTATGCGGCATCCGGAGTAAAGACGACACGAGCAGAGGGAAGATGCGCATAGCACAAAGAATGAGTCTATTACTGGGGTGAATGGAATATCAGCTACAACTTGGATGAAGGATGGGGGTTGCCGGTATCTCAGCCACAGATTCCTAGATCTTTAGAAAGTGGAAGGGGCATCAGATTTCAAAGACAGGAGATACAGAAGTAAAAAGAAGTTAAAGGATGGTGGGGGATCAAGAACTGAACCATACGCAGTCTATTATGGACCCACTGAGGATGCACCTAACCTTGTGTCGCTAGCTAGCGTCAGGAGAACAAATCGGAGTTCCGCAAAACAGAGCAGAAACTCTATTCTTTGATTAATAAATGGAGAAGAATGAGGTTATGCTCTAAAAAAAAAAAAAAAAAAAAAAAAAAAAAAAAAAAAA
>NW_022900918.1:17349045-17361759 GCF_012274545.1 Fukomys damarensis
AAAAAAAAAAAAAAAAAAAAAAAAACAAAAACAAAACACAACACTTTCTCTTGGAAACGGGGCAGAAGAAATTTCTTTTATAGGCAAAAATGCAGATGGCAAAGTGGAGGGTCACAGGAGCAAGGAAAGCATGTGCAGGGCTGCTGCTGTACTCTCCCCCTTCCTTCTGCATCGCTTGGGCTGGCGTTGAGTTCTGTTCGTTCTTCAATTTTCTCCTTGTGGAGCAAGCACCCCAGGAGCCAGTGAGGCAGGTATAAAAATAGGAAAGCAAGTGTTACTGGGGACTTTCCAGGAACTTTTTAGGTGACAATTTGATGGAATTCACCTTTAAAAGTCTATTTTATGTTAAAAGTATTGCACCCAAAATATTTTTTTGCTAAGATTCAATCCACGTCACTTTGGTATCTTTTGTCTACTGGGTCATATCCTTTTTCTTAAAATTGAGTTTATTGGTACTTTTTAGGTGTACTGTACAGTTAAATTTCTGCTGGTTTATATCTTTAAAGGCATACATTTAACATTGTGAAATAAGTTATTTCACATTCAAAACTCTACAGGTAACAAATGTAGTCCTAGGCATTTAGACCCTTAATTATTGCATCTAAAACAATTGTCCTAGCAAATGAAACAGCACAAACCCATATTCTTATTTTCAACCACCAAGCGATGTTTTAGGTTACAAAATTTTATTTTTGCTGCTATTTGGTATTGTTGATGTGACAAAGTGGAAGTACAAGATTTTAGAAAATATATTAATGCAATTCTTTCCCAAAGGTCATCCTAGGATTTTTTTTTTTTTAGCTCCATAGCTTCCTCAAATACATTTACAACAAGCCTTGAAAGGGAACAGAGGAAAAAGCTGGTTCTCATTATTCTTTTGAAGCTTGGGCTAAAGATGAAAGATAAGTCAGAAATTAATTATATCTGACCCAGCTTCCTATCATGGCTAATGAAGTTATCTTTATCTCCCTGAGTTAATAGTTTACTATTCGGATTTAATATAGAGATGATATTTTCAAATGACATCTTTGTTTTCATTTGAGATGGTAAAATATAAATAGCAAACTATCCATAAACCAAAAAAGTATATATCTTTGACATTTTTAATATGCTTCAGATTTCTTATATTCCTCATGTATTGAACTTGAATTTCCTGTTTACATTAAGACATTGTTTTATTGATTTTGAATGAAACTAAGATTGTAAAAGAAGCTGATTTTTATTGTTTTCAGATACTAAATAACAGTACTTTACATTTTTGTTAAGATTGTAGTAAATGCGCATAGTGTGTTGCTTTGAAAATGTCTCCCCAAAGCTCCAATGGGGAAAGCCTGGTCCTCACTGCAGCAGTGTCAGAGCTGATTGAATCCCGAGGATGGCAATGTCATCAGGGATTAATCTTGGTTCTCAATGGAACAGGTTACTGAAAGGAGATGGAAACTGCAGGAGATGAAGCTGTGGTGGGGGGCTTGGTTGGGTTGTGCATCAAGGTCTTGGTCCTTTTTTCTCTATGTCCTGTCTGCCATGAGGTGAGTTGCTTAGCTCCATCACATGGCCCTAGCCATGTTCTCTGCATGCCTGTTGCCCTAGAACCAACAGAACCATATGACTACAGAATGAAACTTCTGAAACTGGGAGCCAAAATAAGTATTTCTCTCTGTAAATTGATTTTCTCAGATATTTTTGTCAAAGTGACAGAAAGCTGGCTATTGCAAGGCAACAAATTTCAAAAAACTTAAAATCTGCTTTTGTGAAGTATATTGAAAAACCAGGATTTTAAAATTATTAATGATTGGATTGTATTTACAGAAGTATTTCTTTGGAAGATGTAAAGGAACATGTTTATAGAAACAAAAGGATAACTATCATTTTTTTTATATCATGCAAGATAGGCATGCTTTCTCTTTTACTTTCCTTTTGGTATCACCAAACAGCCAAAATAACTGTATCTACAGTTTAATTGCATGGTGCTACACTTTTATATTCTAATGTAGTAGGCTCAGTTTCATTATGTGGATTGACAGAAATAACTGAGTATGTAGATGACAGTATATTGCTAAAATTTAAAATCTTGTTTTTCTTCATCTAATAATCTACCCAAAATATCTCAAAAAGCAGAGCTTTCATATTATTTTGTAATATATTATGTAGGTTACCTTGTTCCTCTTCTATTACTCTTGCTTTTCCCCTTTTAATGTATTTGTGTTGAAATTTTTCTGAAAATTAGATATAGAGAATCATATCCTTGGTCTCAAATTTTGTCTTTAATCTGCCACTTTAGCCCTCATTTAACGTACATTTTGTGATTCTGGTGAAACAGCACTGAAAATCTACAGGGTTCTTCATTAACTTTTCCTCATTAGGCATTGTAAGCAGAAAACTTCTAAGGTAGAGTGCCCTAAAAAGACCATTGCAGTGCACTGGAAACTAGGATAAAAGGCAGTAATTTATCACTTTTGCTTTATAATCTCATTATTTCTTACTCTGTTGTATACCTAAAATGTACCAATAAACTTAATAAAGATAAAAAAGAAAATATAAATTATTAGTGGAAATTTTCTTTGGAATTATAGGAGTTAAACTTAGCAAACATTTTCATATCTGTTTTTTGCAATAATATATTCATTTAATGCATTAATGTAATTAATATATTAATAATGCAAACAGCTACTACTATGTTTTAAAAAGAGCAGCTAATAAATACCATTAAGTTATAGGATGTCATTACAACCCAGAGGATGAATCCTTCAACTTATGGAAAAAATTTGGCTTTATTTTTAGAAAATGTACAATCATCAATCAAACTAGTTATTTTTTAATATTAGACTTTCAAATAGCAGTATAATAATAGAATATAAAGTTCAGGTTAAAGCAGATGTTTTCAGTCAACTATGCATTTAATGCTATGCTAACTACGAAAAACATAAAAATGTGCAATCTTATTTAGAAGTTAAGTTTTATGCAGAGCAAATAAACAAAGAATAATATATGACAGTGTATCAGGAAGTAACAGATTGTCAGTTGTAAAATAATTTAGCTGACAGGAAATGATAAAAACTGATGCTCAGTAAAATCAGACAGTTATTTAGGATTTCCTGGTGAATCAGTGCTGGAGTCAGGGTCAGATTTTATTGAGTTCCTTCATTTTCTGTCTTACTATTACATCAAATTACTTTTATATTTTTAAGGATACAAATTTAAGCAATAGCATGGATAGCGTGTGGAGTGCTTCTGGATTACATCATAGAAGAGGTAGCATTTGTATAGTACTGTGAAGGATGAAAAGCTTGTGCTTATTTGCTCAAACATCTTTCTATAGCAGGCAAAAATTAGATTGGTTCTTGCTCATTTGCCTATTCTTTCTTTTGGAATCATCTAAGTTAACAAACGGATAATACATTTCCCCCATGTCGTGGTATTATTAATCTTATAAAATGATTTTCTTTTGTACTCCTGGGGATTGGATTCAGGACTTTTACACTGAACTGCATTGTAGGCCTTTCTAATTTCTCTCTCTCTCTCTTTCTCTCTCTATCTCTCTCTCTCTCTCTCTCTTTTCTCTCTCTGAGACAGTATCTTCCTCAGTTGCTAAATTGCCCAAACTGGAGCTTTTAATCTTCCTTTCTCAGTATTACAGAGTGCTTGGGAATGTAAGCATGTACCACCACACCTATCCACAAGTGATCTTTGTTATTTCTAAATCTATTTTATATAATTGCTTTATATTTATTTACATGCCATACATATACTTGCAAATTATCATAATCTCTTTTTTTTATGTGGTTCATGTGATGATGATTATAGGTCTTTGTTTTCCAAGTGTTTATATCCAGATTCCTCTTAAGGCATAGCTAACACATGACTAATTACTAGAACACAGCCTATTACTATTGGGCATATACCATGAGCATTACTTTGTAAGGACAGCAATTCCTCCTAAAACTAAAAATCTAAAACAATATACCCTCAAAATCTGCAAGAACAGAAAATGTTCCATTAGCAGAAGTCAGAATCTTCTGGTCAATGTGACCATTGTACCAACAATTAGATGTGTTGCCTTACTTAATATATATGAAGTTTTGTATGTCTAAGTCCAGAGAAAAGTTCAATGATATGTGCACATAGACTTTTTAAAATCTTCTAGGTCTAATATGAAGTATCACAAGCATACCATGCCATATCAAAGAACCGAAACTACATGCAAGTAAGACATTTGTCTATAGGCAAGGAGATATTCTACTGTTATCTAATTTTGAGACAGTGAACATTATTGGAAATGAATTATGCCCAATTCTGTCACTGAAAAGGTCTGGTTATCTCATAGTATGCTTGTCAACATCTCTGTGCTGCATTTTCTTCACCTGTTGACTACAGGTAAAAACACTTGTTCATAGAATACAAGACAGAAAAAACTAGGTATAAAGAAAGTGGAAAGACAGACTTTAAAGTTACTTTCATGACTTTGAAATTTTGACTGAATAGTCTTATTACTATTTTTATTTATATTAAATATAGGCCCCAAATCAGCAATGCTTGTTTTAGGTATAAAGTAACATTTCTTAACATATTGAGCTTAGTTTTCTATGCTGTCACCAACAGGGATGTATTAAATCCTTAAAACTGATCATGTATTTTCTATGCTGCAAGTATTTTAATGATCTTTTAAATATAAAGGAAGTATAAACTCTTACCCAAGATATGTAAGATCCTTTCATACTAGATAGGAGCCACATTTTAAATTTTACTTTATACCACACCTCCAGGCACATGCTGAGTTATATCCACTTTGAGTAATTTGTAACTCCTAATACAACACACTTGTTCTTTCATTTAGATTTCTAAATTTCTAGACGTTGAGCATGTTATTGTCACTAATTTGTTTGCTTTATCAACCTAAGCAATGCTGGTTGCAGAAGACTGAGATTTTGTTCGTTGAGTGAATTCATGCCCTCCATAAAGTTTAGAGCTCCTAAAATAATATCGTATTCTTCATATCATTTAATTCTCATAATAATCTTGAATGTTGGAGAGCAGGAATTATAGTCTATTAGAATTTGGGATCATTGGAGAGTAACTTACGTGAGGTCTCAAAACTGATGAGTAGTATAGGCAGGATTGTTGTGCCTTTTAGTCAATCTTGTTTATACTTTTTTACTAATCCTCCTTGTGTTAAAAACAAAATGCAAAATATAGAAGTCTTCCATATTCAAGAATCCTTAGGAAATTCTGTTTATTTCTAATTCTAGTCTTTCTGAGGAGAAGTTACTTAACATAGATTCTCTGGAAATGGATAATATATTTCTGCCAGGGTCAGACTACTGATGTTTCAACCAATACTGAGAAATTCAGCAATGTGTCTATCATTGGTCCATACTTTTATTCTAAGTTATGTTGTGAATAAATAAAATGCATCACTATGACAAGCATAAAATTATTTCAGGATGTTTGGTATCAGGTATATTCAGAATACTTCTTTTTGTCCTAAATTATCTTTACATATTTTAAAAGAAAATTCATGAGGTTGATTTAATGGTGTCAGAAAATATTGTTCTTTTTTTTTTTGGTACCGGGGATTGAACTCGGGTCCTTGCGCTTGCAAGGCAGGCCACCAAACCACTGAGCTAAAACCCCGGCCCTGAGTTCTTTAATATAGTTTTAAAATGTAACTAGTATGATATCAATCCTGAATATGTGCCCTCTTAGCTAGGCCACAGATAATTGGGTGAACTTCATTCTGAGTGTATCTTTATTCTGAGTTTGAGGATGTTTGGGGTGAGATTAACAATTGAAGCAGCACACCAGGAAGCAGATTGCTTTGCTAACATGAGTGGGCCTTACCCAATCAACTAAAAGCCTAAATAGGTTAAAAATTGTGACCCTTCCATGAATAAAAGGGAAACACTCCTGTCCTAGTACTTGCACTGAAGAACCAGAGGATCTGGCTTTTCCAGATTAGGACATCAGGATTTTCCTGCCTTTGGACTAAATGAAATGTAGGGTCCTCAGAGGTCAAGTCTCCTAATTTACAGACTAGAATTTTCAGTGTTGTCTCTTCTGATACTTAGGGCAGTGGATCTATACTAGAAGTATACTGTGATATTTCATTGTGCTGTCAACTTGAATAAGAAATGCCTAGAGCAGTGATGGTGACCCATTTAGAGAAAAGTGCCCAAACTGCAACCCAAAACCCACTTTTTTATCACCAACTGTCAACACTGCAAGTAATATGAGGTTTTAGTTCAGAAAAAAAAAACCCTCATACATCAATATCTCTTATTTTAAAAGAAAAACGACATATATGCCATGGATTCACTGGCCTAGTGGAATTAGTTTAACACAGTTCTGGGTATGTTTGGTGTCTGAATGATCAATTTACTGAAGAGGGAAGGTCTAACCGGGGTATGGGTGACACCAACCAATAGGCTTGTAGTCTGGATAGAATAAAAGGGAAAAGAAGGAAGATCCTCTTTTGTTTCTTCAAAGGAGCTGCAGTCTTCTCCTTCTTGCCTTGGAAGTCTATCTCCAGGCTGGGATCACACGCTTCAGCCTTCCATCCAGACTCTTTGGCTTTCTGATACATATTCACACCAGGCTCTGCAATGAGCTCCAGGCCTTGGACTTTTCACTAGATCGTCTGCTTCTTCAGTGCGCAGATAGCTCTTTCGTATTCTTACACCTCTACTCCGCAGGCAGCCATTGTAAGCCTATCTTGTAAGTCCTTTGTGTATCTTATGTGTATTTTATACTAAATCTGTTCTTCTAGTGAACCCTAACTGATACATTTATCATCAGCTGTTTTGGGTCCCCAACTTGCCAAGTTCAGATCTTGGAGTTTCTTAGTGTCCAATATTGTGTAAATTAGTTTTTTATTTTAAATCTCACCCTCCATCCCCCCTCCAATATCTAGACATCCATATACCTGTCTGTCATCCTATTAATTCTGTTTCTGTACATTTCTCATAGAAGGAGCATAAAAGCAAAGGTTAGAAACATAGTAGAGGTTTATTATACCTAAGCATGCTCTGAAGAAAACCTCCCTCAAATTCAAATATTCAGTTTATCCTTAGCAATCAGTTCAGATCTGTAAAGCTGAATGCATTTCCTAGATTTCCTAGATTTGACATAAAAATTAATATAGATTGGATTGAGAGAGGAGAACACCCTTCCTTGTGGAATTGGGTAACTCTGAGTTAATTGTGTTATAAGGCTACTTGGGGTTAACTGTGTTATTAAGCAGATATAGGCTAACTAGGTAACTATGCTCTTTAGAGAATGTACCTGAATAACCATGACAACTTCTGTAATCTGTCACCAAAAAATGTGATGGACTCAGAAAGTCCTTCCAGAACCCTTTGCTCTGCCCTTCTCCATTGTTCTGTTTTGTGTAAATCTGGTTTTCTATATTCCCAGGAAAACTCCAAGTGGAATTAAGCCTTATAGAAATAAAAAGAGGTATACAAGGAAAAACAAACATCTATTTGAGGCTGTTGAGACTGACAGGAGTCACTCCCTGAGCCACCTGCATCATTAAAAGCTACTTAAAAAAAAAAGCTGCTTTTGCTCCTATTTTCATGTAGAGTTATTTGTGTCAAGGTCTTCACTGTTTCCTGCTTCAGAATAGCTTAGAACAGATTTGCATCACAATTTTGAAGCTAGTCATCTAAAATCAAGCCATCAGGGGTGCCATGCTCCCTCTAAAGCCTGTAGAAGTGAATGAGAAGAGACGGGCCTGGAGACATCAGAACTTTGCTTCCATTATAACCACAAAGCCATAATCTGCCACTTCTCCTGAAAGCTATATCTCTACTAGTCTCTTGACAGTGTCTGCTTAGGAAAATGAAAGAATTCAGTTTGGGCTTAGGGGAGGGAGATCAGTTATCCTTGAATTGTTTTCAAGTGAGTTTAGTTTGGAATTGGAATATTTTAGAAGAAAAGTAGAGGCATGTATGAGTAAATGAATGTGGTTTTTGTAAGAGATTATAGGAGTGTTAATGCTGACAGAGCAAGTTTAGCATAGGGAAATGCATTACGAAGGTGCTAAAGTTAGGGGTTAAATTTGGAAATCATCTACATAGAATGATCATTGAGGGGATGGGCTCATGCTGATGTACCTCTGGAGAAAGAGAAGTGCTAAGAAACAGTAAAACAAACTGTTACTAACTTGGGACTTGGACTTTGACAGATTTGATGTGAAATTACCACTCCAAAAATTTCTGTGTCATCTTGGGCAAGATACTCAGCAGATATCTTAGCCTCAGTATAATAATTGGTAACATGGATATAGCGTGTAAACTTATTTCAGAGAATTGCAGTTGAAGATTGAATATGAAAATGCATATAAACTGTTGAATAGATGTATGACATTTACTGTGGTCAAGTTCATTATTACCAGTATGAATGGAATAGTTATTGCTCTATGTAAAGTGTATCTCCATTGGATATTCTTGATGACAAAGGAAAAGGAGATATAATGGCCTCCTCCTAAAATTTAAAATGTAGGATCAGGAAATGTACCTAGTCAATGTTAGTATATTCAATGTCTACAGTCAATTCAAGTGAGTGAAATAAAGGAAATCTAATATTAGGCTGAACTAACTGTCAGTCTCCAAAACTGATACTCATGAATGTGGAATGAGCATTTTTTTTTACCTAAATTTTTTAGAGTGAGCAACTCTCAAGGAAGTTGATAGCAAAGTCTGTTTTATTTTATTTTTTGAGTTTATTGGCACATTTTAGGTATACAGTACAGTTACATTCATTATTATGATCTTGTACCTTTACATGATAGCTCTCAGTTCTCATTTTTCCCCTTATCCCTGCCCTCCCTTCACTCTCTCCTCCCCTCCCCATTTACAAACACTTTATTTCCATTTTTAAAAAATTTTCTCATATTTTTTTCTTTTCCCTTTTTACTTTTTCCCCTATTCTTCCCACTTTCCCTACACCTTTAGCAATTTTCTTCCTATTTCAGATGGACAATTATCTCATTAGGATCTTATGTACTATTATACATTTTCACAGGAGAGAAGCTATTTGGTAATTACACATATGTGACATTTATTTCACTTAGAAGTATATCCTAAATAGGTATCCATTTTCCTATGAATGAACCTAATTTCTCATTCTTTATGGCTGAGTAGTAGTCCATTTTATAGAAAAACACATCTTCTTTATTCAGTCTCCAACTGATGGGCAAATGGACCGTTTCCAAGTTTTAGCTATTACAAACTGTGCTGCTATAAACATAGGTGCACATATATCACTGTGATATGATTTTTAAAAATTCTTTTGGAAAGATACCCAGCAGAGGGATGGCTGGGTCAGATGGAACCTCTAGCCCCAGCTCTTTGAGGTATCTCCATATTGATTTCCATATTGGTTGCACCAGTCTGCACTCCCACCAACAGTGGAGAAGGGTTCCTTTCTCCCCTGCCAAAATATGTTATTGGTTGATTTCTTGATAGCAGGCATTTTTTGTGGGGTGAGGTGGAATCTCAGCATTGTTTTCATCTGCATCTTTCTAATGACCAGTGATGTGGAAAATTTTTTCATATATTTACTTGCTGCTTTTACTTCTTTGTCTGAGAAAAATATCTGATCCTTTCAGATGCCCATTTTTGAACTGGGTTTTTATATTTGGGGGGGTGATTGTTTTGAGTTCTTTATATATTCTAGATAATAGTCCTTTGTCTGAGGAGCAGCTGGAAAAATTTTTTCCCACATTGTAGGTTGTCTTTGAGTTCTGTTGATGGTTTCTCTTGCAGTGCAGAAGCTTTTTAATAAGATGAGATCCCAGTTGTTGATTCTTTCTGCTAGTTCCCATGCTACTGAGGATTTGTACATAAAGTCTTTTCCTATGCCAATGTCTTCAACAGTTCTGCCTAACTTATCTTCCAGCAAGTTTACTGTCTCTTTTTAAAAATTTAAATCTTTAATCCACTTGGATTTTAGTTTAGTATGTGGTGAAAGATAAGGGTCTAGTTTTAATCTTTGACAGGTTGAAATCCAGTTTTTCCAATATCATTTATTAAAGAGGCTATCTTGCCTTTAGTGAGGATGGTCGGCTGCTTTGTCAAAGATGAGGTAGCTGAGTACATCTGGAGTTGTTTTTGCATCTTCCAATCTGTTCCATTGATCCTCCAGTCTATTTCCTTGACAGTGCCATGCTATTTTTATCAGAGTGGCTTTGTACTTTAGTATCAAATTGGGAATTGTTATACCCACTGCCATATCTCTGTTGCCTATGATGGCTTTTGCTACTCTAGGTCTCTTCTGGTTCCAAATGAAATTTTGGATTTTGTTGTTGTTGTTGTTGTTCTGTGAGGTATAGTTTTGGAATTTCAATTGGCATTGCCTTGAATCTGTATAGCTGTTTTGGTAGTATGGACATTTTTGCTCTGTTGATTCTTCCTCCCCAGGAACATGGGTTATCTTTCCATTTTTTATATCCTCTTCAATCTCTTTTTTCAGAGTATTGTAGTTTTAGTGTAGAGCTGTTCGCTTCTTTCACTAGTTTGATTCCTAGATACTTCATTTTTTAGATGCTATTGTCAAAGGAATTGTTTCCCTAATTTCTCTCTCAGTGAGTCTGTTATCTGTGTACAAGAAGGCTATTGATTTTTCAATGTTGACCTCATATCCAGCTACTATGCTAAAAGTGTCAATTAAGTTTAGAAGTCTTTTGGTGGAAAGTTTTGGGTCTTCAATGTAGAGTATCATGTCATCAGCAAATAATGACAGTTTAACTTCTTCCTTTCCTATCTTTATTACTTTAATTTACTTCTCTTGTCTAATTGTTGTGACTAATGTTTCCAGAACTGTATGGAAGAGGAGTGGTGATAGTGGATGTCCTTTTCTTGTTCCTGATTTTAACATGAAGGTTTTCAGTTTTTGGCCATTTAATATGATACTGGCTGGTGGTTTTTCACAGATAAGCTTTATTAAGTTGAGAAATAGACCATCTATTCCATTTTTTGCAGGGTTTTTATCATGAATGTGTGTTGAATTTTGTCAAATGCTTTTTCTGCATCTATTGAGAGGATCATATGGTTTTTGTGCTTGACTCTGTTAATATAGTGTATTACATTTATTGATTTACCTATGTTTAATTATCCTTGCATCCCCGGAATAAATCTGACTTGGTCAGATTGTATGATTTTCTTGACAATCGTCTGTATTCTGTTTGCTAGAATTTTATTAAAGATTTTTGCATCTATATCCATTAAGGAGATTGGCCTGTAGTTCTCTTTTTTAGTTGGGTCTTTCCCTGGTTTGGGAATCAAAGTGATACTTGCTTCCAGGAATGAATTTGGAAGTATTGCTTCTCTTTCAGTTTCATTGAAAAGTTTAAAGAGTAGTGGCAGTAGTTCTTCTCTATATATTTTGTAAAATTCAGCAGTGACTCCATCTGGACCGGGATGTCTCTTTGTTGGTAAACTTCTAATTATGTTTTCAATTTTACTGATTGTAATTGGGGTACTTAAAATGTTTTTATCTTCTTCATTCAACATTGACAATTCATGAGTATCTAGAAATCTATCCATTTCTTTTGTGTTTTCCATTTTATTAGACTGTACATTCTCAAAGTAGGTATTAATGATCCTCTGGATTTCTGTTTGATCGGTGGTGACTTCACCTTTTCCATTCCTAATTGCATGGATCTGAGTCTTTACTTTCCTTTTTTTTGATAAGGTTAGCTAAGGGTTTATCAATTTTATTTATTCTTTCAAAAACCAACTCTTTGATTCATTTATTTTTTGTATCATTTTCTTAGTTTCCATTGCATTGATTTCTGCTCTAATCTTTATAATTTCCTCTCTTGTATGAGCTTTGGGTTTTTCTTGCCCTTGTTTTTCTAGGAGTCCACGATTCATCATTAGATTGTTTATTTGAGCTCGATCTGTTTTGCTAGTGTGGGAATTCAATGCTCTGAATTTTCCACATAGAACTGCTTTCATTGTGTCCCATAGATTCCTATATGTTGTATTGACATTATCACTTATTTGTAAAAAATGACTAATTTCTTCTTTAATTTCCTCTGTTAGTCATTGATTGTTCAGGAGAGTGTTGTTCAGTTTCCATGTGTTCGTAAAGTTCCTCTGTTTTGTTATGATATTGATCTCCAGCTTGATTGCACTATTATCTGATAATATCCAGGGGATAACTTTCATTCCTTTGTATTTATTCAAACCTGTTCTATGAGCTAGTATGTGTTATATCTTGGAGAACAACCCAAGTGCAGCCAAACGGAATTTATATTCTGATTTTGTGGGGTCAAACACTCTATAGACATCTTTAAAGTCCATATGTTCAAAAGCTTGGTTCAGTTCTCATATTTTATTGTTAATTTTTTGCCTAGATGATCTCTCTATTTGTGATAGTGGGGTATTTAGATCCCCCACTACAAATGAATTAGTGCTTATTTGATTTTTCATGTTGCTAAATATTTATTTTATATAGATGAGGCATTAATATTTGGTGCATATATATTTATGATTGTCATCTCTTCCTCTTGAATTGTTCCCTTTACAAGGATGTAGTGGCTTTCTTTGTCTTTCTTCATCAGTTTTGGTTAGAAACTTACTTTGTCTGTGAATAGGATTTCTACCCCTGCTTTTTTCTGGGCTCCTGTTGCATGGAGAATTGTTTTCCATCCTTTCACTTTCAGTCTATGGGATTTCTTTTTCTTTCTTTTTTTTTTTTTTTTTTTTTTTT
>NW_022900918.1:17361815-17436311 GCF_012274545.1 Fukomys damarensis
CTGCTAGTCTATTTCTCTTGATTGGTGAATTGAGGCCACTGACATTGATGGTTATAACTGATATGTACTTTTTATTGACATGTTTTTGTTCTTTTGTTGACTCTTTTACTTATTTTCCCTCTCTCTTTAGCTTCTTGCCTTTCCTATTTGATTTGCTCTGTTGGTCCTCATGGTGTTGTGATCTTCATTGTCTTTTTCTAGGATATTATTTAGAATTCCTTGTAGTGCTGGTTTGGTGTTCATGAAGTTTCTCAGGTGTTCTTTGTCATGGAAGTATCTTATTTCCCCCTCGATTTTGAAAGAGAGTTTTGCAGTGTACATCAGTCTAGGTTGGAATTTGTTTTCTTTTAGGACTTGAAACACCTCATTCCAGGCTCTCCTTGACCTTAGGGTTTGTGTTGAAAAGTCTGCTGTGATTCTGATGGGCTTTCCTTTGCATGTGATTTGTTTCTTTTCTCTTAGTGCTTGTAGTATTTTGTTCTTCTGTGGGATTTCTGGGATCTTGATTATTGTATGTCTAGGTGTAGGATTTTTTAAAATAATGGCTAATTGGAGTTTTGTATGCCTCACTTATCTGTATGTAACATTGTTTCCCTGTTTTGGGGAAGTTTTCTGTCATTAATTCTGTGAACAGCTTTTTAAAGTCATTTGTATTTTCCCCTGCTACTTTATGGATTCCTATCAGTCTTGTTTTATGTTATTATTCTTTACATCATCTAGGATTGGTTGGATCAATTTTTTATGATCCCTTACTGATTTTAAGACAACTTTCTTTTCATGGTAACTGAGTGCAATCTTGTCTTCTATATCTGAGAGTCTATCTTTGCATTCTTTTTTTCTACTGTGAACACTTTCAATAGAGTTTTTAGTCTCTTGGATATCTGTTTGAATCTGTTTTATGAATTTCATTTCTTTTATATGTTGGGCATTAATGGTTTCCATTTCTTTCTTATGCTGGGCCTTTGTGGCTTCTATCATGGTCCTAATCTCATCTATTTTTTGTCAGTTTCTGTTCTAGAGTCTCAAATCATGACTTTCATTTTGCTCACCATCTCTATGGTTATTTGGGAAATTATTTCTGTCTTGAATTTTTCTAGAGCCTGATTGATCTGTTTTGTTACTTCCTGTGCTATGAGTTCAGGGTGTACTGCTGGTTCACTATCGGTCTTTTCATCCTCATTTGCCCTACTGTTTTCCATTAGTGAACTGGAAGTTTATCTTTATGTTTTGCTTAACTGTTTTCTTATTTTTATTTTTTGTTGTTGGGTTGTCTTTCATTTAATTTGTGGGTTATTACTTAAATCTTGCTGATATAGTTGTACTTTAGCTTTTCAGTTTCTAATGACTCATAGACAGTCTCATTTCCCTAATATCAGAGAAGGCAACTCATTAAATCAATCACAATCCTTTAGCACAATTGCTACAATCAGCCACACAATAGAATCAAGCACAACTTACAATTTCACCGCTTGTGGTAGTCATCAACCTATCACCTTTAAGCCATGTGAATTAAATTAAAATCAAGAAGCAGCCCAAAATATGTTTGCAATGAATATACACTTCAATATAGCATCTTTTCCATTTAGAATGGAGTCTTAGACTGAGTTAGGAAGAGAGGAGTAGATAAGTAAAATAATTGAAGAAGATTTCAAGTGAAGCCAGAGGACCTAGAATGCCCTTATAATCTTTAGGAAACTGTTGAATTCAGAAGGGAAAGACAGAGTGCAAGAATAAGGACAAGAATATAACCACTTAATAGTAATAGGCGCTCCCTTTTCCTTGGAACTATTGACCCTTGAGTGAGGTAAAATGAAAGAAGAAAAGAACATAAAGAAAAAAGAAAAAAATATAAAAAGAAATCTGAGTTAGGGCAGGAGCACAAACAGAAAGGAAGATGAGGGATAATATGGTGGAGCAAGAGACTGAGTTTGAGACAAAGGACAGAGAAAAGAAAGAATTTGTAGAGTGAAATGAGGAAAAGAAAGCAAAAAATTAATTTGAAGGGCCTCTTTCAGACTATATCTCCACTGTCATAATATACAACATGCACAGCCATGTTCAGAACTAAGTCCTTTGATCTCAGCTAGCCAATGGCAGACCCCTGAGATTCAGAGTGATTTTGGGCTTCACAGCCCAAATTAAATTCCCTGACCTCCTGCAGGGTTGAACTCCAAACAGTTCTACTACCGATTCCCTCTGCCCTTTTTTCAAATATGTTCAAAATTTGAAGTTCAGAAAAATACCCTTTATGACCACCTATGCCTTTGCAGAATGGATCCAAGGACTGGCACAATCAGCAGATGTGTGTGTGTGGGGTGCTTCAGGGGCTCCTACATGACTACCTTCCTTGCTGGAGCTGATGGAGTCACAGGCAGGGGCAGGTGCAGCTACCCAGTCCCACTGACTGGTCCCAAGCAGGCTTCTTTACTGGAGCTGATGGTGGTGCAGGCAGGGGAGGGTGCGGCTACCCAGTCCTGTGGACTGAGCTCAAGCAGACTTCCTTGTAAAGTCTGTTTTAAAAAGTATATCTGTAAACATATTAAAATCTTTCTGAGAAGTTTTAAAAAATTTATTGAGTTCATTGGTACATTTTAGATATACATTATAATCACATTCATCATTAGGAATTTTATCTGATATATATTGGTTCTTATTTTCCCCATTCCCCTGCCCTCCCCTCAATCTGTGCACCTCTTCCCATTTATAAAGCTTTGTTTCAATTATTACTTTTTTCATTTTTTCCATCCCTTCTTTGCTTTCCCCCACCTTTCTCCTTTCCTCCCTTCCTTTCCTTTCCTCCCTTCCTTTTTCCTTTCTCTCCCTTCCTCTTTTAACATTTTCTTCCTCTTTCACAATATCTACTGCGGGGTTTGGTAGTCATTTACAGTCTTGATTTCTCACACCAGTATTTACATGTATGTCCCCTAGTTTTTTCACTTAAGAATATGGCTTCAAGATGCATCCATTTAGCTATAAATGTCTCAAGCTTATGTTTGTGGCTGAGTAGTACTCCACTATATGTAATATGTAATATATATTATATACAATGAATTATTTATATAATACATATATTATATATGCATTATATTATTACTTAAATTATATTATGCAATAACTGTGTATATAAATATATGTAATAATTATGTATATAATATGTGTATGTAATATATAATGCATATATAAATATATACAAATATATACATTGTATTTACACACACATCTTTATCCATTCACCAGTTGATGTGCATTTTGGCTGCTTCCATGATTTAGCTTTTACAAATTGTGCCACTATAAACATGAGTGCACATATATTTCTGAGATATGATGCTTTCAATACTTTTGGGGAGATACCCAGAAGAGGAATAGCTGGATCAAATGGAACCTCTAATCCTAGTTTTTCAGGCATCTCCGCATTAACTTCCACATTGTTTGCTCTAGTCTACGCTCCCACTAACAGTGTAGAATAACTCCTTTTCCCTCCAGCCCTGATAAAATTTATTGGTTGATTTAATTCTTTTTAAAAATTAATTTTATTGTTACAATTTAGGCATAGAATATAATGACATTCAATATTGGAAATTTGTAGCTTTGCATAACATATCTTGGTTCTTATATTACCCCATTCACCTGCCCTCCTGTCAGTACCCTCATTCCCTATTTAAGACTTTTGTTTCAAATTTTTCTTCTCTCATATTAATCCCATTCCCTTCTTTCCTTTCCCCATACCCAACCACTTTAACATTTTGAATATTTATTTCTATTTCACATTATCTGTTATACCCCTTGATCCTTATTTACACTTTCACACACTAGGGAAACTATTTGGTATTTACACATATCTGTTCTATTTATTCCACTTAAGAGTATTACCTAAATGTGCATCCATTTAGCTATAAATGTCTCTAATTTCTAATTTTTTATGGCTGAGTAGTACTCCATTCTATTAAAAAACCCACATTTTCTTTATTCAGTCCGCAATTGATGGGCAATTGGGCTCTATCCAAGTTTTAGCTATTATGAACAGTGTAGCTATGAACATGGGTACATATATATGGCTGTGTTATGGTTCTTTAAATTCTTTTGGAAATATACCCAGCAGAGGAATAGCTGAGTCAAAATGAACCACTAATCCTAGTTCTTTGAGGTATCTCCATACTGATTTCCACAGTGGTTGCACCAGTCTGCACTCCCACAGTGGAAAAGGGTTCCTTTTCCCCACAGCACTGTTAACATTTGTTATTGGATGATTTCATGATAGCAGACATTCTTTCTGGATGAAATGGACTCTCACCATTGTTTTCATTGGCATTTTTCAATTGACTAGTGATATTGAACATTTTTTCACATGTTTACTTGCTATATCTACTTCTTTTTCTGATAAATATCTGTTCATTTCAGATGCCCATTATTGGATTGGGTCTTTAAATTTGGGAGGTCTGATTTTTTAAACATTCTTCATATATATTCTAGTTAGTAGACCTTTGTCTGGGGAACAGCTGGTAAAATTTTCTTTCCCATATCATTGGTTGTCTCTTAGCTCTGATTTTGGTTTCTCTTGCTGTGCAGAAGTTTTAAAATAAGATATGATCCCACTTGTTGATTCTTTGTTCTAGTTCATGCATAACTGAGGTTTTATTCATGAAATCTTTTCCTACAGAAATATCTTCAAGAGTTCTGACTGACCTCTATCCCAGCTGGTTTAGTATTTTTGGGACTGGGGATTTAGCTTAATGCCACCTGCCTCACAAGCACAAGGTCCAGATTTTGATCTCTGGTACCCCCCCAAATCTAGTATTTATGTTTTAATAGATCTTTCATACATTTTAATTTTAGTTTAGTGCATGGTGATAGATATTGGTCTAGATTTAATTTTTGGGAGGTTCAAATCCAGTTTTTCATACACCATTTATTAAATAAGCTATCTTTTCTCAATTAAGGATGGTTGGCTCCTTTGTCAAAGATGAGGTGGCTGAGTACATTTGGAGTTGTTTCTGCATTTCTAGTGTCTCCCAGTAATCTTTGGGTCTCTTTCTTTGCCAGTGCCATGCTGTTTTTATTGCAGTGACTTTGTACTGTTGTTTCAAGTTGGGGATTGTGATATCCCTTTTCATGTCTCTATTGCCTAGAATTGCTTTAGTTATTCTAGGTCTCTTCTTGTTCCAAATGAATTTTTGGATTGTTTTCTCAAGTTCTGTGAAGTATGCTGCAGGGACTGCAATTGGAATTGCCTTCAATCTATACAACAGTCTGGGAAGTATGATCATTTTCAGTATGTTGATGTTTCCTACCCAGGAACACGGAATGATTTTCCATTTTCTGATATCCTCTTCAAGCTCTTTTTTCAGAGTGCTGTAATTTTCAAAGTAGAGGTCTTAGATTTGATGTGTTATATTGATTCCTAGCTATTTCAATGTTTTGGATATTACTGTGAAAGGAATTGTTTGCCTCATTCTCTCTCAGTGAGTCTGATTTTTGAGTACAGAAAAGCTATTGATTTTTGTGTAGTGACCTTTTATCCAGCTAATCTAGAGGAAAAGGGTTCCTTTTCCCCACAGCACTGTTAACATTTGTTATTGGATGATTTCATGATAGCAGACATTCTTTCTGGATGAAATGGACTCTCACCATTGTTTTCATTGGCATTTTTCAATTGACTAGTGATATTGAACATTTTTTCACATGTTTACTTGCTATATCTACTTCTTTTTCTGATAAATATCTGTTCATTTCAGATGCCCATTATTGGATTGGGTCTTTAAATTTGGGAGGTCTGATTTTTTAAACATTCTTCATATATATTCTAGTTAGTAGACCTTTGTCTGGGGAACAGCTGGTAAAATTTTCTTTCCCATATCATTGGTTGTCTCTTAGCTCTGATTTTGGTTTCTCTTGCTGTGCAGAAGTTTTAAAATAAGATATGATCCCACTTGTTGATTCTTTGTTCTAGTTCATGCATAACTGAGGTTTTATTCATGAAATCTTTTCCTACAGAAATATCTTCAAGAGTTCTGACTGACCTCTATCCCAGCTGGTTTAGTATTTTTGGGACTGGGGATTTAGCTTAATGCCACCTGCCTCACAAGCACAAGGTCCAGATTTTGATCTCTGGTACCCCCCCAAATCTAGTATTTATGTTTTAATAGATCTTTCATACATTTTAATTTTAGTTTAGTGCATGGTGATAGATATTGGTCTAGATTTAATTTTTGGGAGGTTCAAATCCAGTTTTTCATACACCATTTATTAAATAAGCTATCTTTTCTCAATTAAGGATGGTTGGCTCCTTTGTCAAAGATGAGGTGGCTGAGTACATTTGGAGTTGTTTCTGCATTTCTAGTGTCTCCCAGTAATCTTTGGGTCTCTTTCTTTGCCAGTGCCATGCTGTTTTTATTGCAGTGACTTTGTACTGTTGTTTCAAGTTGGGGATTGTGATATCCCTTTTCATGTCTCTATTGCCTAGAATTGCTTTAGTTATTCTAGGTCTCTTCTTGTTCCAAATGAATTTTTGGATTGTTTTCTCAAGTTCTGTGAAGTATGCTGCAGGGACTGCAATTGGAATTGCCTTCAATCTATACAACAGTCTGGGAAGTATGATCATTTTCAGTATGTTGATGTTTCCTACCCAGGAACACGGAATGATTTTCCATTTTCTGATATCCTCTTCAAGCTCTTTTTTCAGAGTGCTGTAATTTTCAAAGTAGAGGTCTTAGATTTGATGTGTTATATTGATTCCTAGCTATTTCAATGTTTTGGATATTACTGTGAAAGGAATTGTTTGCCTCATTCTCTCTCAGTGAGTCTGATTTTTGAGTACAGAAAAGCTATTGATTTTTGTGTAGTGACCTTTTATCCAGCTAATCTAGTGATTTTTTTCTCATTAAGTTTATTGGTACTTTTTAGGTAGACAGTACAGTTACATTCAACATTGGGATCTTGTATCTTTATATGATGTATCTTAGTTCTTATTTTTCCCCTGCACCCCTGTTCTACCTTCTCCCCCTCCACCCTTCACTATTTACAAAGATTTTGCTTCAAGTTTTTCCTTTTTTCGTATTTTTTTTATTTTCCCCTGTTTCCTTTCCCCTACTCTTCCCACTTCTACTCCTTTACCCCTTTCTTCCTATATAACATTATTAATTACACAATTTGAACATTATTTACTCTTTTAGTTTTTCACACCAGAGAAACTATTCAGTATTTATACATGTGTTGTCTGCATTTTGTTAAGTATAGAACACATTTGATGAAGTTCTTAAGGTCTTCTATGTAGAATATCATGTCTTCTGCAAATAATGACAATTTAAATTCATTTTTTCCTTTCTTTATTCCTTTTATTTCTTTCTCTTGTCTAATTGCTGTGACTAATGTTTCCAAAACTATATTGTAACAGGAGTGGTAATAGTGGATATCCTTGTCTTTTTGCTGTTTCTATCATAAAGGATTTCAGTTTTTGACCATTTAATATGATGGTATAAATGGCTTCTATCAGGTTGAGATAAAGACCATCTATTCCAATTTTCTGTAGAGTTTTTATCATGAGTATGTGTTAGATTTTGTTAAACACTTTTTTTGAATCTATTGAGATGACCATATGATTTTTGTCCTTGGCTGTATTAATATAGTGTACTACACTTATTGTTTTGCATATGTTCAACCATCCCTGCATCCCTTGGATGAATCCCACTTGGTCAGAATGTATAATTTTCTTGATCATCTTCTGCATCGTGTTTGCCAGTATCTTATTGAGAATTTTTGTATCTATGTTCATTAGGGAGGTTGGCCTATAGTTCTCATTTTTGTGTGGGTCTTTCTGTGCTTTGGAGGTCAAGGTGATGCTTGATTCCAGGAATGAATTTGTGAGTATTGCTTTCCTTTAAATTTTATTGAAACATTTAAACAGTAGTGGAAGTAGTTCTTCTCTAAATGAGTTGTAGAATTTAGCAATGAAGCCATCCAGACCTGGGCTTTTCTTAGTTGGGAAGTTTTTAATTACATTTTCAGTTTTCTTAATTGATACTAGTTGGTTTAGAATTTTTAGATCATTGTTCAACTTTGTTATTTCATATGTATCTAGAAATATGTTCATCTCTCCAGCGTTTACCATCTTATTGCCATATAGGTTCTCAAAGTAGGTATTGATGATCCTCTGGATTTCTACTGCTTTTGTTGTATTTTCACCTGTTTCATTCTTAATTGCATGGTTTAGCCTATTCTTTTCCTTTTTTGATAAGCTTGGCTAAGAGTTTGTCAATTTTGTTTATATTTCCATAAAACCAACTCTTTGTGTAATTCATTATTTTGTATTCTTCTCTTAGCCTTGAATGCATTGATTTGTGCTCTGAGATTTATAATTTCCTCCCTTGTATGAGCTTTTTTTTTCTGCTCTTGTTTTTCTAGAGGCTTGAAGTTCATTAATAGTTTCTTTATTTGGGCTTGCTCTGTTTTCCTGATACTAATATTCACTGCTATGAATTTCCCTCATAAGACTGCTTTCTTTGTGTCCCATAGATTCCAGTATTTTGTATTGGGATAGGCATTTAATTGTATGCTCTCTGATTTCTTTAATTTCCTCTTTTACCCATTGGTTGTTCATGAGTGTGTTGTTCAGCGTTTATGAAATTCTTGTGTTTTCTTTGGCTATTGATCTCAAATATCCTAGCACTGTGATGTTATAATACATAGGTGTGAGCTTCAATTCCTTTGCAGTTACTTAAACATGTTATTTGAACAAGTATGTGGTCTTCTTTGGAGAAAAATCTATATACAGCTGAAAAGAATGTGTATTCTGCTTTTGTAAGCAACTATACACTCTGTAAACTACTGTTCAGTCCATTTGTTGGAGAGTTTGTTTTCAGTTATAGTATTTCTTTGTACTTCGTCTATTTGATCTATTTGTGATAGTGGTGATTAAGGTTCCTCACTACTATCCTTTTAATGCTTATTTGATTTTAATGTCCATTAGTATTTGTCCATTAGTATTCAATGAATATATACTTACGATAGGCATCACTTCCTCTTGGATTGGTTCCTTTACAAGTATGTAGCAGCCTTCTTTGTCTCAGTTAATTAGTGTTGGTTTGAAATCCATTTGTCCAGAAAATAAGGTAGCTTCCTCTGCTTTTTTTTTATTCCTGTCACATAGAGTATTGTTTTCCACTCTTTAACTTTCAGTTTATGTTTCTTTTTTAATTAAGTTTCTTTTTTCTATTCAGTATCTTGTTGGATTTTGCTTCTTGACCCATTACCAGTCTATTTCTTTTGATTGGTGCACTGAGACCATTAACAATGATGGTTATAACACACACACACACACACACACACACACACACACACACACAGAGGCAGATAGATAGATAGATGGATAGATAGATAGATAGATGATAGATAGATATCCTTGTCATGACATTTTTCTGTTTTTGGATTATTCCCCTTTGCATTAAATTTCTTGTCTTGCCTGATTGACTCATTCTTCTGGGCATTGTGGGGTTGTCGCACTCGTCTTTTTTAAAGATATTGTTTAAAATTCTTTAAAGTGCTGGTTTGGTATCCATGAAATTCTTCAGGTATTTTTTGTCATGAAAGTATCTTATTTTTATATCAATTTTGACAGGTATTTTTTCAGAGTACATCTATCTGGATTGAAGGTTGTTTTCTTTTAGGGCTTGAAACACTTTACTCCAGGTTCTTCTTGACATGAGGATTTGTGTTGAGAAGTCTGCTATGATTCTGATGAGATTTCTTTTGTATGTAATTTGTTTATTTTGAACTGCTTGTTGTATTTTGTCCTTCTATTTGGTTTCTGAAATCTTGACTATTACATGCCTATGTGTAGATTTTTTTTATCATGACTCATTGGTGCCCTATACTCTTCACTTATCTGTGTGCCAAATTCTTTTCCCCTGCTTCGGTAGTTTCCTACCATTACTTCTTTGAACAAGTTTTTAATGTCATTGGAACTCTCATATCTTCATTGAGTCCTATCAGTCTTATAATATTCTTCTTTACATCATCCTGTAGCTGCTGCATTGATTTATTATGGTGCCTTGCTGTTTTAGACCTGCATGCACCTGTGGTGTTCTAGTCCACACAGGCTTCTCTGGTTGATTTCTTGATAGCAGCCATTCTTTGTGGAGTAAGATGAAATCTCAAAATTGCTTTCATCTGCATCTCTTGAATTACCATAGATATTGAATATTTTTACACGTATTTATTTGCTACTTCTTATTCTTTGAGAAATGTCTATTTATTTCAGATGCCCATTTTTAGATTGGTCTTTCATTTTTTTATTAAATTTATTGGTACATTTTGGAAGCCTGATTTAAAAAAAATACTTAATATATTTTAGATAGTAATCCTTTGTTTGAGGAAGAGCTGGTAAATTTTCTTTCCCACATTGTAGATTTTTCTCTTCAATCTGTTGGTAGTTTCTGTTGCTGTGAAAAACCTGTTTAAGGAGATGAGATCCTGGGTGTTGATTCTTAGTGCTAGTACCCATGCTTTGTGGCTTTGTTCATAACGTCTTCTCCTATGCCTGTATCTGCAAGTGTCCTATTTAACCTATATTTCTGAAGGTTTAGTGTTCAAGTTTTAATATTTAGATCTTTGATCAATTTTGATTTTAATTCAGTGCATGGTGAAAGATGTGAGTCTAGTTTTAATCTTTGGCAAGTGGAAACATAGTTTTTCCAGAACCATTTATTCCAGTGAGTTTGTCTGGCTCCTTTGTCAAAGATGAGGTAGCTGAGTATGTCTGAAGTTATTTATGGATCTTCTAATCTGTTCTGTTGATTCCTTAGGTCTGTTTCTTTACTGCTACCATGCTGTTTTTTGACAATAGCTTTGTAATATAGTTTCAAGTTGGATGGTTGTGATATTCCCTGATTTGTCTTTGTTGCCTAGATTGCTTTTGTTATTCTTGATCTCTTTTGTTCCAAATTAATTTTAGGATTATTTTCTATAGTTCTGTGTGAGATATACTGTTGGAATTTCAATTGGGATTGCAATATGCCACTTTGGAAGTACAGCCAATTTCACTATGTTGGTTCTTCCTACCCAAGAACAAGGGATATCTTTCCATTTTCTGATAATCTTTTAAAGTCCTACAGTTTTCAGTATGAAAGTCTTTTATTTCCTTCATGAGATTGATTCCTAGGTATTTCTATTTTTTGATACTATTGTGAAAGGTGTTATTTCCACAATTCCTCTCTCAGTGAGTCTATTATTTGTATACAGGAAGGCTATTAAATTTTGAGTCTTGACCTTGTATCCAGCTATACTATTGAATTTGTTTATTAAGTCTAGAAGTCTTTTGGATGGTATTTCTTGGGTCTTCTTTGTAGAGTATCATGTCATCCTAAATTAATGAAAATATAAATTCTTCCTTTCCTATCCTTTTAAAAAAATTATTTCTGTTGTATAATTTCTGTGGGTAAGTTTTCCAAAACTATATTGAACCTGATTGGTAACAGTGAACAGCCTTATTTCATTCCTGATATTACAGTGAAAGTTTTCAGGGTTTGCTCATTTAGTATGATATTGGCTGTTGGTTTTTTTATAGATGGCTTTTATCAGATTGAGATAAAAACCATTTATTCTAGGTTTCTATAGGGTTTATTTTATCACGATTTTGTCAAAGACTTTTTATTCATATATTGAGATGATTACGTGATTTTTTGCCTTGACTTTGTTAATATAGTGTATTAAATTTATTTTTACATATGTTGAACCATCCTTGCATCTCTGGATTAGATCCCACTTAGTCAGGTTTTATGATCTTGATCACCTGTATTTTTCTTGGCCATATCTTAGTGAAGATTTTTGCATCTAAATTCATTAAGGAGATTGGCTTATAGTTCTCTTTTTTGGCTGGGTCTTTCTCTGATTTTGGAATCAAGGTAATGCCTGATTACAATAATGAATGGGAATATCACTTCCCTTTCACTTTCATTAAAATTTTGAGAAGTAGCAGGGGCACTAACTCTTCACTAAATTTCTTGTAGAATTAAGCAGTGAAGTCATCAGGACTTGTGCTTGTCTTTGTTGCTAAATTTTTAATTATGTTTCTAATTTCATTGATTGATATTGAGTTGTTGAGAATTTTTAAATATTGGTTCAACTTTGGTAGTTTATAGTTATCTAGAAATCTGACAATTTCTTCTGTTTTCCATCTTATTGGACTACAAGTTTTCAAAATAGGTGTTGATGATCTTCTAGATTTCTGCTGGATCTGCTGTAATTTCATTCTTTTCATTCCTGATTGCATGGATTTGAGCCTTTTCTTTGGTTTTTTGATAAGGTTGACTAAGGATGTGTCAATTTTATTTATTCTTTTGAAGAACCAATTCTTTGATTTGTTGATTTATTGTGTCATTCTTAGTTTCCATTGCATTAATTTCTTCTCTGTTCTTTAAAATATATTCTTGTGTGAACTTTTGTTTTGTCATACTCTTGTCTTCTATGATGTTGAGATTCTGCATTAAGTTGTTTATGAGAAGTCACTCTCTTCCTAATACAGGCTTCAATGATCGGAATTTTCCTCATAGGGCTACTTTCATTGCATCCCATAAATTCTGGTATTTTTTTTGGCATTTTCATTTAGTTTTAAAAACTGTCTAATTTCTTCTTTAATTTCCTCTGTTAATCATTGGTTGTTCATGATGGTATTATTTGCTTTCTACATGTCTGTGAAGTTTTGTGGTTTCTTTTGCTATTTATTTCCAATTTCATTGTGCTATCATCGGACAATATACAGGGAATAACTTCAATTTCTTTGCATTTACTTAAGCATGTTCTAAGAACTAGCATGTGGTCTATTTGGAGAATGATCCATGTGCAGCTCAGTAAAATGTGTATTCTGATTTTGTGGGGTAAAATACTCTGTAAACATTAATTAATTCCATTTGTTTAAAAGTTTGGTTCAGTTCTAGTAATTCATTGTTTATTTTTTGTCTAGTTTATCTGTCTCTTTCTTACAGTGAGGTATTATAGTCTCCCACTAGTACTGTGTTATTGCTTATTTGGTTTTTCATATCTATTAATATTTGTTTTATTTAGCTGGGTGCACTAGTTTTTGATGCATATGCATTTATGACTCCTATTTTTTTCTTGAATCTTTCTTTGTCTTTCTTAATTAGTTTTGGTTTGAAATCCACTTTGTAAATAGGATAGCTACTCCTCATTTTTTCTGGATTTCATTATAAAGGAGTACTGTTTTCCTTCCTTTGACTTTTAGTCTATAAATTTCTTTTTGAATTAAGTGTTTATTATATATAATTTGGATCTTGCTTCTTGATCTATTCTGCAAATCTATTTCTTTTGATTGGTGACTTGAGGCCATTGACATTGATGGTTATAACTGACATATACTGACTTATCGTTGTTATGATACTTTGCTGCTTTTGGCTCTTTTATTTTTTATTGTTTACCCCTTTCTGTTTAATTTCTTGCCTTGCCAAATGGCTTCATTCTGTTGGGCTTCATGGAACTATAACTCTTTTTGTTTCTTTTTCTGGGATATTAGAATTTTTTTGAGTGCTGGTTTGGTATTCATGAAGTTCCTCATGTGTTCTTTGTTGTGAAAACATCTTATTTTGCCATTGATTTTGAAAGATGGTTTTGTACGGTACATCAATCTGGGTTGGACGTTGTTTTCTTTTAGGGCTCATAATACTTCACTCCAGGCTCTTTCTGACTTAAAGGTTTGTGTGGAGAGATCTACTGTGATTCTTTTGGGCTTTCTTTTTTATGTGCTTTGTTTCTTTTTTCTAACTGCTTTTAATACGCTGTTCTTCTATTGGGTTTCTGGAATCTTGTCTATTATATGCCTAGGTGTACCCTTTTTTAAAATCATGGCTAGTTGGAGTCCTATATGCCTCATTTAGCGGTATGTCAAGTTGTTTTCCTCTGCTCAGGAAGTTTTCTGTCATTAATTCTGTGAGTTTTTTAATGTCATTTGCACCATTTCCTGCTTTTTTCTTTGACACCAATCAGTCTTATGTTATTCTTCTTTACATCATCCAGCAGTTGCTGGATTGCTTTTTTGTGGTCCCTTGTTCTTTTTAAGAAATTATTATTTTCCTGGTGGCTAATCACAATCCTGTCTTATATATCTAATATTCTGTCCTTACATTGGCTCATTCTGCTGTATTTACTTTCAACTGAGATTTTTTTAATTGTCTGGATATGCTTTTGAATTTACTTCATAGATTTAATTTCTTTTCTATTATTGGTTTTCATGGATTCTGTCATATTCTTGAGCTCCTCTATTTTTTAAAAATCTATGTATGCTGTAGAGTTATTAATCATGTCTTAAACTATTGTCACTATCCCTGTTATTACCTGAGAATTTTTTTATTATTTCATTTTTTTCCAGTGTCTCTTTCATTATCAGTTCAGGGAGTCCAGGTTGTTGAATTTTGAATTATTCCATCTCATTTCCTCCTGGATTTGTCTTTGGTGATCTGGAAGTCTGAGTTTGCATTTTGTTGGGGGGTCTTTTCATTTCTTTTGTTGTTGATGTTTTTGTTTTAATTCCTGGGTTGCTGCTTATAAATTGCTTATTACTTGTAAATTGCTGGAGTATCTTCATTGCTAGTATTTAGGACCTTTATGAAATGGCCACTTCTCACATTTTCTTCCAGTTATAGTTGGGCTTTGGATTTTGAGTCTATAATGCCTCTTAGGCAATCTCAGTCTTGGTGTACCAGGAAGGAAAACTGACTAGAATACTGACTTGGCCAAAGTAATACAATCAACATCAACAATAGCATCAAACACAATGTAGAAAATGTATGAATATTCACTTTGCCTTTTGATCACACTGAATATTCAGTATTATATATTTCAATATATCAGCCTTGTCTAGCTTAAGAAAAATCATTTCCTTAGGATAAAATTAAGTTCTTTTTATGTCTAATTTTGAAACATAATTCTTTTTTTCCCTTAAGTTCTATTCTTGGTACATTTTAGGTCTACAATACATTGACATTTATTTTTGGGAGCTTGTACATTTACATGATTATCTTGGTTCTTATTTTTCCCAATTCCCCCACCCTCCCTTCAACTGCTCCACCCTTTACTATTTACAAAGACTTTATTTTCATTTTTTCCTTTTATCATATTTATTTCTTTCCCTTCTTTACTTTCCCCTACCACTCCCATTTCCCTTACCCCTTTGGATCTTTTCTTCCATTTTCACATTATCAGTTATTCATTTTGATTCTTGTTTACACTTTCAGTTGTTTACATCACAGAAACTATTCTCCATTTACACATGTGTGTCTCATTTATTTCACTTGAGTATGGTCATGGGACCGGGCATTTAACTCAGCTTTCTGTGGCCTGACTTGCAAGTGCAAGGACCTGAGTTCAATCCCCAGTTCCAAAAATAAATAAATAAACAAACAAACAAATAAATAAATAAAATAAAAGAGTATGGAATCACTGGGTATCCTTTTAGCTATAACTGTCTCTTGTTTCTCATTCTTTATGGTTGAGTAGTACTACATTTTATTTTAAAAAGCTTACATTTTCTTTCTCTAGTCTCCAGTTGATGGACAAGGGCTGTTTTTATTCCAGTGACTTTATAGTGTAGTTTCAGATTGGGGATTGTGATATTCCTTTTTGTGTCTCTGTTGCATAGAATTGCTTTAGTCATTCTAGGTCTCCTCTGGTTCCAAATCAATTTCTGGATTGTTTTCTCAAGTTCTGTGAAGTATGCTGCTGGGATTCCAATTGGGATTGCATTGAATCTATATAGCAGTTTTGGAAGTATAACCATTTTTACTATATTCATTCTTCCTACCCAGGAACAGGGGATATCTTTCCATTTTCTTATATCTTCTTTGATCTTTTTATTCTGAGTATTGTAGTTTTCAATGTAGAGGTCTTTTGCTTTCTTCATTAGATCAATTCCTAGATATGTAATTTTTTTAGGAGGTGATATTGTAAAAGGAATTCTTTCACTAATTTCTATCTTGGTGAGTCTGTTATTTGTGCACCAGAAAGCTACTGAGGGTTAGGGATATAGCTCAGTGGTTCTGCTGCCTGTTTCCCACAAGAACACTTTACACTATTTCACTTAACCATGGTTTTCTATTAGCATCTTAAGAGAGATCAACAAGAATGCAAGGCAGTAACTTATAGACAGAGTGTAAACATCCCTACATATCCTTTACTTCTTTATGAGTGGATTAAATGAATTGTGGATCAAAAATACTTGAAAAATCAGTAAATTCACTCTCCACATCTATCCTTTACCATAGTACCAGGGTGAATTTCAACACTTAAAATTTTTCACTTCACTCCCTTTTAATTTTTATTATTACCAATAAGAAGTACACTATTATTCTTATCCTTATCCCTATATATCCTTGTTCCTATAATTTTATTTTTATCAAAACCAGGGTGGTAAAAATCAATTCTGTCATAATCTTAGAAAAATATCTCCATGATGTCATACAGATATGCCTGTGAAAAACATATTTTGGCCTAGAGTAATAGTACCTTCTGAATTTCTAGTATGCATATAGTTTTAATCTTGAACAATTAGAAAATATTTCATTTTTATATTGAAAAATAAACTTTTGTTAGCTGTAGAAAAATAAAAGTGCATCAATATTAATGCAGCAGTTCAAATAACATTAATACGCACCATTACTTATTTAATTCATGCCAACAATATATTTAAAGGCCATAAATTCAGAACTGACCAAGCAAATGATTTAGAAAATAGCATCCAATCTGGATTTGAGCAGATAAGAAAATATTACCTGAGCTATTTCTGGTTACATACTTCAATTTTTCTACAATCTATTAGCAAGATAGTAGTTAATAGAATTATGACAGAATTTGTATATATCATTTAGTTTCATGCATTTATATTACTTCTAAGTAATAATTTATCTACATTGATTAGTCTAACCTCTATATATACAATCAAGAAAATTAAGAACTATATCAAGTCATTACTTAAGAAATTATACAATTTTAGTGGTCTTTTTTTTTTGGACATTTTAGTCATTCACTGATGCACAGATAGAAAATGAGAGAAACATGTTTCTTACAAAATAGTTTCTGAATGGTGCCTCCTAGCAATTTGGTGTATTTTATATAGATAAAGAGATCTCAGTGTTTTTAATTCACAAAGAGAAATCCTCCACCTATCTTCTACTACAGAGAGCCCAAGCATCTTGAATGATTTTTGTTTATTCTCAGCCATAATTCTTAAGGGATTACTAATTAACACAACCTGTATGAATCATGTCATAGGTAGATGTCTTTGTCTGTTATGCCATTTGTTATTAAAATATTCTGAACGAAGAATGACAGGAGGATGGTGACAATGTTGAGCACAACAGTGATGATGATTTCAAAAGGAGTGGGGGAGGGGAGGAAGAAAGTGAAGGTGATAATGGAGAAGAAAAGGAAATGTGGGATATAGCTGTAGAGATATTTATGGATTGTTTTTTATGAGGTAGGTTCAAATATGTACTATGAAAGCTATGGCATTACTATCATTACTAAATGAATGTTATGTGGTATTTGTTTAACAAAATGAGATAATGGATCTCAATTTTTGATCCTTCCAATTCAAAGGGAAAAGTTTACTAGAATTATAAGCTTTTGGAAAAATAAACAAGTGTGGAAAGCTCCCTTTGCAAAAACAAATCAATAATTAGGCACAGCTTATTTGCACAAAGAATTTCTAGGCATCTGCAAATACATTTTCTTTCCATGACAGGGAATAGAATGAAAATGTAAAATAATACTGATACTTCACTAATGCTCATTTTACTTCATTTTCAGAACAATACACACCTAGGTTTTTGAAATTTATTACAATGAATAAAAATGTGCTACATTTACATCATAGTCACACTTGAAATACTACAAGTGTTAACACTAAAAACAAGAGAAATATCTCATTATTTTGTTAGTAGGCCTTACAAAATTTGAAATTAAGAATTAATAAATTAACAGTACAGCCTACTAAGTATGATATTATTTGAAAATAGTATTGTTTAAAATTTTAAAGTGTATAGAGCAAGCCATTATATTTTATCATTTTATAAATAAATGGGTTTGTTATGAACAGAATATCCAAAGTGGTATATATAACCTCTAAAATCCAAAAACACATATCTAAGGTAGAGTTTTAAAATCCAGTGTACATTTCTTCATCTTGAGTTAACTAACTTACAGTTCTCAACACTAGCAGCTTTACATAGATGTTAAGGTCCAGAATTTATCTCACTACTCTGAGGAATTAGTTGAATTTACTAGGTATACACAGCAAATATTTTAAAAGGAGATATCTGAGATCCAATTAAGAAATCTTTTGCCACAAATCACTCTTTAAAGAAAGGTATTTTCTTCCTTAAATAGTTCTAATACTGTATTACCAAGAAGGAAATGGACTCTATTTTCAAACTTTATCTTGTGACTACTATTAAAAGACTTCACATTCGCTTCCCTTACAGTCCACAGATAGATATGTTAGCTGTTGTGTAGAAATGATGAAAGTGTTAAAGTTATTATCCTAGAGTTTATTTTCTTCAGGGTGAAAAGAAGAAGTATGTAATTTGGCAGAAAGAAATGTAATAGTTTTTGTACAAATATTTTAGTGATGTGCAAAATGAAAAGCACTACAAATTTCAAATGATGCGTTATGCTGTTCTAAATGTGGGAGGTAAGAGTATCTGGGGAAAAAAAATTGTCTGTGGAGGATGGGTGGGTCTGAATGACCAGGAAGTTTTTCCAAAAAATTAAGGAACAGAGGGAGTTGCATTTGAAGCATAACTTAGGTCAGAACATGCATGCAAAAAATTCACAATTTTTCTAGTTTTTATTTTTCTGACTCATTCCTCATGTTTGTTTTTTTGGTGACATTTTTCTTTTGCATGTCTCTATTGACCTTTCACTTGACTGTTTTTATTTAAATTTATGTCTTTAATTATTTAGTTACATAACTTTTTCAAAATAAAAATACAAACTGAAGTGCCTTCTTTTTACCCATATTGAACAGCTATTACTCTTTGAGAGGTTCAAATGGCAGACCATTATAGCCTGGACTAGATAGAACACCTAATCTTCATCTGGACCTCACACAAAATTGGCTGACTTTAGGGTGAACTTGATAAATGGGTCTGTTAAGAAAAGTATACACAAGTGTTAGTTTTCAAATTCAAAGAGACATATCTAGGATGGAATTTTCCAACAAACACTTTTTTTCCATTTTTGAAATCCCTAATTAACAAATCTAAACTAATGAACACTTACAATTATACAAAGATATTAAGGTCTAAGACTGATCTGCTCATAGTAGAACTTGCCAGACACTCAGATAACTGGTAATTCTGATTCAACAGGTCCTATCACCCACCATGATCTTCTTGATGAGGTAGGTGTGATACTGATATGTTCTAGAGTCTATAATGATGTGAAGCTGGGATAAAAAGCTAATTACACTTATAATAAGTCTGGCACATGCCAAGAAAGTCATCATCTCTGCTAGCCAGCAGGAAATCTGAGAATATAGTAAGGACCCCAACCCTTGAATCTTTTAAAGTTTGGATAATGGCATTATTTATTCTCCAAAGACAATAAAAATGCTTTTAGTTTACTATGTATTTTTAAATATAGCATAAATTTAGGAACTATCAGTAATTTTTAATATCAACATTGTTCTGAATCTATGACTGGTAGAGTCAATATGAAGATTATACCAATTTATTATGCCTGGTTTTAAAATAATAGTTTCAGAGAAATTATATTTCTGACCAATATATATATGTGCATATATATATGCATGTATATATACAATAATGTAACAAACTTGATTTTTTCTTCTACCCCCAAAATAAGTAAGCACACAAAATATATGAAAATGCTTTTTAGATTATTAAATATCAGACAACAAAGAATGGTAATAATTTCTAGAGAGAAAGGACACAAATGAGGTGAGCAGTATCATTGCCTAAGTGAGACTTGAGAGAATTCCCAGTCTAAGAACAAAAAGTAAAAACCTGGAAAAACAGCACATTTTCTGAGTTGAGGAGACAAAATTAGCAGTTCAGGAAGAAAAATATATACAGAGTTCTCAAGAATAACATATTAGGACTCTGGGGATTTAGCTCAGTGGCACCACACTTGCCTCACAAGCACAAGGTTCTGAGCTCAATCAGCAACAAAACAAAATAAAAAACCAAGATAGTGAAGACAAGAGAGCTGTACAGGGAACAAATTCTAGAAATCTTTATACATATCCCTCAGGTATTCTTCAGAATACTGATCAGTGCAAATTGGGGATGTACCATCTGCAAGGATTAGAACGAAGACCACCTTCGTTCCACCTTGAGTTTGAGTTTAGGAATAAAGCTTATTTCCACCAAACTGGGCGTGGTGGCTCACATCTGTAATCCCAGCACTTGGAAGGTTGAGGCAGGAGGATCGCTTTGAGTTCAAGACCAACCTGGGCTTCATAGTGAGTTCCATTTCAGTCTCAGCTACACAGTTAGACCCTGTCTCAAAACAAACAAACAAACAAAACAACAACAACAACAATAAAACCCCAACAACAAAAAACTATTTCCACCAGCTGTACTTGAAGCCCTCTAATTCAATGGATATTTGCTAATAGAATTAGAAGAATTCTGCCTCATAGTGGAGAATAATTAGACCTTGATTAAACATTGCTCCAGCAACACCTAAGAAATTTTAAGGTTAAAAGTATCAGCTGGGAATTTAGCTCAGTGGTTCTGCCGCCTGCCTCACAAGTGCAAGGTCCTGAGTTCGATCCCCGGTACAAAAAAAAAAAAAAAAGAAAGAAAAAAAGTATTTGTAAATGGAAAGGGGATGAGAGGGTGTAGAGAGGGCAGGGCCAAGGGGAAATATGAGAACCAAGACCTGTCATGTGAAGGTACAGGATCCCAGTAATGAATGCAACTGTATTGTATACCTACATTGTACCAATAAACTCAATAAAAAGAAAAAAGTCCAAGATAAAAAAGTACCAAATTATTTCTTTGTAATATAAATAGGATCTAGAGCAGAGTTTGTGTGAATAAGATTACAAAAATAGCCAACACACCAGGTAAAATCCACAGTGTCTGGCATCCCACAAAAATTATCAGGCAAGTAAACAGGAAGGAAAATGCAGCCCATAATGAGGACAAAAGTAAATCAATTGCAACTGATCCAGATATTAGAATTGGCAAGCAAGAACTCTAAAACAGTTATTATGTATTCCATATGTTCAAAAAGCAGAGGAAAAACTATCATAATTAAAAAAAAGATATAAAAATATAGCCAAAAATCTACAAGGAGAAATCTGAATATCCAAGATGAATAAACACTGTGTGCTCTAAGCATCAGACTATACATCGTGGAAGTCAAAATTAGTGAGCTTGAAGATAAAAAGCAGAAATCATCTAGAAAGAAAAATTCAAGAAAGATGTACAACTTTAAAAGTGAACACACTGTCAGTTACCTAATAACTTCAAAAATCGAATTTAATTGTAACTGGAGGCATGGAGGTTGGCAAGGATGTAGGGGAATGGAGAGTGTCCAAAAAAACTAATTAAATAGATAATGATAATGAAAATTTCTAAATTTTCTGAAATAAATAAATCTGCAATTGCAAAAATGCTAAATGTATCCATAACCTAAATATTGTGAGTACAATAGTAATGTATATTGTAGTCATATATATTTTTCACCAAAATAGTGAAAAAACACACATTAAGCCCAGGAGAGTATACATAAGTAGAGCTGACTTCTTGCTGGAAATGTTATACTTCATTATATTCCAGCAATACTTAAGCAATATATATTTTGCAATGTAATATATTTCATATGGGTAAAAGAGTTGCTGCATCAATGCTAATGTGATGCTAAATATTTATACAGCTTGTATCAGAGCTCTGAAGAAATGAACCTACAATCAGACTGTCAAGGAGAAAACAGATTTTAATACACAACTCAATAAAAGAGGACGGAAAAACAGTAAGCATGTATAGGACTTGAGCAATAGTATTAAGCAAATTAAGTAAAAACAATAGAATACTTTATCCCAAAACAAAAGAATCCAAATTCCAAATCTCCCTGGAAAATAACCTACCTTTTAGATCCCAAAACGATTCTTAATATATTTTAAATGTGTTAAATCAGAAAATGCTCATTTTCTGAGCAAAACAAAACTAGGAATTAGTAACAGAAGACCTCTAGAAAATTTCTATTTGAAAATTCTAAAACATAGTCCTTTTTATAATATAGGTTTTAGTGCTATAAATTTTTCTTTAGTATCATAAAAAGGAAAGTATGAAATTAAGAAAATTCCGAAACAGAATGGCTTTATTGGTGTTTTAAAACAAACAGCTAGGAAGGCATAATATCAATACTACATTAACATTTCCAGTGATTAGAAGAAAAAATACTTCTCACCTTATTCTGTGCAGTTAGTAATGATGCACTATTTAAACCAGACATCAAGAATAAAGGAAATGCAAAAAAAAGTCTGAAAAGATAGATTACACAAACTTTCCACAAAATTTTACAAATGAATCCATAAATATATAAAAGTTATAATACATCATGATGAAGTAGTGTTTATCCCAGAAAAGCATGCAAGGTGTTCAATTTTCAAACAATCAAATGATATGATTCATATTAACAAAAAACATAATAATTTATATCTATCTCAACTGATCGGGATAAGCTTTTCAACAGTATTAAATATATATTTCTTATTAAACTTCCTTAGCAAAATAACAGACTCATTCTCAATTTCATAAAGAGTATCTTTGAAAAGCTTATATCTACCTCCATATTTAAGAACTATAATTTGTTTAAAGATAGTATGATAACTCATGTCAGAAATCCTATGGAATCTATGGAAAAAAGTTACTATAATTAATACATAAATTTAATAAACTTACTAGCTGCAAGAGTAATATAAAATTAAATATTTATTCATATAGCAACATTCAATTTAGAAAATTATATTTATTTTTTTACAATAAAAGAAAATAAGACAAATAGAAAAAATTAAGATCTATGCCATGAGAACTACAAGACATTGAAAAGAGAAAATGAAGCAAACATGAAGAGAGATACTAAATTTATAGTTTGGAGCATTCAATATTGTTAAAATGTCAGTTCTCCAATTGCTTTTATACATTCAGTTTCACTCACAATTCCTGCAGGGCTTTTGTTGCACTTGAAAAGCATATTGTAAAACTAATATAATCATTTAACATATGGGGAAGTAGAATTGCTAAAACAACTTTTAAAATGACAGTTGAAAAACTAATACTTCTGACTCCCAAATTTACTGAGAGATGACATTAATAGAGACAGCTGTGTCAGTGTATTGGAACAAGGAATCTCCGATGAGACACATTTGACATAGATAGTCTTACATGACAAGTGATTTTTCACAAAAATGCGGAGATTTTTCACCACAGAAAAAATTTAAAATAATATGGAATAATTGAATATGTAAAAATTGATTTAGATACTTATATGAAATGAAAAGCACATAAAATAGATGATAGAGTTTAATGAACCACCTAAATTCATAAAATCTCAACAGGAAAATATGAAGAATATTTCTTAGTTTTGAGAGATCTCAAATGTGTCAGGAGTACATCTATTAAAGAATAATGATAAGTTGTGATTCATCAAATGATAAATATATGCTCTTTAAATATAGATTGCTAATGAAAAGATAAGCCACAGACAATGATAACATTTTTGAAAATCACAATAAAATATATATACTCAGATTATAAAACTTGATAGCTTATAAACAAGCCACTTTTATAGAGGGCAAATTACTGAATAAACATTTTGCAAAATAATGAATGATATGTAGATGACGAGCAGATAAAAGGTTGCACAGCATTACTTATTTATGAAATGCAATTTAAAACACCATTATGATACTCCTACATGCTTATTAGATGGTCATTTCATCAAGCCGCATCCCGGGACTTCAGAGAACAACTGTAAAATAATGTTTCAAAGATACTTGAACTTCCTTTACATCTATTCTTATGTTTTTATAAAATTGTGTGTCTTTTTTTCCAAGTTTGTTTGTCCTTTCCTCTGGGAAAAGGTTGGATTGAATATGTAGAAGCAAGTGTAGTGCGATAGCTGAAACATAAGCAAGATTGTTTTGCCCTTTCAATATTAATGCTCTATACATAATCCTTATGGAAACTTAAAAGTAGACAAGGACAACTTCATCAGCAGAGGACTGGTAGTTACTTCTACTGGCAGGAGAAGTTCATTAGTGTAGTGGTTGTGAGAGTGTGATATAATTTTATGATTATTCTAAATGCTGCTTACTTTTTTCCCATTTCCTAATTTCAGCTGATATATTTCATTTATTACTAAGCGCTTTTCCAACTCAGTTTTCTTCCTCCATCCTTCATCTGAGATTGGTAAATGATTAACAGGATTATAATCCTGAATTATAGTTTTGATTTTTCTGTTCTCATCATTAGGTTCCACAACTCAGGTTTTCAGAAGGAAACTCATACTACACTGCTAGAATTTTATAATCAACCTTTCATTTAATATAAGAGCTATTTAGTCAAGACTTAATGAGCACAAGAGACTATAGGTACTGCTCTGCCTTGCTGTTGCTGAAACTGCTGATATCCTTTTCTTTAATAATAGTTTAATTTCCATTGTGCTCGGGTCCCTCCATAACATATAAATAATCCTATAATTCAATGTCCAGCACCTGCAACAACTTTAGTATCAACATTCTTCTGGTAATTTCTTTTTAGTTGTAAAATCTGAAAAAGTGCTAGCTAGTTTAAGAAAGAGGAAATTGTTTAATGAATATTAGATAACAGTGTTACTAGGGAGAGTGGAAGAAAAATAAAACAAAATTTGAGGCTAAACTGATAAGTGTGTGTTGCAGTTTACCTAAGAAAAAACACTTTCTCGGGCTTCCTCTCAAAACTAAATGTCAAGAAATTAATTTTCTGCCATACTTCTGTTGTTACCATCATCACTGAGGTCACTTGTATGTGAGAAATACAATGATCATATCTCAACCATTTTTCAAGGTCAATATTGTCTTGCTAAAGTGTGAAAGATGATACATAACATGATGATTTAATGGTACCCCCCAATATACCATATTTTCCCTATGTAGGTCTCCTCTATGAAGACTTTATGTTGAAGTAATTATAAATGAAAGGGCCACATAACCAATTGAGGAATAAAAAATGCATTTCATAAATGTCATGGTTGGGTATGTAGGCTCTGAACTGCCCTTCTGTTGTAAAAACCTCTTTATTCTATTTTGTTTGAGTGAATGAGGAGCAGATAATCCCCAAGCTTTAGACCAATACTCTAGTATCATTTATTCTTTCAATAGCAACTGGATTTTTAATTTAGAATGGTGCAAAGACAAGAAAAATTTGAATTTATGACACAGATGTACTTATGACAAGATATTTCATTGACCACAGATAACAGTGTCTTCATAGAGATTTTTAAAATGATGATATAATAAGTTGGCATATATAAACTGCTTAGGATAATGCTTTGCATAAAGCAGACCCTGTTTTTATTAATAATTAATAGGTCATATCAGCTTTAACCAAAATTGGAATTAAAAGCATTTTACTTGCCTCAGAACTTATAATTATGATTTTTTATATTTATTTTATGCTCTTGTAGTTTAGCTTTATTTGCTTACTTGTGAAATAACTATTTAATTTAATTGGCTGCTAAACCAAATGAATCAAAGTAGAACCTCTAATTATTTGGTATTATGAAGGTCACCATGTGATCATTCACTTAGAGATTTCTTATGTGTGAATTTTAGGGAGAAACTTACAATAATGAAATGAGCATTGGTGCAGCACATAGATAACTTCACTCTATTAATCCTCTCATTGGAAGAAATAAGGGCTGGTTTGGGGTGCTTCTTAAGCACCACCAAACTGATACAGTCAGAAACAGAAATTGAATGAACCACTTCCTTCCGTTCATTGAGCTGTAGGTATGGCACCACACTGATGATTATATAAACTTAGGAGGTCATGATGCCTGAGTCTGAATACCATTAGTTCCTACACCAGTGAGAGACTTAATGGGAGGCATCTGCAGTCAGAGGTACCTGATCCCTTAAATACTGGAAGCCTGAGGTATATGGAAAAGGCTCTTCAAGAGTTCCTCTTCCTGGTCCCTTTTCCTTCTACATGTACCTGCTGCCCTTCTGCCTGTTCCTGCTACTCTCCCATGGTCTTCAATAAATATAACCACTTACTGCTTACTATGAGGTGTATGCTTGGCAATCTTTCCTTGTCCTATGTAAGAACCTGACTATTTTGGTCCACTCATTTGTAGAAAAGCCACATACCTAAGCAAAGGCTATGTTTCTAGTTGTAGCTGATCTGTTCACTTCATTTCACCACATTTAATTCCTGCCTTATTTGGAGAGAGTCCTGAAATATTATGAAATATTTCAAGAAGTCCATTGTGGGGAGAGATGTTTGCTTAGTAGACACCATCTACTTCTTTGCTTTTTGTTTCTAGTGTTTCTGGAGTTCAGTGTAATCAATCACTGCCAAAGTGTGGTCTCAATTAAAATAAATATTTTTTTATTCTTTTTATCTATTTTTCACACACATACGCACATTCTCTCTTGGTGCTAAAGCTCAATACAAGCAACTTTTAACTGGGAAGAGAAAAATAGTATTGTGGAATTCTTGCAATTTTTATACTATTTAATAGAATCTTTAATTATAATGAAACAAATATTGAAATGTAATGGTTTGTCCAAGATCAGATGCACAGTGAATTGTAGAAGTGGACTTAAATACGAATTTTGATGTCACAGTTAATGTGCTTTCACAATAGTAACACACTGCTCTATGTTCTAAAGATGGGCAATTTCTGAATGGTTAGTGCTCTTACCATAATGGATAATAATGTCAGCAGGTCAGCAGATTTCTATTTCTACCCTTTGACTCCTTTAGGAATAAGAAGTGATATTTTATAGGGAAAAATCCAGGAAAAATTCAATTCAATACTAGCTCCTACAGCTATTCTCTATTAATGTTAATACCAATATAGAATGAAAATGATTATTTTAAACATTGTATATTCATTGTGATCAAAGCTTCATAATATAGAGAGTATGATGATTTGAAGTCTGGCCTGAGTTTAGAGACAATGAATGCATCTAATTCATGTTACTATAAATAGCTTCAATCTGCTTGGCACTGTTTGTCTTCCAAGAAAAAATAAGGTAGAACCAGTGTTTAGTTTCCTAATACAGTGCTTCATATAATTTATAAAGCTCCTTTTTGTAAACTGACACTTTTGTCCGTATTTACCTAAGAAGCACTTGTACATACATGGTAGTATTTGTAAGAATATCATTAAATACTATTCTACAATATTTTATTGCTAATAGTTTCAAGTATGTAGCATGTAGTAATTTATCTTGTATATTTTCATCTATTTCTTGGGACTCAGATTTTAAAAATTTGTATACATAAACCTTTATAAGGAGAATTCATGAATTTTAACTTTATCAAGACAAACATCTACTTGTTTTGAAATTTTTCAAAATATTTTTATGATTTTTACAGCATAAACAAAGTAACAGGAATTAAGAGAGCAAACCCAGGGTTCTTGACATTTTCTACATTTTATTGTTTGAAGGCACAATGGTGGCATTACAACTGGAATCCCATGCATTTGGGAAGCTGACATAGGAGGATTAGAATTTTAAGGCAGCCGGGGCTGCTTAGCAAATCTCTGTCTCAAGATAAAAAATAAAAAAATGCTAGGGATATAGCTCTGTGTAAAAGCCCTGGGTTAAACTTCCAGTACTACAAATAATAAAAAAAAAAAGAAAAACATAAGCCAGTGTTTTTCCTTTTGTATCGTTATGCATTCTTAGTTTCTCTGAGAATTCGTTCATTTCTTTTGTTGTCTTCTGATCTCCAAAAACTGGGTCATAAGAGCCTAAAGAAATATTATAATATTTATTTCTGAATATTGCATTTACCTGTTTGCCTTAACTTAAACTTAGATCTTTCCAATACTTCTATTTTTTTCTTATTTGTTATAGTACTACTTACTTTGCCATATTTCATATGCATTAGAGTTGGGAATAGTAGCATCCTCCTCGATTTCAAAGCTTCTTTTAGTTTATTTCACCTCATTTCTTTGAGTAAAATTCCAAAATAATTTCAAATTATTTCACTTCTTATATCCCCAAGTGGAAAAATACCACCCTTCACATTTTTCTTTCATGTATTATTTATGACTGTGTCCTTCTTCATCCAGCACTATCCCCTTTTCTCCATTGTTCTCAATTAAAATCAACAACAGCAAAACAGATCTGAAAAACTCTTCCTTCTTTCTTTCCTCAGTATATTTCATGAGTGTTGAGTGCTGCTAGGAAAAGCAGTTTCATATCTACACACATGCATAATGTTGCAATTTTGTGATCTTTCAAGTGAAATATTTGAGTTCTTATGTCAGCTTTCTCTTCCATTCTTCAGAGTGATATTTCATGTGTTCTTTCTTCTGGTTGCTACTCTACAACCTAAACATTTTATCTTTTTGCTACAAATAATATATAACCTTTGCCGAGGTTACAAAAGCTCAGGAATTCATCAGCTGATAACTCTCTCAGCTTCTGTTTACATAACACATTTTACCTATAGTTCTATGTTACAGTGAAAATCATCAATAGCTAATGGCAACAACCTCTTACTATATGACTGTTGCAGCTCCAATATTATTTTCTCACTGTTCACTCACATATGACTTATTTATTATTCCCATTTTAGTTGTAAGAGAAACGGGTCACAGAAAAATTAAGCGACTTGGTCATATTATACAGCTGCAGAAGGTTTTAACTAATTAATACCAAAATAGTCTTGAGCTACAGTAAATAATATTCTGTATGACTATTTCCAGCTGAGATCAATTCTTTTATCTCTATTTTAGATCTAACATCTTTCTATCTCTTTTTGGGTTTTGTCTTCTTAAAAGACATGCCAATATCTTGATGTTATTTTTATTTTATGATATCTCAATATTTAGTTATTTGAATAAAGATTAATTTAGTACCTCTTTTTTAATTATGATCGTAAGTAACAATAGGATTCTAAATGGAAATTTATTTTTATTTATAGGAAAAGCATAATTTAATTGAAACAAATCTTATTCTCCTGCTAAATATCAAAAGGCAATAGTAACTGCTATGTTGACAAAATATAAATAAGACTTAGGCCCGGGATTTATCTCAGTGGTTCTGCCACCTGCCTCGCAAGCACAAGGACCCAAGTTCGATGTCCGGAACCAAAGGGGAAAAAAAATAACAAGACTTGAAACTAGGTTTTTTAATTTCAAGAAAATTATTGACAGCACAGGAGATATTTTTAAAACTTTTAAATACACATATATAAATACATTTAAACTTGATTAATACATGACCACTGTCCTCTAAAAAAATTATAATAATTGAGAGTAAAGTCCTTTCAGGGTACACTCAATCCCAACTCTCTTTCTGCCCTGTAGTTAGGTATAAGGTCAACACACAAAAATCAGTAGCTTTTCGTACATGAACGACAGACTCACTGAGAGGGTAATGTAGAAACAACTCCTTTCACAATAGCATCCCCCCAAAAACAATGAAATATCCAGGAATCAACCTAACAAAAGAAATCAAAGACCTCTACTCTGAAAACTATAGCTCTGAAAAAAGAGATAGAAGAGGATGAAAGAAAATAGATCTCTTTTTCTTTCAGAGTGCTGTAGTTTTCAGTGTAGAGAATTTTGCTTCTTTCATTAGATTGATTCCTAGATACTTCATTTTTAGATGCTATTGTGAAAGCAATTGTTACCCTAATTTCTCTCTCAGTGAGTCTCTTATTTGTTTTCAAGAAGGCTATTGATTTTTGAGTCTTTATCTTGTATCCAGCTACTCTGCTGAAAGTGTCAATGAAGTCTAGAAGTCTTTTGGCAGAGTTTTTGGGTCTTCTGTACAGAGTATTATACTTTCAGCAAATAATGACAGTTTAACTTCTTCTGTTCCCACCTTTATTACTTTGACTTTTTTCCAGTCTAACTGCTGTGCCTAATGTTTTCAGAACTATATTGAACAGGACTGGTGATAGTGGACATCCTTGTCTTATTCCTGATTTTAGCTGAAGATATTCAGTTTTGGGCTATTTAATATGATGTTGGCTGCTCATTTTACATAGATAGCCTTTATCAAGTTGAGATAAAGACCATCTATTCCAATTTTCTGCAGAGTTTTTATCATGAATGGATGTTGAATTTTGTCATATGGTTTTTCTTCATCTATTGAGATGATCATATGGTTTTTGTATTTGATTCTGTTAATATAGTGTATTACATTTATTGATTTATGTATGTTGAAGCATCCTTGCATCCTTGGGATAAATATGACTCAGTCAGGGTGTTTGATGTTTTTAATATCCCTCTGTATTGTCTTTGTCAGTACCTTATTGAGGATTTTTGCAGCCATGTTCATTAGGGAGATTTACCTGTAATTCTCTTTTTTTGGTTGGTTGTTTCCCTGATTTTAGAATCAAAGTAATACTTGCTTTTAGGAATGAATTTGAAGAATTGCTTCCCTTTCAATTTCATTGCAAAATTTAAAGAGTAGTGGCAGTAGTTCTTCTCTAAGTCTCTTGTAGAATTCAGCAGTGAAGCCATCAGCACCTAGGGTTTTCTTAGTTGGTATACTTTTAATTATATTTTTCATTTCACTGATTATAATTGGGGTGTTTAGAAATTTTTTATCTTCTTAGTTCAATTTTGTTAATTCATAGGAATCAAGAAATCTGTCCATTCTGTGTTTTACATTTTATTAGAATACAGTTTTATGTAGTAGGTATTGATGATCCTCTGGATTACTGCTGGATCTGTTGTGACTTCCTGTTTTTCACTCCTAATTGCATGGATCAGTGCCTTTTCTTTCCCATTTTTAATAAGGTTGACTAAGGGTTTATGGATTTTATTTATTATTTCAAAAACCAACTCTTCAATTCATTGATTTTTTTTTTGTATCCATTGCATTGACTGTTTTCATTGCATTGATTTCTGCTCTGATCTTTATAATTTCCTCTCATATGAGCTCTTCTTTTTTTAGGAGCCTAAGATTCCTCATTAGTTTGTTTATTTCAGCTTGCTCTGTTTTCCTAATATGGGCATTCACTGCTATGAATTTTCCATGTAGAACTTCTTTCATTGTTTCCCATAGATTCCTGTAAGTTGTATTGGTATTATCATTTATTTGTAAAAACTGACTAATTTTTTCTTTAATTTTATCTGTGACCCTTTAATTGTTCAGGAGAGTGTTGTTCAATTTCATGTGTTTGTGAAGTTCTTATAGTTTCTTATGTTATTGATACCCAGTTTAATTGCACTATGGTCTGATAATATACAGGGTATAACTTCAATTCCTTTGCATTACTTAAGCATGTTGTTTGAGCTAGCATGTGATCTATTTGGGAAAATAAACTGTGTGCAGCAAAAAAGAATACATTTTCTGATATTTGTGGGGTGGAACACTCTTTAGACATATATTAAGTCCATCTGTTCAAAAGCTTAGTTCAGTTCTAGTATTTCATTGTTGATTTTTTTGTCTGGATGATCTTTCTCTTTGTGATAGTTGGGTATTGAGGTTACCCACTACAATTGTATTAGTGCTTTTTTGGTTTTTCATGTTACTTAATATTTGTTTTATATAGTTGGGGGGCATTAATATTTCATACATGTATTATTATTATTATCATCTTTTCCTCTTGGTTTGTTTCCTTTTCAAAGAAACAGTGGCCATCTTTGTCTCTCTTACTCAGTTTTGGTTTGGAATTTACTTTATCTGTGAAAAAAGATAGCTACCCCTCATTTTTTCTGGGCTTCTCTCTCATGGAGAACTGTTTTCCATCCTTTCACTTTTCAGGCTATGAGATTATTTTTGAACTAGATGTATTTCTTGTATACAACATATTTTTAGATTTTTCTTATTAATTTGTTCTGCCAGTCTTTTTCTTTTGATTGGTGAATTGAGACCATTGACATTGATAGTTATAACTGATATTATTGACATCATTTTCATGTTATTATTCTGTTGTTAGCTCTTTTTAATTTTTCCTCCTCTCCCTTTAGTTTCTTGCCTTGCCTAATTTATTTGAGCCTCATGGTGTTGTGGCCTTCGTTGTCTTTAGTAAGTCTTTCCTAGAAATTGAATGTGTTTAGTGGAACAAGATGGTGCATGCCTATAATCCCAGCACTCAGGAGGCTAAGGCAAGAGGATCCCTGTGAGTTTGAGACCAGCCTGGGCTACATAATTAGTTGATCATGGAGCCTCATGGTGTTATGACCTTCATTGTCTTTTTCTAGGACATTGTTTAGAATTGTTTGTAGTGTTGGTTTGGTATTCATGATGTTTCTCAGGTGTTCTTTGTCATGTAAGTATCATATTTCCCCATCCATTTTAAAAGAGAGTTTTTCAGGATACATCACTCTGGGTTGGAAGTTGTTTTATTTTTGGACTTAAATGAAATACCTCACTCCAGGTTCTCATGGACTTGAGGCTTTGTATTAATAAGTCTGCTGTGATTCTGATGGGCTTTCTTTTGCATGTGATTTGTTTCTTTTCTCTATTTGTAGCATTTTGTTATTCTGGTGGGTTTCCAGGATCTTGACTACTACATGCCTAGGTGTAATTTATTTATTTATTTATTTATTTATTTATTTATTTATTTATTTATTTATTTATGTATTTATTTATTTATTATCATGGCTAGTTGGAGTCCTATATGCCTCACTTATCTGTATGTCAAATTCTTCCCCTCTCTTTGGGCAGTTTTCTGCCATTAATTCTGAACAGTTTTTTTTTTTAAAGTCTTTTGTACTTTCTCCTGCTACTTCATGTATTCCTATCAGTCTTATGTTAGTCTTCTTTGCATGATCTAGGAGTTGATAGATCTATTTCTTATGATCCCTGACTCTTTTTAAGAGATCTCTATCATTGTCACTGACTGCAGTCCTATCTTCTATATCTGAAATTCTATTTTCACATTCATTGATTGTGCTAGAAATGCTTTCAATAGGAGTTTTAATCTCCTGGATATCTGTTTGAATCTGTTTCGTGGATTCCATTTCTTTCCTATGTTGAGCTTTCATGATTTCCATTTCTTTCCTATGCTTGGCCTTCATGACTTCGATTATGGTCCTGAGCTCTTCTGTTCCTTTGTCTATTTCTGTTGTAGAATCTTCAGTCATGTCTTTCATTGTGCTCACCATCTCTGTAGTTATCTTGGAAATTATTTCTGCATTGAATTTTTCTAGAGCTTGATTGATCTGTTTTGTTACTTCCTGTGCTATGAGTTCAGGGTGTCCTGATGGTTGAGTCAGTCTTTTCCATCTCATTTTCCCTATAACTTGCCATTGGTGAAGAAGTCTGTATCTGTGCCTTGCTTAAGTGTTTTCTCATTTTTATTTTTGTTGTTGTGTTATCCTTGGTTTAATTTCTGGGTTAGTACTTTGATCTTCCTGATATAGCTGCTCTTAGGTTTTGAATCTCTAATGACTCACAAACACTCTCATTTTCATATCAAAAAGGACAAGTCACTGAATCAATCACAACCCTTTAGCCCTATTGATACAATAAGCAACACAATAGTGTCAAGCACAGTTTAGAAATTGACCTTTTATTGTATTTTATTTACTTATTTGTTTGTTCTTTGAGACAGGGTCTCACTATGTAGCCAAGACTGACATGGAACTCACTTTGCAGCCCAGGCTTGTCTCAAACTCACAACAATCCTTTTGCCCCAGCCTCCTGAGTGCTGGGATTGCAGGCATGGTCCACCATGCCTGGAAGTGGTAGTTATCATTTTAACTGTGTGAAGTAAATCAACATCAAGGACCAATATAATATATGTTTATGGTGAATAATCTCTTCAATATAGCAACTTCACCCTTAAGGATGGGAACATAGAAGGAATTGGGAGGAGAGGAATAGATAGGTCAAAGAATAGGAAAATGTTTCAAGTGAAGCCAGAGGACACAGGATGATTATGCAAACTCTTGGAAACTGTTGAAGACAAGAGGGAGAGGGAGAGTGTAAGAACAAAGATAAGAATAGAACAACTTAACAGTAATAGGGAAGCTATAAATTGAACTCACTTTCCTTTGAAACTAGTGAGCATCGAGCAAAGGAAAAAAGAGAGAAGAAAAGAAAAAGAAAGACAAAATCTGAATTAGGGCAGGAACAGGAACAAAAAGGGAGATGAAAAATAATGTGGGGGCACAAGAGACTGAGCAGGAAAAAGAAGAAAGAAAAAGGAAGAATTTGCAGAATGGGAAAAAATAAAAATTTAAAAATAAAAATTAAATATAAGGGCCAAAGAAAGAAAAAAAAACAAACATCGGAAGAACCTCTTTCAGGGCCCTTAGACATTGCCAATGTGGGCAACAATGTGCACAACTAAATCAGTTTGTCTCAGAGTCCAACAGCAGACCCCTGAGTTTTAGGCTGAATCCTGGTTGCAAGGCTCATGTTGGGCTTCCTTGACTTCCTGTAGGGTTGAACTCTGCAAGGTTCTACTGCAGGTTCCAGCTGCCCTTCCCTTGAAGATAGTCCATGTTCTGATTGCTGGTGATGATCCCTCCAAATTACCTACTATGGAGAACTGTTGTGTCTTTATTGCTGTTGTTCACTTCTGTTCTATCTTCTGGAGCTGTGTAAAATGGCTTCTCTGTCCTCCTGTGTCTCTGCAGTATGGAGTCAGGTACTGGCACAACCAGGAGGCTTGAGAGTACAGGGTGTGTGTGGGGGTGCTGCAGAGGCACTCGTATAGCTGGGTGATTCTCACCAATCTGCTCCCATGAAGACCCAGGGCGCTGGAAGAGGAAAAGGAGCAGAGAGCCCCCTGTATGTCTGGACATTTCTCACCAATCACCTTAATGATTTTTGCATCTATTTTCATAATTGAGAGTGGCCTATAGTTCTCTTTGTCATTTAGATCATTTTCTGCTGTTTGGAGCAAGGTGATACTTATTTCCAGGAAGAGATTTGGGAGTATTCCTTCCTGTTAAATTTGACTGAAGTGACAATAGTCCTTCTCTAAATTTCTTATAGAATTCAGTGGTGAAGCCATCAGGGCCTGGACTTTTCTTAGTTGGTAAGCTTTTAATTACATTTACAGTTTTGTTGATTGGTATTGGGTTGTTTAGAATATTTAGCTCTTCTTCTTTCAACTTTGGTAATTCTTACATATATAGGAATCTGTCCATTTCTTCCATACTTTCCATTTTATTAGCACATAGGTCCTCAAAGTTGGTATTAATGATTCTCTGGATCTCTGCTGGGTCTGTTGTAATTTCATCATTTTTATTTCTAATTTGTGGATTTGCATCTTTTCTTTCCTTTTTTTTGATAAGGTTGGCTAAGGGCTTATAAGTTATGTATATTCTTTCAAAGAAAAAACTCCTTGCTTCACTGATTTTTCTATCACTCTCTTAGTCTCCATTGTATTGATTTCTTCCCTGATCTTTATAAGTTCCTCCCTTGTATGTGTTTTGGGTTGGTCTTCTTCTATTTCTAGAAATTTTAGGTAGATTATCAGGTTGTGTAATTGAGCTCACTCTGTTTTCCTAATACGAGTGTTCACAGCTATCAATTTCCCTCACAAGAGTGCTTTTTTTTTCTTATTGAGTTTATTGGCACATATTAGGTATACCGTACAGTTACATTCATCTTTGGGATCTTGTTCCTTTACATGACAGGTCTTGGGTCTCATTTTTTCCCCTCATTGTGCCCCATACATTCCAATATTTTGCATTGGAATAGGAAGTTAATTGTAGAGACTGTATGATTTCTTTAATTTCCTCTGTGACCCATTTGTTATTCAGAAGTATATTGTTCAGTTTCCACGTGTTTATGAAATTATTGCAATTTCTTTTGGTATTGATCTCCAAGTTCATCACACTATGATGTGGTAATATACAATGGATAACTTCAATTTCTTGGCACTTACTTAAACATGTTCTATGAGCAAGTATTTAGTCTATTTTGGAGAATGAGCTGTATGCAGTTGAAAACAATGTGTATTCTAATTTTGTAGGGTGGAACACTGTAAACAACTGTTCAATCAATTTGTTCAAGAGTTTGGTTGATTTCTAGTATTTTCTGTCTAGTTGATATCTATCTGTTTCTGACAGTGGAGTATTGAGGTCTCCCACTGCTATAGTATTAGTACTTATTTGATTTTTCATATATGTTAGTATTTGTTTTATATAGTTGGTCACACTAGTGTTTAGTACCTATATATTAATGATTGTCATCTCTTCCTCTTGGATTGTTCACTTTACAAAGGTATAGTGTCCTTCTTTGCCCCTATTAATCAGTGTTTGGTGTTGGTTTGAAATCCATTTGATCTGTAGAGGATCGCTACTCCTGCTTTTTTTTCCTTTGGTCCCTGTCTCATGGAGTATTGTTTTCCACTCTTTACCTTTCATTCTAAGAGATTTTTTGAATTAAGTTTGTTTCTTGTATGCAGCATATTGTTGGGCCTTGCTTCTTGACCCATTCTGCTAGTATATTTCTTTTGACTGGTGAAATGAAACCATTGACATTGATATTTATAATAGATATGTACTGATTTATCCTTGTCATGACTTTTTCTTTTTGATGGATTATCCTCCGCAATTTTTTGTGCCTGGTGGATTCATTCTGCTCATTCTCCTGTGATCCTCATTGTCTTTTTTGAGGATATTGGTTACATTTTTTGGAGTGCTGGTTTTGTATTCATGAAGTTCCTAAGGTGCTCTTTCTCATGAATGTATCTTCTTTCTCCATTAATTTTGAAAGATAGTTTTGCAGGGCACATCCATCTGGGTTGGAGGTTGTTTTCCTTTAGGGCTTAAAATACATCACTTTCCTTGAGGAAAGCTCTTCTTTTCTTGAAGGTCTGCATAGAGAAGTCTTCTGTGATTCTGATGGAATTTCCTTTGTATGTGATTTGTTTCTTTTCTCTGCTTTAGAATTCTTTTCTTCTGTTGTGTTTCTGGAATCTTAACTATTATATGCCTATGTATAGATTTTTTTGAATAAGGATAGTTGAAGTCATATGCCTCAGTTATCTATATGTCAAGTTCTTTTCCCCATTTGCCATTTTTTTCCATCACATCTATAAACAGATTTTTCAAGCCATTTGTGCTCTCTCCCATTTCTTCATTGACTCTGATCACATTTGTATTATTCTTCTTTGCATCATCTAGCAGCTCTGGATTGATTTCTTCTGGCCCCTTACTACTTTTCAGTAACACTTATTTTCCTTGTTACTGGTTGCAGTCCTGTCTTCTATATCTGAAATTCTACCTTCACATTGGCTTATTCTGCTGTGTAAATTTTCAATGGAGTTTTTAATATCCTGGAAATCTGTTTGTATCTGTTTTACGATTCTAGTGTTTTCATATATTGGTATTTCATTATGTTCCTCAGCTCCTCTATTTTTTTAAATCTGTGTCTGCTCTATATTTATTAATCATATCTTTCACTATAGGCACTATCTGTGTTGTTATCTGAGAAATTATTTCTGATTTCATTTTGTCCTAATTCTCTTTCATTGCCTCTTCAGGGAGTCTAGGTAGATGAGTATCAGGTTGTTCCATCTTGTTTCCCTTTGGGGTTGCCTTAGGTGATCTGGAAGTCTGGTTTTGAGAATCATTGCCTCCAGGGAGTCTCTGGGGATGAGTATCAGGTTGTTCCATCTTGTTTCCCTTTGGGGTTGCCTTAGGTGATCTGGAAGTCTGGTTTTGAGACTTATTTATGTATCTTCTCATTTCAACAGATGCAGCCTGCTGTGCCTTTTTTGAGGAAAATTTTTGCTCACTCAATGTTCTTTGATTTTTGAGTAAGCCAAGGAGTGGCTTTTTTTCTGCTTCTCACCATGAACCAATTCAGAGTGGTGACCTCCTGGATCCCTGTGTTTGATTGGGGTTCTGGCAGCAGTGTGTTCACACTTGGGATGGTATCTATGTATGCCTCTGGCTAGGCCTTCCATCCTTTGTGGCTGGGGGCTGAGCACCCCAGTTGCTTCTGTCTGGGCAGACTTCTGGCTAGTGTCTGTGTTCACTTCACAATGGTATCAGGGCAGGCCTCTGGCTGTTGCTTTTGCACCTGTGAAGCTTTTGTCCTGGAGGTTCTTTGGCTGGTGCTTGTGGTCCTAAATAGAGAGGGGTCAGGGTATGGCCTTGGCTGGAAGTGCCTGCAGCCATGCTCCTGTGGTCCACACTGGCTTCTTGCTGTTATCTGCATGCACTTATGGATGGTGTTAGGGTGGGCCTGAAAGACAATTGCTTTGGCAACTTCTTTTCTGGAGATTACTGGAAGAATTTTAATATTTCTTCTAATTTATGTGAATTTAAATATGATATTTTGTTTTAAGTTCAGAATAATAAATGACTAATATCCTTCCTGTGTTATGATCCTGTTGGTATTATTTTGAATAAGCAAAGAGCAGGTAAATGATAGCTGCATTCATTATGTGAATCAAATATGATAGTTGTAAAAAAGGAAAAAAATTTAAAACTATGAACAAATACTTTTAAAAATTGTTTTTATTTAACCCAAGAGATAAATAGATTTTATTTTGTTCAAGGGCATGTGGAAGCCATAAAATATTGTTCTATCTTCCATGCCCATAATTTCTGATTTAAATTATGTGAAAACCCCCAAATAATATTAATATAAGGCTTATGTGTGATATTTACATGTGGTGTATAATTTGGGATAAGATCCAAAGAACCTACAAAGAAAGAATTCATTGTAATACTCAAGATTTGTGGTGGTTGTGAGTTATGGGAGTAGGAATGTTAATGAGTTAGTTAATACAAGTTAACTACAGAGATGAGATCTATACTTTAGCAAATAGTAGGATATAAACCAAAAGTAATGAAAGAGCCAGATAAGCAAATTCCAAATTAAACTCCCCATTTTTCTCAAATGTGGTGGGATCTGAGGTTGAAGTTAAGCTATTTTTTCTACTTAGCATGTAACTGAATGTTTCCATTTCTTCCTCTATAAAATAGATACATTAGTGTTTAAATCTCAAAGTTATATGGAATATGCCATATGTGTAACATGCACACACACACACACACATACATTTCTCTATATAATATGTATACACATATTTTGTTTTATAGCTGATTCCTTACACATAGTGCTCATTAAATATTTATTGTTTTGTTAAGGTACCTTTGCTACTTTATGTATTTTAATGAATAACAGCCAGCACTTATGACTTAGTTGCTCTGGTCAGAAATTTTGGTTGATATTTATTTCTCCCGTGACTATATTGCCCCTTCTTATGCAGTTACTCACTAAGTCCTAAGGCTTGTAGCTGTTAAAATATTTCTCAATTTATCCAATTCTCTATACTCCCAATACCTGCACCTAAATATAAGTCATAGACAGTAGACTTTTCTTTTCCATGGTCAGTAGACTTCTAAATATCTTCTTACTACTTGAGATCAGACTGACATTTTAAAAATGAAACTATGGTTATCTTCCTATGCCTTCATTTAAAAGCTCAAATGACTTTCCTTACTTTTTAGGACAAATGCCCTAATGTTAACATCTTAAATAGATATTCCATAAATTTGTACTTCTGTTTATATCTTCTTAAACTAGCTTCCTCTATTTAGTTCCTACCTTTTGTTCTCACACAAGACATTCAATGACACTCTTTTGGGGAGAGCTGTACTCACCATTTTATTTTGTGTTTTTGTTCCTCTCATATATGTTACTCTTCCTTCAGATACTTTCAGGGACATCTTTTGACAACTCTACAGATTAATTGACTTTTCCATTTTGTCTTATACTCTGCTTCACAGTGATATAACTTGTATCAATTGCTCAATGTATGACATTGTAGTAGGCAACTAAGAATTTATAAATCACTATGTCCTACTCTCTGCATTATGTCCAAATCTGTCATGCAGTGGAAATAACTAAATAATTTTTAATGATTTAAAATCTTTACTATTTCAAACAGGTAAAATTAGAATATGGAATAGTTACTGAATAGACATAGGAAAGTCAAATTAGGATCTATTTACACAGGTAATAAGATAATGTTTGTGCTCTATTTGAATTTTGATAGAATTTTCAGGTGAAGATGTTTAAAGGAAATTGTAAATATGAAGTTTAAAAACAGAAAAAAACCACTTAAATGAGTACAAAACTACAAATAGAAATATTGGTAAGAGAAAAAAAACATGTTATAGAGAATACAAGATTGCTTAATTCATTAAAGCCATGAGAATTTATGAGATTGCTTGGTGAAAATATAAAAATACAGTGTGGTGATTAAGCTTAATTATGCTACTTGATTGACTAGGAGCTGCATAGGGCATTAGTAAAGCACACAGTTGGTTGTATGTGCGTGGGTCTTAATGGCATGGCCCTTGGTACTATTTATAATCCTTGACTACTTTCATCTCTGGCAAATTCTGAGCTGTACTTCATAGTTGCTGTGAACTAATCAACTTTGCTGTGCCATGCCCTTCCACCGTGATATTTCTGCCTTGAAGTCAGCTAACTATGGACTGAATTGCCTGAAATGATGAGCTAAATTAAATCTCACTTTCTTTAATTTGTGGCTGTCAGGTATTATATCTCAGTAATAGGAATGCTGATTTAAAAATATAGCCAATTATAAACATTGAATAGCTAAATTTTGGTAACATAAACAGAAATAATGACAAGTAAATGAAATATAAAAAGGAAATAATTTTTATGTAAAGTTATGGCTATCAGAGAAGGGAGAAAAGACAAAATCTATAAGAGTTGAAGGCTGAAGTCTTAAGGAATGGTTCTGGATGAGCACGAGTTAATTGTGCTTTGAGAAGAACAGCTGATGTGGAATGGCAAATTACATAAAGGATTTTAAGAACTATTTGGAAAAGATGAGAGAGCAGCTACTGCAGACAAGTTTCCCCCTGAAGTTACTGGTGAAAAAAATGTTACCTTGAATGGATGGCAAATTCATGCTGGCTGTGTTCCCTACTGGGTCATCACTATTTACATAATATCCTGTGAAGGAAACCACTTCTTCAAGATAATGAAAAAGCAAAGAAAGAGAGATGCACAAAACTTTTTGTGTGGAAGAGGAGGACAGTTGTATAAACTTAAGTTCCGATGGTTTTAATTTTCTCAGTAGGAGGTGAGGTTATGTGCTAAGAGGGAGAGAGGAGAGCTGGGATTAGGGATTCAAGCACTGAAGAAATATTTGGGACAGCTTCAGGGAGGAATGCAATAGGGAGTCAACAAGTGATAAATAAAAGAACTACTGAGATCCAGTGAGGGCCCAGCTGAGGTCAGTTCAATCGGTCAGTATTGTTTAGTGACTTCATTCAATTTGTGACTATGGGGAGAGGAATAGAAGAATAGGGGATATTGAATAAAAAGTGGAGATTGCTAAAGTGGAACTCACAGAGGAAAAGAGAAGAAAGAGATTTTGTCAAGTTGTAATTGCATTATTGACCCGATTAATTTTGTGGATTTTGGCAAAGTAGAAGGGAAGGATGTGGCTCACAGTAGAAAAGAACAAAGGAATAAGCTACCAGAGAGCAACAAAGATGAAGCCAGAATACAGAAAGACATAGGAGAATTGAAAGGTTAAGAATCTGTTGACAAATGATGATAAAATTCTTAAATCTTATTAATATTTAGTGACCATGTTGAATAGAATCTATATGTTTGTAGCCATTTTAAATTTTCACAATATTATCATGGTCTTAGTATTTTTATTTCCACTTTGCATATGAGCAAACCGAGAGAATTTACTTCTCTTGGTCATAGAATAGAAGAGAATAAGGGACAGGATATTGCTTAGAACAGGCCATGCCTACATCCAGTGAGCATAATGACTTTGATGAGAGTAGAAGCATCTTTGTAGAACATATTTCCAGGGTTTATATGGTTGAATAAGCCGATTCTTTGAAATCCATTAGTGAAAACTGATACATATTTATTTATATGTAATTCTTGTGAAATTCAAGTGTATTATTTTCCACATTTTATGTCATATGAAAGCTTGCTGGGAAAGGTACACACCTGTTAATTGTTACTAACACTCTCAGACATATTTTATTGGTTAGATTATAGTGCTGTAGAAGATTTTTAGTTCTCGCAGCTGGATGAAACTGTGCATTTTTAAATACTTGAAATTTGATCTAAATGGTGTTGACATTACAGCGACTGTGAGTGATGGAAAAGGAAACAAAAATCTTGGATTTTTTTCCTCTGCGGAGACTTCTTTTCCTCAAATTAATAACAATAACAGGCTTTAAAAAAATATCTCTTGGACTACAGACTGCAGCCAGCAGTACAGCTGCGTAATTACAAAAGGCTCAGAGGGACTCCTGCCTTTCAGGCTAAATCCTTCCGCTCATAAAAAATCCCCATGTTGTTTTGTTAAAGTGTCGTCTAGGATTGTTTTTAAATTTAAATTTAATTTATAAGTTTTAAAGTCAGTAGACATGATCTCTACTGCTAGAGATAGATATAACTTTAGGAATCTATGTTTGTTTTGCTGTGTTTTAAACGAAACAAAGGAGAAATATAACCTATTCCATAAATACATATTGACAAATATATAAAGTACTTAATTCATAGTAAGATTCCAGTGTGATTGAAGCATTGTCTGTTCTCAGAAATGACCTAGTATAGTGAGACTAATAGGTACTTAGAACAATGATTATAATGTGAATCCTGATTTTACTTTATATTAAAGGGCTTTTGTAAAGTGTTTTAGTAATATCAAATATAGGGATATCACATATGGCTAATGGACCCTAAAAGTAAATATTGCTAAGGACAAGTAGGATTTTGGTAGGTAAATGTAAGAATAAAAATCAATTTAGGTAGATTACATCTCAGTATCACAAGTGGCATGGTAAGAAACAAGAAAATTTTGTGAAGTAATATTGCTCTTAGTAGAAGCCCATATTTTATTCAGGTAAACATGAACTGAAAAAAGCTACATGATAGAGTCATTTTGAAATAAATAAGTCACACATGTGTAAATACCAAATAGTCAAGAGGGGGTGAAGGGAGGGCAGAGACAAGGGGAAAAAATGAGAACCAAGACCTGTCATGTGAAGGTACAGGATTCCAGTAATGAATGTAACTTTACTGGATACCTAGATTGTACCAGTAAATTTAATAAAAAGAAAAAAAAAGTAAAGAGAAAAAGCTCCATCAGAGCATAGAATGGTGAATGAAAGTCACCTTTGAAATTCTCGTAATGTAGAGTAAAAAGTTGGAGCAACATTCTGTAGTTGAAGAGAAGCAGCAAAAGATTTGTGAGCAACTGAGTCATCAAATCAGGTATTTTTGAATTTTTACTTATTATTTATTTATTTATTATTCATTTTTTGGTTACTGATGATTTAACCCAGGGCCTTTTCACTGTTATATCAGCAGCCCTTTAAAAAAGTTTTTCATTTTAAGATGTGCTGTCTCTAAGTCACTAAGTTATCTTGTGCTGTCATTTGAATCTGATATGTCCCCTAAAAGTCTCATGTGTTTGGAACGTCTTTGGAACGTGGATGTACTGTACTCATTGGTGGACTTATCCACTGATGAGCTCAGTAGTTTGTGTGCTATTGGGAAGTGGGGCGTGTTTCGACAGAGTGGGATTTCCAGGGACACTACCTAGAAGGGTGTATTGTCTCCCTGTCTCGTACCCCTCCCTCTTGTTCCTTGCCCCCTTCCTGGCTGCCAAGGATGAGTAGCTGTTCTCCACCAAGCTCTTCCACCATGCTGTTTCTGCATGGAGTCATCCAACTTTGGACTAAACCCACTGGAAACTGAGGTAAATAAAAGTCTCCTTAAAGTTGCAGATGTTGGATACTGTGTCTCAGTGACAGGAATGCTGAGATGGGAAAGTTGACTAGCAAAGATGGGGATTGTTGTATTTATATAGGTAGGATAGTTGTATTATGTTTGGCGCAATTATGAACTTGCTGTTGTTTTTACTTGGAGATTAAATATGGTTTAAGGAGATATATTTGGGTGTAAAGTCGACAAGGGGTGGATTATGATGATTAATCTTGATAGGCCAATTTTGATGGGTTAAGAAACATCTAACAGATTAGTAAAGCACTTCTGGGTGTGTCTGGGTGAGTCATGGATGTATGACCTTGGTTAACATCCATAGTCCCTCACATTTTCTTCTCTGACACTATTTCACTACTCTTCTTTTTCGGCTACCATGAATTAAGCAGATTTTATCATCCATGTCCATTTGCCATGATATACCTGTGTTGGAGCCACCTGACTATGAAATGAATGTTCCAAAACCATGAGCTAAATTAAACCTTTTCTCTTTTAGGTTGTGTCAGGTATTATGGCAAAGGAAAAATAACTAATATAGAAATTAATAGCAGAGAAGTGGGGTCATTGGATTATTCCTGACCATGTGGTTCGGAAGCCTTCGGAGTTTTGAATGCATGGAGCTGCCGTAAGATAAGGCTTAGAATGCTGTAACCTGAGCTTGATTTGGTGATTCTGCTTGGGGCTCAGAAGAATAGAATCTTAATAGAAATGCAAACAATAAAGACAGTCTTAGGGAGATTCATTTAGGCCTAGGACTCCATTGGACTAGAAGCCATATGTGTTACAAATTAGTAGAAAATTTATATTAATTTTGCTGATGCCTGAGACTTAGCAGGAGAATGAGGTTAAGGATAGTGGACTAGTTCATCTGGAAGAGGAGATTTTAAGAGCCTAGCATTTAGAGTGTGGCAGATGTACTGCTGGTTGCTTTTATGAAAATGTATAGTGAGAATCTGCAAAAGACAGAACATAACAATTTGAAAAAATTAAATTTTTGTCTAAAAGGAACCATGTGCAAGGTTGAGACCAAATGAGATTTAACTACTAAAGAGGTTAGCTAAAATAAAATCAGTACTTGTACAGAGACCAGAAGAAAGACGTGTTGAGGGTATCTGAGGAAACTCTACCTATTGCAGGCTCAAGGCTGCAAAAGTATCAAATTTGCTCTTAGGAAGAAAGTCCCTGGGATTTCTTTTATAGAAGGGCCTCCTGTGGAATTGGTTTCTTGGGATTTATTTCAGCACACATAGCCATTCAGGTCCATGGTGCCTACTGTTCAAGAGGGACTGGCTACTGCTTCCACTAACTTCAGACTTTGGCATAGAACACATAATGCTACTTTCACTGTCGGGCAGGATGGAAGAGTGTAGGGTCAGGAGAGCCTTCCATCCAGATTTCAAAGAAAGGACTTGGAAGCCTTGGCAAAGATTTCCTGAAAGGACAGTGAATGAATCTGTGGGAGCCAAAAGTGCAATTGTGGATCTCAGGAAGTTCAAGATGCTGGAAATGTGTAATGTCAGCTGAGGAAAGCTGCAGGCCATGTGTGGAGCAGCCCAGAGAAAGACTTGATTACAAAGACACTCCTTGTACAGAATTTGAAAATTTAGACATCACACGACATCTGTAAAACAAACCCTAGAAGATAAACTCTTTCTTTAAACTATGTGTTATACTTTAATCTGAACTGTTTCTGTAAGCTTTTCTTTACAACTCATTTTTATATCTCATTATATATAATTTGGTGAATAAATTATTTCTCTTGTTATTGAAAAAGATTTCTAAATAAAATTTTAATCTTAAAATTTAACTAATGTTTTTGTGAGGGGTACTGAGTATTGAGCCCAGGGCCTTCACACTGCACTACCTCCTCAGTCCATTTCTTTTAATTTTGAGATCAGAACTTGCTAAATTACTAAGTTGCTCAGGTGAGGCTCAAATTGTTTACTCTCTTGCCTCAGCCACCTCGAGTGCTGGTATTACAAGAGTGTACCACCATGACAGCTAAACATACAGATTTAAAATTTTTGCACAGAAATGAAACCATTTTGAATTACCATCAGCGGTTCTTGTTGCCTGGATATTCACCCAAATTTGATACTGTTATTGTATTTTATCTGTTCTCATACTTGTGTAGTAATGATTGCTTTAATTTACAGTTTCTTAGTGACATGATGTCATGCAGCTTTTCATATGTTTTATTGCCATCTATATATATTCTTTCTTTTCATTTTGCAATTTTTAGTGGTATGTATTTGCAGAACATGATTACCTTTCTTACAGGGAATCTGTACATGAACATAAAAGTTCTTTTTTAATCCCCAACTCTTCCTTTCCCTCCTTTCTTCTTCCATCTCTTTGTCCTTTTTCCTTTTGCAGGAGATCTGCTTCCCTATTTCTTGTTATCTATCTTTTATTTTGTTCCTTATTCATACTTTGGTTTTCTCACATAAAAGAAACTATAGGATATTTGAGCTTCTGTGTCTGATTTATTTCACTTAACATTGTAGTCTTAAGTTGCAGTGGACACAAGTTTATATTTTATGACAGGGTAGTATACCAATGTTTATAAATGCCACCTTTTCTTCATCCATTCATCCATTGATGGACAGACATATAGGCTGTGTCCAAATATTTAGCTATTATGAATTATTCTACTGTAAACATGGGTGTGCATGTATCCCGGCAATAAGATGCTGTAACTCTTTTGGGAAGATTCCTAGAAGGGAATACCGGAGTCAAAATAGAATTTACATTTTTATGTTTTTGAGGAATTTCCATACTGATTACCATAGTGGTTTTATTAGTTTACATTCCCACCAACCATGTAGAAGGATTCTCTTTTCCACACAGCTTGACTAGCACTTGTTATTTTTTTATTTATTGATGATAGATTTTTTTCTTCCAGAGTAAGGTATATCTCCTTGTGTTTTTATTTGCATTTATCTAATAGCCAGAGATGTTGAATACTTTTTCATGTATTTATTGGCCATATACAATTACTTCCAAGATGTGTCTATTTATTTCACTTGCCCATTTTTTACTAGGTCTTTTATTTGGAGTGGCAACTAATTTTTTGAGTTCTTTATATATTCTACATATTAGTCCTTTATCCAGGAGTAATTACCAGAAGTGTTTCCCATTCTGTAGGTTTTCTCTTCACTGTGTTGGTTGTTTATTTTGCTGTGCAGCAAATTTTTGATTTGATATGATCTCATTTGTCAATGGTAGGTACTATTTATTATGCAATTGGGATTCTGTTCAGAAAGTCCTATCCTTTGCTTGTGTCTTAAAGAGTTTTAGCTGTTTTACCTTCCAGCAGATTATTTCTGGCTTCATACTTTCCATAATGATTAGCCAAGTTACATTTTCCCCAGTGGCACACAAGAATTCCCTTTTGTCCATATTCTTGGAAACACTTGCAATTTTTCTATCTATAAAAACTTCTAATGGATGTAAGTTGATACCTCATTGGTTTTTACTTGAATTTCTGTGGTGATTCTACAGATTATTGCTTTATACACATATTGGTCATTTATATATCTTTTTGTGAGATGTCTATTCAGGTTCTTTGATTATTTTATAATGGATATTTATCTTCTTAATATTAAAGTATCCAGGTTCTTTGAATATTAATCCTTTGCCTGTTGTATCCTGTGAAAATATATTCTTAAATTCTGTAGCTTGTCTTTTCATGCTCATGAGTTTTTCCTCTGGTTTGACTTTTTTTAGTTCAGTGAAGTTCCATTAGTCTACTTTTGCTCTATTACTTGTCTTTTTTGGGTGATAACCAAAATATCCTCCACAACCCAATATCATAGAAAATTGATTCATATTTTCTAGAACTAGGTTCATAGTTCCAGTCCTAGTTTTAAGTCTCCATTTCCTTTGAACAGATTTTTTTAACTAGATAAGAGGTATAAGAGTCCAGCTTCATTTTTATATCCAATTTTTATAGGATCCTTTACTGAAGAGATTTTTCTTTGCACAATGTATATTCTCAACACTATTAAGAAATATAATTTTTCTGATAGGTAAGATGGCTGAATGCAAGTATCTTAAACATGAATGTGGGTGAGAAGACTTAAGAGTTAGGAAGGTGAAAATAGATTCTCAGGAGACCAAGAAAGAAAGAGCTCTGGGAATCAAAAAAGACGTGAAATTTTGTGTCTGATTTATTTCATTTAAAATTATGATCACAAAGTATATTCATTTACCTAAAAATATCTCATGTTTATGCTTCTTTATGGTAGAGTAGTTAGTACTCCATTGTAGCTAAATATCAATTTGCTTTATCCATTCATATGCTGATGGGCATTTGGACTGTTCTCAAGATTTAACTAATATAAAATTTGCGGCTACAAACATGATATGCATATATCACTGATGGTTTAACTCTTTCAGGAGGATTCCTAGGAAGAGAATAGCAGGATCAAATGGAACCTCTACTTCTAGTTTTTTAAGGAATCTCCATACTGATTTCCATAGTGGTCTAGTGGTTGTACAAATTTATATTCACACCAATAAAGGAGAAGGCTTCCTTTTTTTCCTATAGCCTCTCTAGCACTTATTATTGGTTGATTTCTTGGTGTTAGCCATACTTTCTGGAGTAAGATGGAGTGTTGGTGTTGTTTTAATTTGCATTTCTGAATAACTAGTGCTGTTGAACATTTTTTTCATATATTTACTGCTGTTTGTACTTTTTCATCTGAGAAATGTCTATTCATTTCAGATTCTCATTTTTTATTGGGCCTTTAAATTGTGGGATTCTGATTTTTTAGTTCTCTCTCTCTCTCTCTATCTCTATCTCCATCTCTCTCTCTCTATCTATATGTCATTTGTGCAATAGTTAATAATTTTTTCCTTCCATTATATGTATTGTCTCTTTACTCTGCAGTTTCTTTTGCTGTGCAAAAGCTCCTTAATTTGATGGATCTCATTTCTTGAGTGTAATATTTCCTGTACAATCAAGGTTTTATTCATAAAGTTTTTGCCTACTTCTATGTCTTCAAGTGTTTTTCATATTCTGCCTTGCAGCAGACTAAATGCTTTTGTTTTCATATTTAGATCTTTGATGTATTTCAATATTAGTTTAATTCATGGTGAAAGATATGGTTCTAGGTTTAAATAGCGACTTGTTTCTCTTGCGTGAGAAACCCAAAGGGTAAATAAGGGGAAAAATAGATATTGGGACTAAGTAGAAAACGTTTAAATGGGAAAAGGAACAAAGGACAAGGAAGGGGGAAGGGAAGAAAGAGAAAGGGTATTTTAAAAAAAGAGAATGGTAGGAAAAGTGGAACAAAGCTTTTGTAAATGGGGAGGGGCAATCCTATCACAAAAGAAGCCAACACATTGCTTAAAAGATCACCTAAATAGCCAAAATATGAATAAAATATTCCATGTAATTTCCATCTGAAAGCAAGTAGGAGTAGCTATACTTATAGCCAATAAAGCAGACATTAAGACAAAATTAGGAGAAGCAAGAAGGCCAAAGTATATTGTTAAATGAAAACAATCTACCAAACCAATAGAAGTGTAAACATATATACATCATATGTCACAGTGCCCAATTGTCTAGAAGACATTAGTTCACTTTAAGGACAATGCATGCAAGATCACAATAACAGTGGTTGGCTTCAGTGATCCACTGTCATTAAATATAGGTCTTTCAAACAAAAAATAAAATAAAAAAAAAACCAGAGTTAAACTACACCACTGTTTAAATGACCCAGAGCTCTATACAATATTCCATCCATTAACTGCAGTATATGCACTCTTTTTTCCACAGCTCATAAGCACTGTTTTTTCCACAGCTCATAAAACTTTCTTCAAAACAAGAATATTTAAGACCAGGAAACAATTCTTAGCAAATATAAAAGGCAATTGAAATAATTTCTTACATCTTATCAGATCATAATGGAGTTAAACTAGAAATAAACTGCTAGGGAAACAATAGAAAATATATACACAATTGAACAATTCATTTATAAATAGAGAGTCATTGAAAAAATTAGGAGGAAACCTAAAAAATTCCTAGAAGAAAATTGGAATTAAAAGACAACACATCAGAATCCTTAGGGTAGAGTGAAGGAAGTTATAAGTGGTAATTTTATAACTATGGGTACCTCCATTAAAAAGTCAGAGATATCTCAAATAAATTGACAGTGCATCTGAATGTCTTAGAAAAGCAACAAAAACCCCAAATTGAATCCAATAGAAGGAAGCTACAATTAAGATCAGAGCTCAAATTAATGAAATAGACACTAAAAGAACAATATAAAGGATTAATGAGACAAAAATTTGTTCTTTGGAACAATAATTAATGTTGATAAACTTTGCTAAACTAATCCAAAAGAGATATGATCCCAAATCAATATAATTAGAGACAAAAAGAGGATATTACAGTGGACATCAGATATCTAGAGGATCATTGGGGATTATTTTGTAAACCTATATGCTAATAAATTGGAAATTCAAGAAGAAGTGTGTAAAATTCTAAACATGTGTGACCTACAAAAATTTAACCAAGAAAATGCAAAAAAACCCAACCAACCCCTAAACAAATTAATAACATGTAATGTATTAAGACTGAAGAAATAATAAATATTTCCCCAAAAAGAAAAAGCTCAGGAACAGATAGATTCACAGATACATTTCAATAGAATTTTAGTGATGAACACCAATCCTTCTCAAACAGAAAGTTAAGAAACATTTCTAAAGTTGCACCACTATAATAATGCCATTGTCACCCTGATACCAAAACCAGCTGGAGGAGGACCTATGAGGAAATACTCATGGTAACGTATATGTAAAAATCTTTAATGGAACACTTGTAAATCTAATTTAACAGCACATTCTAATTTTTTTCCTGTATGTTTGTAGTATATTTTGAAATTGGTATTATGATGCTTCCAAGACCTGTCATGTAAAGGTACAAGATGTATGTAACTGTACTGAATACTTAAAATTGTACCAATAAATTCAATGAGAAAAAATATATATTATTTTGGCTCAGGATTGCAAGGCTATTCTGAATCTTTTGTGTTTAACCATGAATTTTAGAATTTTTTAGTTACATGAGGAATATCTTTGGTATTTTTTGTAGATTGCATTGAATTTATGGATATCTTTTAGTAATATGATCATTTTAATATTTACCTTGACTATTCCTGTATGTGGGAGGTCTTTTCTTCTTCATTTTCTTTCTTCAATGTTCTGGAATTTTCATTATGTATTTTACCTCCTTGACATTGATTTCTAGACCTGTGTATACATGTATGTATGTATGTATGTATGTAGGTATGTATTGTAACTATCATAAGTGGCATTGTTTTCCTGATTTCCTCTCAGATAGTTCAGTACTGATATATAAACTACTGGTTTTTCCAGCATCCTTTTTGTATTTTGCTGCTTCACTGAATTAATTGATCAGTTCTAAAATCTTTTGGTAGTCTTTAGGGTTTTTGTTAGTACAGGAGCATATCATCTGCAAATGAGGACAATTCAACTTCTTCCTTTCTGATTTATTATTATTTCTTTCTGTTGTCTAATTGCTTAGGCTAAAATTTGAAAAATACATAATAGTACTGATGAAAATAGATATTGCCTCATTTCTGATTTTAGAGAATATCTTGTTTTGGTTTTTTTCCTATTCTTTATGATATTGGCTAGGGGTTTATCATATATAGGCTTTATTATGTTGAAGTATATTCCTCCTATATCTAATTTCTTCAGAAATTTTGTCATGGATGGATGCTGAATTTTGTATAATGTTTTTCAGTGTCAATTGAGATGATCTTCTCAGTTTTATTCCTGACTTTACTTATGCAATGTATTACATTTACTGATTTTTATATGTTGAACTATCTCATATCCCTACATGTGGGGAGACAAATTTTATTATAATGCATTTTAATACATTATTGAATTAGTTTTGCAACTATTTTTTTAATGATTTTTCCATCTATGACTAATCTTTTCACTCTGTTCATAGTTTTGCAATGTTCAGGATTGTAGTTGGAATAATATAGGATATAGAACTTTTATATTGACTTCTTTTGCTTACTAATATGTAGTTAAGGCTCCTTGCTGCAATTTCATAGCTTAATAGTTCATTTATATTAAGCAGTGTATAAATACCCTTTATTTGGGTGTATCATAGTTTACCCATTCACCTACTTAATGATATCTTGGTTAATTCCATGATTGGGGTACTTATGAATAAAACTACTGTAGGCATGATGTACTCATTTTTGTGTCAAGTTTTCAACTCCTTGAATAAATATAAAGTAATATGATTGCTTGATTCTCGGCTAAGAGTGCTTTTACTTTTATAAGCTATAGCCAGGCTGTTATGATTTTGCATTCTATATCACAATGAATGAAATTTCCTGGTTTTACATATTCTTCCTACTGTTTGGCCATGTTAACTTTCTTTGTTTTTAACTGAGCAATCTGTGTTACTTCATTTCTTCCCTTTTAGTACACAGTTATACTTCTTTAAAAATGTTTCTGGTTGCCCTTGAACTGATCTTACTATATTTTATGTGACTACATAAAAACAAATATTCTCAGTTCCTGCTCTACCCCCTGAAAACATTCCTGTCATGTACTTGACTTACACATATAACATATAACATATTGTTGCTATTTTTATTAGATCAATTAAAAGTAAAAAAAAATCTTCATTTATTTCTTCTCTTACATTCTTGTTGAATATGGCCACATGTTTCTGAAATACATACTTTTCTTTCTCTTTGAATAACTTATTCTACATTTCTTGCATGGGGAATCTTCTGGCAGAAAATTCTGTTATTTTTTGAGTCACTTTTTGTCCTTTCTTTGGTAGGCTGAGTTTTCTAGATCCAGCATTTAGGTTCATATTTAAATTCTTTACTTTGTTTGTTGTTTGGTTTTTTGAGACAGAGTCTCACTGTGTAGTCCAGACTTAACTGGAACTCACTATGTCACCTAGGCTGGTCTTGAACTCACAGTGATCTTCCTGCCTCAACCTCCTGGGTGCTGGGATTAAAGGCATGCGCCACCACGCTGGGGTAAATTCTTTTCTTTCTTCCTTAATTTCTTATGAGAAAGTAATTTATTCATGCTTTTGTCCTTCTAGGTTTAGTGCATTATTTATCTGTAGCTCACCTCAGGATTTTTTGTACTTTGTATCTAACTGGCTGGAATGTAAGTACAGGATTCTTTGTTTTTATTATGCTTGGTGTTCTCAGAATCTTGGATTTGTGATTTGGTATCACTACCAAATGTTTCTTGTTTTCCTTTCTTTTTCCTCTGGTACTCATGCATTATACCTTTTATAATAGTAAGACATTCGGCCAGGGATTTAGCTTCGTCCTTCCAGTGCCTGCTTTGCATGCACCAGGTCCCGAGTTTGATCCGCGGTGCCAAAAAAAAAAGCAAAAATAGTTATATATTTATTGGGCATTCTATTTTTTCATAGTCTTTCTACTTGTGTATAAATTCAGGTGGTTTGCACTGACATGTCTTTTGCACGGGTGAGTCTGCCATGTACACTCTTTATTTCTTTTACAATATTTTTATTTATAGCATTGGTTTTTATTCTTTCTTAGAATTTTCATCCTGATGTTATATTGCCTATCTCTTCTTGAAAGCTATATTTTTGTACAAAATATCTTAATGTTTTTAGCATAGTTACTTTAAATGTTCTATTTGGTGGCCCAAGATTCTGTCCTGATTCTGGTTTTGCTTTGCGTTTATGAGCTGTGGTTTGTTACCTCCTTCCCTTCCTCTTACTTCCTCCTTCCCTTTCCTTCTCTTTTCTTTCTTTTAGAATGACTGGGAAATTTTTGTCAAAAGAGCCCCACATAAAGACTTAAATAAGAGAACTGAGAAAATTAGGCTTTTCGGGGGTGAAATTTTATGTTAATCTGCTAAGATTTAGAGCTGTGTTTCATGTGTACAGGCTGCATATGCCAGAAGTTTCACTTTTCTATAATTTTTCATCCTTTACTTTTTCCCCACTTTTGTCTTCTGAGCTTCCCTAAGAATTCCTTCTTTTTTTATTAATTGAGTTTATTGGTACATTTAAGGTAAACAGTACAATTATGTTCATTATTGGGATCTTGTACCTTTACATGGCAGGTTTTGGTTCTCATTTATCCCCCTTGTCCCTGCCCTCCCTTCACCCCCTTCTCCCCTCCCCATTTACAAACACTTTATTTCCACACTTTCATTTTCTCATATTTTTTCTTTTCCCTATTACTTTCCCCTACCCTTCCCATTTTCCCTACACTTTTAGCCCTTTTCTTCCTATTTCACATGGTCGATTATATCATTAGGTTCTTATGTACTATTATAGTTTTTCACACCAGAGAAACTATTTGGTATTCACACATGTGTGACTTATTTATTTCACTTAGGAGTATATCCTCAATATGTATCCATTTTCCTATGAATGAATCTAATTTATCATTCTTTATGGCTAAGTAGTATTCCATTTCCTTCTTAAATCAAGTTCTGTGTCTTACCATCCTTCAGTTGTAATCCATTTGTTTTACACTGAAGCTTCATTTTTGTCTTCAGTGTCTTATAATAAGCTGAGTTCAGCTGATCTCTGATTTACTCATTGCTCCAAATTTTGAGTTGATACTTTGCCATGTGCTCTAAATTTCCTGATGTGCATGAGAAAAGTCATTAATTTTGAGATTGTTCCTCTTTGTCTTTATAGTGAAGATGAATATTATGTGTTTTCAGTTCTTCACATGTGGAATTGAAACTAGAAATCTACTCAATTGACTTTTTTTGTTCTATATAACTTTGATACTAAAGTAGACTAAGACAATAGTGCAACAACTTAAAAGTCAATCTAACTCACAAAATTATGAGGTATAGTAATTTTTGTTTTACAATACTGTTATAGGATAGTTTGCCATGTATTGGGAAATAATCAAAGTACTAACTATATAAAGTTATAGAGTTTATTAAAATTGCTGCCTAGAAATTAATACTGAACTGTACAAATCAACTGAACTTCTATGTATTATATATTCACGAAGAACATATTATTGGAAATGTTCCTTAAAATGATAAAAATAATAAAATCAGAAGGAACACTATGTTAAATCTAATAAAATATAAATGACAGTTTAAAATTAAAAGTTAAAAATTAAGTTAATAATGAATAGTTTATTTATTTAGGTTTGATTTTTTGAGATATTATCTCATTATATAGTTGAGGCTGGCCTTGAACGGACTATGTGGCCCAGGCTAGTTTTGAATTTACAATATGCTAATCAGGCTCCTGAATGCGATGTAATTGCCTATTGAGTTATATAATGCACACGGAATTTTAATCAAAAGATTAACTTACTTCTACAGGAGTAGGAAAGTTTGGGTCTTCTTTCTTGATTTAGCAGAGATGATGATTATCCTCTAAAAACTAATAAATACCAAAGGATTTGTAGGATTAAAAAAAAATTGTATTGGTACATTTAATGTATGTAATATAATGACATTCATTGATGGAAATTTGTACCTTTACATAATCAGTTGCTTTTTCCCCCATTCCCCTGCCCTTCCTTCAACTCCTCCCTCCCTCCTAATCTACAAAGATTTTGTTTCCACTGTTTTTCATTTTCTCATATTACTTTTATGTAGGATTGAAGAATGCAAATCACAGTAAGGATTGCCAGGGTATACTTAAAAGACATACTTAAATGTTCAGGTATTCATTTCAGCAAGTCAGTTTTCCCTGTCACTCAAATGTCATCCCATCTTTATTTCCTAAAGAAACCTGATATTTCTACCTGTTGTTTTCCAGGCTTTACAATCACATGGATTTTTTTTTTTCAACATGTAGTTGCAGTAGGTAATACTCAAGACCAGTAGGGTGTATGGACAACCATTATGAACAATATGGTGGAAAAGCTATTTTCTTTTAACTTTGATCTTATGAAGTCACACAGGGAGCACTTCCAAGTTTGAAGTAGAGATCTTGGTTCCTGCCCCAATGGAGCAATATGGAATAACCATCGTATAAAACTGAAAGCAAAGAAAGAAACTACTCTTCGGTTTCCCAATATACTGCTATAGTTTCTAAAATAAGTTTGGTAATAGGTTTGGTGTGCTCTTTAAGAAATAATTAAAGGGGGATATGACGTGGAAGGCAGGCAGGAGATTAGTTCATTTTGAAATTGTTTTTGTATCAAGGCTCATTTTCTCAATAAAGCCACTGTTTCAAATTCAAAGAAATAAATCACTAAAATAATTGATGTAAGTCAGAACTCAAGCTTATATTAAAAGAGAAATGTAAATACTATTTGTGTTCAAAGATGCAAATTTCACCATAGCATTATGGAGAATTTAAAAGGCAACATCTGAAAATCTAATGTTTTGAAGTAATTTCCAAGATATTTCACTATGTAAGGAGGCTCAATAAAATGACAAGTTTCTTTTTCACTGTGGGACAATCTTGTTTATTATTACCTTATTAGTTTTCTCATTCATTAAGTTTATTGGTACATTTTAGTAAACAATATGATGACATTCATCATTGGGAATTTCTACTTTTGCATGATATATCTTGGTTCTTATGTTTTCCCCATTCGCCTGCCTTCCCTTCAACCCTTCCACCCCTCTCTATTTAGATACTCTTAAGTGAAACAAATAGCACACACATGTATAAATACCAGATAGTTCCACTGGTGTGAGAAACTGAAAGTATAAATAAGGATCAAAATGTATAATAGATAATGTGAAATAGGAAGAAAAGGTCTAAGGGGGAAAAGGGAAGTGAGAGGGATTGGGGAAAAGAAAGAGGGGAAAGAAATACATATGATCAAAGGACAAAAATGAAAACAAAGTCTTTGTAAGAATTATTTGTTAGTTTTAAATGAAGTTTACAAATTTGTAGTTATAATCCTCTCCCTTTTCTCTTATTTTTGGAAAGTTGTCATGTTGATACTTGTAAAGAACCTGGTTGATATTTATCAACCTAGCATACATCAAAGGTTTTATGATTATGCTGTGTTTGCATTCAATGCATATTAGAACATTCAAGTATTTCCATTTTTTCCATAATTTTGTATTTGCAGAATTATCAAAATTAAAATACTAGGCAAATGTGATTGCATTTGTTAAAATTACCCCACCCCATGTACCTCTAACCAAGAGTGAATAAAATATTCCAAGTGTCTTCATAGGTCACAGGGGTCATTCCAACTGGAAAACAAGACTTCAAATTCTATTTCGTTTATGTAAACTAACTGCAAACAAATGGTTCTTTTGTCAGAAAGAAAAGAAAAATTTCTTAGCTCATTGCAAAATCTATTTTTGTGTTTTGTCCTAGTTTCTGAGAGCCTAGGTAATTAAAATAACTCATTTTTATGTTTGTTTCTCCTCAGCAAGAATTCAAGAGTGAGTGAACTACTCATAATTCAATTTCTATTGTTGAATTTATCTTAAATATATTTAATGACTAGAGTTTATTTTGGATGCTTGAGACCATGATGCTTCTCTTTAGGGAAATCTCTCTGTCTTTTATGAGGAAGAAATAAGAAAGGCCCAAAACTCACATTGCTAGTGTGACAGACTTCTAGGACAATGAGAGGCAAAAGTCAGAGGGAATAAAATACTGAGTTTATAAATCGATTTGCTTACAGATAAGAAAACACTCTGTAAAAGTTGATTTGAGACCTTAAACTGTTCAACGAAAAAAGACTTAGACCATTGAAGTCAAAAAGCCAATAAATGCAAAGAACAGTCTGCTTTATTCTTCATTTCATACTTTCATTATGAAGTGCCTATTCTGAGCTTGTTTTCTATTTGAAAGGCCTTGAGGGTTAGGGAACTATTCATCAACTGTATTAATTGGTGAAGCTAAATCACTTGCCTGCTGCATTTACTATAACACCCACATTCTCAGCCTAACCATTGGCCACCTGTACTCAGCATGTTCTCACACATGGTCATTAACTTTGAAAACTAATGCAAGCCAAACAAAGCCTGAGGAATAAATGAGTAGCCATAAGAAAACAATTAAAAAGTCACCTGTTGTGAAAAGACATATTTAATCAAATCTGGGCAGAGACCACCCAAGATTAAGCAGAAGTTTTTCTACATGTCTGGTATTTACAATACAGGTGCATTTTTTTGAATGAGTGATTGTGATGGAAATATATTTACTTGATGTGTGTGAATGCCTAAAATAAAAGTTTTAATAAAATTTGATTAATTCTTCAGAAATATTAAGAATCATTTTTCTTTTAAAAAGGTCAAAAGCAAATTACATTTTATACAAATTTATTCATTAATGGGATTAATGGATGATCTGGTTGTTAATTGTGTGACATTCATTAGGATTTGGTACCATAAGTTAGGCTAAAACTTGAAGGATGGATTCTTTATCTACTTCAGAAATAATTATATTGATACCTATGCTGCTTTCAAATGATCATTTCTTTCCTCAAGTAAGTTTTTTTGGATCAGTCTGATTTAAAACATATTTCCCTATTCCAAATAACCTTAAGTATCATGGCTCTGCACATATATCTTTCAGCATTTGATTATTTCTTGAAATAAATAGTAAAGGAACTTGAGCCATGTGACTGAAGGTAAGCTTTTCGAAGTATCTGCGCCCCACTTTGTTTATCTGTGAAATAGGGCATATATTAACACCTACCTCGGAGACTTGTGAAAATACATTACTTATTATAAGTAAAGTCATGGTATCAAATATTATTTGTCCATTATTGACAAATTATGTTGTTATGTTCATACATTTTAGTCGATTTGTGGAGAAAAAACATATAAAATACCCTTGTACACTGCAAAGCACTTCCCAATAAGTAGGTACTGAAAATATGATTTCATAATTTTACATTTGAATTCCCTTTTGCAAACAAAATGTAATTAACATAATGTTTGATTAGTTATGCTAATTAGTGAATTGACTACAAAAGAAATAGCAAGGGGTGGAAATATTTTGGTGAATATCAGAGAGCTCACAATATCAGAGAAATGCAAATGCAGGCAAAAGACCAATGTTTAATCACTCCTCCCCCACCATAGACTTTGATGGCCACGCACAATCTTTCTGATATTTTCTTCCACTCTTTGTATTTAATCTCTTTACTGGCCTAATGAAATACTATAGATAGTCTCAGAGTTTAAACTTGCTATTTCCAAAAATTTCTTGTAATTTTGACTTATTAAAATATGTTTGCCTAGGTATTGTTTATATTATATTTAACCTACTTTTAATATTTTATTTCATCAACAATTATTATTGATCATTTGCTTCTGCTATGGAGGGTTTACTGTTCACAGCTACTCTGTCATGTGTTATGAATGCTATTCCTTAAATAGTTCTTAGAAATGTTCTGTTATTACACTTTCATGCTGTGTTTCAGGCCCATCTTCTCATATGGAGCCACTATAATAATAGTTTCTTGTGTGTTTGCCCAAACTTTGGCTTTTTCTTGAATCAGCCCTCCACACTGTCGCTGTGACCCCTCTCACTTGTAAAGTTGCCATGTATGAGCATCCCCACTGGCTGCAGAATTACAGGTTACATTCTCTACCATTTCATAAAGGGCTGCATGCAGCATCATCTTTGCCACTTTCCTCTCCCGTTTCCTTCCCTCCTTCCTCTGCTTTCACCTTTCCCATCTTCTTTGTTTTCAAGACTCTGGCCATTGTAAACTCATTGCCCTTCTTGGGAAGTACCATGACTTTTCTGTGGCTTTATTCTGTGTCGATACTTCCCCCTTACTTATTCTCCTTCTTTAAAAAGAAAAAATCAATTTTACTCTTCCATGAATCAGATTAGTGTCATCTCCTTTTAAAACTCTCCTTTGTCACCTCAGAGTGGATGCTTCTTTCTTCCTCTGTCCCCATAAAAAGTAATATACTCACCTCTATTGTAGTATTTATACACTCCATTGAAAGTTTTTATATTGTTACACTATTGAACTAGAGGCTTCATGAGGTAGGCAGGACTTTTGTTTGATTTTTAAAAAAAATATGATGATGCATCTCTGTGTATCATATTTGAGTTACTAATGATTCTGTCCTGTGTGTTTTTTATTTAATTTGTTTTTTTACTGACCACCTTTTGGTTTTATTATCTTATTTTATGATATTTCCCCTTTGCTTCATTTCAATTAATAAGGTTTTATACTGCAGATCTATTTATATGTAACAAAATATTTATTCTAATAATAAGTGTGGGTGCTTTAAATCTCATGTTTATTTAATATCAAGTTAGCAGAGACTGTGCTTAGTTTATTGTCATGAATAGTATTGTTTTGTTTTACTTACTATCATGAAGTCAGATGTTTAGTCCTATATCTACTATATTTTATGTTACTACATCACCTTTATTATTTAGTGATTATAAAAAATGAGCAGCCTAAGTCTCTGAATTCTAGAAAATAAAGAATAAAGCTTTTGAAAAATGAAAATAGCAGTTAGAATCTCTTTCTTTGTTAAGAATGCCTAGGTTTTGATCTTATCCACAATACAGAATAAAGACAGGTTTAGATGTCTTTCAGTTTAAATATATCAACTCAAAGGTAGGGGAAAATTGAACTTTGTAAACAATTTCTCAGGTTAAGTCACATAAGCCAATGTACAAAAGCATTTTGGACTTCTCAAAAGAACCAATAATAAGAATGATAATAAAATTACCAATCATAATAATAGCATCATCATAATGGGGTTATACCTTTAGTTTAATTTAAATCCATGAATGATTCAAAGGATCATTTTGTACTATTAGACTATTACCTTGCCATATTTAATTGTGATACTTGAAAGATACAGTTAAATAAAGGATCTAAACCACTTTCTTCATGGTTTTCTTTAAATATTTTTTTGACACAGATATAGTTTAAATTTTTAAATGTTTTTGAATATTTTCCCCGACACTTTATCTTAATATGATGTTAAGATGCTTAAAGTTGATCAAATGGTTCAAAATAAAGGTGAAATAACAGTTTGCTCATGTTTCTCCTTCTGCCCAGAGAAAGAGCAGAGGGTGTCTAATGGGCAGCAGAGACCACCAGCGAAGAACAGCTGTCTTATGAAACAGCAGGGAGGAGCGTTTCAGGAAGGACAAGAGGAACCCCAAATAGAGGTCTGTAACATGAAAAGGATGTATTTCTGTAGGGCAAAGGCAAAATGATTGTGAACTTCTGAAAGTAGTCTGTAAAATGTAAATGGGAAAACAGTTGAAATATAAACCAAACAGAAATGTTCAAAGACAATGCAAATGAAATTTAGAGTGATATTTAACTTGACTATTTCTAAACAAACATACATAATTATTCAAATGAAAGTTAAAAAGCACCAGATACCAGTATTTTCTTTAGGTAACATTTTCATGGATATTTGTAAGCAGCAAAATGAATTAAATTTACTATTTATTCGCAATAATTATGACTGGTGACTTGGATCATTTACATCAGGCAAAACCTCTTTCTTTTCTCTGTGGACTTTATCCTCAGCATTTAGTATTTTTTTTTCCTCTCCTTACTTAAAACATTGCTCGAAAGCATGTTCTTAACATTTTGCAAGATCGTACTCACTCTCTTATATGCAGCTTTATCACTTATTTCATATAACTCTCTCCAGGTTCTTCTAGTTCTGATATTATTGCCAATATAGCCCCATTCAAAACATTTCCATGTGTCTTTGGAGCTTGTCTTGTCAACTTGTTTACAGATTAAATGTTTTCATACGAACATTTTCTTTGAAGAAACACTGCATGTTTTTCCTTGAAGAAGCTCTGCATCTTTTTTTTTGTGTAATGTGTAGTCCTACAGTAGTCCTAGGTCTTCCACCACTTTTAAAATGTAATCTCACAATCTAAAGAAATTTATTTAGGTTATGAGATAAATTATTTTTTTCTTTGATGTTTTCCCTTTGCTTTGTTCTTTACAAATGCTCACGGATGCACATAAGTTCATTTTCTCCATTTTTGTTGATTTTTACTTATATCTAATATTTATGAATTCCTTCAATAGTCATTACATTTAATCTCCCAATCTGTAGCAACATCACCCCTCACTAACCTACCTTGGCCTTAAGACATGGGCAATAAGATCTCTTAATTGTCTAAAGGAAGAACCTCAGCTCAGCCAGACAGCTGAACTTTCCCAATCTCACAGTTAATAAATGAAATGTTATGTATGTACAAAGGTGTTAATATAAAGAAAATGTTCTGAAAATTAGACATTATAGGCAGTGGTGGAAATTAGTTCTTACTTAATCCATTCATTGTAGTTACTTTTTATCTTCCTAGACTCTCTACTTCTTTAATGCAGTTATTGAATTTTCACTTTCAGCTTAGCAAAGTGGTCACATTATTTGCTAATCATTTGATTGATGATAAAAAGATAGAAGGCAGGGAAACAGAGGAAATTTAAATAACCCCCTAAAATTCCTACCAAAACAGAAAGTCTGTAAGGAGGTTGGAAGCAGAAATTAGATAGGAGGTGAAGGCTATGAGAGGAGTTTCTGAAAATTAATATCCTAAAAGAAAGCTAAAATTTTTTCTTTTAACAGTTTTTGACACATATCAGTTTGGCAAAACTAAAAATATAAGCATTATACAGTTATACTTTTCAACTTTGATCTTTTGTTTTCTTTATATTTTATGTTAACATATTGCACACAAAATGATGCACAATTATAACATGATAGTTTAAGTATAATTGTTTTTGAGGGCATAGCTTTCACTAAAAGAAAACAGCATTATTAGAAACTGCAATGTGCAGTTATATCCAAAAAACCCCTACAGAATAGATTCCAGGAGCATTACATTAAAATGTTAGACAAAGTGGAAACCAGGAAGGGAAATGAGTTTTAACAGAAAGAAAAGAAGTTTATAGCCTTTTGTGGCTCAAGGGAGAAAAAGCTCACCCACATTGCTCCCTTTAAGAGGTTTTCCATGTTTAACTAGCTGCATAGAGATTCCCATATGGCTATTAAAGAGTTATATTATCAAATAGAAAAATAATAAGTATATTAAAAACAGTGTACAATCATGCTATTAGAAGGGAAGGACCAGACCATGAGCACATTATATTTAAGAGCTTAGAAGAGTAGGCACTCAATAAACGCCATGTACAGCATCAGATTTGAGAGCCTACACTCTAAATCCAATATATAGCTAAATAAATAATGCAGGCTTGATAACCCTCAAAATAGAAAGTAAGTGGCCCATTAAGAGAACACATTAAGAAATCTTATTGACTCATGCTTGGACCTTTCAAGTACCCACTATTAGTAAAATGTACACCATCAACAGTTACCCACAGAAAACAATCTTGTTAAATACACCTTCAAGCCATAAATTCTCATTGTTAGTCAACTGTTGACTAATGTCTCTAATTCAGTATTTTTAAACAGTATAATTTTTTGAGTTTTAAGATGCATTTTTAAATGGAATGTCTTGTTTTTAGGAAGCAGTAACAGTGCACATTTAAAAAAATAAATGAGTGGCTATCTCATAGAAAGAGTCTTGCCTGGGCCACTGATCTCATTCATGCTGTTCCACACTTTGCTTTAAATTATTCTCTAACCAGTCTGCACTCCCACCAACAATGGAGAAGAGTTCCTTTCTCCCCAAAACCACACCAGCATTTGTTATTGGTTGATTTCCTGATAGCAGCCATTCTTTGTGGGATGAGGTGGGATCTCAGTGCTGTTCTTATCTGCATCTCTTGAATGCCCAGTGATGTGGGACATTTTTTCATATGTTTATTTGATGCTTTTACTTCTTTATCTGAGAAATGTCTGTTCATTTCAGATGCCCATTTTTTGAATAGGGTCTTTATATTTGGGGGCCTGCAACCACTATGGAAATCAATATGGAGATAACTCAAAGAACTAGGATTAGAGGTTCCATTTGACACAGCCATCTCTCTGCTGAGTATCCTTCCAAAAACTGCAACCACTGGAAATCAATATGGAGATAACTCAAAGAACTAGGATTAGAGGTTCCATTTGACACAGCCATCTCTCTGCTGAGTATCCTTCCAAAAGAATTTAAAAAATCATATCACAGTGATAGATGCACACCCAGGTTTATAGCAGCACAGCTTTTAATAGCTAAAACTTGGAAACAGCCCATTTGCCCATCATTTGAAGACTGGATAAAGAAGATATGGTTTTTCTGTAAAATGGAATACTACTCAGCCAAAAAGAATGAGAAATTAGAGTCATTCATAGGTAAATAGATGCATATTGAGGTTATAATCTTAAGTTATATAAATAAGTCACACATGCATAAATACCAAATATTTTCTCTGGGGTGAAAAACTATATTTGTACATAAGATCCTGGTGGTATAATTGACAATGTAAAATAGGAATAAAAGTGCTAAAGGTGCAGGGGAAGTTGGGAAAGGTAGGGGAAAGGAAATAAGGAAAAAGAAAAAATAACATGAGAAAATGAAATGTGGAAATAAAGTATTTGTAAATAGGGAAGGGCAGAGAGGGTGAAGGGAGGGCGGGGCCAAGGGGAAAAAATGAGAACTAAGACCTGTCATGTAAAGGTACAAGATCCCAGTGATGAATGTAACTGTACTGCATCCCTAAAATGTACCAATAAACTCAATGAGAAAAAATAAATTTAAAATAAATTATTCTCTAACCATAGACAAAGTTTTAAAGGAAATCATTCAAGTCATTTTCTAATAAGTGCCAAGAATGTAAAATTGGATGTCTACTCGATGTCCTGAATGGAGTACTCATTTCATATAGGCCTAGAATAATGTAAATGAATTGATTTTCAATTTGATTTGTACACAAGCTGTCTAAATTGCATCATTTTCAGTTTTTGTCCATTTACTTGGACAAGGCACATTCATCTAAGTTTCAGGCACATCTTCATGGTAAGGACTATAACTGTCCACAGCACTGTCATCCAGTCTTTGAACACAAAGCAATCTCAGATACTCTGGATCATGAACTCTTTAAGGGTTTCCCCCACCTTCCAGCCTAGGTTGGAATGCACAAGCTTTTCTACCTCAGATCTTGCTGATTAAAGTTTAACTCAAGCTTATATACCATATATATGATATATATTCACATATGTTTTCTACATACCATAGTTCTTTTATCAATTTTCCATTTCTAATATCACTTTCTGATTACTCTTCTCATAAATTTTATTTCACTTCTATTCTTTTTCTTAGTTATAGATTTATAGTCATTCAGTATAATCCCTTTTATCTTTTATCTTATTATTAGTAGTTCAATTCTAGAAGACCACTGCTAGATGGTTTCAAATTTAGAACTGCCCTACTTCATTTCCTATCAGTAGATTAATGGTAATGTTCAGAATCCAGGAGGTATATGTTATACACATTTAATTTGAGATGGATTTAGCAATTATATAAATCATTATTCTGATATAGCTGTTCATCAATTTATACATCTGGGAATGTATTGCATGTGTATGATGTGAAATCTGTTTGAAACAACTTTAATTGCTAAGATTTAATGAGAAGAGATTGCCAAAAATATTTCCTTTAACTGAAAGTGTAAAATGAAATGGAGGATTTGAGGCAAGGAATGAAAAATGTATTCGGGAAAATATCCTGAGAAGTTGGAAAAGAGAAAAATAACACTGAATAGAAGGAAATAAAGGAGCTAAGGCAGAATGAGAGTGATTAAAAGGGGAGAAGAGGATAAAATGAGAGAAGGAGAGGGCAGAATAAGGAGAGGAGAAAGGACAATAAGACTAGTATTAATTTCACCAGGAGCACTCTTGGATTAAAATAGTTGTGATAGGTTATTTGCCAAGTTAAAAAAAATCCTTAGCTACAGAAGCAGAGTGGAGCTTGAAAGGAAATGTCAGGAGATACATCTTTATTCTTCTTCCTTTCTACAGTGTAATTTTTAAATGTTACCCCTCTCCCTTTAATTTCTTGCCTTGCTTGATGAATTTGCTCAGGTGGGCCTCATGGAGTTGTGACTTTCATTGTCTATTTCTAGGACATTGTTTAGAATTGTTTGGAGTGATGGTTTGGTATTCATGAAGTTTCTCAGGTGTTCTTTGTCTCAGAAGTATCTTATTTACCCATCAATTTTGAAGGAGAGTTTTGCAGGATACATCAGTTTAGGTTGGAGATTGTTCTCTATAACGACTTGAAATACCTCAGTCCAGCCTCTCCTTGACTTTAGGGTTTGTGTTGGAAAGTCTTCTGTGACTGCGATGGGCTTTCTTTTGCATGTGTTGTGTTTCTTTTCTCTATTTATACCACTTTGTAATTGTGTTGGGTTTCCAGGATCTTGACTACTATATGTCTAGGTGTAGTTTTTGTTGTTTATTTGTTTGTTTATTTTTTATTTTGTTTTGATCATGGTTAGTTGGAGTCCTATATGCCTGTTATTTTTATTTATTTATTTATTTTGGTACCAGGGATCGAACTCGGGTCTTTGCGCTTGTGAGGCAGGCCACCGAAGAGCTGAGCTAAATCCCTGGCCCTGCCTCACTTATTTGTTTGTCAAATTATTTTGCTCTGTTTGGGAAGTTTTCTGTGAAGAATTTTTTATTTCTTTTGTACTTTCTCCTGCTACTCTTTATTGTATGTCTAGGTATAGTTTTTCTTTTTTTTTAATCATGACTAGATGGAATCCTATATGCCTCGCTTATCTGTATGTCAAAAATTTTTTGGCCTGTTTGGGAAATTTTCTGTCACTAATTCTGTGAACAGTTTTTTTCATGTCATTTGTACTTTCTCCTGGATTCCTATCAGTGTTATATTATTCTTCTTTGCATCATCTAGGAGCTGTTGGATTGATTTCTCATGGTCCCTTGCTGTTTTTAAGAGATCTCTTTTTTTATGTTCACTGATCACCAACCTGACTTCTATATCTGATATTCTGTCTTCAGACTGGCTTACTCTGCTGTGCATACTTTCAATAGAGTTTTCAATCTCCTGGATAACTGTTTGAATCTGTTTCATGGATGGCATTTCTTGCCTATGTTGGGCATTTGTGATTTCCATTTCTTTCCAATGCTGGGTATTCATGTCTTCTATCATGGTCTTGAATTCTTCATTTTTTTTTCTGTCTAGAGTCTGTAATCATGTCATTCATTCTGCTCACCATCTCTGTAGTTATCTGAGAAATTATTTCTGTTTTGAATTTTTCTAGAGCCTCATTCATCCATTTTGTTATTTTCTGTGTTATCAGTTCAGGGTTTCCAGGAGGTTGATTATCAGAATCTGTTTTGATTTTCTAGAGCCTCATTCATCCATTTTGTTATTTTCTGTGCTATCAGTTCAGGGTTTCCAGGAGGTTGATTATCAGACTTTTCTACCTTGTTTCCCCAAGGATTTGCCTTTGGTAAACTTGCAAACTGTGTTTATGCTTGGGCCTTACTTGAATGTCTTCTCATTACTACTTTTGTTGTTGGTATTGGCCTTGGTTTAATTCCTGGGTTAATATTTTCATCTTCCAGATATAGCTGGTCTTTAAGTTTTGAGCCTCTAATGACTGAGACAATCTCATTTTCATTATACAAGGAAGGAAAACTGATTAGATCAATCACAACACCTTAGCCCAAGTGATACACTGAGCAACACAATAGCATCAAGTGCAGCTTAGAAAATGACAATTTGTGATAGTTTTTAATCTATCACCTTTAACTGTGTGAATTAAACTGAAATCAAGAACCAGCCCAAGGTGTGTTTATAGTGAATAAACTCTTCAATGTAGCAACTTTACCCTTCAGGATAGGGACTTAGAAGTAGTTAGGGAGAGAGCCATAGGTAGAAGGATAGGAAAGGTTAGAAGTGTGGCCAGAGGACACAGGAAGATCCTGCAAACCCTAGCAAACTGTTGAAGAAAAGAGGAAAAGACAGAATGAAAGAACAAGACAAGACCAGAGTAACCTAACAGCAATAGGAAAGCTAGAAACTGTATTCACTTTCCTTTGAAATTAATGACAATTGAGAGAAGGAAAAAAAGAGAAGACAACAGAAACAAAGAAGAAATTTGAATTAGGGCAGAAACAGGAACAAAAATGTAGATGAACAATGTAGGAGAGTGAGAGAGAAAAGGAAAAAATGAAAGAAAAAAACTGAAGAGTGGAAAAAATAAAATTGAAAATAATAGGAAAAGAAAAAATAATTTTGAAAGTAAAAAATAAAATGAAAGTTCTCCTTCAGAGTATGTCTCTTCTGTCACATTAGACAACATGGGTAGCAGTGTGCAGATATGTCAATTAGTCCTAGCAAGCCAGCAGCAGACCCCTGAGATTCAGGCCTATTTCTGGCTGCAAGGTCCAAGTTAAACTCCCTGACCTCCCACATTGTTGAATTATGCAAGGTTCTACTGCAGTTTCCAGATACCTTTTCCCTGAAGATCATCCAGGTTCAGATGGGAGGTAGTGATCCCTCCAATTTACAAACCACAGTAATCTGGTATCCTTTTGTTGCAGAGATTCTCCTCACTTTTCCAATGGGCTTCAATTTTTAAGGAGCCCAAGAGAGGCCCTCTTTCAGTTGTTCACTTCTGCTCTATCTTCTGGATCTTGGGATAATGGCCTTTGTGAACCCCTGTGACTCTTTGGTGTGGACACACATGCTGGTGCAGTGAGGAGGCCAGGAGAAGGGGGGAAACTGAGGTGGTTTTGAAGATGCCTGTGAGACCCTGCTCATGTGTGGAAGCCCAGGGATTTGGATGTGGCGCAGTAGCCCAGCTCTACCCAGGTCTGCTTCTCCCCAGTGAGCTCATGCTGCTCTGCTACAGTGCAAATTTTTATAATTGCCTTCTAGTTATGTTTCCTCCCCTTGCATATATTTCACTAGAAATATTTTAACTATTAACCTCTTTAGTAACTCAGTCTTTCTTCTCTCCCTACAGAGAAAAGCATATTTACTCTTGTACTAAAAGAGAAAAAAGAGTGACATATGATAAAATTGTTGAATTTCTTATTAAATTAAATTTTGATCTATTTTAACTATATTTAGGATAGAATTTTATGTATTTATTTATTTGTTTGTTTTTTGTTTGTTTTTGGTGCCAGGGGTCAAACTTGGGCCCTTAAGTATACAAGGCAGGTGGCAAAACCACTGAGCTAAATCTCTGGCAGGATATATTTTGATGAGAGTAATTATAGAAGGTTATGTTTTATCTTAGTCTCAGAGACCAAACAGTAGAATGATCATTAATAGGAAAATCTTATCATATCATTTCCATTCTCCACAATTTACACTATGGGATGCAAATTTATACTTTAGGTTGTAAATCTATAAAGATCCTAGAATATCAGCATTCTACAAATGACAATTTAAACTTCTCAGATATAGCACAGTAACAAGACTGAATTTTCTGAAGATGGTAACCCTCTGAATGCAAAAAATAGATTATCAAAAGAAGATGAATAATTTAAAGAATTGAAGATACTTTTATCTTAGGTCAGTAATCAATTACTATGCTTGTGTTTTAATAGGCACACAATTACTCATCAAAATGGTTTATATTGTTTCAAATATATATTTTTCATTTGTCTTTCTAGTATTTATGTTATCTTTTTTTTTGTAAAATTATATGTATTTGCCTCTTCTAAGGTTGTGTTCCAATTCACACGGATGGACATCCTGAGAAAAGAATTGTTAGATTTCATTGTTATGTGAACATCATAGAACTAACACAAACCTAGATGGAATGGGTCAATCATATAACACAGCTTTTTGTTGCAATCAAAGAATATTGTAAACACGAAATATATGAGATAGCTTCTAGTGTAACAGTATGTTTATTACTGTGATATAGTAATATTTTTTATAAGCAGGAATGTATCTGAAATTATAAAAGTATAATGTAGTAAACCAGTAAAAGTCATTCATCATTATCAAGTATTTTATGTACTCTCTGTAGTTGTTGTACCTGTTATATTTAATATGACTGGTGCAAATAATTTATTTATATCAGCATCTACACAGGCATGCATGATAATGTTATGATGGCTGCAATTTCATTAGATGATAGGAATTTCAACTCTGATATAATCTTATAGAAAGAACCCTGATTATATATGCTCTGTATTATTGACGGGAAGCATTGTTATATGATACATGACTGTATAGCATTTTTAAACTGAAACTTTATTTTTATTAAATGAATATATATGCACAGTTTTAATGTTTAAAATGTTCAACAAATCTTAAAATGAGCTATAGCATTATTTTTTTGCTACCCCTCTGTGTCTCAGCTTTAGACTATAAAGACATTATGTGTTGATTTAGTTATTTCCTTTAGAATTTATCTCAGTGTATCAAAACTATTATATTTAAAGTTCAAATTCTGTTTTTTTGAGTGTTCACTTTGCATGTTATCTATTGAGTTTTATTTTGAAAGATACATATTCAGTTCTTTTCTTTTCATTTCTTCCTGAATTCCTATAACTTAATACCTGTTCTCTCAAATTTGGGCAGTACTTACTCCTATATTATAAATGGTATGATTCAATAATTTTTTTCTGACAGCATGTTGAATTTTCTCAACTTGTGAATACCATCTCTTTGCTTTGAAATTTTGTCATCCATTCCCTGCTGGATTTTTTATCATTAAATTATCAACAAACTTTTCACCACTTATGAAATTTAGAGAGTAAAACAATATAGGTCCTGATTATTGTATATTTTTCAAATAACATCATCCCACTATATAATCTTCACAGTGAAGGCTTGTTTGGCAAAGACATGTGTTAAAATGTTTGTTTCAAACATGAGCATGCTATAAAGGTAGTAGTAATTTCTTATGATTGGTAAATAAGAGCACCTACTGGGAGTTTAAATATTCTATGTAATTTTATTCACTGTTATCCTCAAATAGGCATTTGCTATATATATAAAGACAACATTAGAATCCAGATGTGATATTTGCACTAATATTTCATGTAAAGGTGTAACAAAACAATCATCTTATTTGGTAGTTTGAATTGGTTGAAATTTAACCAGTTAGAATAGTTTTGCTTGAAAATTTTTAGGTAGGTGGTTAGAATTTAGATTGGTCATCTGCCTAATTAATTCAAGATTTCAAATATTTTCATTCTAAATTTTCTTCCTGGCAGCATAATTATCAGGAAAACAAAGAAGAGTGTAAAGTGTTTTGGAACAATTCATGTTGTTTAAGGTTAAAAATAAGTTCATGTTATCAAACTTCAGTTGCACTTGGTAAATGTATCCTTTATCACACAGGTTTCATACATTTTTAGAAGCAATCCTTGAAAGATTTTTTTCATCCTCAGTGTAATTTGTAAGATGAATTTCAGTTGGCTATATTTCATAACACCTGCAGCTTTCAGAAATAACTCAGATTTTCAGGTGACATGTCCTAGATATTAATTTATATTGCAAGTTAAAATGATTAATTCTGTGTATTTATGAGGCAAGGTGCCTTTGTTAAAATGTACATCTGATGTTGAAGAGCAAATAAAGTCAAGCAGTGATTTAAATCTCTATTCAAAAGAGGAAAATATATGAGCTATTTGGAATTTGACCTCAGCAACTAAAGGGAAAATAAATTATAATAAAATGTAGAAGCATATATTTTACCCTTTTTAAAATGTGGTTTATATCTCATAAAATTAAAAAGCTTACTATGTGATATATTGTATGATTTGTGCAAGTAAAATATTAGTATGCTAAATTATTATTCTACAAATATGGTTTGTAGCATATACTAATGCCTCATTGTCATCCCGTCTTTCTGGGAGTTAAACAATGTATGATTGAACATAAAATGCAAGTTGCCTTCAGTTTTGGCTGAAATCACAAGCTTTCAGTGGGAGAAAGTTCTCTTGAGGTCAGTGAGTACCAAAGAAATTTGTTGCACCCTTCTCTGTCCTGCTGGTTCTTCATAGTGAGCAGAGCAACTTTGCAGTTCAATATATCATTGCAGAGACCTAAATCTAAATAATGACAGACAGAAATTTAGAGAATAGTATGAGAATCTAGCAGTCATTACAAGGCCAATAAATAGACAGCTGGACAAAGGCTTAGCTAAAGCATATGTTTTGACTGAGGAGTGGGAAATAGAGAGTAATATAGCAGATAGATTAAGATTTCTAATGTGTCCTATACTTGGGACACATTGAACACAGGGACAAAAGTGAGAATAAACTTGCTTGTGATATAACTTATATAATAGTGCTCCTGAGGAAACCAAAAGTATTTTTCTGAACACATTATAGAATGTCTCAGAATTTAGACTCACATCCTGAGCATATTTGGCAGAGTTTCCCGAAGCAAGGCCAATCCTTAAGATATGAATTCAGAAAAGAAAAATTACTTTTGAAAGATGCATTTCAAAATATGACTGGTCTTAAAATGTGAATGGCACATTAAACTAAATTTGACCTTTTTGGCAATGTGATATAAAAGATGAATGCTTTTGTCAAGATAGAATTTTTGTTTATCTAAATATTAAATGGTAGACATTGTTCTTCCAAAAGTCTGACTTATCTTAGATCTTGAATTTTCTACAATGAAGCATGTCTCTATATATTTCATCCAAAACTTTTTTTCATTCTTCTAAATGCATATTTTGTTCATTATTCTCAAGGGAACAGTCTCTTACTAAAACAGCTTAATCATAGTTGGATACACATATAATCTGACTATATTATAACATTTATGACTTGGATGTGTTTACCTCATAACTCACATAGTATATAATGTTAAATTTCTTAATGTATCGCTTTAATTTTTCATTATGATATATATGTCCCTAATGATAATATTAAATCTGTGCTTACAACGTAATTCTGTGCAATATTTACTTTTTCCATTACCTAGCAACATTTTTTATACTAACAATGTTAGAGCTTATTAGTAAATTTAGTCTAAATTCCAAATTTTAAAAAATACTCCAAAAGATATTTAATATAAACATATATATTTTGTAGCCCTTGTGTTAGTAGGTCTGGGACTATAGAAAATGATTCTAGTCTTACTTAAGAAGGATCTGCAGCTTGGTGATCATTTGGGGGCCTTCATATTTAACGAATATAACTCTAAACCAAGATTTTAGCACGGTGGACTATCACATGGTAAAGAACAGTGTACACGGATTCTCACAACTTACTCCTATCAGCTTAGAGTCCAAAATTCAATATTGACTTTAAGAAGAAACCTAACAGTGAATTCTAGACAGAATTTCAAAGGGAAATTAAGGGGCAAGTATTGTTTCATTCTCAACTCAATCCTGGGGTGTTTGCCATCCTTTTTAGTCAGTTTGTCCAACAGGTGGGTATGGCAGGTGATGTTAGATGCTCTTGATGAAAGAGGTGCTTCTTAAAGTCAAATAGCTCTTAAGTGTAAGAACTAAGATAGGAACCCAGGCCTCCTGATTCTAGTTTTATAGCTAAAATATTTACCAAAGAGCTTAAATAATTAATCTTTTGCAGAAGAGTTAGGTAAGTTTGTATTTGATTCAATAATCAAGAAAGTAGCAGAATGTGATTTTGTTTTAGAAGTGCAACTCCTTCGGAGGTCATAAGAAATAGAAATCTATAGTGAAATTAGAGTAGGATGCATTTCTTTGTTACTGTTCCTTGATTTCTTTGTAATAGATTAATAGTTATAGATATAATTCCAAAAATCTTAACTGTGTTAATTAATCCCTAAAAGGTTTGGACCTGAACTTTACTTATTATGCCTTTGCTTATCTTGTCAAAACTTTATTTTACTGGATTTCTAATTACTAATTTATTCCTCTCTGCAGATGGCCATGAGAGGAAGTTCTTTCTCCCTTGACTCAAGTAATTTATTAGTTTGTTGACAGATTGGAAAAGGCTGGGCTCTCTGCTTATCACAGTTAATGTCTCAAATATGCCTGGGGAATATGTATTTTGTACTTGTAAGGTCACTGTGTTACCACAAGCTTTAGCCTGTTTGTTTGAATGAAGGCAAGAACATGTACATAGATCATTCACTAAATTTAATTGTTAAAAATATCAGGACTAACAAAGATAAATGGCATCAGCACAGTTCCTGAAAAAAAATGATTCCAAAATTCCTAGCATGTCATCACATTCTAATGGCAAACTATGTATTTGGTTTTTAGTTCCACATATGTGCAATAGTTTAGTTTATTTCTTTATTTTATATCTGCATCACAATAGTTAATTCTTACAGAGTTGTTTCTTTCTTTCAGCTTTAATTGAGTTTATTGGCACATTTTGGGGATACAGTACAGTTACATTCATTGTTGGGATCTTGTACCTGTACATGACAAGTCTTGGTTCTCATTTTTTTCCCCTTGTCCCTGCCCTCCCTTCACCCCCTCGTCCCACAGAGTTGTTTCTTAATAAGTGCAACTATGTCTGGGATCAACATATCTATGCATGAAATGTCTCTAGATTTTTCTTGGAATATACTTATATTTAATAAATTATATGACTTTATATTATATATAGCCCTCCCTTCACCCTCGTCCCACAGAGTTGTTTCTTAATAAGTGCAACTATGTCTGGGATCAACATATCTATGCATGAAATGTCTCTAGATTTTTCTTGGAATATACTTATATTTAATAAATTATATGACTTTATATTATATA
>NW_022900918.1:17440811-17577370 GCF_012274545.1 Fukomys damarensis
ATACATATTCCAGTCCTTTTTATGAGAAAAGTAACATCTGCTTTTACAGGACCTAGACCAATTATTATTTTTGAAGCCTTTTATTAGTTTTAACATTTGAAATTAAAAAGTCAGTCTAATCATACTTTTCTGTATGCAATTTTAAAAGGGTAAAATTGAAGAAATTTCTCTAATTGTTAAACATATTTAGAGAAACATTTAGTTATTGTCTAATGTGAGTCTATGAAAACTAAGTTCATCAATCACTTTTAATCAATTATTGTTTCACCAAAGACTTAAGGTAACAAAATATGGAGGCAGAGATGTCATCTTTTTGTGCTACTTTTATCCATTGGACATCTGCATGCGCAGTCTCTGGGTTCATCCTACAGTTATTCTTCTGAGTAATTCTATTTAACTTCTGTGCCATGTTAGTAACAGAGCTGACCATATTTCCCTCTTTAATTTGGCTGATGGAATACCAGTAAGGGTTGTAGCTTGTTTGTTGCAATTTCACAACAGGAATTTGTAGGATACACTCTATAATCAAATTTACCTGAGGCCTGTTTTATTTTTGTGCCTTTACTTGAATTTACTTTCCTTATGAAAGAATAGTTATTTTTTGTTTTCTTCCTTTATGCATTTTAAAAAGTTCTTTAAATTAATTTAAACAGCAAGCCCGAGACTCTTTTTTAGTACTATGAAAATGTTGTAACAGATTGCTGAGTTTCTGAGGAGAAACCATCTGCATCCACTGGCCCTGAGCCATGTATTACCTGATTTGAAAAAGTGTGAGTTCTACTTTAATTGAGTCCAGAATAGTTCTCTTTCTTTATTTTAACATAGAACCAAGTGTTCAGTTATATGTACACCTTCATTTCTGTTGAAAAGCAAATTATGCAATTAACACTGTTTATAAGTTTCAACTTCAATGAGCTGGTGCAGTCTAAGGAATAACTGAAAGGGCTTATGTCTCCCTTTTCCTTCTCTTTTTTTCTCATTGAGTTTATTGGTATATTTTAGGTATACAGTACAGTTACATTCATCATTGGGATCTTGTATCCCTATTCCCTCTTTCAAAGCCCAAGATCCACAAACCTAAAGAGTCATCTTTCACAAGTCAATTGATATTAATTGACTTATTATTGATATTTCCCTACAACTTACCCTGTTACACTGGAAAAAATGCTATGTATTTTTCCTAAGGTAAAATTTCACAGACACACAGACACACACACACACACACACACACACAGTGAGAAAGGGGGGCAGGGAGAGAAAGGAGAGGAAAATAATATAAAGTTATGGAGTTATGGGGAGGGATGAGAAGATATTTTCAAGGGAATCACTATCAAATTATCAAAGTAGAAATAAATTGAACTCAACTACATTATCTTTTTTGACACAGGGTCTACTGTATAGTCCAAGGTGACCTTGAACTCATATGTAGCTGAGGCTGGCCTGAAACTTATGGCAATCCTCCTGCTTCAGTCTTTTTGTAAAACTAATTTCTTTTTTTAAAATCCTATTTGTCCCTAAATTTAATTTTGCATTGGTAAAGATTAGGATAGAAGTAAAAGTGATATTCTCCATAAAAATATGTGAAACTTAACGAATTACTGGTCCATATTTATTTATTTTCCTATATCACCCATATAAATGAGGATATAAGGAAATGAATCATATATACACACTAATGAGCAGATTCCTTATCTCAAGTAGACACATCAAGATGTAGTTTGCCTTTCAGAGTTCAAACCAAAGGTCTAAATCATGAGCAGATTAATATTTCTCATATTCCTATAGCCATAGTGAATTAAATATATCTGTATTATTCAGAATGTATCTTAAATTTAAGTTTAAAACTTGAGAATTATTTTTAATGTAAGAATAGTAAAATTTGAGGTGTCCCTGCTTGCATTGTTTGGTTAGGTAAATACTGTGTTACTGGCAGGAAAGCTCTTGAAAGACTACTATGTTATTATTTCTGCTAACAGTTTATATAGGATGTTCAAGTCTTTATCATCACGGAGCATTCATCTTCAATTATAAGGTACTTTCTATTAGATTTTTATTATGATATGTACACATATTATATTTCCTTAAATATTTGCTTTTGCATTGAGTTTTTATGTATTTTTCTGAAAGTTCAATAGAACCTCTTAATTGAAAAATGCTAGGTTTCAATGTAGTGCTTTCATACATGAATATATTCTGATCATATTCTCTCTATTACTCTTTACATTTCCCCTCCCACTTATATCTTAGTCTTCATTCTAATTTTATGTCATCTTTTCTACATTCCGCATATTAGAGGAAATCTGTGATTGTTTTTTCAAGTCTGAATATTTCATTTAATATGATGACCTCTAGTTCTATCTATTCTTCTGTAAAAGTAAATAATTACATTCATGTATGTGTACAGCTTCTTTATCCATTCATCTGTTGACAGGCATATAGATTGGTTCCATATCTTGGCTATATTGAATCTCTATGCTTTCTGACTGATTCCTTCAGCTACCTATAGAAGAGCAAAATAGCTGCATCACATGGTAGCTGTATTTTTAGTTTTTTGAGCAAACTCCAACCTAATTTCTATAGCAGCTGTACTAGTTCACATTCCCCCTTGCAGTTTACATGGTTACAATTTTCCCCGCATGCACACCAGTTTTTTTTTTTTATTATTATTATTGATCGTAGCCATTTGGCCTGGGGTGAGATTGAATCTCAATGTACTTTAGATTTGCATTTTCCTAACTGCTAAAGATATTGAATATATTTTCATATACTAGCAGGCCATTTGTATTTCTTTTGAGAAATGTCTTTTCAATTCATCTGCTCATTTATTGGTTGGGCTTTAATAAGCAGGGGCTGTTTTTTAGTTCTTGTTAGATTTAAGATGATAATTCTCAGTTAAAATGTTAATGGGAAGGATAGTTTGCCATTCTGTGAAATGTCTCTACACTCTGCTAGTTGGATCTCTTGCTATGAGAAAAATTTTATTTTTTTGTACTTCCATTTGTTGATGCTTGCTACTATAATTGTGCTATGGGAGTCCTATTCCGGAAGTCTTTAACTGCCTATGGCTTTAGGAGTTTTCTTTCAGCAGTTTAAACTTTTCAGGTTTTATAACAAGGCTTTTGATTTATTTTGAGTTGATTTTTGTATAAAAAAGGAGATAGGAATCTATATTCAGTCTTCTACATGAATATATATCCAGTTTTTCCAGGACCTTCTGTTAAAATGGCTGTTTTCTTGCAACACATGTATTTTTGGCTCCTTTGTCAAGAATTAGATGGCTATAGTTTCATGAGTTTGCTTCTGCATCCTCTATTCTATTCCATTATTTTGTATCTATTTTCACAGCAGCAGCATGATGTTTTTGTTATGGCTTTGAAGTATAATTTGAAATTAAATATTGTGATACATCTGGCTTACTCTTTTGCTTGGGATTGCTTTGGATATTCTGATTCTCTCTCTCTCTCTCTCTCTCTCTCTCTCTTTCTCTCTCTCTCTCTCTCTCTGTGTGTGTGTGTGTGTGTTTCCATATGAATTTTGGGATTTTTTTCTAATTCTTTGAAAAATAGCATTAGAATTTTGATGGAGATCACATTGAACATGCTGATCACTTTTTGAAAATAAGGTCATTTTATCCATTCTGGCAATTCATTAACATGAGAGATTTTCCTAGTTTTTTAAAAATTACTTTCTTCAATGTTTTGTGATTTTCAATATACTTTTTTTCAACACAATCATTAGATTAATTCTAGGTACTTCACTTTAACTTTTGAAACTATTGTAAATGGAATTATTTTATGGTTTGTCAGCTAGTTCATCATTGACATACAGAAAAATTAATGTGTTCTTAATGTTGACTTTGTGTCTTGCTAACTGCTGATTTTATCTGCCTGGAAAGTCTTTTGAGGTGGAGTCTAGCTAGAGCTTTATGTAAGTAATAGGATATCATCTAAAAATGAGGATACTTTGATTGCTTTCTTTATTTCCTTCTTTCTTTTTAATTAAGATTATTGGTACACTTAAAGCAAACAATACAGTTACATTTATCATTAAGATCTTGTTTCTTTATATGATATGGCTCGGTTCTTGTGTTTTCCTCATACTCTTGCGCTCTCTTCACCCGCTTCACCCTTCCCTATTTATAAAGACTTTGTTTCCATTTCTTCCCTTATTTCCTTTCCCCTCCCCATCCCACTTCCCCTTTATCCATTTTACTCCTATTTCACCATCTAAATTACACCATTTGAACCTTATTTACACTTAGTTTTTCACACCAGAGAAACTATTTGGTATTTACTCAGATGTGTCCTTTTTATTTCACTTAAGAGTATAGCCTCAATGTGCATCCATTTAGCTACAAGTGTTTCTAGTTTCTCACTCCTTATGGCTGAGTAGTACTCCATTTCATTAAAAAAAAAATCTTTATCCAGTCTCCAGTTGTGCATTTGGGTTGTTTCCAAGTGTTAGCTATTATGAACTGTGCTGCTGTAAACATGGGTGCACATATATCACTGTGTTATGATTCTTTTAATTCTTTTGGAAACATATCCAGCAGAGAGATAGCTGGGTCAAATGGATTGCTAATCCTAGTTCTTTGAGCTATCTCCATATTGATTTCCACAGTGGTTGCACCAGTTTGTACTCCCAGCAACAATGGAGAAGTGTTCCTTTTTCCACACAGCCCCACCAGCACTAGTTATTGGTTGATTTCTTGATAGCAGTAGTTCTTTCTGGGGTAAGGTGGAATCTCAGTGTTATTTTCTGTATTTCTGGAGTGACCAGTGATATTGAACATTTTTTCATATATTTATTTTCTGCTTTTATTTCTTTGTCTGAGAATGTTTGTTCATTTCCGATGCCCATTTTTGAATCAGATCTTTGTATTTGTGGGGTCTGATTTTTTTGAGTTCTTTATATATTCTAGATAGGAGTCATTTGTCTGGGGAGTAGCTGGTAAAAGTTTTTTCCCACATTGTAGGTTGTCTCTTAGCTCTGCTGGTGATTTTTCTTGAATTGCAAAAAAAAAAAAAAAAAAAAATCTTATATAATGAGATCCCAGTTTTTGATTCTTTGTGCAGGTTCTTGTGCTGCTGATGATTTTTTCATAGTCTTCTATGACAATGTCTTCAAGAGTTCTACCTAATTTACTCACCAGTAAATTTAGTGTTTCTGTTTTGATATTTAGATCTTTAATCCACTTGGATTTTGGATTAGTGCATAGTGAAAGATTGGGATATAATTTTAATTTTTAGCAAGTTGAAAGCCGGTTTTTCCAATACCATTTATGGAAGAGGCTATCTTTACTTCAGTGAGGATGGTTGGCTCCTTTTTCAGGAATGAGGTAGCTGAGTATGTCTGGTGTTTTTTCTTCATCTTCTAATCTGTTGCATTAACCCTATTGTCTGTTTGTTTTCCAGTGTCATGCTGTTTTTATCACAATGGCTTTGTAGTATTAGTTACAAGTTGGAAATTGTGATACCCCCCTGCCTTGCTGCTGTTGCCTAGAATGGTTTTTGCTATTCTAGGGCTTTTCTGATTCCAAATGAATTTTTGGATTGTTTTCTCAAATTCTGTGAAATATACTGTTAGAATTTCAACTGGGGTTGCATTGAATCTGTATAAAAGTTTTAGAAGTATGGCCATTTTCACTATGTTGATTATTCCTACCCAGGGGCAGGGGATGTGTTTCCATCTTCCTATGTCCTCTTCAATCTCTTTGTTAAGAGTGCTGTAATTTTCAGTGTAGAGTTCTTTGGTCTCCTTCATTAGCTTGATTGCTAGATATTTTATTTTTGGGGATGTTATTATGAAAGGAATTAGTTCCCTACTTTCTCTCTCAATAAGTCTGTTATTTGCGTACAAGAAGGCTATTGATTTTTGAGTTTTGACTTTGTATCCAGCTACTTTACTGAATCTATCAATTAAGTCTAGAAGTCTTTTGGAAGAGTTTTTTGGGTCTTCTATATACAGTATCATGTCATCAGCAAATAGTGACAATATAACTTCTTCCTTTCCTATCTTTACTGCTTTTTTAAAAATTCCTTGAGTTTAATGGTACATTTTAGGTAACAGTACAGTTACATTCATTATTGGGATCTTGTACCTTTACATGACAGGTCTTGGTTCTCATTTTTTCCCCTTGTCCCTGCTCTCCCTTCACCCCCTCCTCCCCTCCACATTTACAAACATTTTATTTCCATTTTTTCATTTTTCCTATTTTTTTCCTTTCCCATATTACCTTTCACCTACCCTTCCCACTCTCTCTACACCTTTAGCCCTTTTCTTCCTATTTCACATTGTCAATTATCTCATTAGGATCTAATGTACTATTACAGTTTATTCATTTATTTATTTATTCATTCATTAGATTCATTCTTCAGAAAATGGATACATATTGAGGATATACTCTTAAGTGCATTAAATAAGTCACACATGTATAAATACCGAATAGTTTCTCTGGTGTGAATAAACTATCTTTATTGCTTTTATTTCTTTCTCTTGTCTAATTGCTATGGCTGATTTTTCTAGAACTCTATTGAACAGGAGTGGTGATAGTGGACATCCTTGTCTTCTTCCTGATTTTAGTGTGGCTATTTTCAATTTTTGGCCATTTAGAATAATATTGCCTGTTATTTTTTCATAGATAGACATTATCAGGTTGACATAAAGACCATTGATTCTAATTTTTGTCTGTTTTTCATCATGAATTGTGTTGAATTTTATCTAATCCTTTTTCTGCATCTATCAAGATAATTATATGCATTTGTCCTTGACTCTATTGATATAATGTATAACATTCATTTATGTATGTTGAACCATCCTTGTGTTCCTGGGATAAATCCAACTTGGTCATGCTGTAGGATCTTCTTAATGACACTCTATTCTGTTTGCCAGTATCTTATTGAGGGTATTTGCATCCATATTTATTAGGGAGATTGGCCTGTAGTTCTCTTTTTGGTTCGGTCTTTCTCTGGTTTTGGAATCAAGGTAATACTTGCTTCCAAGAATGAATTTGGAAGTATTACTTCCCTTTCAGGTTCATTGAATAAAGAGTAGTGGTGATGGTTCTTCTGTATATGTCTTGTAGAATTCAGCAGTGAAGCCATTACGACCTAGCCTTTTCTTTGTTGGTAATGTTTTAATTAAATTTTCAACTTCACTGAATGTAATTAGGGTGTTTAGACTTTTTATATCTTTTTTGTTCAATTTTGGAAGTTCATATGTATCCAGATATCTGCCTATTTCTTCTGTATTTTCCATTTTATTAGAGTACAGGTTTTCAAAGTAGATATTAATATTCTCTGCTGGATCTCCTGTAATTTCTCCCTTTTCATTCCTAATTGCATGGATTTGGTCCATTTCGTTCCTTCTTTGGAAAAGATTGGCTAAGGGTTTGTCAATTATGGTTATTCTTTTGAAGAACCAAATCTTGGCTTCATTGATTTTTCTGTATAGTTCTCTTAGTCTCCATTGCATGAATTTCTGCTCTGATCTTTATAATTTCATCAATTGTATGAGCTTTCAATTTGTCTTGCTCTTTTTCTAGTAGCTTAAGGTTGAGCATTAGATTGTTTATTTGTGATTGCTCATTTTTCCTAGTATGGGCATTCACTGCTATGAATTTCCCTTGCAGAACTGATTTCACTGTGTCACACAGACTCCTGTATGTTTTATTGGCATTATAATTTAAGTGTAGAAAATGTCTAATATTAACTTTAATTTCCTCTGTGGCCCCATGTTTGCTCAGCAGGGTGTTATTTAATTTCCATGTGTTTGTGAAGTTCTTGCAGTTTCTTAGGCTATTGATAGCCAATTTAATTGCATTATAGTCTGATAATATGCAGGGGATAACTTTAATTCTTTTACATTCACTTAAGCAGTTTGCTCAGGGGTGTTATTTAATTTCCATGTGTTTGTGAAGTTCTTGCAGTTTCTTAGGCTATTGATAGCCAATTTAATTGCATTATAGTCTGATAATATGCAGGGGATAACTTTAATTCTTTTACATTCACTTAAGCATTTTCTATTAACCATTATGTGGTCTATTTTGGCAAATGACCTGTGTGCACCCAAAAAGAATGTATATTCTGACTTTATGGGGTTGAATACTCTGTAGACATCAACTAAGTCTGTTTATTCTAAGACTTGGTTCAGTTCTGTTATTTCCTTTTTGATTTTTTTTTGTCTAAACGATATGTCTATTTGTGTAAGTGGACTATTGAGGTTCCAACTACAAGTGTATTAGTGGTTATTTCATTCTTCATATCCATTAATATTTGTCTTGTATAATTGGGTAGATTAGTACTCGGTGCATATATATTTATATTGGTCATTTCTTTCTCTTTATTGTTCCCTTTACAAGGATGTAGTGAACTTCTTTGTCTCTCTTAATTTGTTTTGGTTTCAAATCTACTTTGTCTGCAAATAAGATAGCTATTCCCACTTTTTTAGGGGGGCTCCTGTCATGTGGAGAACTGTTTTCCATCCTTTTGCTATCATTCTATGAATTTCTTTGTGGATTAAGTGGGTTTCTTGTGCATAGCATGTGGTTGGAATTTTTGCTTAATACATTCTGTCAGCCTGTTCGTTTTAACTTGTGACTTGAGCTCATTAACATTGATGGTTGTAACTGTTATGTATTGGCTTTTCATTGTCATGTTATTTCCCTGTTGTTGGTTCTTTTATTTTGTATTATTCCCTCTCTCCCATTAATTTCTTGCCTTCCCTGGTATATTTGCTCTGTTGGTCCTTACAAAGTTGTGGTCTTCAGTTTCTTTTTCCAGGATATTTTTAGAAGTGTTATGAGTGACTATTTGGTGTTCCTGGAAATTCTCAGGTGCTCTTTGTCATGAAAGTATCATATTTTCCAATCAATTTTGAAAGATAGATTTGCAGGATAAATCAGCCTAGGTAGGAGGTTGTTTTCTTTTAGGACTTGATACCTCATCCAGGCTCTCCTTGACTTGAGGATTTGTGTTGAAATGTCAGCTGTGATTCTGATGGGCTTTCTTTTGACTGTAATTTGTTTCTTTTCTCTAACTGCTTGCACTGTTTTCTTCTTATGTTTAGTTTCCAGGATCTTTATTTTAATTTGTTTAGGTGCCATTTTTTTTTATCTTGGCAAGTTAGAGTCCAGTATGTTCACTTTTCTGTATGTCAAAAATTCTCCCTCTCTTTGGTTACTTTTCTGTCATTAATTTTGTGATCAGATTTTTATATCATTTGAACTTTCTCCTGCTACTTCATATATTCCTATAAGTCTTATATTCTTATATTATTATTCTTTGCATCATCTAATTGTTGTTGTATTGATTTCTCATGGTCCCTTACTGTTTTTAAGAGATCTCTCTTTTCATGGTCACTGACCAAAATCATTTCTTCTATATCTGAAATTCTATCTTCATATTCTTTCATCCTGCTGCATATGCTTTCAATAGAATTTTTCATCTCCTGGATATCTGTTTGAATCTGTTTCACTGATACCATTTCTTTCCTAGGTTGGGCATTTAAGGTTTCCATTTCTTTCTTATGCTGGGCATTCATGGTTTCCATCATGATACTGAGCTCTTTTACTTTTTTATCTATTTCTGTTCTAGAGTCTCCAGTCATGTCTTTCTTCTCACCACCTGTGTAGTTATCTGGGAAATTATTTCTGTTTTGAATTTTTCTTGAGCCTAATTTATCTGTTTTTACTTCCTGTGATAGCAGTTCAGGGTGTTCAGATGGTTGATAGTCAGATTTTTCCTCCTCATTTCTCCCAGAGTTTGCCTTTGGTGGGGTGGAAGTCTGTGTTTGTGTCTTGTTTAAATGCCTTCTTATTTGTATCTTTGTTGTTGGTACTGTCCTTGGTTTAATTCCTAGGTTAATATTTTCATCTTCCAGATATAGCTTGTCTTTAGGTATTGAGTCTCTGATGCCTCTGAGGCAATCTCATTTTTATTATACCAGGAAGGACAACTGATTAGATCAATCACAACACCTTAGCCCAAGTGATACCATTAGCAATACAATAGCATCAAGCATAGCTTAGAAAATGACAATTTGTGGTAGTTATTAATCTATCACCTTTTACCATATGAATGAAATAAAAATTTAGGACCAGCCCAAAATATGTTTCTAGTGAATTAACTTTCAGGATGGTGATTTAAAAGGAATTGGGAAGGGAGGAATAGACAGGTAGGTTAGAGAAAGGTTAGAAGTTAGGTCAGAGGACACAGGAAGATCACACAACATTTATGGAGCTGTTTTCAGACATAAAAGTGGACAGAACAATATATATCCAAGAATAGAACAAACTAACAGCAATAGGGAGGCTAGAGTCTGTAATCACTTCCTTTTAAAACTATTGGCAGTTAAGAGAATGAAAAAGAGAAGAAAGACATTAGAAAGAAAATTTATTTGACAAAGTATAAGAACAGAAACAAAAAGGGAGAGTAGTGCAGATTAAGGTGGGAGAGAGAGAGAGAGAGAATGAAAAGACAAGAAAAAAGATTAAAAAGGGAAAATATTTGAGAAAAAATATACATACATTTTTAAATGATTAAAGATAATAGAAAATTATTACTTTGAAAATAAAAAAAATACAAATAGAAATAATGGGTCTCCTTCAAGGTATACCCCAGTTGACACAATAGACAATGTGGGAAGGAAGGCACAGGTCTAAGTGAATTAGTCTTAGGAAGGCAGCAGCTGTACCCTGAAGTTCAAGCTGATTTTTGGCTGCAAGGCCCAAGTTCAGATTTCTGACCTCCTGTTCAGTTCAACTCTACAAGTTTCTACTGCAAATTCCAGCTGTCTTTCCCCTGAGGTTAGAAGAGGTTCCCATGTGAGGTTCTGCTCCCTCCTCCTACTTCCTAATTATGATGGTGTGATGTTCCCTTATTGCAAATTTTCTTCACTTTTCCAATGGGTTTCAATTTTCATCTAGAAGCCTCAGAGGCCCTCTTTCTCTTGTTCACTGGGGTGGGAGGGAGCACCAACACTGCTGAGTTGGTGCCTCCATGGCTGGGCTCCTTTGGCACACTGGGCTGAACAGGCCAGCCTACCAGAGGTTTGTGAGCCCTGCTGCTGGTCTCCTCTGGCACACTGGGCTGAAGGGGCTGGCCTACCAGAGTTTCATGAGCCACTGCTGGTCTCCTCTGGTGCACTAGGCTGAAGGGCGACTTCTTTCTTATTTGTATCTCTTTTTCTCTTGCACAAATGCTGTACCTAAATTTTCACAATCTATACTGAACAGGACTGGTAAGAGTGGAATCCTTACTCTGTTTCTGATTTTAGAGGAATGTAGTCTGTTGTTGTAAATTCAGGTTGATGTTGCTTAATGTTTACCATTTATAGCCTTTTTGTATAATGATGTCTAATCCTTCAATATCTAGGTTCTTCAGAGATTTAATCATGCAGATATATTTTTGTTGACTGCTTTTTCTGCATCAAAATCATGTGATTTTTATTCTTTGTTCTATTATGTGCTGTAGTACAACACATTTTGCATTTTAAACTATTCTTTCATCCCTGAAATAAAACAAATTTCATTATACTGTATGATTTTATTAATGCATCTTGAATTTGGTTAGGAAAGATTTTACTAAGGGTTTCTGCATCTGTGTTCATCAAGGTTATTAGTCCTTAACTCATTTTTCTGTTGTTTCCTTGGTGGTTTTGGTAACGGGGTGATGTAGAATGCATTTAGAAGTATTCCTTCCCTTTCTATTTCATGGAAGAGTTGGAGGAGCATTGTGTTAGTTACTTAAACGTTTCATAAATTCAGCAGTGAATCCATCTCATTCTTTTCTTTTTTGGGAGAATTTATTACTGCTTCACCTGGCTTTTATTGACATATTTAGGTCAAAATATTTATTCATTTCCTCTAGATTCTTCAATTTATTAGAATATAGGTTTTCAAAATAGAGCCTAATGGTTCTTTTGATTTCAAAGGTATCTGTTATAATACCCCCTTTTTATGCCTAAATATATTGAGTTGAGTCTTTCCCCTCTTTTGGTTAATTTCTAACAGTTTATCAATCTTGTTTACATTTTCAAAGAACCACCTCTGTTACATTGACCTTTGTATTATTCTTTTAGTCTCTATTTCATTAACTTTAGCTTTTTCTTCTTATGGGTTTGATTTTAGTTCATTTTTGTTTTTCAAAAAGCTTAGGATACATGCATAGATCTGATTAAAAAAAAACACTCAGATCCATGAACTGTCCTCTTTGGACTGCCTTTGCAGTTTCCAAATGATTCTGAAATGTTTTGTATCTATTTATAGTCAATTCTTTGGATTGTAAATTTCCGCCCTGATTTTTTCAATTACCTTACAATTAGTCAAAATGAATTGTTCAATTTCTGTATGTTTGTGTAGTTTCTATAGTTTCTCTGGTGGTTTATAGTTTTATTTTATTATGAACTGATAAACTGTAAAAATTTATTTCAATATTTTTCATTTGTTAAGACTTACTTCATACTCTGTATGTCTATTTTGAAGAAAGGTCTCTGCAGGACCAAAGAATGTGTATTCAACAATTATTGGATAGAATGTTTTGTAGCCATGTCTTCAGTCCATTTGATCTATGTGTGTAGTTTAATGCTGATATTCCTTTCTTCCTTTCTGGGAAGGAGGGGTCAAGATGATGAGCGAGAATGGAGTACTGAAGTCACTATTATTTTATTAGAAGTTTTTCATGGAATGGAACATATCATTCTTTTCTATCCTTGGCTTTATATATTCTACAGAGAAGTCTATAGTTACTCTGATGTGCTTGCCTCTATAAGTGACTTGAAATTTCTCTTCAACAGCTGTTAGTATTCTTTCTTTGATCTGTATCTCTTGGCATTTTAACTATAATGTGGTAAAAGGGGTTCTTTTTAGGTTATGCCTAGTTTGTGCTCCCATACCTCATGTATCTGGATATCCTTATATTTTTCATAATTTAAACTGTATTTCATTGTTATTTCATTTCATAGATTTTCTATACTATACTATTTATATGAACCTTGGTTCCCACTTCTCTAAAAATAATTCATAAACTTGGGCTTTTCACTTATCCCAGACTTTTTGCCTATTTTGTACATTATTATTTTCTTTTTTAGTTTCTGAGGGTCATAATTTGTCAACCTTATGTTCATGCCCAGAAATTACATGTTCTGCTTTATCTAGTCTATTTTGGTGAGGTTTTTCCACTGTTTTTTACTTATTGAGCTCTTAATTTCTTGGAATTCTATTTTAATTTTAAAATCTCTGTTGGTTGAACTGCTTCTTCATATCCCACATCATCTTCTTTAATTCATTCAATAGTTTATTTCTATAATCACTGAAGTATAATTATTTAAAAAATCAGTCTTTTGAATTTTTATAAAAAATTCTATCTTCTTTGATATCTTTGAGATCATCTACTATTGCGTTATAGAGATTTGGTGGAGTTATGTAGCCTTCTTTTTAAACTTCTTGTGCTTTTATATTGATATTTATGCATTTGTGGGGATTGATATCTCATACTTTCATATGAAAGTTTTTTACTCTCCAGTTTCCTTTTTTAATTTTCTGAAATTCTTCTATTTTAGTTTAATACATTTGTGTGGTAAATGATGTTTACATTCTTTGTAGGAAAATTCATCATCCATTCATCATCCCATTTCCCTTTCCCCCCACAAATCTATTGATTCCCTTCCTTTTTTCTGTGTGTTTGCAGTACATGATGTTTGCATTCCTTCTGTTGAGTACCTACACATAATACACCCCAACTTTGTTTTCATCCCTTTACTGTTCCCTCTCTCTCTTTCTCCAGCCCTTCTCAGAGAAGAGAAAAAACCAATAATAATGAAGACACAAAGTCAAACCAGACTTAAACATACATTAAAGAACAATGAAAACTAATAACTCTACTGTAATTAAGAATAGAAAAGAAAGTAGCATTTTTGACACCTAAAGGAATAAAATTTAAAATATTAAAAGTAGAAATTAAAAATTATTGTGATAAGGAAAGGAAAAATGGAAAAAGTTGCAAAATAAAAAAGAAGATAAAAAGGAGGAAAATGTGAGATGAAAAGTTCAATTACATTATATAAAAGTAATTAAAATTAGATAAAATAACAAACATGCGAATGTAAAAGGAATAAAATATGATAAAGAAAAATGGAAAACAAACTCTCCAAAGAAAAAAGAAAAATGAGTCCAACAATTTTTCTGTTCACTGTAATGTGTTTAAGGGTAAAGTTCCTTTCCAGAATTTACAGTGTTAGAATCCACTGGGCATTGGAGAGACATAGTACCTCACAACTCGATCCTATTTTATTAGAATATTCTCTCTCTACAACTGTCTCTTGTGGCAATCTCTTATCCAGTCCTTGCAGCAAGGTGTCCCTGGAGACCTTGACACGTGAGTGTTCTGTGACTTCTGATCACCACAGTATCTGTGTCTCAGACAATAAGTCCACTTTTTAAAATTAATTAATTAATCATTTATTTATTTATTTATTTATTTATTTATTTATTTATTTATTTTTGGTACTGGGGATTGAACTTGGGTCCTTGTGCTTGCAAGGCAGGTGCTGGAACCACTGAGCTAAATCCCTGGCCCAGTAAGTCCACTTTTAAAAGGGCTTTTGAAATATGGATAGAGCTACCCTGGTTTCTCCATAACCAGCCTGCTATGAGAGAGAAGTTAATTTCAGAGCAAATGTTGTTAGTGGATTTACAATTAAAAATAACTGTGCTCCCCCAACTACTCTTACTAGTCTGTTATTTATCACTGGCTCTGTTGGCTCTGTTTGGATGTACCTTGTATTTATAGAGTTGTTTATGGTGCTGTAGACTGCTTTATTATTTTCTTCAAATTTCTTTTCCATTTTTCTATGAAATTTAGATTCCCCATTGGATCTTTCCTGATTCCATGAACTCTTCTTTCTTCTCACTGAGTAGCTGTTTCTCTGCTGTCCTTATATCTGGGCCCAGAGAGACTATGATCTGCTACTTGCTTGTTCTTGGCTATCTTGTTGCCTTGATTTTTTCCATCAATGAAAAAATTATCACATTATTTTTATATCTTGACTTTGTTTATTTCAGCAAAAAAGAAAACAGATACATGGAAAAAGAACTTGGCTATAATTATCAATTTTAACTGGAATCATAGCAGCAACTTTAGAAGTAATTATATTTTACTTCTTCAAAGTACAATCATTCTGAACTTTTCAAATTGAAAAAAATACCAGAAATCCTCTGGTTAATCAATGTATTAACTTACCTGCAACAAATATAGATCAGTTAAATTGATTATTATATAAGTAGTGGCAGTGGAGGGGGCCATTGTCTCCTGGTGATTTCCCTCTTGAAGAAGAGTAAATTATCACATTGGTGCAACAGTTTGTTTTCCCATTTTTTTATGCTAGACATTGTTATTCTACTATAGCATCCTTCCCATTATATTCCAAGGCAATTTGAGTGCCCCTAGTTGTCACACAACTTGAAGTTTACTTTTTTGTGGATAAGAGGTATACTTTCACAATTAATTTTGATTTTCAATATTAGTTGTTCTATAATAGCCAAAGATAAGAAAAATTTATATTTTACTGAAAGGAATACATACATTAATAATTCATAATATAATTTCTTCTTTGTTCTACAGTGGAGGAGAAAGAAGTATATTTATTCTTTACCCCAAAACAAGCAATAGAAGAGACAAAATAAAATGAAGCAAGAAATTCAAAACATTAAGTATGAGGGTGATTATTAGTGAGATTAGAAAAAAATAAGATGATGTGTATGATCGCTGTCACTTACTACAATAAATTTACAGACACTAAAGAGAGAGAGAGCAGAAAACAGAAGATAGCAACTTGTCTAAGTTGAGAAAATGTATTTGCAAGGTCACAGAAGACAAAACATGTAGAATTCGAAAAGCAGTACATGTGTGTAAAAACTGAGGACAAAAAAACCAAACATCTTTAAATACTAAAGGAAACCACAGATTTCAGAGAACCAGCACTAGTACCATTTTCCAGTATTCAGAGCAAGAAGCTTCATAATTCACAGGGTATCAGAATATAAGGAAGAATTTTCTTTAGTAGTGGGGAAAAATTAACACCAACTAAAGTCTATGGTGTTACCTTTTAGTAAATTATAAGATTCCAAAAATCTGAATTATTTTGAGGTAATTTAACCCCAAAAAACTGAACTTATTTCATGTTATTTACCCAAGTTACAGAATGAAGCTCATGAATATTTTTAGAAATTAAACATTACCTAACAAAAAATGAGATAAAAATCACAAGGCCATTAATCTAATATACATTGCTAAACATAGAAAGGAGCAAAGAAACACAAAGTATAAAAGGGAAAAATATTATCAAGTAAAACTGATCTAGAGAGAAAAATGATGGAAGATGGCATGAAACAGTTATTATCACTGTATTATATTATCACTATACTCTAAATGTTTAAAAGGCTACAAGAAGGATGAAATATATCAGATACAAACATGGAAAAGATAAAATAAATTTAGTAACTCAATTCTAAAAGAAATGATATAAGCCATGCATGATAACATACAGCTGTAATCCCTATACTCTGGAAGGCTGAGTCAGGAGGCTTACATGTATTTATGGGCAACTTAATGAGAATATGTCACAAGACATAAAATAAAAATAATTGAAGAGTGGGGGATAGACTCCCCACATAAAATCTACAGTGCCACACACACACACACACACAAACACACACACACACAACAATCCATCTAAATTGAAAAATATGAGTGAAGTCAATAGCATTTTGCAGAATAAAAGTTCATCAAGCTTAAAGATGTAACCATACAAACTGTTCAAAGGAAATACAGACAGAGACTGGGATTCTAGCTTAGGAGTAGAGCCTTTGCATACCATGTGCAACTGGATTCAAGCTTCAGCACCAAAATACACAGAGAGAAAAAGTTTGAACAAAAATGGCCAGAAAACTATTCCAAGGTATATCATGTCAAATTACTTCAAAGTAGTGATTAAGAGAAAATCTTAAAAGCAACCAGCCAGCCAAGGCCTTGCCCAGACACCAGGCTTGGTCATGCAGGCCCCACCCAAATGCCAGCCTGGAAAACAGCTGCACAGGCTCATAGGTCCCAGCCAGGGATCTACCCAGATACCATTGGTAAGCACACACAGACCCCAGACAGAAGCCCACATTGACAATAAACCATCATGAGTGTGCAGGTCCCAACAAGGGGTATACCCAGATACCAGTGCCTTGGGCATTCAGGTCCCAGCCATAGTCACAACTGCCAAACAGCTGCCCACATGCACAGACTCAAACCAGAGGCCTTCCCAGATGACATCAGTAAGTGCAAGGAGACCCCAGCCAGAAGCCTACCCAGACAATAGCTCAGTGTGGTGATTCAGAAGGCCATCATCCTGAACCCAGGAATTGATACAGTGGTAAGCAGCAGAGAGAAGGCCTCTCTGAGGCTTGTAGAGAATTAAAGCTCACTGGGAGAGCTAAGAGCTAATTCAATAAAAGGCACAGAAGACTGAATTGGTTAAAAGGAGAAGACACCAAAATAAATCTCAAAACAAGACTTCCAGATCACCAAAGATAACTCCAAGGGGCAAGGAGATGGAACAATCTGAAATTCAACCACCTTGGTTTCCTGAACAGGCAGTGAAACAGAATTTTGAAAAATAAAATTAGAAGTAATTTCCCAGATAACAACAGAGATTGCATCCATAGTGAATGATGTGATTAATAACTCTAGAACAGACACAGATAAAAAAAATAGAAGAGCTGAGGTACATAGCAGAATCCCAGCATAGGAAACAAAGAGAATCCAAAAAAACAGATGAAAACAAGTATCCAGGAGATTACAAACTCCATTGAAAGTGTACACTGCAGAATATGCAAATGTGAGCCCAGAATATCAGATATAGAAGACAAGGTTACTATTAATGACCAAGAAAAATAAGGATTTATTAAAAATAACAAAACACAATAAGAAATCAATTCATCAGCTGCTAGATAATGCAAAGAAAAATAATATAAGACTGATCAGAGTCAATTAAGAAACAGGAGAGAGTACAAACTACATAAAAAAACATGTTTACAGAAGTAATGGTAGAAAACTTCCCAAATAGGTGGAAAGAATTTGACATACAGATAAGTGAGGCATATAAGACTCCAACTAGCTAAGACAAAAAAAAAAATTACACATAGGCATATAATAGTCAAGATTCTAGAAACCCAACAGAAGAACAGAAAAAGAAAGTTAGAGAAAAGGAACAAATCACATACAAATGAAGCCCATCACAATCACAGCTGACTTTTCAACACAAACCCTTAAGTCAAGAAGAGCCTGGAGTGAAGTATTTCAACAAAGTTCAACCCATACTGATGTAGCCTCAAAACTATCTTTCAAGATTAATGGAGAAATAAGGCACTTTCATGACAAAGAGCAACTTAGGAACTTATGAATACAAAACCAGCACTCAAAAAAATTTAACCAATATCCTAGGAAAAGCCATTGAGGATCACAAGCCCAGGAAGCTGAGAAGAATGAATCCATCAGTTATGACAAGAAATTAAATGCAAAGAGTAAGAAACAAACAAAAAGAAAGAGTCATGACAAGAAGTCAATACATGTCAATTATAACCATTACTGTTAATGGTCTCGATTCACTAATCAAATATACCGGAAGAATGGGTCAAAAAGTAAGATCCAACAACATATCCCACAGAATAAAAACACTTAATTCCAAAAGGAACTCATAGACTAAAGGTTAAGGATAGGAAACCATACTCCCTGTCACAGGAACCCCCAAAATAGCAAGGGTAACTAATCTATTTGTGGAAGAAATGGGTTTCAAACCAACAGTAATTAAGAGAGATAAAGAAGGACACTACATCCTTGTAAAAGGAACAATCCAAAAGGAAGTGATGACAATCATAAATATACATGCAACAAATTATAGTGTTCCCAACTATATAAAACAAATATTAGCAGACATGAAAAATTGAATAAGCACTAGTACCATAGTAGGGGTGACCTCAATACCCCACTGTTACAAATAGATCAACTAGAAAAAATTAAACAATAAAATCCCAGAACACAACCAAAGTCTTGAACAAATAAACTTAACATGTTTACAGAGCGTTCCACCCTACACAATTAGAATACATATACTTTTCACATGCATATGGGTTGTTCTCCAAGTTAGACCTCATACTTGCTCATAGATCATGTTTAAGTAACTCCAAAGGAATTGAAGTTAACCCCTGTATATTATCAGATGATAATGTGAGGACATTTGAGATCAAGAGCAAAAGAAAGCACAAGAATTTTATAAACAAAATGAATTTGAAAAACATTTTTTTCAAAAAGGAGAAGAGGGATGGGGAGGGGAAGGGAAATAAGGGAAAAGAAAAAAATGTGAAAAAAATGGAAAAATGGAAACAATGTCATTGCTAGGGAAGGTAGAGTGAAGGTAAGGCAGGGATATGGGGACAAAACAAGAACCAAGATATATTATGTAAAGTTACAAGATCCCAATGATAAATGTAACTGTTTTGTTTGCTTTAAATGTACCAATAAAGTTAATGGGGAAAAATCAATATCATACACTGAAAATTTGTTAAAGATCTAATGTTAATTGGTCACATCTCAATAAAATCAAAGGAAAACTAGGTTAAAATTCTCATGTATTTGGGAATGGGATAGAATCCTGATTCTTTTCAAGGAATGCATAACCTAATTATCTGTTTCCTCAAAAATGAATGTGTAAAGAGGGATGTGACAACTTTAAATAAAAATATATTGACACAGGAAAGGGAAAAGTGAAGCTAGTAGAAAGCCTTGGTAGATTTTTAGGGAGTCTTAAATGATAAATTAAAGATTAATTAAAATTAAACTGAAATCATGCAAATCATCCTTTATCCAGAAAGTTATATTATCCAGACAATTGTAGCAGTTTAAATTCAAGCATGTATAATATATCCAGTACAGTTTTTTCAAAGGTGAGCTATTTCTGAGGAAGAAATGCAATAATTTCCTTTTTTATATAAGAACTTAATCATGAAATAATTATATGTAAGAGTAGAAGGATATGAATTAGTTGATGGTGATGTTCAAGTTTTGGAGTTGGCTGCTTGATGGTTTGTCCACTTGACCTGGGCAGGGGAGGATACAGAGTTGTTAGAGTGGGACACAATATGGGGTATTTCAGACATTAAAATATAAATGTCTTTTAGGATAAGGAGATAAAGATATAAAACAGCAATATGAATATTCTAGGCCAAAGCTAAAAGGAAACACAGTTCTAAAGTGTCTCATATTTACAAGACTGATAAACCACAGGGAATCCTTCCAGAAAGATTATTCAGAATCAGAAAAAAGGAAACAAGAAATCAAAGTATTCAGTGACCTACGAATTCCATATTCAGTGACCTAAGAATATGGACCTGAAAATATTGCTAAAAGAAGATTAATGGGGAGAATGAAAAGAGACAAAAGTCATCCTCTTAATAGTTTTGCAAGTGAAAAATAAAGTACTACCAATTAGAAGCACAATTTTGTACAATAAAGCTCTGTAACAGATTCAGTCTTTTTTTTTTTCAGGTTTGGGACTTGCTTGGGTTTCATTCCTTCCTACATCTATACTTCTTACATTTGAAATTTAAATGTTTACCCTGCTTCATTACACATTGACAGTACTGAACTTTATTTGGGATTTTCATAGGCTCAAAATTGTTTGCCTTGAGTCTCAGAGGAGACTTTGGACTTGGATTTTTTTTTAGCAATACTGGAACTCTTAAAATTTTGATGACAAAGGCAGACTAAAAGCTTTTTGAATAAATAAATTACCATGAGTCTTTAGGGGTTTTGAGTAGAATGTTACAATTTAGACATGGCACATCTTGACAAAGCCTAGAATGTTTGGAAGATGATTATAATATAAGGGTGCTGTATTCATGAGTGAATTTATCCAGTAATAAATTCAACAGCTGAGAATCCTGGAAGGAGGCAGGACAACATTAGTGTGAGTCACTGGAGGAATTATCTGGAAGGATGTATCTCCCTCCTGGCTGTTCCTTTCTCTCTGTCTTTCCTGGTTGCCAAACCATAAGCAGCTTTCTTCTTTACTACATTCAGGTCAGAAGTTTATCACTGGATGCTACTTACAAACCAAGTGGATCTTCCAACCTCAGTTTGCTGGCCTTTCTGCCAGTCATCTCTGGAAACTCCCTAGAGGCACTTTAAGAGTGGTGAATTAGTAATCTTATAGACATTTTTTAAATTTAGTATAGCTGACATATTATGATTAATGGTCACAGTCCACTTAAATTTGTTGGCATGCAGGAATTTATAACATTCTCTCATTATCTTTTAAATGTCTGAATATGTTTTTATTACTGACATATTTCTCTTTTTAGAAAATTTTTCTCTCAGAAATCTCTCAATTTTAGTATGTTCTAAGAAATAGTTTTTTTCATGATTCTATTTTATTTTCTATTTTACAATTTCTTCTTTTCTATGAATTCTTTCTTCAATTTTTTTCATTTTAATAACTTGTCTTTTCTATAATATTTTAATATAATTGCTTAATATACTAGCATTAGCCTTTGTATTCTTTTGGTCTGTTTATTTAATAATGTAAGTGCTGCTCCAGAGTTTGGCCATAACATCAGTAAGTGCTCACACACATCAGGGAGCAACTGGGTGGACCAGAGTGGCGTAACACAGGCTGGACTCAGCTAAGACTATGCCTGTACCCTAGAGGTATGAGCACAAGTCCCACAGCCATAGGCTGCTTACAAAAGAGCTGCACAGGAGTGCAACCTTCCTCCAGAGTTTCACTATACCATCGGTAAGTGCAAGCACATACCAGGGAGTAGTTGTTTGTACCAGTCTGGCATAGCTTCAGGGAACTCCTAGCTAGGGCCCCACCCTACTCTGACAACATAAGTGAGGGCACATGTGCCCAAGCCATATCTCACCAGGAAAAGAGCTTTGCAGGTGTGCAAAACTTCATCCAGAGTCATGCCATACTATCAGCCATAACAAGGGCTCACCTGGAAAGGGGCTACACAGATGCACAAGCAACAGCCAGAGGCTCACCCCAATACCAATGTTAAGTTTCTGAAGACCCAGAAAGAAGCCTACACAGACAACAGGGACTGGGATACTCAACTCCCAGCAAAAGCCCCACCCCAGCTGACAGCTACATTAGGGCCCTGGAAAAGGGGGCACACCTAGATACCATCCTAAGTGTACACAGACCCCAGCCAGAATCTCACCCAGACAACAGGTCAGCTCAGGGATATCGAAGGCCACCATTCTAAAACAAGGAATTGATGTACTGGGGAGAAGATGAGTAAAGGCTGCTTAGTGGCCTGCTGAGAATTGAAGATCACTGGGTGGGAAAACATTTCCTCGACAAAGACACAGCAGTTTGCTCCTGTTGAAATGAGAAGAAATGGAAATAAGTTTCAAAACCAGACTTCCAGATTACCTAAATCAACCCATGGGGAAATGAGATGGAACAGTCTGGTACTCAACTATCTGGACTCCCTGAACTGGCAATGAAAGAGGACCTGGAAAAAAATGAAATTAGAAATAGTTTTTTGGATAAGAGCAGAGATTGTGCCCATAGCACAAAACATGACTAGTAAATGTAATGCAGACACAGATTTAAAAAAAATAGAGAAACTGAGAAACATGATAGAATCCCAATGTAGGAAACAAATGGAATTTATAAAACAGATGCAAACAGATTTCTAAGACATTAGAAACTCCATTGAAAGTTTACACAGCAGAACAGGGTAATGTGAGGACAGCTTTTCAGATATAGCAGATAGGATTGCAATTAGTGACCAAGGGAAAAATAATCTCTTAAAAATAGCAAGGGACCGTGCGAGATCAAACCAGCAGCTGCTAGATGATTCAAAGAAGAATAACATAAGGCTGATTGGAGATAATGAAGGAACAGAGAGAGAGTGAAGATGACATAAAAAATGTTCACTGAAGTATGTCAGAAAACTTCCCAAATAGGGGTAAAGAAGCTGATGTACAGAAAAGTGAGGTTTATAGGACTCCAACTAGCCATGACAAAAAAAAATCTACATGTAGGCATATAATAGTTAAGATTCCAGACACCCAACAAAAGAACAACATTTCACAAGGAGTTATGAAAAAGAAACAAATTACATACAAAGGAAATCTCATCAGCATCACAGCAGACTTCTCAACAAAAACTGACACGGCAAGAAGAGCATAGAGCATCTTCAAGCCCTAAAGGAAAACAAACTCCAACCTAGATAGATGTACTCTGCAAAAGTACCATTCAACATTGATAGAAAAATAAGATACTTTCATGAGAAAGATTACCTGAAGAATTTCATGGATACCAAACCAGCACTCTAAAAAATTTTAAATAATGTCCTAGGAAAAGACAATGAGGATCACAACCTCACAAAGCCCAGCAGAATGAATCCATCAGGCATGACAAGAAATTAAATGCAAAGGGGGGAATCCAACAAAAACAGAAAGTCATGACAAAGATAAGTCAATATATATCAGTTATAACGATCATTGTTAATGGTCTCAAATCAACAGTTAAAAGAAATAGGTGGCAGAATGGGTGAAGAAGCAAGATCCAACAATATGGTGCCTAATTAAAAAAGAAACTAATAGACTGAAAGTTAGAGGGTGGAAACAATACTCCACATGACAGGAACCTGAAAAAAACAGTAGTTACCAGCTTTGCAGATCGAGTGTATTTGAAACCAACACTGTTAAGGAGAGACAATGAAGGACACTACATTTTTGTAAAGGGAACAATACAAGAGGAAGAGATGACAATCATAAATATATATGCATCAAACGCAAGTGCATCCAACTATATAAAACAAGTAATAACAGACATGAAAAATTATATAAGCAGCAGTACAATAGAAGTGGGAGACCTCAATACTACACTGGCGCAAATGGATAGATCAACAAGACAAATATAAAAAATGAAATAGTAGAACTTGGTCAAACTCTTGAACAAATGAAGTTAACAGATGTTTATAGAGTGTTCCACCCCACAAAATCAGAATACACATTCTCTTCAGCTGCACATGGATCATTCTCAAAAATAGATCACATACTTGCTCAAGTACAAAGGAATTGAAGTTTTCCCCTGTATATTATCAGAACATACTACAATGAAATTGCAGATCAATAGCAAAAGAAATCACAAGAATTTCATAAACACATGGAAATTGAACAAAACTTCTAAATAAACAATGGGTCACAGAGGAAATTAAAGAGTAAATCAGGCAGTTCCTACAATTAAATGACAATGACAATTCAACATACCGGAATCCATGGGACACAATGAAAGCAGTCTTATGAGGGAAATCCATAGCAGTGAATACTCATATTAGGAAAACGGAAGAAGCTCAACTAAACAACCTGAACCTGAACCTCAAAATTCCAGACAAAGAAGAGCAGATACAACCCAAAGATCATACAAGGGAGGAAATTATAAAATCAGGGCAGAAATTAATGCAATGAAGACCAAGAGATCAATTTAAAAAATCAGTGAAACCAAGACTTGATTCTTTGAAAGGATAAACAAAATTGGCAAAAACTTATTCAATCTTATAAAAAAAGGAAATAAAAGGCCCAAAACCATGCAATTAGGAATGAAATGGGTGAAAATACAATGGACCCAGCAGAGATCCAGAGGGTCATGAATACCTACTTCAAGAACCTATATGCCTATAAGATGGAAAATACAGAAGTAATAGACAGATTCCTAGACACATATGAATTATCAAAGTTGAATGAAGATGACCTAAAAATTCTAAACAACCCAATATCAATCAATTAAATTTAAAATGTAATACAAAATTTACCAACTAAGCAAGGTCCTGGTCCTGATGGCTTCACTGCTCAATTTTATAAGACGTTTAGAGAGGAACTACTGCCACTCCTGTTTGAATTCTTCAATGAAACTGATAGTACAGCAATATTCCCAAATCCTTTCCTGGAAGCAAGCATCACCTTGATCCCCAATGCAGAGAAAGACCCAACCAAAAAAGAGAGCTATAGGCCAATCTCACTCATGAACATAGATGCAAAATTCCGAATAAGATACTGGCAAATAGAATGCGGAAGATTATCAAGAAGATCACACACCCTGACCAAGTGGGTTTCATCCAAGGGATGAAGGGATGGTTTAAGATAAGAAGATCAATAAATGTAATACACTACATTAATAGAGCCATGGATAAAAACCATATGATCATCTCAGTATATGCAGAAAAGGAATCTGATAAAATCAAACACACATTTATGATAAAAAACCCTCTGAAAACTGGAATAGACAGTCTCTACTTCAATCTGATAAAAGCCATCTATGAAAAATCAGCAGCCAATATCATACTAAATGTTTAAAAACTGAAATCCCTCACACTAAAGTTAGGAACAAGACAAGGATGTCCACTATCACTACTCTTGTTCAATAAAGTTTTGGAAACATTAGTTACAGCAATTAGGCAAGATAAAGAAATAAAGATAGGAAAGGAAGAAGTTAAAATGTCACTATTTGCAGATGACATAATAGTCTATTTAGGAGAGCCTAAGAACTCCGCCAAAATTCTTCTACATCTAATAACCAAATTCATAAAAGTAGCTAGATACAAGGTCAACCCAAAATTCAATAGCTTTCTGTACATGAAAAACAGACTCACTGAGAGAAAAGTGGGATGAACAATCCTTTTCACAATAGCATCCAAAATATTGAAATGTCTAGAAATCCACCTAACAAAAGAAATCAAAGACCTCTACTCTGGAAACTACAATACTCTGAAAAAGAGATTGAAGAGGATACCAGAAAATGGAAAGACATCCCTTGCTCCTCAGTAGGTAGAATAAACATAGTGAAAATGGCCATACTTCCAAAAATGCTACATAGATTCATTGCAAACCCAATTGAAACCCCAGAAACATTCTTCACAGATTTAGAGAAAACAATCCAAAAATTCATTTGGAACTAGAAGAGACCTAGAATAGCAAAAGTAATTCTAGGCAATAAGGACGAGGTGGGATGTATCACAATCCCCAATTTGAAACTATACTACAAAATTACTATTATAAAAACAACATGGTACTGGCAAAGAAACAGAACTGATGACCAGTGGAACAGATCAACCAATGAAGAAACAAGTCCAGATACACTCAGTCATCTCATCTTCCCAAGGAGCCAAACACCCTCACTGAAGGAAAGATAGCCTCTTTAATAAATGGTGCTGGAAAAGCTGGATTTCAACTTGCCAAAGATTAAAACTAGACCTATATCTCTCACCATGCACTAAACTAAAATGGAAATGAATTAAAGAACTAAATATTTACAGATATACTAAGCTAGCTGGAAAAGAGTTCAGGTAGAACTCTTGAAGACAATGGTGTAGGAAAAGATTTTCTGAACAAAACTTCAGCTGCCTGTGAACTTAGCACCAACCATCAACAGGTGGAATGTCTTCTTGTTAAAAACCTTCTACACAGCAGGAGTAACAACTAATAGTGAGAAGAGACAACATACTATGTGGGAAAAAATTTTCACTAGCACCTCCTCAGACAAAGGTCTACTATCTAGACTATAAAGAACTTAAAAAATTCAGATCTCCCAAATTTGAAGACCCAATTCAAAAATAGCCATCTGAAATACACAGACATTTCTCAGATAAAGAAGTAGAAATAGCAAATAAACAGATGAAAAAATGTTCAACATCATTGGTCATTGGAGAGATGCAAATGAAAACAACACTGAGATTCCAACTCACCCCAGAAAGTATGGCTGCTATCATGAAATCAACCAATGACAAATACTGGCTGGGCTGTGGGGAAAGAGGAACTCTGCTCCACTGCTGGTGAGAGTGTAGGCTGGTGCGACCACTGTGGAAATCAGTATGGAGATACCTCAGAGAACTAGGATTGGAGGTCTCATTGAACTATTCTATCTAGTCCTCTGCTGAGTATCTTTCCCAAATAATTAAAAGACTTGTACCACAACAATATAATATATGGGCACCCGTGTTCTTTGCAATGCAATTTGTGATAGCTGAAACTTGGAAGCAGCCCAATTGCCCATCAATAGCAGACTGAATAAAGAAAATGTGTGTGTGTTTTTTTTTTAATAAACAGAGTACTACTCAGGCATAAAGAATGAGAAACTAGAGAAATTTATAGCTGAATGGATACACACGGAGGTGATACTCTTAAGTGAAATAAATTGGACACAAATGTGTAAATATAGACTGCTTCTCCAGTGTGAGAAACTAGAAGTGTAAATCAGGACTAAAATGTATCATTGATAATTTAAAATAGGAAGAAAAGGTTCGAAGTGGAAGGGGAAATGGGACGGTTAGAAGAAATGTAAGATGGAAATGGAATTAACATGAGAAAAAGGAAAAATGGAAACAGTCATTGTACATAGGGAGGGGTAGAGGGGTTTCAGGGAGGGCAGGGGAATTGGAAAAAAAAATGAGAACCAAGATAGATTATGTAAAGGTGCAAATTTCCAACAATGAATGTCACTACATTGTATAACTTAAATGTACCGATAAATTTAAATAATAATAATATTAATATTAATAATAATAATAATGTAAGTGCTCACCTAAATACTGCTTCAATACAATGAATGTTTTCATTTTTAATATTTTAATGCTACTTATTTTAGCAACTTAACTTTTTCTACTAAGATGTCTTATGTAATAGGCTAATTCAAATTTTCTACATTCAATATATATAAATATTTCCTAAAATATTTTTGTTTATTGCTTCAAATGAAATTGAATTATAATTAATAATCTCTATCATATCAGTCCTTTGGTATCACTAAAGCTCCTCTTTGTATGGTTATTCTTTGTATCAATTTTTACAAATATTTCACACATGTGTGCTTTTAATTAATGCTACACAGTATTTTTGGTGAGTAGCATTCTCTACCATGCGGAAGATACATTTTAAATAAAAGTTACTTGTAACTTCATTATAAGTTGTTTGTTTATATATATTTTCATTATTATTTGATAAATATCTCATTATTATAGAAATGGCTCTTTAGTTCTTTCTGATTTTGACCACTCTATTTTAAATCCATGTCATTAAGAATGAATATATTTGTGTTATTATAGCTTCCTGGTAAAACTTTTCATTATTAAATTATCCTCTTTATTTTAAGTACATTTTGTATCTGGAAGGCTTGGATTAGTTAGATTTTCATTCCTGCAATAATACAAAACATAAACAACTTATAATGAAGAATGATTTATTTTTACACAATGCTTCAAAAGTTTCAGCTCATGGTCATTTGCCTCTATTGCTTTTGGGCTTGTAAGACAGCATTTATGGTGTAACACTGCTATCCTCAAGGCAGCCAGCAAGTGAAAGAGAGACATAGGAAGGAGATGAGTCTCCAATATCTTCTTCAAGGGCCCTGCTGCCAGAGACTTATTCCTTTTAGCAGGCTCTACCTCCTGAAGCTTCTACCACCTCTCATTAGAACCATAGGCTGTTGACCAAATATTTAACACATGGGCCTTTTGGTGGCAATTTTTCTAAACTATAGTACATTCCTTGTCAAATATTGACAAAGTGTATACCAAAAACATTTTTTTTCAAATATTAACAAAAGTTTGTAGTACAGAGTTTTCATTTTGCTCTTCTCTACTACAATTTTCCATTTTTTTTTGTTTGTAGCTACTTTCCACACTTATACACTAGTGTTTAAGTATAAATCTTTTTAAATTCATTAAGTTTATTGATACATTTTAGTTACACTGGCTTGTACCTTTACATGATATATCTTGGTTCTTACTGTTTTCCCCCTTCCCTTGCCCTCCCTTGAACCTCTCCACCCCTCCCTGTTTACAAAGACTTTGTTTCCATTTTTTTCTATTCTCATATTTATTCCTTTCCCTCCTTTTTTGCCCTCCCAATCCTGTTTTCCCTTCCCCATTGGAACTTTTTCCTTGCTGGGTATCTCCCCAAAGGAATTAAAAGAATCAGACCCCAGCGATATATGCATGCACAGTTTGTAATGGTTAAAACTTGGAAACACACTAATCACCCATCCCCTGGTGACTGGATAAACAACATTTTTTTTTTTAGTAAAATGAAATACTACTCAGCCATAAAGAACGAGAAACTAATAAATAATGAGAAATTAGAGTCATTCATAGGAAAATGGATACATTTTGAGGATATACGGCTAAGTGAAATAAATATATCACAGGTGTAAATACCAAATAGTTTCTCTGGTGTGAAAAACTATAATAGTACACAAGATCCTAATGGGATAATTAACAATGTGAAATAGGAAGAAAAGGGCTAAAGGTGTAGGGAAAGTGGGAAGAATAGGGGAAGGGGAATAAGGGAAAAGAAAAAAATATGAGAAAAATGAAAAAATGGAAATAAAGTGTTTGTAAATGGGGAGGGGAGGAAGGGGTGAAGGGAGGGAAGGGACAAGGGGAAAAAATGAGAACCAAGACCTGTCATGTAAAGGTACAAGATCCCAGTAATGAAAGTACCTGTACGGTATACCTAGAATGCACCAATAACCTCAATAAAAAGAAAATAAAGAATGAGAAACTAGAGACATTTATAGCTAAATACTCTTGAGAGGAATAAATAGGACACATGTGTAGATATCAAATAGTTTCTCTGGTGTGAGAAACAATGTGTAAATGAAGATCAAAATGTATAGTAGATAATGTGAAAATAGTATAAATTTATAAAGCTTATTTGTCTTATTGATTTTAAGCAGGATTCAGCTGAATAACAGAAACGGATCACTTTTCTATCTAAATTAAGTACATATTAGGTTAGTGTGTGCTGTCAAATACATACTTTGTGTGTAATGTTGATGCAAGTTTCTTGTATATAAATTATAGGGTTTCCTAAATTCCAAATTTTAAAAGATGTTTTCTGAATTTGTTCAACCCTAGTGATATAGATATAAATAAATTTCAATACATGGTTTTGGAATATCCTTATCAGAATTCTATGTCTGTGACTGTCTTTTTTAGCTCTTTCCCTAAGAAATCTGGTTTAAATAATATTTGTCAATTAATATTCCAGTCTATCCTAGAATAATTTAGAAAACTTGAAAAAAGGAGACAAATGAGGAGAAAGGTGAGAATAATGAGGTGAATGAGAAGAGGGGATAAGATGAGAGAAGAAAATGAGGAATGTAAATCTTTTTTTAGGCAGTGTTCCCAAAAGATTATTTCCAAGAGGAATTCATTAAGAATAGACTGTTGAATATATTAATATACATAGGCAGATTCTAAAATCACTCAAATATTTCTATTTGTTCTTAAGGCCTAGTGCATGCCATTCGTTGAACTGTAGCATTATGTCATAGTTTTTGTACCTTGGAATGAATTTAACAAGTGCATGTATGATAAATCCAATTGTTATAAAATTCAAACTTTGGAAAAATAATGAAATAAAAAGAACAACTAAAATATTTGATCATTGAGCTAATTTTACATTTTGTATTTATATTTTAATAAGCCATTTGCTAATTTGATTATTCTTAAAGCATGAAACAGAAAATTCAAGAATTTGTAGAAAATTCCATACTTAGGGAAGATAATTAGCTTGCCTATTCTTCATCTATGATACTCTTTTCCTCCTTCTGGAGGAAGTTATCCTTGAAAATCATTAATTTTTAGAAAAATATAAACAGACTTCAAGCACTAGTTTGAGTGTTTCTATACATTTTTTTTTTTTTTGGTATTTGTTCACTTCCCAATAAAATTGTTGATAAATTTTATTGTAAGAAATTTTATGTTAGATATTTATTTAAGAAAAAATATGAAAAATATATAAAATTAAAAAATGAAAATGAATGTTTGTAAAGTGGGAGGGGAGGAGGGGTGAAGGGACGGAAGGGACAAGGGGAAAAAATGAGAACCAAGACCTGTCTTGATAAAGGTTCAAGATCCCAATAATAAATGTAACTGTACTGTATACCTAAAATGTACCAATAAACTCAATGAGGGAAAAAAAAGAATCTTAATTATTTAAAATAACATTTTAAGTTAAATAGATATCTAAGTATGTGAATGTGATAATTATGCAGTATCGAATATGAAAGGACCTGGGATTTTGTTCTCATTTTAAATGGTGGTAATTTTCATTTTAAAACCTTAAAATACTCAGAGTGTGGTATTTTGAGTAGGAACAACTACGGAAAATATATTTCTCATATGGTTTTTAGTCTACCTAAGAAATGAGTGGAAAAGGACATAAACATGGTAAGGATTATTAATATGATCTTTATTACTTTAGGACATCTGATTATTTGACTGGCCCTAGATTGAGTCCCACATCCTTTCGAGGGATAAAAACATAGGTTTAAATATTTTCTGAAATTTGATAGAAATTTTAACAAGAGGTCACAGTAATCACATTAAATGAAATTAGTTCACTATTTTGATGTAAATTAATGCAACTAAAAAGATTGGATAATGCAGACCAGATAAAATAGAATAGTTCCAGTATTCAAAACAGAAAAGACATTGAGTACAAAGGAAACAGGAAATCAGCAGGAAAACACAGTTCCTTAAGAAATTGATAGCAACCTTACCTAGTGCGCTGACTATTTCATAACAATTGCCATCAGGATTTGAATCACTTTGATTTAATCTCAAAAAATAAAATAAATTCACCTCATATCTGCGATAAAGTCTGAGCTATTTTTTAAAATTGGAATTTTCTTGTTTTCCTAAAATTCTCCTAGGAGAATAGATTTTAAAATGCTTAGTTGTTAAATTGGGTAATTTATAGTGTGGACAGGTTTTTAAATTGGAGAAGTACTATATAAAGTAGGAAAATGTGTCTCACAAACTTTCATCAGGTCAGTGACTCTTTTAGGATGTTATATTAAAAGTTTTTTGTTCCCATTTACAAATGCCAAAAAAGGTCTCACCCAATCTTTGTCAACTAGACTGTATTTGTTATTTAAAAAGTTGCTATAATAAATTAAAATTTAAATTTTTTTTCTTGAGTATTTGGAGAATGAAATTAATTGTGTGAAAATGAGTCATGAATGAAATAAAAATCACTTTCTCCAAAGTTAATTTTTCTAAAATTTAGAAATACTGAAATATATTTTCAGAAAAGTATAAAATCATATTTCATAGTTTGTGATGGTTAAGCTTAATTATTAACTTGATTGGTGCTTGGTGAATTAATACAATTCTGGGTGTGTATGTGTGGCATGGAAATATAGTCTCATATACTATATATTATCACTGGCTCCTTCCTCTCTTTCATTGTCTCCTTACTGTGCTTCTTGGTCACAATTATCTAAACAGCTATGTTTTGCCACACTATTCCTCCATGAAGCTTTTGCCTCAGAGCCATCCAAATGAGAAGTAAATCTTATGAAATTCTGAATCAAATTAAACCTATTTTTTTTTCTTTTTTTTTTTTTGAGTACTCTTTCTGGCAAATCAAAAAGCTCACAAATGCAAGAAGTTGGTATCAAGAGTGGGGTTGCTGTGATGACACAAGACCATGAAATATTTGGAACTTCCTTGTGGGAAGTATTTGGAAAACCTTTGAGAAGGGGAATGGTGAATTACTAATATGTTGTAAGCAGAGCCTGATGGGTGGGTCTAGGTGGAACTCAGAGAACCAGAATTCTGGTAAGAACATGGACAGTAAAGGTAAGGTTCAGGATATGCCCATTGGAAAAGAAGTCATTATTGTCTATGGAAAAAAGGACACATGTATTACCCTGAAAAAACATTGTCTAGGACCAGGGATTTAGCTCAGTGGTTCTGCCACCTGCCTTGCAAGCAAAGGAACTGAGTTTGATCCCTGGTAAGAAAAAACATTGTCTACATTTTGTCCAGATTCTGAGACTTTTCAGGAGACTGAGTTTAAGGCAATAGATTGACTGATCTTGTAAAAGAAATTTTAAGGCAGCAAAACATTTATGTTATGGCATAAGTACTGATGTTTTTTAGCCAGTTTTATAGCAAGAATTGGAGGCAAACATGAAGTTAAAAAATTCGTAGACCTTAAATTTTGTCACCAAATGAGTCATGTATAATGTTGGAGCCAAAGGAGGTGTGATTTTCAAGAGCTTAATACTATCAAAAATAAACCAAATATAGTAAATCTCTCACTTATAAACATTCAGGCTGTGAACATTCACAGGTGTACTAATTAAGTCTCACTTTGTCAGATGTGAACTAATCTGACTTATGAATGTTATCTTCAGAGAGAACTCATTTGTAAGTGAGGGACTTAGTTTGTATAGGGACAGGAAGAAAAATGAATGGGTATTTATAGCAGTTTGATTCATGATTACAAAAATTTAGAAGCAACAAAGATATCCTTGAGTGGGTTACTAGATAAATTGTTATGCCTCCAGAAAATGAATATTTTTCATTGCTAAAAAGAGCTATGACCAAGAAAAAGACAGAAAGAACCCTTAAAAAGCTATTATTTTAGTAAAGGAGCCATTCTAAAAGTTACAGACTATATAATTCCAACAATACAACATTTAGGAAGAGACAAAACAAGGGAAACAGTAAAAATGATCAATAGTCTCCAGTGGTTGTGAGATTATGGATCAATACACAGGGCAGAGAGTATTTTTAGGAAGGGAAAATAACTTTGTGACACTGTTATGCTGGATACATTTTATTACTCATTTTCCTAAAGCTGTAGAATAAACAAGACCAAGAGTTACTCTGATCTCTTAGGGTACGCTCATCAGGTGTAGTAAATGTACTCTCTTGTCAGGGATATTGGTAATGGGACAGGTTACACATGTGTGGGACTAGGGAATATGTATGAAAGTCCTGTTTCTTCTTCTCAATTTGGCTATCAACTTAAAATTCCCATAAACTTGCCACTGATAAAGTCATTTTTTAAAATAACAATGTAAAAACTATCATTACTAAAGGATTGAAATTTCTACATCCTTCATTGCTGAGTCCCCATTTCTTAGAAAATTATCTGACAGTTTGGTGCTAAACCAGATGGATGTACATTGAGGTGATACTCTTAAGTGATACAAATAGGGCACACATGTAAATACCAAATAATTTCTCTAGTGTGAGAAACTGAAAGTGTAAATAAGACTAAAAGTTATAATAGATAATGTGAAATAGGAAGAAAAGGGACAAAGGGGAAAGGAGAAATGGGAGGGGTAGGGGAAGGAAAGGAAAGAAGTGAATGAATTAATATGAGAAAGTGAAAAGTAAGGAAACAAAGTCTTCATAGATAGAGAGGAAGGGAGGTGTTAAAGGGAGGACAGGGGAATGGGGATAAAATCAGAATCAAGATTGAGTCTGTAAAGGTACAAATTTCCAACAATGTATGTCATTATATGGTATACATTGAATGTACCAATAAAATTAATTTTAAAATGAATGAATAATACATGTATACAAATGGAGAAAAATAAAGCAGAAACAACTTTTTTTCCTTTGCTAAGTCCAACAGTTATTTGATAGCAATTGACATGTAGTGTCTCTTCTAAAAGCCTTTCCTTCATTGAAACTGTTACCTTCTCTACCTGTTTTATCTCTAATTTTGTTTTTATTTATTTATATTCTACATGTTTGCGGTACATAATGACTACATTTATCATGGGGAATTACTATATTTACAAGACACACCTTAATTCTCTTTTTCATCCCCTACCCACTCCCCCCATCCTTCCCTCCTTCAAATTCTCGGTCTTCTCATTTTCACAAGCTCTATTTCCATTCTTCAATTCTCTTTTTAAATTCCTTTTCTCTCTTCTTTCTCTTCATTTTCTCCATCTCTAGTTCCCCCATTCATTTGAAAAAGAACTCTCTACTTCTTATTGTCTATCTTTTGTTTTGCTCTTTATGTATGTTTTTCGGGAGTTTCTCATATGAGAGAAACCATGCGATAAATACGTTTTTGTGAATGATTTATTTCATTTAATGTTATCATTTCAGGATATATCAATTTACATATAAATGCCTCAAGTTTTCCTCATGTCAGAGTAGTAGTCCATTCCATGTAAGTACCACATTTTTACATCCCTCCATGTGTTGTTGGGCAAGGTCATCATCAAAACATCATTATTTATGTTCACTGTTATCTGTAATATGTAATCAAATTTCCAAACTCTTCTGGTTTCTTAATATGCACATCTATAAAATCAAGTTTATTACTTGTTTTACTCAGTCCAGAGGAAAATGTTCTAGATATTTTCATAATTTTCAATGTAGTATATATTTTTAATTAAGTTTATTGGTAAGGTTTACATATACACAATGATCACATTCATCATAGGGAATTTGTACCTGTACATGATATATCTTGACTCTTATTTTTTTCCCATTTCCCTCTCCTCCCTTCAACCTTTCTTTTCCTCTTTGTTTACAAAAGTTTTATTTCCATTTTATCCTCCTTTTGTGTTTTTTCCCTTTTTCCTTCTCTGCTCCCTAGTCCTCCTACCCCTTTCAACATTTTCTTCCTATCTCACAAAGTGTAAATATTTATTTACACTTTCAGTTTCTCACATCAGAGAAACAGATACTTTTTTTTTAATTGAACAGCTTACATTATACTTTTCTTCTCAATGGTATTCAGACTTTAATTTTTAATTTTTTTTTGTGTGTGTTTTGAGACAAGATTTCACTGTGTAGTTCAGAATAGACTTGAACTTACTATGTAATGTAGGCTAGCTTTAAATTCACAGTAACCTTCTTGCCTCAAAGTGCTGAGATTACAAGTGCTTTCCACCACATATGGTTTCCAGACATTTTATTTTTATGATTCTTATTGCTTGTAATTTCAGCAAAGTATTTCTTATAATTGAGTTTCCCACTCTACATTTTCTTATTTATGATTGCATATAAATTGATCCACCCTAACCACTAAAGCTCTGTAAATGTTTTAATCAATTTTGGTTATTTGTAATTTTTTGATAATCAGAATAAATATATATTTGTGTAACATACCTAATTAACTTAATTACAATTGCAATCCTAAGGAATAAATAAAATATAAAGTCTCCAAGCTCCAAGTGACTTTTTTTTTTTTTTGTACCAGGGATCGAACTCAGGACCTTGTTCTTGGGAGGCAGGTGGTGGTACCATTGAGCTAAATCCCCAGCCCTCCAGTGACTTTTCAGAGATCAGTTTTCATCAGGTCTCACTCAATCTTTTTGTCTTTTGTGCTCTATGGCTATCAGATTATAATTCTGATGTTATCCTAGATGATGTTTTAATACTGCTTTCATTTAATATAATCTGATGCTAAGTGTATGTATATTAATATAGTATCACATATTATCAATAAACAGTTACTTCCTGCTAGTGACTGTATGAGTTCTTTGAAATGTGACATTTGACTTTAACATGTAATATGTACTAGTTTTGACCATAATTTAGAATAGTATGCTCAAAATATTTCCATATATTAAAAAGTGAAGTAGTTGAAATGAATGTTGCTGTATTTGCAAATTATGTGCTGAAAATGAAGTCAGTTCACTATGAACATGCTACACACCTCAAGGAAGGACAGTGTACACTTTGTATTTTGTATGAGTGAAACTGCAGTTGTACAACATGGCTGCTTCTGAATTGCATTTCTAATTTCTCACAAGATGTATCTCACTAGGTAGGTGCCACTTTCTTAGATTTAGTATCTTAGTTATTTACAATGAAATTTTATTAAATAAATAATTGTATTTTTAATCTAGAAATTATTTCTTCCTTAGCGAGGGTGGTGTCTGCTAGTCTAAATTGGAGACTGCTCTATTATCTCATAATGTTGATCTGGATTATTTTATTTATATCATCTCTGGAAACATAGTGACTAAAGTCCCAAATTGTCCAAATAGTTAAAAAAAGGAGTTGTAGGGAGAGTTCTTTGTAATTTTGTTAAACTCGCAGCAATAGCATACTGTAACTGATAAAAAGGTTTCTAGTAAAAATCTGCAAAGTAAAACTGCATATGATGGAACAGAAATATATTAAAGCCCACTTCAAGTTTGAGTTTAGAGAAACTCATTGTCCAAACAGAGGTAGTTTCCAAATAAAGTGATTATACGTGGGTAATTTCCACAGATTTTAATGCAGTTGACGATAGATATTTGAGAACAGATGGGGAAAGCAAGGAAATAATTCTTTAAACAGACCATGCTATCCTGTAAACTTGACCTTGTGAAAAATGGCCCATGAGCATATTTCAGGGCTTATTGTTCTGTGTTCATGTATAAGAGGTATGATCCTACATCTGGGGAATGAGTTATAAAATGGAAAATGTTCCTTGGCTTGAGACTACAGACAGCATTGTTCCGGTGTTATTTTGGCTTGGTGACAACATTTAAAAATTCTTCTTGGTGCTGCCAGAGTTGAGAGGCTCAACGTCTCTCAAACAATAAAATAAAAAGGATTCTGGACTACACACCTTGCTTGTTTGATTTTGTAATTTTGACAAAACAATTACAACAGCAACTTCTGTATTCAATTACACATAATAGTGGTGTATCTTTTTAAATTTATTTTCTTACAAATATTATTCAATATGTAGCTAAGCAAACAAGAAAAACATGTGCAAAGTTTTGTATAACTGTCCAAAAGACACAGATGAGTAGCAATGAAATAAATTCCCTGATGTTTTACTTGGCTCCAGGTTTGTTGGTTGTAGACAGGAGGAGTTAAACAGCATGATTTTTGAAGTAAAGCTGTCTCAATTATTTGGAGATGATTCATTAATTTGTCAACATATTTCATCTATTTCCTAAAACTTGGTATAAATTTTTCTGGGTGGTACATAGAAGAATATGGGGGAATTTTAGCATAAATTTACTAATTTTCTGTTGCTACTACATTAAGTAGTAGAAAAATCTACATGTATGCATTTGTGATTATGGTAGATTGCAATGTCTATTGATTGCTTTTTTTACATGATTAGTTACTAAAGTTCTCATTAAATACCGTTTTATGTAGGCTTGCTTTTAAAATATACTTACAGAAAATATTAATTTTAATAAGTTTGGTAAAAATGCCTCACTTTCTTCTATCTTCAATGATGTTTTCTTGATTTCAGGAAAATTATTTAAGTATATTTAATATATTATTAATTTATTATTATATTATATTATTTATGCATTAAATGATATATTATTATTGTAGTATGTATTTTAACATAGCACAGTCAAAACTTAGAAAACAAGAAGGATTCAATTCTCTACCCCCTAGAATTAATTTGCCATAAAAGAGAAAATAATTATTTGTCATATTAGAGTGATTAACTATAGCATAACAAAATTAATCAATATTTTATGAGAAGTTTTTTTTGTTTCATAAGTTTATCTTACTTTGCAACATATGATGACTAATGCTGTGTTTTAACAGACTCTTTTAAGATATGCATTTAGTCAAACACTATAGAATCAGACAATCTACAAAACTCTATACTGAAGTTTTCTTTGGATATGACTAATCCTTAATTTAGTAGATTGCTAAATTTGAAATGTAGACATTAATTTTCATAAGCTGAAAAATTAGAAGGGGTAGAATATTTCTCTTGTTGGGTAGTTTTTGAGTCTGGAAAAGTTATATGAATATTCTTTGTGGCTGAGTTATCATTTACTTCCTACTTATGAGACATAAAACTAGATCTTTCAAGAACAATGCACTTACAGGACATTTTGAATGGAGATATTCTACCATTTACATTGTGTTAAATTGGAAAATTCCTCTGATTTCTCTTTTGTCTTTTTTCTTTTTTGTGTTCAAAATTGTATTTGCATTATCAGCCATACAGAAATTTTAAAAGTCCAGTAGTGAGCCATTTCACATATAAAGTAAGAAAGAATGAATCTCTGGATGATTCTCAATCTTTAACAACAAAGATATTTGAAGCATTTTTATGAGGAATGTTTGGAGCTCTGTCCTTTCAGAAACCAAGAATGATAGAAATGGGTTTGGCAATGGTAACGAAACAGATAAATCATCAGCTCACTGTCCATTTGCACTAGTTTAGGGGGAAAATGTCAATACCGAAAATAACACCTAATTTAAAAAACTGAGCAATTCAAAATTTTCATAGGTGGTTCAATAGTGATGAATACTTCGGGGATGAACACACTAATGAAAAAAATTCTAATTTCAGAAATTTTAACATACTAAGTAGAGTTTTTAGTTCTTGTTGCTCATTAGTGTACTAAAGGTCATATAGATTTACTCATTTATACGTTTGCTTATCTATACAAATTCTACCTAGAAGAGATTCAACATAGCTGACTAGTGGAGATTCATTAGAAAAGTTCAGGATTAGAAAAAAGATATTTGGAAGTTGGGCCAGGGCCTTTTACATGCAAACAGAAAGCTATAAAGAAGACAATGTACGTAGATCAATTCCACCAACTGGGCAAATAAAAACTGGAAGTGGTGTTGCCACGGTGGGGTGGGTCCACTTGGCCCCACTCCCTGCTCCTGTGGGAAGCGGTCATTTTGATGGTCAGGCAAAAAGTCTGATAGGTCTAGCGCCACAGAGACCAGATTCCTGGGAGAGTTTTTGTATACCATCCCCCCAACCCCTTCAGCAAAAGCAACGTCCTACATTCTCCTCTTCAGCATGAACTCTGGGCAAGTGAGCACTTCCTCTGGACCTGACTTCGGCCAGAGAAGACACACAGGGAAGGGAATCCTAGCCAAGTCAGTGCAATTCACAAGTCTGCCTTCCCTGATTGCCAGTGGATTCACCAGCAAGCCCACCCATGGCACCCAGCACTCACCTAAATAGCTGTCTTGCGCAGACACAGACAAGTGCACAAGGACCAGATGGCACTAGTTGTGCAGGTCTAAATTCAGCTGCGTTGTAGACAGTGCGTGGGAAGGCAGTGCAAAAATTCTGTGTATCTAACGGACTTCGGTGTCACAGGCACCAGGCCTGTGTACAGGCCAAGTCAGCATCATTCCTGCCTTGTACACCAGTGTGCCGCCCATCACCAGAGCATGTGCTCAGCTGCAGAGAACACTGGTGGTCTACTGCAACCAGACTTCAACTAAGCCCAGGAGACTGTGCAGATGCACTGACTCTGACTTAATGTTAAGGAGGAACTACAATCACTCCTGTCCCTTCCAGAATCCCCACAAGTGCTCAAGGAGGGCTGTGGAACCCAACCCATGCCCTGGGCAGAATGGGAGGGATTGTGAACCCCAGGTGGCAGACGCACCCATCCTCAGGAGTCTGCAGACTGAGAGTGATGAGCTGAACAACTCCACAGCAGTCACACTGCCATCTCATACAGAATCCCCAGCCAATGCGCGAAAGTCATTGCAGTCCCCTGAGAATGCCCACCAGGGAGCATGCGCAGGTGCGCCTCTGACTTGGTGGTGCCTCTCCTGCCTGTGAACCTGCCTGTGGATTCAAGCATCACGCCCAGGAAAGAGGACGGGAAGAGTTCTCAGTCAAGAACGGGGTCAGCTTCAGACCTTGCCTGCAAGCCTGCAAGCGCAGAGGGAAGTCCTCGGACTGGGTTAGCTTCAGTTTTGCAGTGGGAAGGTCAAAGGTGACTTTGACGTGGCTGCATATATTCACTCAACACTCAAGGCAGGAAGGGAAGGGTGTGAATGCCCAGGCTTCTTGCGAAAAGATTACTTCTGAATCATATACATATTCTTTTGTTTGAGTATGTAAAATGAGTACTCATTGGGTGTTTTCTGAGTTTTGGGATTCTTTAATTTTGTTTGGATTGATTTAACTTCAGTTTTTATTTTTTTTTGTGTGTGTATTTGATTTTTGTTATTGTTTTCTATTTCCTTTCATTTAGTTGGTTCTAGATTTTTTTTCTTCTCATCTCCCTATTTTTCTTCTTTACCTCAAGCTCCCACAATACAGTTATCTTTTTTTCTTAGTTATTTTTCCTCAGTACATAAATTTCTCTTTTTGAGTTTTTAATTTGCCATATTCTGCTCTCTTTCTTGCACTCATTCCTGTCTTCTCCTTTATTAACCCTCCATCCTTCTCATCCTATTACTTTGGCTCTTCTGTGTCTTACTTAGTTCTCTGCCCTCTCGCGCCACTTTTCCACATTACAGGTAAACAGACAACTGGTTTTAATAGCCACGTAGGATTCTTCACTTGCAAAGTACACCAACCTCTTCCTATATCTCATCCTCGAAAAATACCTGAAGACCCTTTACACTAACCCTCAACCCAACTAAAAGTACTCCAACAGAATCTGACTCCATCACTTAATCACTGTTACAAACTCCCTTTATGACTTACACTTCGCTTTCCTTCACTTCTCCTACCACATTGCAGAACAACAGCTAACAAGAAAAGAGTGGAGGTGTAAATGCAAGGTTTATGCTACATAAATGATGAAGTATTTTTTTCTTCAAAACATAGGGGCAGAGTCTAAATCATGTAAAGTAAATAACTGAAGGGCAAATACTATCTCTTGACATATAAAGCAGAAAATACATTTCAGGAAGGAGGTATCTTACTAAATATCTTCATATAAACTACAAGCTCTCCCACCCATCCTACTACTAATCTTCAACATGAATACAAGAAAACACATACACGTAGAATCATGGGAAATCAAGGCAACAAAAGACCCTGAAGGAGTCCCAGTTCCCCAAGGCGGATTGTGGGTGCACATATGGAGAGGAAAGAAAATATCATGTAGTAGAGCTTTACAAAAAGTTTAAACAAGAGGTGAAGAAACTTGGTAGGTTCAGAGAAGAAATTACCCAAAAGTGTACGGAATTATCACTTAAAATATCTAATTGGGATATGGGGGAAACAAATAAAAATTTGGAAGACCTGACGAAAACTGTTCAAAACATGAATGACAAATTTATCAAAGATATGAAATCTATGAAAAAGTGTCAGAAATATGTGAAATAAAAAACTGTATAGAATTCATGAATTGAATAAATGACCAATATGAACACATAGTATCTAAAATTGAGAAAATGGTAAATTATGATAAACTCAACAAAGACACAAAAATAAGAACAAGAAAATAATCATCCACCAGTTACCCCATGACCCTAATAAGACTTATCTAAGGCTAATTGGAGTTATAGAAATGCTAGAAGACAACACAGATAGACGTTTAATATCACTATGGAAATTGTAATAGAAAAACTTTCAAATAGGAGAAAAGAGTACAGTGCAAGTAAATGAGGCTTCTGAATAAGCACAGTGGAAAAGCTTACCAACACATACCATTATTAAATAACTAGATGTCCAACAACAACAACAAAAAAGAAATTTTAAAAGCACTCAGAGAAAAACAAAATAATCCCCTATAACAATAAACTCATTAAAATTACAACAGACAACACAAACATAAAAGACAAGAAGAGCTTGCAGCAAAATATTACAAGTCTTATGAGCAAATATCTTATGATCTAGATTAAAATACCCAAAATTTCCTTCAAAATAAATGGAGAAAAAAGAACATTTCACAAAAAATATATATAAAAAAAACCCAAAGAGATTGATGAATGCTAAATCAGGACTCCAGAAAATACTCAAGAATATGTTGGTCAGAAATGGCTAAACCAATAAAGCTAAAAACTCAGATGGAATGAAAGCATCAAACAAGGTCAAAGGATAAATAACAACAATAAGATGACAGCAAAAGAAAAAAAAAATCAATCAATAATCTCAGTAATCTCTCTGAATGTTAATGCCCTCCACTCGTCGATTAAAAGACACATGTTGGCAGCCATGATAAAAAAGCAAAATCCAATTGTCTGTTGAATTCATGTAACTCATCTAATCCAAAAAGATACTTTAGACTTAAAATAAAAGTATAGAAAACAATACTTCACGCATTAGGATGTCCAAAGCAAACATGAGGCAGCAATTTTAATCATAGTCCATGTATTCTTCAAGCTAAAACTGATTACAAGGAACAAGGATAGTACATACTACTTCAACAATTCAACAAGAAGAAATACTGGTTATAAACATTTATGAACAAAATACCAGAGCACCAATGTTCATAAAAAAGAATTCTGAACACAAAAGATCAATTAATCACTAACAACCATAGTGGGGATCCTTATGCCCCACTTTTACAAAAAAAAATAGATCAATTAAAATTTTTAAAAAAGAAAAAATAAATATAACACCCTTGAAATATGAACTTAATAAGTATCTACGGAGTATTTCATCCTACCACAACAGAGTATACATTCTTTTCTGCTGCTTTCTCCAAAATAGAACACCTACTAGTCCACAAAGCCTACTTACAAAACATAAAAGAATCAAAATCACACTGTTTACTATAGGATCACTGGGCAATGAAAATAGAAATGAACCACAGAATAAGCCATACAAAATTTAGAAGCATTTGGAAATTTAATAACACACTCTCAAACATCAAATGGATTAGAGAATAAAGTAATGCAGAAATCATAAAAGCCATATCATTCATAGTAGATAAAAAAATTTAAATACTTAGGAATTAATCTAACCAGGGAAGTGAAAGAACTCTACTAAGAAAAGTACAGTAATCTGAATTAAGCATCTGAGGACTGAAGATGACATCAGAAAATGAAATGATGTCCCCTGTGCCTGGATAGCAGAACCAATATTGTCAAAATGTCCATATAACTAAACTCTTGTATGGATTCACCACAATACCAGTCACAATACCAAGAACATTCCTCATAGAATAGAAAAAAGATAATCTGAAAATTCATATGGAGCCAGAAGGGACCCAGAATGGCAAAAGCAGGCTGGAGCAACAAGAGCATATCAGGAGGCATCACAATGCCTGTCTTCAAGCCATACTGTGAAGGAACATTGATAAAAACAGCATGGCACTGACACAAAAAGAGACGTGGATCAATGGAACAGAATAGAAGATAGAGAAACATCCCAAAATACATTCGGGTATTTGATCTTTGATAAAGGAACCAAAAACTTACCATGGAGAAAAGAGTCTATTCAACCTATGGTGCTGGGAAAACTGGCTGTTTGCAGAAGATTGATGCTGGATCCATACATTAAACTAAAATCAAAATGGATCAAGATCTAAACATTAAAATAAAAATATTGAATCTACTGAAAGATAAAATAGGTGAAACACTTGGAGTCATAGGTGTAGGAAAGGACTTTCTAAACAGAACTCTAATTGCACAAGGGGTGATAGCAGGAATCATCAAATAGGATTACACAAAGTTAAAAAAGCTTCTGCAAAGCAAAAGAATCATTTAGTAGAATGCAGAATTATGGGAAAAATTTCCCAGCTCTTCTTCAATCAGAGGGCTAATATGTACAGTACATAAAGAGCTAAAAAAAATTAATCCAAAATAAAAGACCCAATCAAGAAATGGGAAAGTGAGGTGAAGAGGCATTTCTCATAAGAAGTATAAATGGCCAATTTATATGAAAAACTATTGAACGTTTCTGGACATTAGAGAAATATAAATTAAAACAACACTCTCATTCCATGTTATACCCAAAAGAATGGCAAATATAAACGAGTTAAACAATAGTAAATGCTGTCATAGCTGCAGTGAAAAAAGGAAAACTGTTTCATTGCTGATGTGAATGTAAACTAGTGCAAACATTGTGGAAATTTCTCAAGGAACTGAAATTACAGATTCTGTATGACTCAAATATTCTATTTCTGGGTATCTTCCTCAAGAAACCAAAGACATCATACTATAGTGATATATGCATATCAATATTTATACATTAGAAACACAATTTATAAGAGCTAAATCCTAGAAGCAACCAGTTTACCCATCACCAGAAAAATTAATAAAGAAAATGTGGTATCTAAACACAATGGAATACTACTCTGCTATAAAGAAGGATAAATACTACTCATTTGTAGAGAAATGGATGCATCTGTAAAATATAATGTTGAATGAAATAAATCGGACCCACGTGCTTAAATACCATGTGGCACCTCTCATTTGAGTAAGCCAAAGTACAAGCAAAGAGCATAATAAAAGATGACTGGATTCAAGGCAACTTGGGGACAGATCTCGGGCAAATGGGAAAGGTTCCAGGAGACTAAGGAAAGCAGAGAAGGAGCAAGGAAAGGGACGTAAGTAGAATTAAGCCATGCCATGTACAGGAACCTAAAACCTCAATAAATGTAAATATTCCATTCCATGAACATGAGCCAAAAATAATAATAACAACAAGAATGAACATGGATAAAAGGAAAGGGATTTAGAGGTGGTGAGTGGGAGGTGGGTGAGACGGTGAAGGGGGTTAAAAAAGAAACAAGCTGGATCTATGAATATGCACCCACTCCCAAGAAGAATGTAAACTTCTTGTACTACAAACACATACTAAAAAAAACACTTTTATATATTTTTAATTAAATATCCTTTTATTTTTAAAAATATTAAGCAAACTGCAAAAATGCTTGCTGTTTTATTATTGACAAACACCGTCCTCATCAGTAGCACGTTTATTATAAGCGTAGTATGGGCACGCGCTCTTATCATACAGTAGTGACTGCCAATAGTCGCAGTAGTGATCATGATGAGAGTGTCACATACTTATAAACACGTGCTTTTAAGAGGAGTTATTTTCTAGAGTAGAATAGAATGGAATGGAAAGACATTTCTGCCTGCTACATTCTGTGAATCATTTTGGGCTTCTAAATACATACATGGAATTCCAAAATGGGATGTCAAGTTAGTTCAGAGGGATAAAAAGAATGTTTGAAAGAAGAAAGAGCAAGGAAAAAATCAGGAAGAGATTAGTTGGGGGAGCAGGAAACAGGAATATATCTTCATAATACCATATATAAATATGTAAAGAGTTGGAAGAAGCAGGGAGGGATGGGAGGGGGACGAGGACAGGAAATGAATGAAGATGTGTTATGCACATTATGAACTCGTGATAAATGCAATGATTATGTACTGTAAACATGTTCTAATAAAAATAAAATAAATAAACATTAGAAATGAACTATGAATGCAGTAAACATTCAATGTGAAGCAAGAAAAGTAACGCTGAAGAGCTGAGGTTCTAATAAGAATAAGGTGTTTTACCCAAGATACTTCAGTCACCCCATGGTCAGGAATGCCTATCTTCATGACTTTAAGCCTTAGCTCTAAAATAAGTTGAAAAACAACAATGATATAGATTTCAATAATAATCTCTAGGATTGGGAAGGTGGAAAAGAAATAATATGTGTGTTACTATAAACTAAAAATTTGAAAATGATTAGCTAATTTTTTACTAACTAACTTTTGCTATCAACGTTATGAAAATGCAGAAATATAATGACTTTTCTCATAAATTAAGTATATTAAAATTAATATAAATAATTGTGTATCTAAAAATGTAATTTGGGCAAAAAAACCTCTCAGGATGTTTTTTAAAAGTATGACATGAGAAATTACATTCTCGTAACACTGTAATGCAACCACTTCCAGTGCCTGGCACATAGTAAGTATTTGGAATATTTGTGTCAAGAATGTGAAGACCCCTCAATCATCAATTAAGGCTAAAAATGCAGATAGTCATATTCTAAACTTTCTATGAGGATCCCATCTTTGTAAAGTAGGTAACTCAACAATTGCCTGTAAAGTGAACTCGGTATAAGTGGCACTTCCTGTGATGATTATTATAATCCTTGGAAATCGAAAGGTTACATCCAAATTGTGTGGATGGAGTGAATATAAGTGTGATAAGAAAGCCAATTCATGAAGTTCAAATGAATTAGAAGAACAGATGCTTTATTCTATTTTTCTTTTCTAATAACTAAGGTGTTGCTTTTTGTAATATTACGTTGAGAAGTTCTCCTGCAGCTGTGTGGGATATAAATCATCTAAGCACAGAGCACATAATGACAATGTAAAAATGTGCTTCTGGCAAGAACTAAGATATGGAAGCAAAATTATTATTTAATGGAACAGGTACAGATTGGTTGCCTTTGGCATTTTATACAACAAAGCATGTAAAAGTACAATTTGTTTGCTCTGTTTAATAAAATAAGTGTATATTTTGAGGTTATATTATCCTAAAGTTTGGCAATCTGGTTTAGACATTTTAATGTTTTTGATGTCTCCACATGCCTCAAGAATGAATGTTTTTTCAAAACAAAACAAAACAAAACAAGAAAAGATTGTGCCTGAAAACAATAACTCAGAGTATCAATGAATGTGTTTATGTGTGTGCAATGTAAAAAAAACCATTCCATATCTTTCTAATTCCAATTTCCAGGGAATCATAAATACTCACCATTAAAATTCACCATGATTTTTGATAATATGGTTAGTTTTTCTTATTCTACTTGTCTCCTTTATTCAGTATGTAAACTGCTAGCCTGTTATATTTTCTATCTTCTCTTAGAGGTATAAGTGGCCAAAGCACATTTTATTAGGAATGAGATTGATCAAAGATAAAGAGTATTTTTGAGAAAGTTTGGCTTCCTTAACTTGACCTTACACTTTTTTGTTCTCACACTTAGAATTCGATATGAAATTGACATGTAAGTGAGCATCCTGTGATTATGAGTACAAATGTCATCTGATGTGTGAAGCAAGAGATTCTGGGTCCCTGAGATTTCTTCGAGCACTCAAATCTGTATAGAAATGCCCTACTGGTAAACTATTATTTGAAATGCATAAATTGATTGCTGACCACTAGGTAAGGGTGCGTATTTCAATCATATGGAAACACTCCTGTTAACAGAAGTCACTGCCGTGCATCTACAGTTACCGAACTCTAGTCCCACAGTGCTTCATTATTAGTATTAAATAAACTATGTAATGTGTCTTTTACATTTATGTCTCTATCTTGAACCTTCTGCCTATTCATTATGGTCACATGATTGTCAGGAATATGGCAAATTAATGAGCCCAATCTGTCACCTCATAGTTCCATGTACTCATCAGCAAAATATGCTTATCTTGTAGAATTGCCAATTACTTGCTAGCAAGTATTTCATTTGTGTTGCTTCACAGGCCCCAAACCTTGCTATCTGCTTTTGTTACTTTTGTTTAAAGCTTATATTGATTTACTCAGCATCTGATTTTGCCTTTGAAATAGTTTTTGTATAACACTCTTTCATCATTACCATTACTATCACCTTGGTTCAAACCATTATCTCTTTAATAAAGTCTCTTATCTAGTTCTCTTGCTTCCAGCCTCTCCCTCCTACAATCTGTTGTGAAAGAGCTGCAAAAGGACAATATTAAAGAGAAAATCATCACGTCCTGTTTGTTCAAAACCATTTGTCGTGGTCCAAGTCAGAATAGTTACAGTTGCTCACAAGGTCCATAAAATGTTGTCCTCATAGGATTCTTTCCAAATCATATCTTAATTCTCTCCATATATCTCATTCAGTTACAGAGGAGTGAATTGTAGTTGCCTCTAAAGGGTTACAATTATGTTACTCATTTTTATGAACTTTGAAAATACCCTAATATCCAACCTCACAGTTTTTTGTGAGGGAAGACACTAATCCAGAAATTCATAAGTTTAACTGTTATTATTATAGTGTGAAAACATGACAATAATCAAATTTCCTTTTGTTTTTAATCATAGTAGCTTTATATTATAAGACAAGAGATTTTTCAGCACATTTATTGCCATTTTGTTTGTGTTCTTCACATCTTCTTTGTCTTTTATTTTACTTTATTTTTTTTCTCATTGAGTTTATTGGTACATTTTAGGAACACAGTACAGTTACATTAATCATTGGGCTCTTGTGCCTTTACATGACAAGCTCTACCATGAAACTTGAAGGACATTTAAATCTAAACCATAATGCACACTAATAAAAAAATCAGCTTAGGACAAAGCAGGAAATATATCAGCATTTAAAATAAAGTCATATGGAGAAAAACTTGGAAATCACAGTGGAGACCATAAAGGACTGGTTCTATGCAAGTTATTTAAATTCCTTAAAATTTCCTTTACTTACAGATAAAAGAGAAAATTTCATTCAGTTATAGACTTATTACATGTATAAAATAATGTACTAAAATACAAGAGCTGGGCTCTCTCCCTTTCATTACCTTCCCATGCACATGTACTATCGTGTAAACAGTGCAAAGTTAAAACCACATATTTCAGTCACACCTGGAAATCTGTATATCATACAAATGTAGCTAATATCTGTTCGGTACATAACATGAGGAACTGAGGCAGAAGCTACACTTTTGCTGCTAAACCAATCTTTACCAGTGATATCTTAGAGACCATCACTTTTCTGTGTCAGTGTCAGTAGTAGTTTAGCAAAAAGAATGTGTCTTTGTGTATAACAAAATGTAGAGCTGGAACTGGTGAAAAAGGTGTAGCATAGTCTCTAGTTTGTGACAGTAGCTGCTCTTGTTTCTTTTCACAGTGATTATCTAAAATAGGATTTCTGATTGTGGCAGTGGCTATACAGTTCTTGAGTTGACAGCTGGAACACTTTTCCCATTTCCCTGTTCATTTCTTAAGTAGAGAAAAAGGGAGAAAAGGCAGTAGCTTCTTTGATTGTTTGAATATCACTCATGGACACTTAACTGACAGGCTTGTACTCTTGAAAACAAATCCCATACAGCCTTAATCGACATACTGCTAAAAACAGATACCAATGGGTAGCTGATAATTAATGGAAAATTATCATGTTAAAACTACAAAAGCCCCACATGCATATAAAAGAGAGTGCATTTAAATTTTTCAATGTAGCTAAAACAATGAATTCCTCAAATTCTGAATAAACATATATGAAAAATTTCCAAATATTTTCTTTTAACAAATCAAAACTTATACTCTAAGATATAATTGAATAATGTATGGGGCATAAATTAATTCTACTCTAAATATGAAATCACTGTCAAACTATTTTGGATTTGGTGCTGTGTTTGCTATGGAGATAAGGTCATGTATGTATAGTTTATTAAAAGTTTTCTGACAAATGATTTGGTATGTTTCATTGCTATTATAAATATTTAAGTGATATGTTCTGGAAAGTACATAGACTGAGATAAATTGTACCCAACACCAAATTCAGAGAGCAAATATAACTTTAATAAAAAATTTAAATTGAAGCATTTTATAGATTTTGACCAACTGTGTGCTTTTTTCTGAAAAGCAGTTTACATTAATTTATGGTTACATGTGTGCAGCCTACATTTGATTGCTCCCGAGTTATTTGAAAAGTTCCAAGCAGCATTGAATGCATTTTAAAACATATGTTGCTGCTAATGTCTTCTGGGAAAACAACTATAGTAAGTTACCTTGAGGTCAGCAAGAACCAAGTCAGTTTAAATGGCAGTAACCAGCATATGTATGATACAGGCAGGGAAACTGAAAGCCTTTAGCTTCTACCTCCAGCAGAGTAACAGGAAATGAACAAACAGTTCAGGGCAGATGGGTAGACTAAATATTCCACTATAATTCTTTTACTAAATCAAGACATACTACACAGTATATATTTCATGCTGTACATTCAAAGCTACTATAATCTCCAATACTGCAGTGTGTTGTTACAAGTAGTGTTCTTGTATCAAGTTATAAAAGACATGTAGTTTCAGTGCTATTATGCATTTTCCAACTGCTGCTCATATTTTGGGCTTTCATAGATTTTTAAAAGAAGAATATACATTTTGTGTCTTTGTTTTGCTAGGTAGAGGTCGAATTGTAAATCTTAGAAATTCACATAAAAGCCTGCTTCCTAAATCATAGGTGGAAAATGTAAAATTGTAGAGAATCTTATAGCTTATCATGTTCCCTATCCTGACTGTCTTAATTTGCACAACTTTAAAATAAGGAAACAGTCTAAGATTATTTTAGAAATTTAAGTAAGGTCATACCTAAGGTGTGAATTAGCAGTTTACTTACATATGCCATAATCAGGCATATTTATGTAAAAAATACATATTTTAAAAATTGTTCTATTTATACTACTCTACATCTAATCTTGAATAATTCACCAATGTTATTATGGGGTAAACCTTATTCTATTAGTGTTCCTAGAGGAAAGCAACCAACACATGTGCACACACACACACACACACACACACACACCATACAAACAAATGGACACATAGGTAGTCAAAATGTTACAAAAACAATAGAGATGTTCACATAAATTTCTACATCTGAGAAGTATATGGCTATGTTGGATTACCTTAAAATCTGAATGACCAGAGGCACCTTTAAAGTAGAAAAGAATTTTCAGCCGTGAAAAAACTAAAAAGACATGACATGTGTAGAAACTTGGAAAATTTCATGTAAAATTAAGAGCTATGTGTCTGAGAGATGAATGATTTACCTGTTTATTATAACTAAAGGAATAAAAATTTGCCAAGTTTGATTGCCCCCCTAACAACCTTTTTTAGAAATAAAGAGTGGTTGTTCTTTCTTTTTTACTTAAATCGTCTATTCTTTTCTTCACTCTCTTCTGTAATCAAGTAAAAAAAATATGAAAGACACTTGGGACTGAGTAAAGAAGTGGATCAGTGTTCAGAACAGTGATGTTTATAAAGCTATCATATTAAGGGATTTGAAAACTAAGGAGATACGACTTTTTTAAAGACTGGGATATTTACACAGTATCAAATAGCATTTCCAACCTTTGTAAAAATTACAAAGGTAAAAGAATTAATTATATTGGAAAAATCTAGCAATTATCCCCTCAAGGTTAAGTTACGTTTCACAATTTGACAATATGTGCTGTCTCACAGAAACCATGGAGTCTCTGCTGTGCAACTTCCTGCAAAAACCTGAAAGTACTCTTGAAGTGACTTCAGACAACCCCAAGTTGAAAAAAAGTCTACAAGTAACTGGCCTGTAATTATTAAAATTGTTAAGTTCATAATTGCTTAAACTGATCAACAGAACTATTCCCAACTGAAGGATAGTGAGGAGGCACAATAGGTAAGTGGAAATTTGCAGGACTGGATCCCTTTTGTATAAAGTATGTAATTGGGCAGCTGGTAAATTTTTAATGATGCTTCCCATTTAAAAATGTAGGGGACTTCAAGTTAGTCTTGCATCTTATCAGTAAGTTCAAAACTATTTCAAGTAAAACGTAAAATTTAAAGTGAAATAAATAAATACAACTTTAACTTCTTGAGTTCCTACCACAACTTGAAGAATAACCGAAGACAAAACAAAATAAAACTACTTGGGCCTGGAAACCTTTATGAATTAGTTGATTATTTGGAGATTATTATGATTGTTGTCAGGTAATATTTAAGGCATCCCAAAAGAAATAATGTAATTTACCAGGTCTATTTAAATACATTTCGAATTCCCAGAGTCATTCTGCCATGACTCCCACAACTGTGGCATCTGGAATGCACAATATATGGGGAGAGATTTTATTACTGACTTATTCTTAAATGCTTTCATTGAAATTTTATGAACTGGTACTGCAAAACTTTCAGAAATTGAAGTTATTTAAAAATTTATGTAAGATGAAATTATTGCCATTGTAATATACACAACACGAGAGTCATTAAAATAAGTAGTTGAAGCAACAGAGAGATAAGAATAAGCAAAATGACAAGGCTATGATACCTGTATAACTGTAACATCTACAATTTTCTTGACATAAATTTAGTTGGTTGGAGAGACGAGCAAAACAATGAGCTTAGATAAAACAGAAGCTAAGTAATCATTTCATGACTAGTAAAAGTTTCACCATAGGATTTTCCCCCTTTCCTAGTGAACACATAATCATATAGATCCAAAGCAAACTTAAAATTTAGAAATGAGAAGTTGACTTCTTTTTCTAAATGATAAGACAACCTTTGTTATTCAAATTCATAACCACTACACTATGTCTGGTACTATGTCTGTGTACTCTTGAAGTACACAGTTGCTGAAAAGATGTAGTAATTATAGTTTCCTTTTGAATTGTACTCTTTTGTAATCAGATGAGGCACTGGGCAGGTAAACTCTAGTTATAACTTCGTAACACTTAAGCCATATTTCAAGATCGAAAACAGAAGGAACTAAATAGCAATCACATTCTTATAATTAGATCTGTTGGTTCTTGAGAAAACATGAAGGCTATTCTTTAAAAGTCAAGGGGATTAAATAGTAATGAAGAAAAATAACTTTTCGTATATAAAAATTAAATGAGTTGAATTCACTTTTCTTCATACTATTCACTGAATGTTTGAATATCCAAGACAATTTGTGAGACACTGGAGTTCTACTGTTCGAACCCTTGTGTCTCACCTCTTGTAAACTGTAGTGCATAAACTACATTTGTAGAAGTACAGGTTTTTGGGAAAGCTGAGGAACTAAAGAATCAATTGTGAATGGATTTGGATAGCTTTGTTTGTTCAGTTTATAAACAGTTTGAAAAGCTCTGCAATTTGCCAAGAACATTCTAGTTCAGGGACAGGTGTGTCAAATATATAAAAACAAGCTTAGTGCTCACATTATCCTTGTTATAGTATAACAGATATTATCTTTTTAAAATGTATTGTTTAATACAGATATCTTATTAGATATCCCTGTTTGACAATCAAAATAATAATATGTACTATATAAGTGTTTCTTTAGTTAGCTTAAATTCCATTAAAGAACAAAACACTTTTAAAATCTGTAACTGTGATTTGTACCATGTTATTTGTGACTGCATTTTATTATTTAAGGTCTAATTTCCAGAATAACTTTAGATTTACAAAAAATTGAGACAATGGTATAGCAAATTCCCATATAGTCCATAAAACATCATGTATTTCATGAAAAATTTGCCCGGATTTTCTGATACAATTACCAGAATTAATAAAACCATATCAATTCATCACTACTATTAGCTGAAACCTATAGTTTGTTCAGATTTCCTTAGGTTTTTACCTGAGTTCTATTTGTGTTCTTAAAATATATTATAGTTTTCATGTTTCCTTAGGCATACTTTCGCATTGGCTGTTCCTCAGATTTTTCTTGATTTTGGTGACCATGAAATTTTTAAAATGTGCCTGTCAGGTATTTCACAGAATTCATTAATTGGACTTTGTCTCTTGCTTCTCACATTATTAGACTGATATTGTATGTATTTGAGAAAGGAAATTCACAGAGGTAAATTGCCATCTTGATTCCATCATGCCAAGATAATTCAGTGTCAATGTACTTGCCAATCTGGTTAGCTGGCTGAGGTAGTATTTGTCACATTTCTCCAAACTAAGGTTATTTCTACATCCCCTATGTCACAGTGACAATTCTTGGGAGAAATCACTATACACAGCCCACTTTGTAAAAGAGAGGATTTCCTCTTTGAGAGTGTTGTACATGCATAAATTCATGTTTATACTTTAATGCTACTTGTTTTGGCTCTTAGAAACTTGGAGTTTGTTCAAATGTGACATGTACAGATCAATATAGAGGTGGTTAAGTTTATTTTTGTTGTTTTATTTTTCATTTGTAAGTTTAATTTTAATCCATATTTTATATATCACCTTTCTTTCTGGGTCCTTTTACATTTTTTCTGACTCCATTCTAGTACCAGTTATTTTTCCAAAGAGCCCAGAATCATTTTATTGAGTAACAGTATTAGAAACAGAAATCTGGCTCCTAGATATGCTGTTGTTATGGGGTAACATTTCTTTTGTTTCCTCTTAAAAGTAAAACAATTCTAGCATTCTAATATGTGTGTTTGCAGATCCATAAACCCATGTGTTCATATATGGAACCAAATAACATTCATACTATGATCTTAACTCTGATATATTACATACATAGATCATTTTACCACCTTCTTTCTTTACTGTTAAATTTACATTACACTATGAAGAAATCTGGGTGTCACTATTTGTAACCCACTTACTCAACTGTTCTGTTCCGTAATTCATATATGGCAGTATCAGATGAGAAATAACTTGAACACCAAGAGCACACTGCTTTTGATTTTTATTAGTGTATGCATGCACATATATCACAGAAAATATCTAACATCTATCTATCTATCATCTGTCTATCTATATCATCTATCTCTTGAGTTGTTTTGCCTTCCCTCCTCTTCTAATCCTGCCTGCCTCCCATTTTTAGATCCCTATCCTATCTCCACAAAGTATATGTCTTTGTTTCCTATTATGTACCCTTTATTTTGCTCTTAAATTACTTGCACTTTAGACTTCTCATATAAGAGAAATAACATGATATTTAACTTTCTGTGTCTATTTTACGTTGCATTATTGTTTTAAATCCTATAGGCTACACATTCTTTTTCAAAGTTGTTTAGGTCACTATCCCAACCCTGCCACCTACAGATAGTTTGTTTTGTACATTTCTAACAAAATAAAATTTTCTCATCCACATCTATTTTCTTTCTTGATTTCTTGAATTCCCTCAAATTCTTATTTTTTAAATGTATATATTAGGATTTATCCTTTTATTTCCTAGATTGTTGGCGTTTTGAAATAGACAAAATGTCATGTGTCCTTTATGGGATGATAGAGAACAGTTTCACTGCATAAAATATTTAGATATAAAACCACAAAACCTCATTGTGCTTCACCTGCTTAGCCCTTTCCCTCTCTCCCAAACTTGGTATCACTGACATTTTAATGTTTCTGTAAGTTAATCTATTTTAAAATATCATATAAGGGCTAGTAAGACATTAGGTATGAGATTAAATTTTAAAAATGTATTACAGAAAAAGATGCATTACTATTAATCCATCTTACTGTCTTACTCAGAATACTTCTCCAAACACAGTTTCCAGTTTGGGAAATCCTCTTTTCTGTGACTCTTTACCAGGGGTGACCAAAATAAGGTGAAGTGCAATTCAACAGAACGACAGTGTTCTTAACCAATTATGTCCTGACATCATCCACCTGATTCACCGGATCTGTCACTATGCAACTTCTGGCTCTTCCCCAAAGTCAAAGTGACCACGAAATGTAATGTTTTAAATCAGCTCAGGACATCAAGAGAGCCATGGCATTGCAACTGAAAATATGGAAGAGGACTTCCAGCACTGCTTCAGAAAGTGCAAGAATGATAGGATAAGTGTGTTTGAAATGAGGGGAAGTATTGTGAGAGAGGTCAGTGATATTGTGTCTTTTCCTATAATATTTTAAAAAATTAAACATTCACCATATTTTAGATCATATCTCATATAGTTGGAATTAAACAACATGTAGTCTTAGCTAACTGGGATATTTTACTTGGTGTTGTGTATCCTTTACTTATTTCTATTTTTCATGGTTTGACAGTTTGTGTATTTTACGACCAGATAATATTTCATAGTATGGTTGTATCACAAACTAGTCACCAATTTATATTTTGAAAGACATGCGATTGTCTGCAGCTTTTGGTGATTATAAATAAAGGTGCTATAAACATCCTCGTGCCATTTTTATGTGTCTGTACGTCTTCAGATAAGTCGTGCAAATATCTCAGAACTTGATTGCTGAATCATATGGTATTTGGCCTTTAACAAACTACCAAGCCATGATCCAAATGGACTATATAATTTTTCATACCTACCAGCAATCCGTAAGATTATTTTTCTACATCCTAGTCAGCAACTGTTATTGGCACACTTTTAGATATTAATCATTCTCATAGATAGGTAGCAGTAACTCATTAATTCAACTTGAAGTTCTCTAATGGAGAAATGACTTAAACATCTTTACTCATAGTCTTTCAATGAGATTTCTCTTCATAATTTTTGCTCATTTTCGTAATTGAATGTTCTGCTTTTGTATTTTTTATTTTGTTTTTGTGATTGATATCAGATAAGTGTTTTGTAAAGTTTTCCTCCCCACACCTTCTCTTCCTTGTCATAAGAACATCTTCCAAAGAGTAGGAGTTTTAACTAAAGTTCAATTTATAATTTTTTTCATGATCTTGGTATATACCTAAGAACCCTTTGCCAAACTTATCTCCATATCTATGAATTAAGAATATTTTAATATTTACTTAAATATTTAATTTCTTTGATCAGTGCTTTCCATTACATATTTTGTTAAATTGCTACATAACTTATTTTGGAGTATAGTTTATTTTTTTAAAATTTCGGAGCCAATTGTTCACTCCTGGTATATAGAATGATAATTACATTTTATATATTACCCTTGTATCTTGTGACCTAGCTGTGACTGCTTATTTATTTCAAGAGGATTTTTATTGTTTTATGAGAGTTTCTATATAGATAATCATGTCATCTATGACAGAGGAAGATTTATTTTTGCCTTCCCAATATGTATATATTTTTCTTTCCTTATTATATCATACTGCAGTAACTAAAACAATTTCCTGAAATTGCACCCTTTTGGCTTATAAATTGTTTTTGTTTTTGTTTTTGGAGACAGGGTCTCACTATGTAGTTGAGACTAACTTGGAACTCACTATGTAGCCCAGGCTGGTCTCAAACTCACAGCAGTCCTCCTGCCTCAGTCTCCCAAGGGCTGGGATTACAGGCATGAGCCACCATGCCCGGCTTGCTTATATATTTTTATGCTCAATTATTAGGTGCATACATATTAAATAGGAGTATGTCTTCTTGGATCAACTGGTCCTTTTAGTGTTTTGTGATACTTATTTATCATTGATAATTTTCATTATTCTGAAGTTTCTGAAGTTTATTTTATCTAAAATTAATGTTATGCCACAGATTATCTTTTTTTTTTTTTTTTTTTTTTTTTGAGACAGGGTCTCACTCTGCAGTTGAGATTGCACTGGAACTCACTATATAGCTCAGGCTGGTTTCGAACTCACAGTAATCTTCCTGCCTCAGCCTCAGGAGTGCTGGAATTATAGGCATGCACCACCACACCCAGCTGCCACTTATCTTTTGATTATTCTTTAGCATGTTGTTTTTCTCTTCCTCTTTACCTTTAATATGTCTATGTCTTTAGATTTAAAGTGGCTTATTTTTATTTACATATTATCTACTTTTTAAAAACTATTTTGTTGCAGTGTGATTTGCATACACAAAGCTATTAATATGAGTTTTGAGGTAAGGATTTTACTTTCAGAAAGTCGTCAAATCACACATTTCAATGCTAATAATTTACCTATCAGCTGTAAAATTATCATTCAGTTCCTTTCATAGTCACTTAGTTTTAGACTACATATTTGAGTGTTATTTTTTAATCCAATCTAAAATTCTGTGTTTAGTTAGTATATTTAGATTGTTCACTTTTAAAGTGATTATTTTTCAAAAAGTGATTATTGTAGTTGTTTTTCTGCCTTGTTTTTATTCTTTGAACTTTGTTTCTTTTGTTTTCTTGCCACCTTACTGTTTTTTTCTAATTCTTATGGATACATGATTTTACTTTTTCTCTTCTCCCAGCATATCATTTATTCATCTAATACATCTGAAACATGTTTATTCTCTTCGCAGTAGAGTTGCATTGTGCAGCCAAAAATCAATCATTTTTAATTAACAGTGTACTGCTTTACGTGTAGACCAGGGATCTGATAATAAATTATTTTGAATTCCTCTCTTTGTCCTTTATAATACTGTCATCATTGATTATACTTTTTACATGCCATATTCATAATTCATATTTACTAATATTACATTAAGTAAATATTTATCTATTTGATAAAAAAGTAAATGAATGAAAATATTTTATTTTGTATTCATTTATATATTTTCTGACAATTTTTGTTTGGATATTATATGTGTTTCTGATTTATATTATTTTCTTTCTCCTTGAGAACCTCTTTCAACATTTCTTGGTGGGTTGAGCTGTGAGCTATGAATTCTGCCTTCCTGTTGTCCAAAAACCTCCTCATTTCTCCTTGATTTTGAAAGATTTCAGTGGCTATGGGATTCTATGTTTATATTTTATTTTCAATACTTCAAATTCCTCTCTTGGTTGCATGAGTCATCAAAAATAATCTGTAATTCTCACCAATTTTCCTATTTAGGTAGAGATTTTCCTATATTGTCTTATTTCTATATTTAGTTCATCTTTGTCTTCCTTCAAGATTTTTGTCCTTGTCTTATGTTTTCTGCCCGTAAAATATGACATGTTTAGGTGTAGAATTATGTATATATTATGTCCCATTTGGTATTCTCTCAGCTTCCTGAATCTGTGCATGATGTCTGTTATCAATTTTGGAAACTTCTTGGACATTATCACTTCAGTATTTCTTCTGCTGTGTTTCATTTTACTTTTATTTCTGGTATTGTAATTACACATATTTTAAAACTTCTACAATTATCCCCAGTTCGTTTTTATACTATTCTGCCTTTTTCATTATTGTTATTTTCTCTCTGACTTTCACTTGGGGTATGTCAACTGACATATCTTTTAGCTAATGGATTGAACTGATTATTGGGTCAATTGTGAATAAACTGTCATTGAAATAAAAAAGCTTTTGTTTGGAGCAATTCTAAATTATATTAATGTGAATTATTTAGAATTGTACTCGAATGTTTTACTGCATCTATTGTTATCTTACCTAAATTTACATTTGATGTGGTCTACGATATAGGGTATTTATTTACAATTCAAGAGCATATTACTTGGACATGAAAAAACATAGGTTTAAGTTCCTCCTATACTGAATTGGCTTAAATCACTTACCTTCTCAGAGTGTTCATTTGATCATTTGGAAAATGGAAATTATAACATTAGTTATATAGATTTCAAAGCAGTGTCATGTGGATCGAAAGGAATGAGGATTGCCATCACCAGGATTTCTGTTGACACAATATGGGAAACAATTTCAGTGAAGAAAACTCCCTACCTGTGTGGTTTTTTTTCCCTATCATCTGCATTAGGAAATCAATACATATATTTTGAAACACTCATTATCATCAGCTTAATGTGAGAAATATTTGATAAAAATCATTCTTCACCAATGTACTTTTCATTCAACATATAAGCTATTAAATCATAAAGAGGAGTTTCATAGCTTCAGAATGTATTTTGTTTTTAAAACATAACAATATGAGTTCTATGTCCATTATTGGAAAAAAATTAGTAATGAATATATATTAAGTCTAAAGAAAGAATGAAAGGTATGTGTTACCTGAAGTGCATGAAGAACATGAAGTACATGTTCCCATTAATAATTTTAAATCTAATCAGAGATGCAATATATATTATTATTATTTTACTTAACTTGTATGTGTAAGTGGTAAAGTTGGGGTACAAAATGTCTCCCAAAGTTCTATGTGATAAAGGCTTGTCCCTCACCCATGGCACTGTCATGAGAGTGTGAAAACTTGGAGAAGTAGGATCTAGTGCAAGTGAGGTCATGGGAGCTTGACCTGGAAGAGAATGCTGGCATCCTCAGCCCTTTCTATCTCTCTTTTTGCTTCCTGGTTATGATTATTGTTATTAAAAGATATAAATGCCACACATGAAACACATCACTGAACACAAGGAAAGATAAGGGTGCTACATGTGTGTTATTTTTAACTTTTACATGTGCTGGAGGGATGTAGCAATATTCATTTTCTATAAGTGAGTATTGCACTTGGGACACAGAGTTATAGACATGATGATATAAGCATCATTTATCACTGCACTATACAGGTTGTCTTTCCAAACAGAACACTCTTCCATGGTGTTTTGAAATTTTCCCTTTCAAATTTTTTACACTACTGTATTTTATATTCAGTTTTAGAAGTCACAGCTTGTTTTAATAATAAATGAAATACACCCACAAGTATTAAACTCTATAACTACGTTAATGTTTTAAACAGAGTTACTTTCTTCCAAAGAACATTTTTACTTACAGCTCTAAAAGGAAAAGAAAGGCCAAGAAGCATCCCACATTGTTTCTTGTCAATAATGTGACAAGCTGGAGAATTTCATCAGCATGTATTTTTCAAATACAACGTTCTGCTATGACCTTCTTTCACATACAAATTTTGATTTTGTTTTTATGGAGAACTGAATTTCCCTTTTTAAACACATTTAAAACTATTTTTCTAAAGATATTAATTTTTCTTTTACTGTTTCTAATTTCAAAAACTAATTGAAGTTATTGCTTATCAATGAGTGAAGTTTTAATTTGATCTCCATGTATAAATCACAAGGAATCATTCTCATGACCTGAAAATAAACTAATTTTGTGCTTTTCTATCAGCTCTGCATGTTCATTTCCTTTTCAAAAAAAAATATATATGTATATATATATACGTATATACACACATGTATATGTATATTTCATTAGTGTGTGGGTCATGGTATGGAGAAACACCACACATGACTGGTCTGAGTGTGTGTGTGTGTGTGTGTGTGTGTGTGTTTGTGTGTGTGTGTATTATTCATATATGAATTAATATAAAAAGAGGGACTAATTGTAAATTATTTCAGTTATATATTATCTCAAAAGTATAATTATTTGTAATTTCTGATGACTATTTAAGAGTGAGTTAAATAAAGTATCTTTGAAACTAGTTTTCTAATCTTTTACTTGAATTACCTTGCAGCATGGAGGGCATTCACTGGCGGGACCTTTCCCAGGCTCTAAGGCTCACTGCCTCAATGCATGCTGCCAGTCTATTAGTCATTAGCAGTGTCTTAAACAACAGCTGCCAGCAACTGCAAACATCCAGCCTCTGGTGAGAGGTATAAAGGGCCAATTGATAGCAACAAACTTCAGGATGCCTAGAATTACCGGGACAATAGCAATTTCATTCTTGAATTTATAAAGACTTTTTAAATTTCTTTTCTATTAGTATATGTTTGCATTGCATGATAATTACATTCATCTTGGGTATTCACACACATAAACATCACATCTTAATAATTTTCCTAAGATTTACTAGAGAATATGAAGGAAAAGAACTGAGGGTGCCTTTATATAATATTCTATTGCAAGTTGGCATTATGCCACAGGTTATTTTAATGTGGTGTTTAATTCTGCTTTTCTTTTTAGTTTTGAAAAAGATTTAGTAGAAAGCATAAGTATAAAGTCATAACCCTATTAAGCTTATTTGATATTTTTAGTTTGACAAAAATTCACATGCATTTTTGTGACATTTACAACTTATTCTTTATTCACATATCATCAATTAAAATCTTGAAAAATATTACATGCTGCTTAAACAACAAAGTAGATCTTTTAGAAGACCAGAGATTTTTGGTTTTGTGAGGGTAAAAGAGGGCAGCTTAATGGCAGATTCAAAGACCCTAGGTGATTTAATGAATAAATAAATTATATACCTTTTAGAAGTGTGACTTACTGTCCTTATAGTATCATGGACTTAGTTTTGTTCCTTCTGTTTCCTAATCAGTTACAAACTTCCTTTATCTCTGCATGACTTCCTGCTATCATCACTTACATTACATTTAATCCTATTATTAACCTATTCGGCATAAATCTTTTTGTGTAGCACACAAAGAATAGTATAATATATGACTGTTAAGTTAAAATAAGTTATATATTGAAGTTATAATTTATTATCCGAATATATTTTTAAATAAAGACATTTTGCCTAATAAGTTTTTTGTCTTTCAAATAAAAAGTATTTCAAGCTCAAAATGTTCTTACATTTATCTCAAATGGTGTTTTACAACAGTATACCTCATAATTAAAGTTAATTTGTGAGTGTTAAGAAGGTAAATCACAGAGAAGTTAAAACAAAGAGAGTTATTCATATGCTTCTAGTACTACTACTATTACTAATAATAAAACTTTAGGTTAGATGATTACTTATCCAAAATTAATAGGTGTTTGAATTTTATATTATATTTTGAACACAATTATGTTTCGAATGCACTATCTAGCTACTATCTTGAAAAGGTTAGTGGGCCTCTAGCCTGAAAAAATCTCTTTATGTGTGTAGAGCAAAATATTATTTTTTAAAAAGTATTTTGTCCTAAGAGTTATACATTCTTAGTACTTACTGAATTAATGGACAGATGTATGTTACAGTTCCTTTCAAATGTAGGTTATTCAATTCAACCTATTAAGTCTTCTTAACTAGGATTGCGGTATTTGGCATCAGTTCTTCTGTTCTTTTGATAAGTACCTAAACAGGATGTCCTTGCAAATTAAATAAGAAATAGCTCTGGAAGTTTTTCTCCCTCAGGAATAAGCATTCTGATTGAGAGATGGCTTAAGTGGAAATACACAGGAATGCACTTTAGTTATCACTGGAAAATGTTGCAGCAGATAATACAGAGGGTAGTTCAGAAGACCCATCTCACTTCCTTCTTCTCTCAAGTATTTTAATGGCTTGTAGTTGAAAAGCCTTAATTTATTACATCTAAAGTGTTCCAAGTCAGCCTCAATGACAAAAACTTACTTATAACTGGTGTAATAAACAGTCTGATTTCTTTTCAAAGAAATTTTATTTTTTGATACTGAAGGAAGAAGTGATACCCCAATTCAAGCAGGTTATAAGCCTTGAACTGCTCAAAGAATAAGTCATTCTGCACACAATTTAAATTTTTATTCTTATTTTTTATCTTTGTCTCCCCATTTAGACACATAAAGTTAGTATGACAGACATTTCATTATAGTGTCAGAATTAAATGTTCATAACATGAAAATTTTAAGTGCTCAGTAGTGTCATAAAATCATTTGAAGCACTTCAATTAATGTTCTAAATATCTTACACTATATTCTGTTACATATCTCACATCGAATTAATTGCAAATAAAAAATAAATTAGAAGAAAATACATAAATATAGGAATTAGGAATATATTAATATTTGAAAATTATACCCTATTTTTACTTTGTTAAATACTTTGTACTTAGGAAGTTACCCTGTAGATGGTAATTGTTTTCCTGTTAGTATCTTTTGAAAATATGAACATAATACATTCACTAAAAAGGAAAGTCTCTAGGGATTAAATCAAATGAGGAAAATACAGAATTAGTGGTGCAGCATGGTTCAACAGCAAAAGTTTTTAGTGACATAAATTAAGCATTGCTGTGCGTATCATAATGCAAACTATGGTAAGTTATAGTGAACACCATGTAAAAATAGTGGAAAATTATGCAGAACTTTATATCTTAATAACTTACTTCAATACACTAGTTCATCAAAACAGAAATTATCAAGGTGGCTACCACATTGTCTTCCTCCTGAAGAAATTCACATATTTGGATAAAATGAAGGTCAAATAATGAAGAAAAAAAATTTAAAAAGATGTCACTTCTAAGATTTGTTTGCTCTCATTCAACTCAAATGAAATTTTAAAAAGTGAATGTTTTAAAAATTATTAAAGTAAAACTAAACATTGCCTTGTATCACCCTCAAAATACTCCCCCTCAGATCCAAGCTCCTCATTATCCTGTTCTTGACACTTTCTGAATCAGTTCCAAAAGACTTCTTTCATGAGTGTTTTCAATTGCGTTGTGTGAGATGCCTCAAAATCCTGAAGGTAATTCTGACTCTAGGGAAGACCCAGATTTGCCCAATGCCATATCTGGTGAGTAAGGCACATGAAGACACATTGCAGTATAATGATTTTAGAGCCTGCCTTTTCACTTGCTGGCATGCAGCAACAGAATTCATCATACTTTTAATCACACCTGATAAAGACACTTACAAAAGAGAACTTCCAGAACGTCTTCAGTAAATGCCAAGAATGGTGAGTGTATTCCATGTGAGGGGAGTGTTTTGAAGGGGATTGATGGCAATGTGTCTTTTACTGTAATGCATTTCAAAATTTAATTACACACTTTTTGTGAATCAGCTCTTGTACATGGTGATCTGGTAAAATGTGTGTATTCTTACCCTGTGTCAATTTTAAAGGCAGAAGTATAGAGTAAAATGCACCTAATCATGAAAACCTCATTGGTCACTCACTGCTATTTATTTTTACCATATATTTGGCTACCAAACGTCCCCTTGCTCCACTTATGAATATTCTAAACTCCGTGTAAAAATTATCAATGAAACATACAAATTCTGAGAAGTAAACTCTGAACTAAATTATTTCAAGCAAATAATTGCATATATGTGTATGTGCGTGCATGTGTCTGATTAACTCTTCCTTATAAACTCTTTAAAAAATCATAAGAGAGGACTGGGGATATAGCTCAGTGGTGTTACCACCTATCAAGCAAGTGTAAGGTCCTGAGTTTGATCCCTGGTACAGCAAACAAACAAACAAACAAAATTTGTAGTTCATCTCATAAAAAAAAACATTAAGACACATGTTTAGTTATTCATAATATATGTACAAAATGTTTAAAAATACTAACGGCCAATCTGTGTGCGTATTTTTTGTATGCATGACTGTTAAACCATAGACTTGATTTCTTAAAAAGTGTATATTGTCAGGAACTCTATGGAGCTATTCTTCAGCTCTTCCCCCACCTGCTGGACCTTGGCAGCAGACCAGTAAGAGGAAGAGCCATGCAGATGCCTGCAGCACCCCCAAAGCACCCCCACCTCTGACCTGGCTGTGCTGGTACTTGGATTCATACACAGATGCACAGGGAGGTCAAAAGGGTAATTGTCCTGAGCTCTAGCTTTAATTTTTATTTAATACACACTGTTAAAGGTGTTAGATTAATAATAACTACCACAAATAGTCATTTTCTTAGCTGTGCTTGATGCTTTTGTGTTGGTGATTGTATCAGTTGGGCTAAGATGTTCTGATGGATCTAATCAGTTGTCCTTCATGGTATAATGAAAAAGAGATTTCCTCAGAGTTATTAGAAACTCAAAACCTAGAGATAAGCTATAATAGGAAGATCGAAGTATTAACCCATGTATCAAACCAAGGACAGTACCAACAACAAAAATAAAATGGAAAGACATTCAAGCAAGATCCAAGGACAAACACAGACTTCCATCTTAAGGAGGGCAAATTCTAAGGGAAAAGAGATGGAAAAATTTGATAAGCAAACACCTGGACAACCTGAAGTGATAGTGCAGGAAGTAACAAAACAGATGAATGTGGCTCTAGACAAATTCAAAACAGAAATAATTTCCCAGATAATTACAGAGATGGTGAGCAGAATGAATGACATGATTACAGACTCTGGAAAAGAAGCAGATTTTTTTAAAAAGTACATGAGCTCAGTCCTATGATAGCAGCCATGAATGCCCAGCATAGGAAAGAAATGGAAACCATGACTGCCCAACATAGGAGAGCAATGGAATCCATGAAACAGATTCAAACAGATATCCAGGAGATTAAAAACTCTATTGAAAGTTTACATAAGATTGAGCCAATCTGAAGACAGGATATCGGATATAGAAGGATGGAAGTCAGTGACCACGAAAATAAGGAAATAGTAAGGGAAATTCAAAATAGTAAGGGAACTTGAGAAATCAATCCAACAGCTCCTAGAAGTTAAAAGGAAGAATAATATGAGTGATAAGAGTCCATGAAAAAGAAGGAGAAAGTATGTATAACATTAAAAAACTGTTCACAGAATTAAAGACAGACAACTTACTAAATAGAGTAAAATACTATGATATACAGATAATTGAGGCATATAGAACTCCAACCAACCATGATAAAAAAATCTACAAATAGACATATGATAATCAAGATCCCAGAAACCCAAAAGAAGAAAAAAAAATACTACAAGTAGTTAAAGAAAAGAAACAAATCACATTCAAAGAAAAGCCCATCAGAATCATAGCAGACTTTTCTTTTTTTTTTTTTCATTGAGTTTATTGGTACATTTTAGAAATATAGTACAGTTACATTCATCATTGGGACCTTGCACCTTTACATGACAGGTCTTGGTTCTCATTTTTCCCCATTATCTCTGCCGTCCATTTACCCCCTCCACCCTTCCCTACTTACAAAAACTTTATTTCCATTTTTTTCAATTACTCAGATTTTTTTCATTTCACTTATTACCTTTCCCTTCTTCTTCCCCTACACCTTTAGACATTTTTTTTCCTGTTTCACATTGTCAATTATATCATTAGGATCCTATGTATCATTTTAGTTTCTCACAACTGAAAAACTATTAGGTATTTATACATGTGTGACTTATTTATTTCACTTAGGAGAATATCCTCAATATGTATCCATTTTCCTATGAATGAATATAATTTCTCATTCTTTATGGCTGAGTAGTATTCCATTTTATAGAAAAATCACATCTACTTTATCCAGTCTCCAACTGATAGGCAAATGGGCTGTTTCCAAGTTTTAGCTATTACTAACTGTGCTGCTGTAAACATAGGCATGTATATATCACTGTTATATGATTCTTTTAATTCTTTTGGAAAGATACCCAGCAGAAGGATGGCTGAGTCAAATGGAAGCTAGTCCCAGCTCTTTGAGGTATCTCCATATCGATTTCCATAGTGGTTGCAACAGTCTGCACTCCCACCAACAAGAAGGGTTTCTTTCTTACCATGACCCAGCCAACATTTGTCATTGATTGATTTCTTGATAGCAACCATTCTTTGTGGGGTGAGGTGGAATCTCAGTGCTGTTTTCATCTGCAGGACCAGTGATGTGGAAAATTTTTTTCATACATTTACTTGCTGATTTTACTTCTTTGTCTGAAAAATGTCTGTTCACTTCAGATGCTCGTTTTTGAATCGGGTCTTTATTTTTGGGGGGAGGCAGGTTGTTTTGAATTCTTTATATATTCTAGACAATAGTCCTTTGTCTGAGAAGCAGCTGATAAAATTTTTTACCACATTATAGGTTGTCTTTTAGTTCTGTTGGTGGTTTCTTTTGCAGTGCAGAAGCTTCTTAATAAGATGAGATCCCAGTTGTTGATTCTTTCTGGTACTTCCTGTGCTACTGGATTTGTTCATTGTCTTTTCATATACCAAAGTCTTCAAGAGTTCTGCCTAACTTATCTTCCAGCAAACTTAGTTACTCGTTTTAAATATTTAGATCTTTAGTCCATTTGGATTTTAATTTATTGCATGGTGAATGATAAGGGTCTAGTTTTAATCTTTGGCTGGTTGAAATCCAGTTTTTCCAACACCATTTTTTGAAGAGGCTGTCTTGCCTCCAGTGAGGATTGTTTGTTCCTTTGTCAAAGATGAGGAGTCTGAGTACACCTGGAGTTGTTTTTCTGTCTTCCAGTCTTTTCCACTGATCCTCAGGTCTGTTTCTTTGCCAGTACCATACTGTTTTTATCACAGTGGCTTTGTAGTATAGTTTCAAATTGGGAATTGTTATACCCGCTGCCATGTCTCTTTTGCCTAGGATGGCTTTTGCTAGTCTAGGTCTTTTCTGGTTCCAAATGAATTTTCAGATACTTTTTTCTAGTTCTGTGAAATATAGTGTTGGGATTTCAATTGGCATTGCATTGAGTCTGTGTAGCAGTTTTGGTACTATGGCCATTTTCAATATGTTGAATCTTCTTACCCAGTAGCAGGTGATATCTTTCCATTTTCTTATATCCTCTTCAATCTCTTTTTTCAGAGTGCTGTAGTTTTCATTGTAGAGGTCTTTTGCTTCTTTTGTTAGATTGAATTCTAGATACTTCATTTTTTTTTTTTTGGATGCTATTCTGAAAGGAATTGTTTCCCTATTTCTCTCTCAGTGAGTCTGTCATTTGTGTACAGGAAGGCTAGTGATTTTTGAATGTTGACCTTGTATCCAGCTACTCTGCTAAAAGTGTCAATTAAGTCTAGAAGATTGTAACATGAAGGTTTTCTGTTTTTGTCCACTTAAGGATGTTAGGTGTTGGTTTTTTATAGATAACCTTTATTAAATTGAGATATAAACTATCCCAATTTTTTGCAGGTTTTTTTTTTATCATGAATGGGTGTTGAATTTTGTCAAATGCTTTTTCTGCATCTATTTAGAGGATCATATGGTTTTTGTCCTTGACTCTGTTAATAGAGTGTATTACATTTATTGACTTATGCATGTTGAACTATCCTTGCATCACTGGAATAAATCTGACTTGGTAGGATGTATGGTCTTCTTGATGATCCTCTGTATTCTGTTTGCTTGTATCTTATTAAGGATTTTTGCATCTATATTTATTAAGGAGATTGGCCTGTAGTTCACTTTTTTTAGTTGGATCTTTCCTTGGTTTGTGAATCAAAGTAATACTTGCTTCCAGTAATGAATTTGGAAGTATTGTTTCCCTTTCAATTTCTTTGAAGAGTCTGAAGAGTAATGGCAGTAGTTCTTCTCTAAATGTCTTGTAAAATTCAGCAGTGAATCCATCCGGACCTGGGCTTTTCTTTGTTGATAAGTTTTTAATTGAATTTTCAGTTTCACTGACTGTAATAAGGGTGCTTAAATTTTCTTTTAATCTTCTTCATTCAACTTTGGTAATTCATGAATATCTAGACATCTGTCCATTCTGTTTCTTTGCATTTTATTAGAGTATAGGTTCTCAAAGTAGGTTTTGACAATCCTCTGGATTTCTGCTGGATCTGTTGTGACTCCACCATTTTCATTTCTAATTGCATGGATTGAGCCTTTTCTTTCCTGTTTTTGATAAGTTTAGCTAAGGGTTTATTGATTTTATTAATTCTTTCAAAAACCAACTCTTTGATTCATTTGTTTTTTGTATTGGTTTTTTAGTTTCCATTGCATTGATCTGCTCTGATCTTTATAATTTCCTCTCTTGTACAAACTTTGGGTTTTTCTTGCTCTTCCTTTTCTAGGAGTCTAAGATTCATCATTAGGTTGTTTATTTGAGCTCAGTCTGTTTTCCTAGGGTGGGCATTCAGTGCTATGAATTTTCCAAGGAAAGCTACCTTCATTGTTTCCCATAGATTCCTGTGTATTGTATTGGTATTATCATTTATTTGTTAAAACTGTCTTATTTTTCCTTTAATATCCTGTGGACCCAATGATTGTTCAGGAGAGTGTTGTTCAATTTCCATGTGTTTGTGAAGTTCTTATAGTTTCTTACACTATTGATAATCAGCTTGATTGCACTATGATCGGGTAATATACAGGGGATAATTTCTATTCCTTTGCATTTATTCAAACAGTTCTATGAGCTAGTATTTGGTTTATCTTGGAGAATGACCCTTGTGCAGCTGAAAAGAATGTATATTCTGATTTTGTGGGGTGCAACACTCTATAAATGTCTATTAAGTCCATATGTTCAAAAACTTGGTTCAGTTCTAGCATTTAATTGTTGATGCTTTGCCTAGATGATCTGTCTATTTGTGATAGTGCAGTATTTAGATCCCCCACTACAATCGTGTTAGTGCTTATTTGGTTTTTCATGTTTCTTAATGTTTCTTTTATATAGTTGGGGGCATTAATATTTGGTGCATATATGTTTATGATTGTCATGTCTTCCTCTTGAATTGGTCCCTTTACAAGGATGTAGTGGCCTTCTTTGTCTCTCTTAATCAGTTTTAGTTTGAAATTTACTCTGTCTGTGAATAAGATAGGTACCCTGCTTTTTTCCGGGCTTCTGTTGCATGGAGAACTATTTTCCATCCTTTCTCTTTCAGTCTATGGGCTTCTTTTTGCACTAGGTATGTTTCTTGTATATAAGATATTGTTGGATTTTGCTTCTTAATCCATTCTTCCAATCTATTTCTCTTGATTGGCAAATTGCCATTGATATTGATGGTTATAACTGATATATACTGATTTATTTTTTTTCACGTTATTGTCCTTTTGTTGACACTTTTTACTTTTTCACCTTCTCCTTTTAGTTTCTTGCTTTGACTATTTAGTTTGCTCTGTTGGACCTCATGGTTTTGTGACCTTCATTGTCTTTTTCTAGGAATTTTTTTAGAATTCCTTGCAGTGCTGGTTTGGTATTCATGAAGTTTCTCAGATTTTCTTTGTCATAGAAGTATCTTATTTCCCCAACCATTTTGAAAGAGAGTTTTGCAGGATACCTTAGTCTATGTTGGAGGTTGTTTTCTTTTAGGACTTGAAATGCCTCATGCTAGGCTCTCTTTGACCTTAGGGTTTGTGTTGAAAAGTCTTCTGTGATTCTGATGGGCTTTACTTTGAATGTGACTTGGTTCTTTTTTCTTACTGCTTGTAGTATTTTGTTCTTCTGTTGGGTTCCTGGGATCTTGCTTATTATATGTCTAGGTGTAGATTTTTTTTTTATTGTGGCTAGTTGGAGTCCTATATGCCTCACTTATCTGTATGTCAAGTTCTTCCCTACTGTTTGGGAAGTTTTCTGTCATTATTTCTGTGAACAGCTTTCTTAAGTCACTTGTATTTTCTCCTGCTACTTCATGGATTCCTATCTGTCTTATGTTATTCCCCTTTGCATTATCTAGTAGTTGTTGGATTGATTTCTCATGATCCCTTATGGATTAGAAGAGACCTCTCTTTTCATAGTCACTGAGTGGAATCCTATCCTCTATATCTGAGATTCTATCTTTTCATTCTTTTATTCTGCTGTAAATACTTTCAATAGAGATTTTAATCTCCTGGATATCTGTTTGAAGCTGTTTCATGGATTCCACTTCTTTCCTATGTTGGACATTCATTGTTTCCATTTCCTTCTTATGCTGGGCCTTCATGGCTTCTGTCATGGCCCTGAGATCATCTTTTTTTTTTTTTTTTAGTCAGTTTCGTTCTAGAGTCTCTAATTATGACTTTCATTTTCCTCACCATCTCTATGGTTATCTGGGAAATTATTTATGTTTTGAATTTTTCCAGAGCCTGATTGTTTGGTTACTTCCTGTGCTATGAGTTCAGGGTGTCCTGGTTGTTCACTGTCAGACTTCTCTTCCTCTTTTGCCCTACTGTTTGCCACTGGTGAACTGGAAGTCTGTCATTGTGTCTTGCTTAAGTGTTCTCTCATTTTTATTTTTGTTGTGGGGTTATCCTTTGTTTAATTTCTAGATTATTACTTAAATCTTGCTGATATAGTTGCACTTTAGCTTTTGAGTCTCTAATGACTCATAGACATTCTCATTTTCATAATATCAGAGAAGACAACTCATTAAATCAATCACAATCCTTTAGCCCAACTGATAAAATCAGCAACACAATGGGATCAAGCACAACTTACAAACTGACCACTTATGGTAGTCATCAACCTATCATCTCTAAACCATGCAAATTAAATTAAAATCAAGAAGCATCCCAAAATTTGTTTTCAGTGAATAAACTCTTCAGTATAGTATCTTTAAATTTAGGATGGAGGCTTCAACAGAGTTAGGAAGAGAGGAGCAAATAAGTAAAGGAATTGGAGAAGGTTTCAAGTGAAGGCAGAGGACATAGAATGACTTTACAATCTTTAGGAAACTGTTAAAGTCAAAACTGATAGACAGAGTGCAAGAATAAGGAAAAGAATGTATCCCCTTATCAATAAGAGGGGCTCACTTTCCCTTGAAGCTATTGGCCCTTGAGTGAGGCAAAATGAGAGAAGAAAAGAACATAAAGAAAAAATATGATAAAAGAAGAAATCTGAGATAGGGCCGAACAGGAGCAGAAAGGGAGATGAGGAATAATATGGTGGAGCAAGAGACCAAGTTGGAGAAAGAGGACAGAAAAAAGAAAGAATTTGCAGAGTGGAATGAGGAAAAGAAAGAAGAAAAAGAAACTGAAGGACCTCTTTCAGACTATATCTCTGCTGTCATAATATACAATGTGCCCAGCCAAGTGCAGAACTAAGTCCTTTGATTTCAGCTAGCCAATGCCAGACCCCTGAGATTCAGACTGATTTTGGGCTTCAAGGCCTAAATTGAGTTCTCTGACCTCCTGTAGGGTTGAACTCTGCAAAGTTCTACTATAGCTTCCCTCTTCCCTTTCTTTGAAGATGTTTAAAGTCTGGAGCTCAGAAAAATGCCCTTTATGACCACCTGTGCCTCTGCAGATTGGATCCAAGGACTGACACAATCAGGAGGCCTGACAGTGCTAGGGAGGCTGATGGGGGTTTTGCAGGGGCCCCCATGTGTCAAGCTAGTCTTCACCAATGGGACCAGGCAGACTGGAGGGAGAATGGATCACGGAGTGACTGTTCTGGACCTCCACCTTCCACCTTCTGCTGGGTGCTGGTCACCCATAGCAGACTTTTCAACACAAATCCTCAAGTCAAGGAGACCCTGGAGTGAGGTGTTTCAAGCTCTAAAAAAAAAAAAAACCTCCAATTTAGACTAAGTATACTGCAAAACTATCTTTCAGAGTGGATGGGGAAATAAGATAATTCCATGACAAAGAACACCTGAGAAACTTCATGAATACCAAATGAGCACTACAAAAAATCTAAATAATATTCTAGAAACAGACAATGAAATACATAACTTTATGAGGCCAGTGGAGCAAAATTATCAGCAAGGCAGGAAATTAAAGAGAAAAGGGGAAAAATTAAAAAGAGACAATAATAGGATAATAACATTGTGATGATAAGTCAATATATATCAGTTATAACCATCAATGTTAATGGCCTCAATTCATTAATCAAAAGAAATTAACTGGTGGGATGGATTAAGAAGCAAAATCCAACAATATGGTGTATACAAGAAATGCACCCAAATAAAAAAGAAACTCATACACTGAGAGTAAAAGGATAGAAAACAGTTCTATGTGAGAAAGGAACCTCAAAAAAAGCAGGGGTAGCTATCTCATTTGCAAGCAAAGTAAATCTCAAACTAAAACTAATAAAAATAGACAAAGAAGGTCACTGCATTCTTATAAAGGGAATAATCTAAAGGAAGAGATGACAATCATAAATATATATTCACCAAATACTAATTCCCCCAACTATACAAAATAAATATTAAGGGACATGAAAAACCAACTAAGCGCTAATATTAATGTAGTAGGGGACCTCAATACCCCATTGTCACAAATGGACAGGTCATCCAGGCAAAAAACCCAACAAAATAGTAGAATTGAAGTTTTTGAACAAATAGACTTAATAGAGTGTTCCACCTAACAAAATCAGAATATACATGTGTTTTGGATGCACATGGGTCATTCTCCAAAATAGACCACATACTAGCTCATACAACATGTTTAAGTAAATGCAAAGGAGTTGAAGTTATCCCATGTATACTATCAGACCATAGCACAGTTAAACTGGAGATGAATAACAGAAGAAACTGCAAGAACTTCACAAACACGATGAAATTGAATAACACTCCTGAACAACCAATGGGTCAAAGAGGAAATTAAACAAGAAATTAGACAGTTTTTACAAATAAATGATAATGCCAGTACAACACACAGGAATCCATGGGACACATTGAAAGTTTAGCAAGGGAAATTTATAGCAGTGAATGCCCACATTAGGAAAATACAGCCAGCTCAAATGAACAATCTAATTCTGAATCTTAAGCTGCTAGAAAAGGAAGAGCAAGAAAAACCCAAAGCTTGTACAAGGGAAGAAATTATAAAGATCAGAGCAGAAGTCAATACACTGGAGACTAAGAGAATGACACCAAAAAACAATCAAATGATTGGTTTTCTGAAATAAATAAAATCAATAAACCCTTAACTAACCTTGTCAAAAAAAGGAAAGAAACAGCTCAATCCATGTAATTAGGAATGAAGAAAGTGAAGTCACAACAGGTCCACCAGAAATGCAGCAAATCATCAATGCCTACTTTGAGAACCTGTACTCTAATAAAATGGAAAACAGAAGAAATGGACAGATTTCTAGACACATATGAATTAACAAAGTTGAATAAAGAAGAGATAAGAATTCTAAACATACAATCAGTGCAATTCAAAATGTAAGCCCACATCCTGATGTATTCACTGTGGAATTCTACAAAACATTAGAGGAGAACTACTGCCAATACTCTTTAAAACTTTCAATGAAATTGGAAGGGAAGCAATCCTTCCAAATTCATTCCTGGAAGCAAGTGTTACTTTCATTCCATGACCAGGGAAAGACAAAACTAAAAAAAAAGAGAACTACAGGCCAATCTCCCTAATGAATATAGATGCAAAAATCCTCAATATGATACTGATGTGCAGAATACAGAGGGTCATACACAAGATCATAAACCCTTACTCAGTAGGATTTATCCCAGGGATGCAAGGATGGTTTAACACATGCAAATCAATAAATGTAATACACTCTATTAACAGAGTCAAGGACAGAAAACATAACCATTTCTATAGTTGCAGAAAAAGCACTTGACAAAATTCAACACCATTCATGATGAAAACCGTGCCGAATATTCCAATAGATGTTCTTTATGTCAACTTGATAAAGGGTATTTATGAAAAACCAACAGCCAAAAATATACTAAATGGTCAAAAATTGAAAACCTTCAAGTTAAAATCAGGAACAAGACATGGATTTCCACTATCACCATTCCTGTTCAATATAGTTTTGGAAACATAAGCCACAGTAATTAGAAATATAAGCAATAAAGATAGGAAATGAAGAAGTTTAACTGTCATTATTTGCTGACATTATTATATTCTTCATAGAAGACCCAAAAAAGTCCAACAACAAACTATTAGACTTAATTGACAACTTCAGTAGAGTAGCTGGATACAAGGTAAACACTCAAAAATCAGTTGCCTTCTTGTATGCAAATAACAAACTCATTGAGAGGGAAACTAGGAAAACAATTCCTTTTACATTTGCATCACCCAAAAATGACATATCTAGGCATTTTTCTAGCAAAGGAAGCAGAAGAGCTCTACATTGAGAACTACAATACTCATAAAAAAGAGATGGAAGAAGGTATAAAAAAATGGAAAGATATCCTTTGTTCCTGGGTAGGAAGAATCAACATAGTGAAAATGGCCATACAAGCAAAACTGCTATACAGATTCAATGCAATCCTGATTGAAATCCCAACAGTATATTTCATAGAACTAGAGAAAACAATACAAAAATTCATTTGGAATCAGAAGAGACCTAGAATAGTAAAATCAATTCTATGCAACAGAGACATGGCAGGGGGTGTCATAACCACCAATTTGAAATTATACTACAGAGTCATTGTGCTAAAAACAGCCTGGTAATGGCAAAGAAACAGACCTGAGGATCAGTGGTGGAATAGATTAGAAGATGCAGAAATAATTCCAGACACACTCAGCTACCTCATCCTTGACAAAGGAGCCAACCATCCTCACTGGAGGAAAGATATCCCCTTTAATAAATGATATTGAAAAACTGTATTTCAACTTACCAAAGATTAAAACTAGACCTCTGTCTTTCACCATGCACGACAATCCAAGTGGATTAAAGATGTAAATATTAAAGCAGAAACACTAAAGTTGTTGGAAGGTAAGTAGGTAGAACTCTTGAAGACACTGGCATAGGAAAAGACTTCATGGACAAATTCTCAGTAGCATGGGAACTAGCACAGAGAATCAACAATATGATCTCATCTTTTTTAAAAAGCTTCTGCATTGCAAGAGAAACCATCAACTGTGCTAAGAGACAGCCTAAAATATGGGAAAAAAATTTACCAGCTGTTCCTCAGACAAAGTCTACTACCTAGAATATATAAAGTACTCAAAAAAGAAATCAAGCCCCTCAAATATAAAGATCTAATTAAAAAATGGGCTTCTGAAATGAACAGACATTTCTTAGACAGAGAAGTAAAACAGCAAGAAAATACATGGAAAATGTTCAACATCACTGATTATTGTAGAAATTCAGTTGAAAGCAATACTGAGATTCCAACTCACTCTAGAAATAATGGCTGCTATCAAGAAATTAGCCAATATCAAATGCTGACAGGGTGTGGGTAGAAAGGAACCCTTATTCATTGTTGGTGGGAGTGAAGACTGGTGAAATCACTGTGGAAATCAATACGGAGGTCCCTTAAATAACTAGAATTGTAAGTTCCATTTGACCCAGCTAACCCTCTGCTGGGTATCTTCCCAAAATAATTAAAATAATCATACCACAGTGATATATTATTTCCATGTTTATAGGGACACAGTTTGTAATAGCTAAACCTTGGAAACAGCTTAATTGCCCATCAACTGGAGAATGGATAAAGATGTGTTTTTTTAAAAATATAAAATGGAGTACTACTCAGCCATATTGAATGAGAAAGCAGAGACATTTATAGCTAAGTGGATGCACACTGAGGACATACTCTTAAGTGAAATGAAGAGGACACAAGTGTATAAATACCATATAGTTTATCTGGTGTGATAACTAAAATTATAAATAAGAGTTAAATGTATAACTCATTTTGTAATAGGAAGAAAAGATCTGAAGGTATTGGACAAAAGGGAGGGGTAGGGGAAAACTAACAAGGGAAGAGAATAAGTATGAGAAAAGGAAAAAAATGGAAACAAAGTCTTTATAAATAGTTAAGGGTGGAGCGGGGAAGGGAGGGCAGGGACAAGGGGAAAAAATGAGAACCAAGCCCTGTCATGTAAAGGTACAAGATCCTCATGATGAATGTAACTGTACTGTATATCTAAAAGGTTCCAATAAAAATATTTTTAAAAGTGCATATTGTCTTTTTAAATAAAATACTAAATGTCTTTTACCAAAGAATCCTTTATTAAAAAAATATATCTCTTGGGACTCTTTTACTTGTCTTTTCTACCCCATGAATTTAAGAACATATTGAGTCTTTGTGTGTGTGTGTGTGTGTGTGTGTGTGTGTGTGTGTGTGTGCCAGGGATCAAACTCAGGTCCTTGTGCTTGCACAGGAGGAAGAGGAAGCACTGAGCTAAATCCCAGCTAAGAATCTCCTCTTTCAATTTTATCTTGTGTATGCCAAAAACAACCAAATTTCAGCACTCAGTCATGAAGTCCCCAAAGCCTGATTTAATACAATGGTTTATAACTTCATTATGGCTTTAGAGTCATTATAATACACCTTCCAATCCTGGTTTTTCTTTTGTGTTACCTACATAAAGCCACTGGTACTACTTTATATATAACTACATAAAACAGAAAAATCTCATTTCTCTTTTAAGCCAATAATTAGGTCTCATCAATTTTGTTTCTCAGTCAGCACTAAAATCTTCTGTTCTAAATAGTTTCATAATTGTTGCAGCAGTTACATAGTTTGTTTGTTTGTTTTCCCTTCCAATACACTTTTCACACTATGTTAAGGATAATCTTTTAAAACAGATAAAATGTGTCATTCCTACATCCTGGTAAAATCTTTTCTAGGGATTTACTGCTTATGGATAAACACAGGGACCTTATTGTAGTGTATTTGACCAAGAATCTCATAATCTGAAATTCTTGTCTTCCCAGACATATACTGTGTGGTAGATGCGGACTGAATTGCCCCATTGTTCAGTGGCCTTTTAAAAATTAATTAATTAGTTCATTTATTCATTTGACAGGGCCCAGACGTGTAATCCAGGCTGGCCTTAAATTTGCTATATATCTCAAGCTGCTTTGAACTGGTGCTTCCAACTCAGCTTCTAGAGTGTTGCAAAGACCGGCGTGTGCCATCATGTCTGGCTTCCAAATGACACTTTTCATCTAAAATTTTTATCAGCAGTGGTTTATACTGAAATCAAAGTGTACAAATTAAATCATCCCAGGATGGCTGTGTATTTTTTTTCTTTCTTTTTTAAGGTCAATAAGTTTTTCCTGTCTGTATTTTAATCATAATATTACTTTCATTGCTGTAATTGTTAAAAATTGCTGAACTAGCTGCCCATGGTGGCTCATGTCTGCAATGCCAGCACTGAGGAAGCTGAGTCAGTAGAATCACCTCGAATTCAAGGCAAGCCTCTGTTACACAGTGAGTTCAATGTTAGCCAGAACTGAATAGTGAAACACTGTCTCAAAAAAAAAATGCTGAACTGTTAAATCATTTTATTGCAGTGAGTCATTCCTTTTTATAAATTATATATTTTTTGTACCCTTGCTATCACTTCTTACATCAGTTCTACTACCAGAACAATCACTACTTCTTTAGTGTTTCAATGCATTATGTTTTCATTCTTAATTTTTTTACAAAATATTTTTGTTTTAATGATTCGGTTGTAAGCAACATGTATGATTTTTATCTTTATTATATTCTAAACATTTATGTATTCAGTAATATATTTTAGTTTTGTATTACTCATTCTATTAATTTTTGCTTCCTTTCTGACATTATTTTGGATTAATTAAATGCTCTTATATTACATTTTTCACTTTTCAGTTTCTTGGTTACACATTACTTATTCTTTTAATGATTACTTTTGTATTATGAATTCTTGTCTTATTAAACTCTAATGTACCTTCAATTTATTAAAATATAGTATGTATCATATTTGCAGCTTCCCATGAAGTAGAAAAATATTGTAGCATTTTTAGTCCATTTATTTTTTTTAAAGGTACATTTTCATAAATTTTTAATGATAATTTAAATATTATTTAAAAATCTTTAAAACTGTAAGACACTTTAAAAAAATCCTGCATTTTCCTTGTCTTTTGTTTTTATTTTTCTTTTTGTCTAGGTTTTATTCAGGATAATTTTCTTACTACCTGAAGCATTATCTTATATCCTTAAGTTTTCTGCTGGTGATACATTATCTCAATTAATGTATGCCTGAGAAATATTATTTTCTTTCATTGATAAAGATATAATTTGCAGGATTCTTGTTTGGCATTTTTCTGTGAATTATCACTCCTTGTCTTCCATGTGTTGATGTTTTTATGTTTTAGAACTGCTCCACATAACATGTTTAACCACATACTATGATCCTGTCAGCTTTTGAAATTTTTCTATTTTGGTTTTGTGTATTTCCCTCATACTACAGTATGTGACAATATAGAGTTTTATTTATACTTATTCTGCTAACATTTTATATCGATTCATTTTTATAATATTTGATATATTTAGGCAAACTAACCTAATTTTTGAAATATTGTTTTTGTCTCATTCTCTTATTCCCTTAAGATTCCAAATATATGCTTATCTTATACTCATTTTTGTATTTAATTTCTTTTTCCTTTGTTCTATCTGTGTCTCTTCTCTTATTATATCTTTGATTTAATTCTCTTTTTATCATTTTCTAATTTCTTAGTAAGCCTGTATATCAAGTTCTAGTTATTATATTCCTCAGTTATAGAGTTTCAGTGTAAATCTTTTTTAGGTTTCTTTGTACTTCCCATCATCTAATTCATTTAATATTTTAATTATTTTAAATGTCTTTCTGGATAGTCTTGTCAGATTTTCAATAGACCAATCATATTCTATATTTGACATGCCAAGTTGCTGACTGGATAGAGGTCTTTTGTGTTAGAGATGCCTGCAGTCAGATTCCAGTGTGTGACGCTGATCTGAGAAACAGATAAGTAAGAGACAGAACTAAGAGTGAAAAAGCAAAGTGCCAGGTCTACCAATATCTTTGCAACCATCAAAGGCCCTGGACAGTCCTGGGCATTGACTTTTTTTTTCAGCTTTAATTGAGTTTATTGGTACATTTTAAGGATAAAGTACAGTTACATTCATTGTTGGGATCTTGTACCTCTACGTGACAAGTCTTGGTTCTCATTTTTTCCCCTTGTCCCTACCCTCCCTTCACCCCCTTCTCCCCTCCCCATCTACAACCACTTTATTTCCATCTTTCCATTACCTCACATTTTTTTCTTTTCCCTTTTTACTCTTCCCCTACCCGTCCCAACTTCCCTACAGCTTTAGATACTTTCTTCCCATTTCTTAATGTCAGTAATCTTATTAGAATCTTCTGTATTCTTGCAGATTATTCACACCAGAGAAACTATTTGGTATTTACACATGTGTGCCTTATTTATTTCACTTAGGAGTATATCTTCAATATGTATCCATTTTCCTATGAATGAATCTATTTTCTCATTCGTTATGGCTGAGTAATATTCCATTTTATAGAAAAACCACATCTTCTTTATCCAGTTTCCAACGGATGGGCAAATAGGCTGTTTCCAAGTTTTAGCTATTACAAACTCTGCCGCTATAAACATGGGTGCACATACTTCTCTGTGATATGATTCTTTTAGTTCTTTTGGAAAGATACCCAACAGAGGGATGGCTGGGTCAAATGGAATCTCTAGTCCACTCTCTTTGAGGTATCTCCATATTGATTTCCATATTGGTTGCACCAGTCTTCACTCCCACCAACAATGGAGAAGAGTTCCTTTCTCCCCACAACCCAACCAACATTTGTTATTGTGTGATTTCTTGATAGCAGCCATTCTTTGTGGGGTGAGGTGAAATCTCAGTGTTGTTTTCATCTGCATCTCTTGAATGATCAGTGGTATGGAATATTTTTTCATATATTTACTTGCTGCTTTTACTTCTTTGTCTGAGAAATGTCTGTTCGTTTCAGATGCCCATTTTTGAATCGGGTCTTTATATTTGGGGGGCTGATTGTTTTGACTTCTTTATATATTCTTGATAATAGACCTTTGTCTGAAGAATAGCTGGTAAAATTTTTTCCCACATTGTAGGTTGTCTCTTAGTTCTGGTGATGGTTTCTTTTGAAGTGCAGAAGCTTTTTAATAAGATGAGATCCCAGTTGTTGATTCTATCTTGTAGTTCCCGTGCTACTGAGGATTTGTTGATAAAGTCTTTTCCTATGCCAATGTCTTCTAGAGTTCTGCCTAACTTACCTTCCAGCAAGTTTAATGTTTCTGTTTTAATATTTAGATCTTTAATGCATTTGGATTTTAATTTAGTGCATGGTGAAAGATAAGGATCTAGTTTTAATCTGTGGCCAGTTGAAATCCAGTTTTTCCAACACCATTTATTAAAGAGGCTATTTTTCCTCCTCTGAGGATGGTCAGCTCCTTTGTCAAAGATGAGGTAGCTGAGTACATCTGGGTTTGCTTTTGTGTCTTCCAGTCTGTTCCACTGATCCTCAGGCCTGTTTCTTTGCCAGTACCATGCTGTTTTTATCACAGTGGCTTTGTAGTATAGTTTCAAATTGGGAATTGTTATAACTGGTGCCATGTTATTAGCAATTGATTGGGGTAAAGACTACCTGTGGTTTCTATAGAAATTAATGTAAACAATCTCATAAAGGACAAGACAAATCGTTTTCAAATTAGGAACAAAACAGACAAAACATACGATTATAATTAGAACAGTGTCCTTCAAACTAGAAGTACATGGGAACAGAGTTTGAGTGTGAGTTACAGAAAAAATATCATGAGTTTCTGTTAGGTATTGTTAAGTTTGAGATATCTGTAAGATAGGCATATCAGGTTGGAGATGATAATTCAAAATAAATGTAGGAGCTATTTTTTCCAGATTTTATCTAAGGCTTGAATTAAATTGATATAAATATTTAATATTGCCAATATTCTAGCAAAACATAAATTTTATATTGTATGAAGCTCAAAGTATTTCAATGGTCAAAACCTTTGTTTTCATATAATAATAAACAGTCAAGAAGTACTTAAAATATTTTTTTCATGATTTGGTCTCAAGAATATATTTCAGGGCTAGGAATTTAATTCAGTGGTTTCACCAACTGCCTTGCTAGGGCAAGGTCCTGAGTTCAATGCCCGGTACCAAAAAAAAGAAAAGAAAAGAAAAGAAAAAGAATATATTTCACACATACAATTAGGATTATTTTGGAATGCATGTGTAAGGGTGATTTTTGCCTTTTCCATTTTAAAGGACTCTGGAAAAAAAGAAAATCACACTGAAAGTCTAATGTAAGATTGCTTCCCCCAAACTAAAAGACTTTGTCTTTTGTTCTTAAACTGCAATTACAAAGCATATTTCTTGACATAAAATAGAGCCTCTATAAATATGTGATAACTAAACAAATGAATTAATTAATTACTATGGGTGGATGTGGCTTTTTTTGTACGTTCCTTAAAATATTCTCTAATTCTATGAAAATGAGTAGGGGAGAAAAAAGAAAAAAGTAAATATTTCTAAATAAGATGACAAGCAGGAGATCTATTCTAACATATTTAATTCCCTCTAAGGCATACAGTTGTTTTTCTCTCATAGGGAGGAAATAAGAGGAAGATGAAATTGAAGAGATAATAGTATATCTTGTCAGTGTTTCAAGAACAAGTACCAAAGAGATGCGCTATTAGCAGAGATGTTTAGCAGATAATGCACTGCTACAATTGCATCCTCACACAGGAAGCCGAAGGCTGGCATTTAAAAAAATCAATATCCTGTTATTCGCAATGTAGTTAGACAAAGGAAGGAAAGCAGAGACTGAAAAGGGAGAAAAGGAGAGAGGATAGAGAGAAGGAGGAGGGAAGGGGAAAATGAAGGAGAGAGATTTTCATTTTGGGGACAGTAAGAATTTATTATAAAAGCTTTTTCACAGAATCAGATACTTTGCTAAAATAATTTTGCATGTTTGTTCTTCTAAGTAAATTTTACAAATTCACTTATTAAAGACTTGGAAATAGACTCCATGCAACTCTCATGCAAAAATGGTACAAAGGTATGACGGACTTTTATGAAATTTCCTCTTTTCTAGCCTTCTTCCTTTCCTCTCTTCCCTATTTCTACATCTACTTTTCATCTCTCTTACAATTTCTCCATCTTGCTCACTAAGCCATGCTTTCCTTTTCTCCCCTCCCTCCCACCTCCCCTTCCTCACTCTTGCCTTCCTATGTCTTACTCTCCTCATCTTTTTTCCTTCACCTTTCTGTTTTCATTTACTCTTCCTCCTGCTTTTAAACCATCGATGGAATTATTTCCAAGGTCATGGCTTACAGCATCTGGCATTCATGATAAAAGCAGGCCCAGTGAGGATTCTGTGCATGGGGAGGGAGAGTAGGAAGTCCCCAGGCCTGCAAAGGAGCAGACTCTTCTTCCATCTGGATGGGAGTGGTATCCCTGAGGGGCAGTGAACAGGAAAGAAACCTGTGGTGCAAATTCCTCAGAGCTCTGAGACCTGTCACTTGAGGGCCGAACTCTCTCACACCTGGCTGATGAATGAATTTTCCAGTTATAATTAGAGAAGAAAGAAGTCTTGTCATGTATTATTTTCAGAAGCAAAAGTCAGAAAGCTGAAAAAGAAGAAAAATGAGCTTCAGAGCATGCTGCTGCAATTTGCTGAAAAATTTTTTTAAATGGCAATATTTAAAACATTTATTTCAGATTATCAAGAGATATTACTCCTGGCATCTCAAACAGTTTAACATTTTAAAACATTTTACATTTCACATTGCAGATATTCATAATACAATGCATTTTCCATAATGATAAATCATATGGTACCTAAAGAATTGCTGCTTTTGTTCCTGTAAAAAAGATTTACATAAAATGTGTTTCTTCAGATTTAGATACATGAAGTTCTGGATCTGTTGTATCTAATGAAAAAAATCTAAAGGAACACTCACAGTAGAGTTATCAAGTATACTCAAGTAGATCAGAGACAGATAAATTCCCCAATTTTACAACATTATCCCTATGGATTTGTATAATCTCTTTTTAATTATATGTAAAATACTGTGTGTTCACGGCTCTAGCATCTTTATACATCACGTACCTACATTAGAAATATTTCTCTGTGAGTGTGTGCTCATGTAAGCATGTCAGAGTTCCTGAGAGTTTCAGGGCTTCACTTTGCCGTGAGTTACTTGTAATAGAAATGTATGTGCCAATTGTGTAGGTGCATTTGCCTTAGAAATTAGGTGAAACTAGGAGTTTCACCTAGTAAGTCCCTAAAGTACAATTTACTTTGACCGTATGTCATTTTTATATAATTAAAATTTAGTGCATTCTCATTACACTATGGTAGATAATACGGGAGGCGGGGAGACCTTTTATAAAAGCAAGTAGAATATAGTTACTTCTATATGGAAAGGAGGAAACTCCTGTCAGTCTGGGGAAGTAAAACCACTGGGGAAGAAAGTGTTTCTGTGATAGTGGATTATATCAACAGGAGGTTGGCATTCCACTGGTAATTGAGCCAAAGACTGATATAAACAGCGTCTGTGAGCAACATGTAATATGGCTGCTTTAACAAATATTTGTGTGGACTAGAGATGTCGCAGATGATAGTAACTCACATAAAAAAAAAGCAATAGACAAAGGGACTTTCAGGGAACACTAAAGCAAATACAACCTTTGGACCTGAGCATTATCATTTGCACGGAGACAGGCAAGAGTAAAGGATTTTGTTATGGACATTCTCAAGTCCTAGCAGCAATCTGGAGATAAGTGTTACCATATTAAATTATTATTTAAATTGTCTTTCCTTTACTGTTTCCATGCTCTTCACCTACCTGGGAACACCTGAGTTTTCTTGTTGCTTCATATATTCACCACTGTGGGGGCAAGCAGACCACATTTAGGAGTGCATTAGGGTTTCTGCATGACTCTCAGTTATTGTACATGTACCTGCAAACATTTTCTGCGGACCAGGAATTATCTGGGAGAAAACTAAGTAGAAATATAAGGTATAACTTTTTTATTTTCAAATTAACAAACTACTCATTAATTAATAGAATCATGCAAGTTTGTAGGTAAGGATCAAATCCCAAAACATCTCACTAGGTTCTTATCTTAATTGAGGGAATTTTCTTGTCTATGTATAAAAGCATTCTCCTTATCGTTAAGATTTTAGGGGTCAGCGATTTAGTTCAGTGATTCTGCCGCTTGCCTCGTACGTGCGAGGTCCCGAGTTAGATCCCCAGTACCAAAAACAAAGAAAGAAAGAAACAATATAAATGGATTTTGTGGTCACTAATATGGCTGGCAAAACTAAATCAAAACCAAAAATTCAGAGCATAAAGCCTGTGGGTTATACATATCACAGTTATATTTCTTATGGTCATTTTTGCAACAAATATTAAATTGCTTTGTGTCGCTTTTTAGTACACACATTTTTCTCTTAGATTTGCTGACATTTAATCATTTCTATTGCACTTCCTTTCTTTGTCCACGCAAAATGTTCCTAATATTGAATTCTCTTTTTATCCTCATATATCTTTTAATTCTTTCAGCAGATTTGAGCATTAAGGGCAATTCTGTTTAAATTGTACAGAACTGCCAAAAACTTTGGGATAATAAAAAAAGAAAGACCATTGTTCAGAATAGGTGTTATGGCAAATAAATACAGTAAAATTCTATTTCAGAATATTTAGTGATGAACTATTTTTACTGTCAATGGAGACAATTTTATAATATGGTAAGTGAACCTAGAGCAATTTAAAGTTTAGAAAGATTGTGTTAATTCTTTGGCAGTATTCATGTTTCCTTTATCCTTCGCTTCGGTCTCCTTGCAGTACTGAGGAAAAATACCAGACAAATTTCACTACAGTGCCACTATTCTAAGTCCCTGTTGCAACTCTTAGGACATTGTGTGTAGGCAGACCTAGTATATGCCATTTAGTTTATTAATAATGTGCATTTTCCAAATAATTATTACAAAAAGTGAATTTGTTTTGTACTCAGTAGTCCCCTTTCTGAGGACAGTACAATACACAAAAACTTATTCTAAACACTAAATTCTTGGTGAATTTATGCAATGTTACAAATGTAGTCCATCAAATTAACAAGTAAATGCACAGGTTAAATCTTATCAACAATACTAAGCCATCGCAGAAATAAGTGCTGTGGTATAGATCTAGAAACTCTCCCAAAAGCCTTGTGTTTCGGCGTGTGGTGCTTGAAATGTGAATGGATCACTCATCAGTGGATTAATCCATTGATGAGTTCATAGCTAAAAGGGCTGTTAGCAGGGGGAGTCTGACTGCAAGACGCGTCACTGTGGGTTTGGCTTTGGAAGCTCTGCCTCTCTCTGGATCCTCACTTCACTCTGCTTCCGGCTGCACCAGGCATGCAGTTTCCTTCCGCTGTCTCCTTCTACTATGCGGCTTCTGCCTTGGAGTCAGCTGAGCAGTTGACTCAATCCTCCCCCCAAGTATGAGCCAAATTAAACCTCTTCTTTCAAGTTGTGAGTGCCAGGTAATGCGTTACAGCGGCAGGAAAGCTGACTGCCCTCCCTACAGTTTATGGAGCTTTCTGCATTGGAAAGAGCTTCTTCTCACTTTGTGTGTGTTCAATTACTAAGAGTGAAAACTAACTTAGGTTGAAAAGGGAGTTCACTGTATACTTCAAAAGTGAATCATAGGACCTAAGTAGTATTTTCTGTTTTAGTGAATGATAACAAATAAGTGTTAGTAGAAAAGGGTTTGATTAGATGTATGCTAAAAATGTTTTAGCAAAAAAAAAAAAAAAAAGTGTTTTGTAGAAACTGCCATATCTTTCAGTTCAGAGTCTGGTACTCTGTCTGTACTGCTAACTGGCAATACTTCATTTTACCACTGATTTTATGAATTATTCTTGGTGTATTCAAAAGTAAATAAAGGACAACTGGATGAACAACCTTCTGCTTTAAAAAAATATTCAAGAGGGACCAGGGATTTGGCTCAGTGGTCCTGGCGCCTGCCTCACAAGTGCAAGGGCCCTAGTTAGATGCCAGGTAATGAAAACAAAAACAAACAAAAAAAAATTTCAAGAAAAAATATTCAAGAAAATGTTGTGACAGCCAAGTGTGGTGACACATGCCTAGCATTCTGGGAGGCTGAGAAGGGATAATCTAAAGTTCGTTTGACCTGAACAATTTAGTGAGAACTTTTCTCAAATTAAAAGACAGAGAGAGAGAGAGAGAGAGGGAGAATTAAAAAGTGGCTTAGGATGTAGCTTAGTGTGACAATCCTGGATTCAATCTCCAGTACTGGAAAAAAAATGTTACCAACATTTAAAGGAATTATTTAATAAGGAAATGGAATTTTAATGTATATAAAAAATCAGAACCAGAAATGAACATGTGAATTTTCTGTAGTTTTTTGTTTTTTTGTTTTGGTACCAAGGATGACTTTTTTTTGGCACCTGTCTCTTGTTAGGTAGGCGCGGCGCCTCTGAACTACATCCTCCGCCCTATTTTCTGTATTTTTATTAAGTATAGACTATGTACATATTATGCAGATGACTACTGTTACTGTGGTAACTACTGTTACTGAGGTAACAGTTGATGCCTCCTTTTGAAAAAAACTCACACTTTAAGACATGTGTAGAAAAAGACTCCCCAGGTAGGACTGGATATAAACAGAAATTCTCCATGATGGGAAAAGAGTAGAATCCTTAAAATGAAGGTTGACTGTTACATTTTTATAATTTCAAATCTGAAACTATAAGAAAGAAAAAATAAAACAAAAATAATGTTTATTATAGGTGCAAAACTACTGCACATACATGCTGTTATTCTGATTTGTCTTTCCTTTATTGAAGTTGTTGTACACAATGTGTTATATTATATCAAAAGTAGCTAATATATTTTATGCTATATTAATCTAGTATAGTTTTATTTTCTAAAGAAATAGTTATATGAATATATACCTTTAGAAAAAAAGTAACTGAAATTATAATTTTGGTAAGGTTATTTTATATCATATTTGTCAGTCAATTAACTTTTCCTATACTTTTTTCCCTATGTGCCACATTATCTGTAACAAAGAACACACAGGCAGAAAATAGAAAGCTAGTAAGTAAATATCAACCTATTGATGAAATACTTAAGATATATTTTATCTGCTGTGTATTGTATTTAGCATTAATACTTAATGGGGAATACTTTAAAATGAAATCTACCGATTTTATCAATAATATCTAAAATGTCATACCAAGAACACAATTCCCTGTCAATAATATAAACCAAGAAAGAATTTAAGCCACATATTAGAATTCTACAACAAACATAAAACAAATCTCTTGTCTACAAATAAGTTTACACAGCAAAATATATAAGAAAATGAAAAGAAAATTTCTTCAGTTATCATAAAATATAGGTTGTTTGTTTGTTTGGTTGTTTTATCAAACTCAGGACCTTGTCTTTATTAGGCAGGCAGTGGAACCACTGAGCTAGATCCCCAGCCCTTATAGGTATTTCTTTTGTAAAGGTAATACAATATGCAATTTAAAATGACATAGACAATACAATTGCAAATAAAATGTTCTGTGGATAGTATTTATTTAGTCATAACAGAGCTCAAATATTTGCTCATTAAACTGAGCAATTTATTTTAGGTAAGGATTTTATCTATTAAACAATTATGAAGATGTTAATAAGTGCCAGACACTTACATTCTAAAATACTAAAAAAATGATAAATATTCATGCATATAAAATATATAAAATTCTCCTAGTAACTTATGATTTTGGGCACGCCATACCCATACCTACAACTTTAAGGAGGAAAGGTTTATTTTGGCTCATGGCTTCAGTCTATGGCTGGATGGCTCCCACAGGGAGGAAAGGGTGGAAGAGAAACCATGGCGGAGGAAAGGGTGCTTCCCTCCTGGCAGCCAGGAGACAGAGAGAGAAAGGAGAAGCCAGAGACAAGAATACACTTTCCAGGTCACACTTTCAGTTACCGTTTTTCTACCAGGCCCGCCCTGACAGCATATGTATCTAAAGAATTCAGTAATAGGTAAATCCACTGATGAGCACAGGGGCCCAGGATCCAATTGTCTTCCAAACACATGAGGCTTTTGGAGCGCACATTAGTTCTATACTATAACAATTTTAATAAATGGAAGGTAGGGAGGGAGAAAGGAAAGCAATAAGGGAAAAATGGCAAAGGAAATAGAACTTCAAATACAATATCTTTACAGAAACTGTTATGATTTCTGCAAGTGATATGCACTGTATCAATTTTATGATGTCTACATAATGGACAATTTAGTTAAAAATAAAATACTATTTTCATAAGAGTTTAGACAATTGAAAAGTGATGGGAGTAAATTTGTACACTATTTGCATTTTTCCTAGAATTATAGCAATAAGCAATGTATTATTTATCCTTTCTGAGATCAATTTCTTGGTTGATGGAAGAGTTTTCGTGATTTTCTAGGCTACAAATTCCTTTTTTTTGAATGTTACTGATTGAGCGACCACTAGAGGGCACTCAAAATAGGTATGCTATTGATCTGCTTTCATAAAATGGTTCCTTTATCAAATTGTAAACACGGGAAAATAAGAAAAATAGTTTTCTATAACTGAAATTCATTGTGTGTTTTACTTAATGGAAAAACAGTTAGATTTATTCAAATGATAATATAGAAAAGAAATTTTGTTTACTGTATAAATAAAAATAAATTCCATTTTTAATGTTTGTCTTGGAGCATTTATATAAACAGAGATTTCTAAGTAAAGTTGTTTAGCTGATATGCCAATAATAACACGATGAGATATGGACTTAGAATCAGAACAATATCGATAGTTGTAGTTTATGTGTGCTTATAATGCATCACATACTGTCCCATGATTTTCACTTTATTCACTCCTATGCACAAATATACACACGTGCACTCACACAATGCATAACGCTGACTCACCAGTACATTCTAAAGGGATCACCTAAAGGGCCAAGGAACAGAAGCCTTTGAAATGTGCATCAGTCATGGCGCTGTTCACTGCGCTTGTATGAAAAGTTGGAACATGAGAAAATGAAAAAATGGAAATAAAGTATTTGTAAAGAGGGAAGGAAGGAGGGGGTGAAGGGAGGGCAGGGATAAGGGGAAAAAATGAGAACCTAGACCTGTCATGTAAAGTTACAAGAGCTCAATGATGAATGTAACTGTACTGTATCCCTAAAATGTATCAATAAACTCAATAAGGGAAAAAATATTTAAAAAAAAAGTTGGGAGTGCTACAACTTCATGAGATTCATGTTAAAACATGATTTTTTAAAACAGAAAACATTTTTTTGAAATAGAATTTTTGTTTTAAGTAATCTTCAATAAATTCCTAAACCATACATACTGTCAGTTATGTCTGCCCTTTAATTTTCTTTAGTATGTAACTTATTTTTAGCCAGTAAGAAGTAACACTTTGAGTTTTACAATTTGAGGTTCCAGGATATAAGACTGGAAGAAGAATGTTTGTTTTACTTTTTAAATCATAATTTTTTATTTCAAATGACGTTTTATATTAATTTTTGGTGTTAACTCATGGAAAGTTGTAAGATCATGATGAGTCCCTGTTATATCACTCAGGAAGAATGTTTTACCTCTCACTGGCTCTGTTGTGAGGTCTCAGAAGAAAGCTATTAGGTAGAAATGCTCTTATCCCCATTTTGCTGGAGAGCAAACCAAGGCCCAAAGAGAACATGTTATTTAAGTTTCTTAAAAGTATTAAATATTAAATATTTGAGCACTTATTAAAAGGTATTGTGTTCTTTTCATGTACTTAACCATATACTTCCTCTTTTGGCTCTTCCTCTTTTGTAATGTAAAACCCTATTATTACTCAACATTTTCTAAATTTTTCAGCGTAAACATAAAATTCTTTGCCCTGAGCTAGGGATGTAGTTCAGTGCTTCAGCACCTACCTGGCAAGAATGAGACCCTGATTTTGAGTCCCATACCAAAATAATAATAATAGTAATAATAATAATAATAATAATGCTTTGCCCTTTCATTTTTTATTTCCATGATTATTTTTCCATGATAGCTGCTACTAGTGAAAACTCTACAATATGCAAGTAACTAATTACTGCATTATTTTAGAGAATTAGGAAGACTCTTTCAAATAAAAGTAACAGGAAAGATTTTTAAATCAATATGTTGGCATTCTGACTTTCAGTCTTATTTTCAGGATTTTAATACAGGAGATCAGCTGTGATAGTTCCAAGTGCAAGAGTTAAATTAAACTTAATAAAATTTTATTGCAGTATTGTAGCCTTATTCTTTTCTACCTCTGCAAATTCAACAGTTACTGTTAAAAATTTAAACTCAAACATCCCTCCTGAGCTTTACAGGTTCCCTGACACTTGACACAGCCAACAATTACTCTAGGGGAAATGACTGTAATGTACATAATAATGCACAGAAAGATGACTTTCTGTTTGTATTGATACTTAAAGAGTAGAAGGAAAGTCTCTGTGAATGGAGTAAATCAAGTAACAAGCAGAAATGAGGGGTTAAAGACATAAAGTCCAATCTTCTGGGATCTTGCTAGTTAATGTGAGAAATTGCTTTTTAATTTACTAGACATAGTAGTCATTGGAAAGGATGGATGTGATGGGATTTCAGTTTGGGGAGGTTATTCTGGCTGCTAATGGATTATGCTAAGCTAAGTGTAGGAAAAAAGAGACCAGCAGCGATGCTGACATGCCTGTAGTTTAGGGAAAGATTGGAGAAATTTTCCCAATGAGAGGCTACTGGATTTCGCATATGTTCTGCAGCTGCTGAGTTCAAGGTTGAGTATGAGGTCTTGAGAGAAATCAAAGACGAACTCTAAGAATCAAAGATGAACTCTAAGGCCAAGCGAGAGCTCCTCATTTCATAGTAATATCATTTGTTTATCTGGCAAAGAGTGATAGGAAAAAGCATTTCCTGTATAAAGGGAGGACTGGCTGTACCTTATAGATCCACTGGAATATCACCATCTTGCATTCAATTGCTACTTAGTAAATATTTATGACATATTTACTAATATTTCTTTGGTTTATGTAAAATAAAAATTTGTACATACTTGTATCTGCCCATTCCAGCATTTATCACAGATTAAACATCAGTTTGATATATTAATAATTTTCCAAGGTATCTTAGAATTTAAAACAACTGAAAATAAAAATATAATCCTATTTAGATACTCTAAAGGAACTTTAATGATTACACAAATTAAAAAAATAGTTTACTGATGGCAGAAAAAATTAGGAGATAATTCTTAATTTCAAGGAAATTAAGTTAAATTACTCAATGAAAATAGTGATGTATTGGATAGTTTTAGTTCATAGAAAATAAAATAAATGTAACATAGTGTTGAAGGTTAAAAGTAAGGGAAGAACACAGAAAAACTGTGACAGAACATAGAAATATATTAGGAATTTTTGAGTTGTGTAAATTCTAAGAAATATATAACAGATTTTTATGATGTACAATAAAAATTGAGAAACAGAAAAATGTTTTAATAAATTTTATTGCATTTACAAATCTTATTAGTGCTTCACTTTCTGTTTTTTTTAGCATACAAGAAAAGCTATCCCTTGGAGTCAACATGGAAAATTCACTGAATAGATCAAAGAAAGGGAAGACTTCTGGAAGTAATAAATAAATATTAAAGTGCTGAAGAGAAGAGTACTGATGCACTAAATAAGATCTTTATGGAAAAGTGGAAGTAGTCAAGAGTGGCACACAATTGTAAACATCCACCTTCCTACGAAAGGCAGCTGAATGATTGATCAAATTACCAGATCTTTTTATCATGTATCCTTTGATCATCCACACACAAAATAATAAATAGATTAATTAAATAAAATAAAGAAAGAAAGACAAGGAAAAAAATAACCCAAAATGATAGAATTTGAATTGGCACCAACATGTTGTAGAATGAATTGAACCGAACTGAATTCAGCTACTCTGAATTGAACTGCATTGAATGAAATTGAATTGAGGGATTTGCACAGGTTGTGAATAGCTGGCTGTGTGGGAGAGGGGCTGAGTTACTAGCCAGGAGCTGTTATTAAAGCCAGCTACATGAGATTGCTGCAGAGTGAGTGGAAGAATAATTGCTTGCTCCTAATCGGAATGGGGTATTACACCTATAAAGTGTAATCATTAGACTAGTAGAAGAAAATGCTATTTAGACCAAGAGGAGAAAAAAAAAGGATATAAATAATAATAAGATAAGTTAAATCTTATTTTGTACTATTAGGTATTACAATCATCTTCCTAGGTAGGCTTCGTATATAAATGAGGGAATTTTGTTTTGATGTTGATACTTCATCTGTTCCTAGATACAAATGTCCAGATAATTTCTAAATAATCTATATTCTTATATTACTGTAAAGCATCCCTTATTGTATCTATTTGTTTATTATTGGTGTAGAGAAATAACATTAATTTTTGAAAACTGATTTTCTTAGTCACTTTTGCATCACTCTTAAGTGGTGGTGTTGGCAGACAATTTTGTATTTGCAACCAATTTAACTTATAGTTGAAAATTATATTGAATAAAACAGCAAACAAAATCCAACAGGTTTGTATTAAATAATATACCCTAGCAAAGTAGCTCTATCACAATAATATGGAAGCTTGTGTCTCCCCTAGAAATTGATGTGTTGAAATCCTAACCTCCAATGTGATGACATTAAAAGGTGAGATCTTTGGTGAGTGAGGTGAAACTTTTGTGAGGCTGTGAAATGAAGCCCTCATAAATGAGATTGCTGCCCTGAAAAAAGAGGCCCCAGAGAGGTCTTCTGTCCCCACTGGTATCTGTGAACCAACCAAAACCTTGAAGACCATGAAAAAACAGCACCTTGATCTTTACTACCCAAGACTTCAAAATTATGAGGAATAAATATTTCCTGCTTGAGCCACTCAACTTATATTGGTTACAGTAGTCTAATGGACTAAGATAGATGCCTCAATCATTCATAGCTGAATTGATTGAAAGAGAAAAATCTTCTATTAGGCAGTGAAAACAGTGTTTGATATAACTCAGTACCTTATTTCCTTTATAATGTAGCAGTATCCTTATTTTTAAATAATTTAAGGTTTTTGTTCAAGGCTGGGACAGTGAAGCTTAATTGACCACATTACACCTTGGGAGATAATGATGCAAAAATTACGGCGTATGTCACACATTTCTGAGAGATACATTCACTACTATTATGTGTTGAAATGTGAAAAAAATTAAAAATATAGATTTGCATTTATTATATTTATATCATAGTATACATTATTTTTATTTTTCCATTACAATGTAGACATTCTTAAACAGAAAAATACAATATCTGCCAAAGTTGATTGTATCTCTTATTGACAATACACTATAGAATATCATGTGATATTCTTGCAAAGCATACGGAACACATATTACACCTAAACTGATGGCTTAAACATTATGACTTAACTTTGTTAAATACAAATGTGGCTACTCATGGCTGTGATAATATGCACTGGTATATGTGGCAGTATTTAAGAGTTTGTATCTTATGGAATGCCTATGACATTCCCAGGGTCAGGAGACTCCTAGAGAAGCAGTGGGATAATTGGGAGGCGCTGCAGGCCAGAGGATTAATCCTCTGACATTCATAGTTGATAGGGCTGGTCTGATGCATGTCACTGGAGGTGAGGGCCTATGGAGGGTGTAAGTCTTGTTGGCACTTTTGCAACCTGTTTTTCTTCCAGGCCATCACGCATTGGGCTCCTCTTCTCTGCCACACTCTTCTGTGGTGATATCCCTGCCTTGGAGCCAACTGACCTTGGAGTGAATCTTCTGACACCACGAACCAAATGAAACCTCTTATCCTTTTATTGTGGTTGTTGGGTATTGTGTCCCAGGACAAGCAAAGCTGACGATACGCTGGTTATAAGGACCAACATGTTTCCAAGAACCTTCCACTGTGCTGTGCCACACCCCAGCTGTTATCTATTTTCCGGTCAACTGACGCCTGCCAGTACAGTCTTTTTCCAAAGGAGGAGCTCTAAGAAGGTCTAAATTCTAATCAGAAGGGCTTTAATATATTCATTCTTTCATCCCTTTTTGGCCAGGCTACACATCTCTGATAGGTCTAAATTCTATCACCATAAAAAGTACAAGGTGCTAAATATCACACGAACCAGAACCCATACTTCTGCATAGCTGAATGCCACCATTTGACCCACAGAATGTGGGATGGTTGTCCTGGGTTGAACTTTTCTAGGAGGAATACATTAAGAAAGGCAGTTAGCCGGGGATTTAGCTCAGTGGTTCGGTGGCCTGCCTTACAAGCTCAAGGACCCAAGTTCAATCCCCAGTACCCCAAAAAAAAACAACAACAACAAAAAAAAACCAATAAAGGCAGTTAGTTTTATAAGCAGACTCATGAACAGTAAAAGAATTTTGCTTTGAGTCTTGGATCAAGAGCTATATAGTTGGCACTTTTTGTTTGCCTCTGCAGTGATTCTTGACATTAATATAAATCACAGGCTTCTGATACATTTAGTACCATGCCCAGGAGAATGGCTTATTGCAAGGGCAGCTTATTTATAGGAGTCTGCAGAGAACAAAAGCACATAACTTCCGAACAGCTCCTAGCCAGTCCCACCCTTCTAAGTAAGTTCTAAAATTTGCAAAAAATTTTGGCTACAGTAGAGTGGCATTTTTCACAAAAAAGGAAATCATCATCATACCATCTTTTACAACACTTGGACAGCTACTGGTTTAAAATCTAAAAGTAATTCTTTTGTAAAATGAAAATATATGTTTGAAGTGTGAGGCGACATCAGTAATTTATAACATGTTAGGCTTAAAATATACACCTCATAAAAAAGTTGACATTGAATAGCATACCTAGTGATAATTAACAATTGAAAATATTTTTGCTTAAATATAGGTGCCAATTTACTAGTAATTATGTCTCCGAGATATTTATTGGAATTTTAATTTTATTTTTAAAAATTAATGTATTGGTACATTTAATGTATATAGTATAATGAAATTCATTGTTGGAAATTTATACCTTTACATAATCAATCTTGGTTCTTATTTTTCCCCATTCCCCTGTCCCCCCTTCAACCCCTCCCTGTCTACAAAGACTTTGTTTCCATTATTTTTCACTTTCTCATATTAATTCCATTCCCTTCTTTCCTTTTCCCCACCCCTCCCATTTCCTCTTCCCCTTTGTTACTTTTCTTCCTATTTCACATTACCTATTACACCTACTTATTGGAGATTTTAAAAGCAATACTTAGATATTTCCTTTAAATATTTCAAAAGTCTCCTTTAAATATTCTAAGACAAAGTCTAATATAAAGAAATTAAAAACTCATATTTCTAAAGAAAGATAAGTGAGAAAAGCAAATTCTTCTGTGAGGTGAAAAGTACTTGGGGTACATTTACAGTCAAATCTTTGGTCAAAATTCCGAGTAATGTCAACTTATTTCTAAACTAGGAGACTCTTTAATTTCTAATTTGAGTAGAGTTATAGCAGTTTCCTCAAATTGTTTGATCTCTAACATTCTCTAAACCACATTTTAATTCTATGTATATGAACAGCAACACTTTTAATTGTTAATCCACTTTTTTTTTTTTTTTTTTTTTTTTTTTTTAGGTACTGGGGATTGAACTTGGTTCCTTGCGTTTGCAAGGCAGGCCACTGAACCGCTGAGCTAAATCCCCAGCCCAAATCCACTGCTATTAATGTATTTGAAACAGACTCAAATACCAAACTGTGGTGTGCCAGCAATAGAGGACTTTTAACACAACACGAAACTGTAGTATTTCTTATAAGTTAGAAACCATTGGGGCGGGGAGTGGTGGCGCACACCTGTAATCCCAGCACTCAGGAGGCTGAGGCAGGAGGATCGCTATGAGTTCGAGATCAGCCTGGACTACATAGTGAGTTCCAGGTAAGTCTCAACTACACAGTGAGACCCTGTCTCAAAAAAAAGAAACCAGTGGGCTATACATGAATTTGAATTTTATACAGTTCTTTTACAGTTAGATCTCGTGAAGATTTATGAGGAGTGCATCAAAGCCTACAGTGAATCAGACTTAGGAAACATGAGATCAATCATTTCACAGAGCACCAACACATGCCTACCATATCATGAGTTTACAATTATATGAAATATGCCTATACAATCTTTCTTCATTTTCAGTATAGCATTCAATAAATTATGTGAGATATTCAACACTTTATATAGAATAGGATTTCTGTTAAAAGATTCTGTTCAACTGTAGGCCAAATAAAGCATTCTGAGCGTGTTTAAGAGGCCAGGCTAAACTATGATGTTTGATGTTAGGTGCAGCAAGGGCATATTTGACTTATGATATTTTTCAGGATATAATTCTATCATGTTTTGAGAAGTATCTGTATTTTTTTATGAAGTCCTTACTCTAAGAAAGAAAACATATTAGTATGGAATATTGGTCATATTTGATTGAGTTCCACCAAGGGTGGTCACTAAGATTTGGCAATAAAACTGTTGGACATTTTATTAAACTTATTTGAAATTCTCCTGGATGTCAACAATTATGACAGTCCTAGTTTCACTTCAAGTCAAACCAAGGGAAGTATTACAACTCTGAATGTGAAAATGTAGATTATATTTGATTGGAATTATAATTCACCATGCTGCTCAGACACTACAAGAGGTATCCTCCTTTTAGGCAATCAGAAAGGCAGGGCAAATTATTTTATGAAACATTTTAAAATTTTGTAAAAGAAAAAAGACCATTTATGTTTCTGTGGAGGTGTGTTATTGCAGGAGAGCAGTTGACATTATTCTAAGATGCCTACTTTCCTGGTGTATTTTCAATGTTTATAACTCAACCCTAAATCATTGAAATATCTCATTTTAATTTATGCGTTTATCCATTCAATGATTAATAATTGAGAGTCTCTCACCTACCAGGTATTACTTTAGGTCCTAGGCAAATAGCATTTAAAAAAGAATGTTCCAAGTCCCAAGATTTGTGGAGTTTGGTGGCATTTATAGTTCATTTTCTATTAACAATCATTTTTCTAAGCCTTTCCTGCATTCTAACTTATTTGCTCATCACTGAAGTGTATGAGATAAGTATAGTTGTGAAGGATGGTCTGTTCCACACCAATTGGTAAGTGGTAATGCTAGAACCTCGATGAGCGAGGTTCATTTTGTAGTATGTCATTCCCAAAGTTGAATTATGCTGCTGATTGTGGCAGTATATTAATAATGAAAATAACTAAATGATTTCAGTGAATAAAATCCAGTAATCAAGGTCATAATCAGTTATTATGGCTTTGAAAGTATTTTATTTTGAAGTGTGTGCACAATTTTAGTACTGTAAACTGTGAGATTTTTAATTTCATAATATACCTATTGCTTGGTAAGGCTGTCTGTCTTGAAATTGTTATTTTCTGTATATGAGAAAAAAATTTAAATAATCCTACATATAAGAGAACCAGTAGGTTTAAGTTGGTAAAGAGTTTAAAATTGTACACTCATTTATGTAAAATGCTCTTGAGTTAATTTATGCTTCTAAAATAATTCAGTATATCAGTTAGGGCCCATGCCTGTCAACAACAACAACAAAAAGAACTAGTTATTGTGTAATAGAATTTAATATGAATAATTACTAAGAGGAGTGTTTTTTTAACCTAAATTATTGAATAAACATGCAATGCTAACATAGCAGAAAGGCAGCACATTCAGAAATCAACTCTGCCAGGACTCAGAAAATAAGGAAAAGAGCTTGGAAGTTGTAAAATTCAGAAATTTAGAAGAGTGGTTTAATCAAACTGAAACTCAAATCTCTAACAAGAGGTAGTACTCTGCGGATGTTGGTGTCTCCAATCTGCAAAGGGAACTCTTACAAAGGGGAGACACCTGGTTAACACTGATGCCTCCAGAAAGAAGCATTTTTTTCCACTGGGTAAAAAGATTTCGAACCAGCATAGCTCAAAGTAGGAGGGGAAAAAAAAAATCTATGAGAGAACAAGGAACTTTAACAAAGAGAGGAGCTTTACCCACTTCTTCCTTTTTGTTTTTCAGAACAGTGTACTACCATGAATTTTGGCTTGTGAGATGTCTCCATGTACTGGCTGTTGATGAAAGCATATACTATAAACTTTTAGATAGAACTCAGTCATTCCGATGTTACTTATTTCATGCCAGTATGATTCATGAGAAGATCGTTTCACCTACTAACATGATTTTTCAAAGCTAGCAGGGGAGAAAGAGTGATTTTGCCAACAGGACTCAATCTTATATAATGTACCATACTCATGAGAGAAATAGTACATTACCTTCACTATAGCATTTTCTTTACAAGCCAGTCAAGGATCCCCTCTGCACACAATGGAAGGCATAATATAAATGTGCAAACACCAGGTGGTAGGGATAGGAAGGGTCAGGCAATAGACTGACTTCTTCCTCCTGATGATTCTTATTCTTCCCACTATACAAGATTCATTTACATCTTTTCAGTATTTATAAAGAGTCATATTATTAGAACTTCAACAAAATGAGGAGGCAGGATGATAGCAAGATCCAGTCTAGCCTAAGCAAATTAACCATACACTGGCTCAAAATAAAGTAGAAGGAAGCAAGGAAGGAAGGGATCAGGGGAGACAGAAAGGCTGGGAATGTAGCTCAGGATGAAGGACCCAGGTTCAATTTTCAGTACCACAAAACAAAACAAAACACAATATTCACCCACAGTCAATATTTAAATTGTAAAATATCTATCTATCTATCTATCTATCATCTATCTATCTATCTATCTATCTATCTATACACACATATATATATATATGTATATATATATATATATTGCAGTAAAAACACATTGTCATTTATTTCCATTTATTCCTTTAAAATACTCCATCTTGCTCCCAACACAATTTTTCAATCATTAATTGCCACTTTCTGAAGGAGTCTTCCAGTCCTCCTTGGTGTCTTTGTAAGGTGTGAAAAAAGTAGAATCTATTGCTAAGTGTTACTAAGCAGAAAGGAAGCCAGTAAGAACATGGGAATTTTGCTGGGTGTGAGAGTACATACCTATAATCCTAACACTGGATGGCTCAGGCAGGAAGATTACCCAGAGTTCAAGGTTGGTCTGGACTACGTAGTGAGTTCAAGACCAGCCTATATAGCAAACAAACAAACCCAAGACAATAACAACAACAAAGAAAAGCATGGTGATGTGTTTTCGTCTACCTGATTCATGAGATCTGGCACTGTGCAATTTCTGGCACAACCCCAAAATGACCCCAGTCCCCTTAATCTCAGTGTTGCACTGTGAATCCATCTCAGCCTCATTCTTTAGACCCGGCTACCTCTGAAATACCCACCTATGACTGCACGAGGCTTTTGGGGGGGCATCCAGATACAATCCATGATGTACGACATTAATTATTTCCCTGATATAATTATTCAGGTAGCTCTTTGGCATTGTTTAATCTGTTCATACAGTTTATAAACTCAAGAGGTAAATTATCTGCCATTGCACACCCAATATACAATTGGGTTATGGAGATGCATAAACTAACACCCCCCATTCTCAAAAAAGGGAGTTAGAGAAGTTTAAAAAATGTTTTTTTTTTTTTTGTAGAGGTATTGAAATTAAAATGTGGAAACACTAGGAATTCCAGATTAGGCTTTAAGATACAAGAATAGCTTTAAGAAAGAGGGGAACTTATGCTGTCTCATGATTGTAGTTTTAGGTATAATGTAATATGGCCTGTGAGTTCTACCTGTTAATCTTTCATTTTTGTAGAAGGGGCTCATCTGTTTGCACCTGAATAGTTTTATTAGCCTTCTTCTTGCTAAATACTTTAGGGACTAATATCTTCCTCTCCTTTTATATTCCTCTCTTCAATTTCAACAGGTTGTCTTGGGTAATTTGCTTCAGAACCTTATGTGTTTCTCATGGATTGGAGCATGAGACACACACCATCAGATAAAACAGATACTCAGAGATGTTTTGAGATGCCACTTTGTTGAACTTACTTATGTGGTTTTCCTTAAGACAAGTAGCATTTTCCATATTTTTCCCATATTTTGCTCAGATATGTTACCACATTGTTCACTTGCCAATCACTGACATTTGGTACGTAAAATATTTATGTAGAGAACGCCTATTGACACACTTTAAAAATAAGCATTTTGCCATTATTGATGTAGATAATAGATGTAACTCCCAAACGTAATAGATATCCAAAACTTGAGTTCATGTGCTCTAAAATCAAAGAAGAATTCTAGGAACAAAGGAGGTTAAGGGTAGAAAAATTTAATGGGAGAGAAATAGCTTTTGTCTAAGGGAACAGAAAAGGGGATCAGAAAATGGGGTGCCTGCCTACCCCACTTTTCAAAGGTATTTTTATGGCAAAGCAATGAGGTGAGGTGGGTACAAAGTGGGACAAACTATAAGACCCAATGGAAAATTACAAGGTGGGCATGAGGTGGGACAGAAAACCATGACCAGCCAATAAGATTATGGAAGTACAGACACTCAGGTAATATTGATTAAGTGGGGATCTAATGAGGAAATAAATAACATATAAGGAATTTCCTTAGAATATCAATCACTGCTCTTCATCTTGAGGGGAAGTAGTACCTCTTTCCTTTTTTCTTTTTTTCTTAAATGCTAACATTTTATTTTTATAATTCTAACCAGTGAATGTGTCTCAGTTGTTCTCCATGTTGACTCCTTGATTGTTCTCCATATTGACTCCTTGACTATCCTCCATGTTGGCTCCTTGAGGGCCAGCCCTGTCTAACTACCTATAAAATATCTAGTTAACTTCCCTATCTGCAATATTATCGCAGACTATACAATTTCTCAATCATTTTTCTTCCCTCTATCAATTACACTAGGTAATATCTCCTGTTTAAAAGAACATAAATAGCAAGACCTGCACTGTTAAACCTATCTCAGATTTTACCTTTAAATAAAACTGATAGAGTGCTCTACCAGACAAAATGGCCCAAAGGTTTTACATTCTAAAATGGCTCCCCTTCCTAAAATGGTTCCTGCTGACAGGAAATGAACCACTTCGGAAAAGTGAAGCCTGCCCGCTCCGGAGAAGCAAAACATAACTTGTTGCTCTACCATGCTCACCCACATGAACCTCCCCTTCCAATACCTGGCACTTTGTCACTAGCCTTGGCAGTACAACCAATCCCCTACTCATGATGGTCTCCAGCTACACAGCCTTTAATAAACCCCACCCAGTTGGGTTCTTGCGTTCTCTCTCTCTCTCGCCCTCACCTCCATTCTTTGAGAAAGCCTGCCACCTCCTTCCTTAATTAAAGCCTTGTCTCAGGTGCTCCTGTTTCAGCTCATTTTCTTTCAAAAATAATTAGCTGTGAAAAGAGTATGTTAGCCTCAATAGATTTTTTGACTATAGAAAAATACAAATATTTTATACCAACAGTAGATGACTAATATTTTTGCATTGCAAGAAACTTCCTAAAAACATTCTTGAAACTTTCCAAAGTCTGCTGTTCATTCTGTGATCTGTGTGTGTCTGTAAGCATGTGTTCATGTATGTGCTTGTGTTTGTGTGTGCTGTGGATATGTATACACAGAAATAATTACACACAAGTTAGTGAGTGGCTCAGACTTGAACCAGGCATAGACTGAAGGCCTCTTAGTAAACCAGAATCCAAGGTATGGCAAATATCCTCTAATGATTCTTGGCCAGTAAATCCATGGATTCTCTACATAGTAAAGAATTAGCATCTGAGGAGACATAGCCTTTGGACTACCTTAGTCCTTTTAGCAATCCTACCTCTGTGGTGTCCTGTAAAATCTCTCTGTCTCTTCTGAATTGTGTAAAACAATCCTGGAAACTCATTGAGTCTGGTTACCCTGGTGTTCATCCTACTCTCAACCTAAAAACATTTGGAGAGTGTGCTTGGATCACTGTCTACATTTATGTTGTCAACCTAATTACTACAGATTTAAGATTGCTTACCAAAGTGACTAATCTAATTTCTAATTGAAATCAACTATAATTAAGGGAATGCCAACATGATTTAGTAATCAGTGAATATTTTCCAGTTTACCAAGCATTCAGAATAAATATATCCCATTGCTCTCACCCGTTACAATATCACACCCCTACATAACCACTTTCCCTATACACAGATAAAACCTGAAGAAAACATTTTGAATGAAAACAAAAACTTCATGATTTGTAAAAATCTGCAAATACTGAATGTTTCCAGCCAAATTCCTGTGTTGGAACTATCACCAAGAGGTGGGGCCTTTTGATTATTCAATCATGAAGATTACACTCATGGATGGGATTCTCAACTTTATAAAATGGCTAGAAGGAACTAGCAGGTATTTTTATGCCTTTCACCATGTGAGGACATCAGCATTAAATTCACTGGCCTTTACTGGCCATAGAACCTACTGTCATCTTGATATTTGGCCTTTAAACTGAGAAATAAATATGAATTATTTTAAGTTACTCAGTGTTTGGCACTTTGTTACAACAACACCAATTAGATAACTTTCGTGTTGCATTATCCACTACTCTTATAAAACAGAACCATTTTGTTTTTTTTTAATTGAATTTATTGGTACATTCTAGCTATACAGCACAGTTACATTCATTACTGGGATTTTGTACCTCTACATGCCAGGTCTTGGTTCTCATTTTTTTCCCCTTGTCCCTGCCCTCCCTTCACCCCCCCTCCCCACCTACAAACACTTTAATTCCATTTTTACATTTTCTCACCTTTTTTCCCTTTCCCTTATTCCCCTGCCCCTACCATTCTCATGAACCCTTTTGTTTGTGTGTTAAAAGTACGATGACATAGCCACTATTTAGTGTAGTATTGATGAAATACTGTACTTAAAGATATTTAAGTGACAGTTCTGCATTAACCAATGCTAAATAAATATCCCTGATTTTTATTATCTGAGTTCTTTCTGAATTGTCAATTCCTATCCTTCTCATTAGACGTCTAATTGCCACTCCTGAATAAAATTGAAGTAAAATAGTAATAATGTTCTATCCACGTGAGAACATAAAATACAGTAGAAAACATGAGAGTTTAATATTCTGTAGACTTAAATACAGAAATGTAGGTGCAGGGACAAGGGGGAAAAATGAGAACCAAGATCACCTGTCATGTAAAGGTACAAGATCCCAATAATGAGTGTAACTGTACTGTATACCTAAAATGTACCAATAAACTCAATAAAAGGAAAAAATACAGAAGTGTAGTGTGGCTCATATGTAATAGATAATATCATAAACACTGATAGAAACAGTACCATATTTGTTCATCATCCTGGTGCTGAGGGAGCATCATGTTCATGCTCTGTAATGCTGAGATTTCTCAAGGGGTGGAATTCATGTCAGTCACAAATCAACTAAATATTGCTTAAAATAATGTGATGTGACTTTAGGATCAGTAAAATTAGAATAAGTCAAACATGGAATCAAGCCCACAAATTTTATAAATAGGAAGAATTATTTTTACATGGCAATCTCTCACTGCATAGTTTAAAAGCAGAATATATACTTTAACAGAAGGAAAGGCTGCCCTCTAGTGTTTCAATTAAAGATGAACAATCAGTTAGGTAACGTGCCTCACATGAACTTACTTTTATTTGGTTCTTATCTGAAGAAGATTAAACCACAAAATAAAGCAATAAAACTTACTATTATCAGTCTTTTGGAATCATATAGTATTTTGATTTGAATGAAAGATTAGGTCAAGTTGTGATGATCTCACTTCTATGATCAGATAAAACACAGTTCCTTTACTTGTAAGGTTTTGCTTCAAGTTTAGGATTGCCACATAGTTATAAATAATTTTATGGTTGTTAAAATTGCTTAGAGATGAACGTTATTATTACAAAGTGTGGAATGTGTAGTAAATTTCCCTTTAATTGATTGTTCAAAGTATTTTTAGCTAGAGCAGATAAAAACTGATGAAAATTAATTTTTTATATATTAAAAATGTTTCAATAAATTTAGTCAGTATTTCTATGTCCTATATGTATTAGAAGGAAGATTAATATAATTTTTTCTGTACATTGAATCTATTTCTCCTCACAGTTTATTCAAGGGGCTGGTAGGAGAGGAGGACTGCCCTGAAAGTGCATCCACCCACCCTGCCGTGCATATTAAAAAGTGAGTAGTACCATGTAGGTCACCGGATCATGCGATCCTTAAGCCTTACTGGTCTTCTGCTGTGAGCCTAATGGTGTCACCATTGCTCGAGCCCCAATTCACACGTTAAGAGCCAAATTCTCAATGCCTCAGAACATGCTTGTATGTGAAGATAGGATCTTTCAAAAAGTAATTTAAATGGCTTCATTGGGCTGGACCCCAGACCAATATAACTGATGTCTATATGAGGAGAGATTAGGACACAAACAGGGGAAAAGGTAAGTAAATACACAGGGTCAAGTTAGCCCATTACAAGCTAAGAGAAAGGCTTCAGAAGAAATGAACTGTGTTGACACCTTCATCTTGCACTCTGCTCTCTAGACCTGGGAGGGAATAATGAGGGAACACACGTCTGCTGTTTGAACTCCTCAGTCTGTTTTATTCTGTTACAGAAACCCTAGCAAGCTCATACTTCTCTGAGCCCTTTTTCCTGAGCCCTTTTTCCATCCACATTGTAGACAATTGGAATTCTCTTTTTCTTCAGATGGTTAATTCCATGCCAATTTTCAGTTTCATTGAAGGATTATTAAACATAAAAATAGCGAAAATAGTATAAACTTATACCTAATGAATACTAAATATTAGTAATAATTTTATTAGCTGCACTATACTCTTTCTTTTCCATTAATGCGTCCTCACTAAATCCTCTTTTCTTTTGTCTTTCTTCAGGCCAGCCACGTTTGCCTTCACCAAAACAGTAGGCCTATCTAGATGACAACAGGAAACAAAGACAACAGCTGCACCACTCCACAGCCACACGGGTTTAACAATGGATCTCAGGATGTAGCCAAAGTGCTTCTCACATGAACTTATATTTTTCAATCATATGTCAGTGGAATCAGTTATAACTAAATCAAACAAAATATGGATATGTCTTCTCATCTGTTATTTAACATTTGATTCTAATTAAGTGGAAAATAACTTGTGGAATCTTTCACTCAAGCTTGATTTTTAAAACACACGAAAGTTGCAAAGAAATTTAGATATTTAATCAACCTTTCCAATCTATAATTATTAAACACATTGTAAACTATATAGAAAATAAAATAAATGCACACAATATTAATTCATTCTTCTGTCAATTTATAATAATTTCAAAAGAAGGATTATTCAGCAATTATTCTATGCTTCATATTGGAATACAAAGATGAGTAGAACATTATCATTTGACTAGACCTAGAGAGAAGAAAATGAAATAGTATTTTAATGTAAAATGTGTTTCTCTTCTTCACTCCTTTGTGTGTGTTTCTTTGTGTGTCTGTGGCTATAGTGTTAGTTAATGTTTATCAATGGCTTTAAGAAGTTTCTAGTAGGGCCCGGGATTTAGCTCAGTGGTTCTGCCACCTGATTTGCAATTGCAAGGTCCCAAGTTTGCTCATCGGTACCCCTCACCCCAAAAAAGTTTCTGGTACAGTGATATGCTTATAAACCAAGCAAAATTACTTAGTTTATTACCAACTTCAATTTCTGTGTTCATAACATAAAACTATATTTACTTCATGGGCTGTTGTTAGGATAGATGAGACAATGTATGCAAAACAGCTTTTATTTGGAGAATATAATTAGTATCAAACTAAAAAATAAAGCATATTATATTACCAGGATAAGTTCCATAATTTCTTGACATAAACTGACAAATTATTCATTTGATTTTCCTAAACAATTGATAAATTGAAATCCCAAATATGCTTTGAATGTAAATAATACTGATTTCTCGAGCTTCCTTATTCTCTTTCCCCCTTTTATTAGAACATGCTTGAAAAACACAATAATTGCATTCATCATGAGGAATTGGTCCATACACGCATTGGATCTTGATAGGATTGACTCTGCTTTCCTCTCCTCACCTTTCCTTTTTCATATTGATAAAACAATAGCTAATGGTCCAGAAAGAGGGAAAATATAAAAGGTAAAATGTTATTTTTGACAGATCAATTTCTTTCTCTATTTTAAGTCATCATTTTAAATGCAAAATTGGTAAGTTTAATGCTCATATTTTTATAAATAAAATATACATTAAAAAGTCTACAAGTGTTCTGATTGGTTTTATCATTAAACTTCCATGAAAACAATTGAACAATGGAGCAGCACTTGATTCTTGTTTTGAGTCTATTAAGCCCATTTCTAGACAAATATGAGTTGAAAAATGATAGCAGTAGCTCCTTGAAGTTTTATTCATCTAGTAAAACACATTCCTCTGCTTAATACTCAAGTCATATCTCCACTATGTAAAAAATGTACATGTAATTTCTAAAATAAATCCATAGCTAACACTTCCAAAACACCTCATAACAGTCAGCAGATTGTCTTATTTTCTCTTATACGTTACTATTACAGAATTGGCTAATCTATTAAAGGTCCGTAGATATATTAGTAAAATTTCAAAGTAATAGAAATCAGAATCAGGCTTCAAAGTATATTTGAAGTGAAATTTTACTTCATTGTGATTTGGGGTAAAACAAAACATTGCAGTGATTTAGAGAAAGAAAGAAGCATACTGGCACATTTATTAAATTTGGGCTGGGCCTTATGTCTTTGTACATAAAATATTTTTGGACAACTGCCAAGCCAATTAATTTCCATGAGGTCTATGGCTATTTCCACACCACAACAAGGGTTCAATATTTGCAACAGACATTATTTAACCCACAAAACCTACAATTTATACTGTCTTCTATTTTACAAAAATATTTTACTGACACTTGCTTTACAGCACATGGAAAATTTGGGTATTGTCTTAGTTACATTTTTGTTGTTAAGACAAAATACCCAACACCCTAAGTTAAAGGACAAAGGTTTATTGATCTTTCACTTTATAAAGGTTTAAGTCTATAATTGGCTGACTCCATGGCAGGGCAGCATGACAAAGGGACATTGTAGAGGAAAAATAGTTCATGGTGGGCAGAAGGCAGAAGGTATCGAGTTATAAGCAAACTACAAGGGACTGTAGCAGCTTCTTTCTGACCCTTTTATATTCTACCTAGGCTGCTCAGTTTAGGGCAGGTGTCAAACCATTCAGTGGGATAATTTTGTAATTCCACACCCTAATCCCAGTGCCCTTGATCCTTGCATTGCACAATAAATCTATCACACACTCTGGATCCAACCACCTCTGAAAAACACCCACTTATGACTACAGTAGGTGTTGGAGGGACATCTAAACACAAACTATAACAGATACTTTTTTCATGTATTCATAATGTTTACTGTGGGCAGAATCTTAATAATCTCTTAAATGGCGTGGAGAGGATTGCTCTCCTTTTCTTTTTCATTTCAGAGTTAGAAAGCTTGAAAATAGGAGGGAAATAATCTGACAAATGACAACAAGCACTGTATGATACAAAAGTGAAATCAATGAGTACTTCAATAGTGATTTCATCAGATGAAGGAATACTCTGGAACAGGTGATAGATCACAGTCATTGTGTCTAGTCTATGAAAATGTCTCCAATTAAAAAATAAGCTGGAAAAAATATTTTCTTTCAAAGGGTGAGTGATTCCCCGAAAATGTCATGTAGAATTATTTTGAAGAGGGAGGACTTGTATAGATGCAGAATCCACAAGTTATGTTGTGATTGGAGGTTAGTAACTTCTCTAACCTTTAAATTTCTTATTCAACTAAAAATATTACACTCCTTCATATAGTGCTGCTAATTGCTAGAGTACAAATAATGCAAACTATTTAGCACAGACTCTAGCAAAGGATTAAAAACTCAATAACCAGATAGTCCTGCTACACTGGGGACCAATTATGTGGTGCCTGAAAGGGTACTAGAAAAGCAGCATTTACAATTATTAGCAATACTAATGCAAGAAGTACTGAGTGTCTTTCAAATGCCAAGAAATTTTAAGTATGTTCCAATGATATTAATTAATATGCATTTTCTTATGATACTCCATTTCAATTGCTTATTTCTCTCTCTCTCTCTCTCTCTCTCTCTCAGTTTCTAGTCTGGAGATAAATATTTTGGGCAAAGAATATCCCTGTTTTTTTTTTGTTTTTGTTTTTTTTTGGTACTGGGGATCGAACCCAGGTCTTTGTGCTTGCACGACAGGCAGCAGAAGCACTGACCTAAATCCCCGGCCTGCTAGTTTTTTTTTTTTTTTCCTGGTTTTTTTTTTTTGTTTGATAACATTAAATAAATTATTGCCTAATATTGATTTCTCAAAATAAATCTCTACATCTCACATAGAGAAGGCAAATTTTAAAAGAAAGATCCAAATGTCCTCAATGACTTACCACATAAGCGTATTCCACTTATAGTGGAAGAAAGCATTATTTTAAAGATGTTTCACTTTCCTTTCCTTGCCTATGTCAAGTGACTCCTTTCAAGGGCAAAAATTCTTAAATCAGAACTTCAACAGGCAGGCTTGTGAACCCGAGCAAAACTTTTTATCTCATGTAATTCCATATATTTGTTCAAAATGAAAATGTTCAAATTTGGAAGGGCAGAAGCAAATAGTTTTGAGTGGTTTATATGACAGCTTATACATATTTAAAATTTTAGCTTAAATTTAAATTTAAATTTTAAATTTAGCTAAAAATTTCCCACTTTAAGTGGTAAGAGAACTTCTCTTTTGGGCTAAACTTAATAATATTATGAATATAAAATATGTGTCCCTTAACAAATTGGTTGAGAACCACACTATGGATAGAATGGACATTATTGGCAAGGTTTTGCTTGTTTTCCTGAAGGCCAACTATGGAGCCAATGTACTAAATAAGTGAGACAGGAGGATTCTATTGGGGAGTAAGAGGAATTTAGTAGTTGAATAAAACAGAGGCTGGAAATAATGAAGAATAAAGAAAAACAGCACTACACTGTAAGTAAAAGAGAAGAAGGGAAAGAAAGTTGAAAGAAGAAAAAGAAATTAAAGATAAAAAATAAAAGGGGATAAAATCCTCAATTCCAGCTAATCATGATTTTCTCTACTTGTCTTTAGGAGCTATGTTTATTTAAAAAAATCATTAAATTTATTGGAACATTTTAGGATGTAATAGGATGACGTTCATCATTGGGAATTTGTAGCTTTATATGATATATATTGGTTCTTATTTTTCCCCTACTCCCCTGCCCTCCCTTTAATCCCTCCTCCCTTCCCTATTTACAAAGACTTTGTTTCCTTTTTTTCTTCTTTTCTCATATTTATTCCTTTCCCCTGCCCCTCCCACTTCCTCTTCCCCTGTGGACCTTTTCTTCCCATTTCACATTACCTATTAGATGCACACACCATACTCTTCAGTGAAATAAATAGGACACAGATGCGTAGATACCGAATAGTTTCTCTGTGTGAGAAACTGAAAGTGTAAGGATCAAAATATATAATAGACAAAGGATCTGTGGTTTTTGAAGTGGACAACATACTCCTTGGACTGTTCAGGCCAGACTGTGATAACCACCCAAACCAAGGCACGTCCTTGTTCACCTTGATAGATAGGGAAAGTGATCAGCCCTCAGATCTCTGTTGGATATAGGCCATGGGGTAGGGGTTCTAGTAGACTGTTGAAATAATGTTGACAGGAAGAGACCTGTCCTTTCCTGTCTGAGCTGACACTTCTGGGGGGAGTGTGTCTATGTCTGGCCCTTTTTTTCCTATTCATGATGGGCTCCTTGGTTGTCTCTCACACAGTGACTCCAGCAGGGTAAATGTGGGGTCCCTGAAGCTGCAGGGTTTGTTCAGTCTCTCTTCCAGGGTCTGCTGGCTTTCCAGGCTTGCCCTGTCTCCCTGGGCATTGTTGTCACCCAGGATCAGTTCAGCTGGTTAGTTGACTGCTCTGCGGCCTTGGCTTAGAGTTTGTGGATATTCGTGTAGTGTACCAAAGGGGAAACATCTGACTGCTTGTGTCCTGGTTATTTTTTTGTATAAACAGTATATTTACAGAATACATATGCTTTTGAGTTTGGTGCATTTTATAACATCTAGGTTCCTAATTTCTATAGGATATTTTGTATTTTTCTCTAAAAATTGATTCGATGAGAACAGACATATTGCCATATATTCTAAAGGGAACTCTGCATTCCATTATATGGTTTGTCTTTCCTTTGTTACCTGGGTAATTGAGAGCATTATCAAATAACAATCTGATTTTTCTAGGAGAAAATCTAAAAGTCAGGTAGGGTTCCCTCTAAATACCTTTGAGAAAAATAAAGCAAAGCACTTTCTAAGGATACGATCTATATAGTGAAACAGCTTACCATTTTGAAAGGACAGAAGAATGGCCCTTATTAGCTCAAGAATGAGTTCTGTGCAGGATCACATTTAATATATTGTTGGTTAAATTTAATGGAATTTCTGACATTTTGGAGAACTTAAAACAACATTTTCAAAGCACTGCTAGGACAGAAATTCTAGCTTTAATAAGCTGTACCATAAAATAAAAGCAATTATAAAAGTCATTTTATCTTTGAAAATGTAAGAGCTATCTCTTAGCTATTTCTAAGAAACTTTTACCAGTCATACAGTAACATTTTGTGAAACACACAGATATGTATTTATTGAAAATAAATTTTTTACTTGAATCACAGATTTCTGATGTTGGAACATAATGATATTGTCCAAAGAAAATAACATAAATACTTTACCTCATAAAATATTTAACAAAATATGACTTTCATTATTTCCTTATATTATTCTCTGATAGGAATGCATCAGCTTTGCAGAATGTCATAATTAATTTTTTTTTGCTTTTCCCTTTTGAGAAAGAATCTTCTTGTGCTGTTCAGGCTGACCTCAAACACTTGTGCTCAAAGTATACTCCAACCTGAGTTTCCTGAGTCACTAGGACTATAGGCGTATGCCACTGTCCCACCTCTGTAAATAATCTTTAGTTGTTGTTATAATTAAATTATTTATTAGATGTTTTGTTGAGATTAATTGTACTGGAAAAAATTAGATAGTAAAAAATAAATAATTCAAGTTTTTAAAAAAAGTTTTCCATGTTAGTTTCATAACTATAAGATAATCAAAAGTGTGTGTGTGTGTGTATATATATATATGCCACTGTCCCACCTCTGTAAATAATCTTTAGTTGTTGTTATAATTAAATTATTTATTAGATGTTTTGTTGAGATTAATTGTACTGGAAAAAATTAGATAGTAAAAAATAAATAATTCAAGTTTTTAAAAAAAGTTTTCCATGTTAGTTTCATAACTATAAGATAATCAAAAGTGTGTGTGTGTGTGTATATATATATATATATATCAGTGGAATAGAATTGGAAAACTCACAGCGATCCTCCTGCCTCGGCCTCCCAAGTGCTGGGATTACAGGTGTGAGCCACCATGCCCGGCAAAAGTATAGATATTTTAAAGATAGCTCTAAGGTTCTGAATGAGGAATTTATTGGGATGGTAAAAGTGGGAACAGAGAAGCCTATAAGAACTTACTCAAATAATTTGTAGAGCAGGGGATGCTGAGGTAGCAAGAATAAGGAATGAAAAGAGGTACATCGATTTAGTGTATTTTTCAAAGTTTAAGCTGATAGAACATGCTAATTAATTCAACTAACCTTAGCCAATTCTTTTAAGTCGAGGTTCCATCTCCGCATCTCTGTTGTGTTTCCCCAGAGAATCCTAATACAATTCACTTGTTAAGTGTTTTCTGTTGTATATTTCATTTCTGTAGAGATTGTTTTCCACTTGGTAGTCATAGCAACATTTTTGAAATTTAAGTGTCATCCTTGAGCTTTCCACAACTTCTTAACTTAGCCAGTTTAAAGTATAAAGTCATTGTGTATCCCAAAAGGTCCTCTAAGTTTTCGGTTCACTGTTACATCTCTGGCCACATTTCCTACCATTGTATTTGTAGATGAATCTATTTCAGTCACATTGTTTATTTATGTATACACTTTCCCACTCAGAACATTTTTACTTCCAACATTTTGACTTAGGCAACCCTGTTGTCTCCTTCCCTCCTTCCCTCCCTCCCTCCCTCCCTTCATTCCTTCCTTTTTTCTGGTACAGGGTCTTCACACTGAGCTACTTCCCCAACCCTTTTTCATTTTGAGACAGAGTTTAGCTAAGTCACTATGTTGCCCAGGATAGATATGAACTTGTGAACCTCTGGCCTTAGTCTCCCAGAATATTTGAATTACAAACACCTTCTAATATATCTGGCTCTTCTTTTACTTGGTGTTGATTCAGTCTGCAACCATAAACAGTGAACCTGCTCAATGTCATCTGATCTCTTTGGGTTGTTTCATGGACATCCCTTTCCTCATGTATGATTTTTCCTTGACCACCCTTTTTAAAGTAGCACCCATTCTTACTTAGTCTATGTTTGCTTTATATGCCCTCATTTTCACTTTGGCACTTGTAATCACTGGGCTTACATACCCACATCCCTTTACCTGCATTCATTTATTTTTTTATTGTGTATTTCCACTATGGTATAAGTAAATAAATGCTGGAAAAGTATACAGTTAACAAACACTAGATGCAAGAATGAATAAACAGATGTATATTGGTATTTGTCCTTGCTATAACTGGTAAAGTGCCTCTGAAGAAAGCAGTGTTGTAAAATAAAAATTAATCAAAAGAGAATTAACAATAAATATTGCTGAACAGAATCAACAAAAATATGAGAAAATGTGAACATGTTATTCTACATTGAAGAAGGTACTTTGCAGATGTGACTAAGGCTAGGGACCTTGAAATGGAGAAAGTATCCTTTACAATACAGTTGAGTCCAATGTGTTGTTACAAATTCCACCATAAACAGAGAACTACTCTCACCTGTCTTCAGAAAGAAGACTTGATAATGAAAGAAGCACCAGAAAAATTTAAAATTACTAGGGTTTAAAAGGGAAGAAAATGAACCCACAACTCAGGAAAAGTGGATGGCTTCTAAAACCTGGAATTCTGACCTACAGAAAGGTAAGATAAGGCATTTGTGTGGATTTTTAAAGCTGTATTGAGTTACTATTGGATATACAAAAATAACACATTTAATGTATACACCTTTTGTTTTCTTTTTATTGAGTTTATTGGTATAATCTAGGAGTACAATACAGTTACATTCATTATTTGGATCCTGTACATTTATATGATAGGTCTGATTCTCATTTTTTCCCCTTGTCCCTGCCCTCCCTTCACCCCCTCCTCCCCTCCCCATTTACAAACACTTTATTTCCATTTTTTCAATTCACATATTTTTCCTCTCCCTTATTACCTTTCCCCCACCCTTCCAACTTTCCCCACAACTTTAGCCCTTTACTTCCTATTTCACATTATTAATTATCTCATTAGGATCCTGTGTACTATTATAGTTTTTCAAACCAGAGAAATTATTTGGTATTTCAGTTAAAGAAATCTCTGTATGAACATGAAAAATAGGGAATCCTAAAATAAAACTAAAAAGGAAAGTAAAAGAGAAAAGGCAATGATGTAAGATTAAAATAACCCTTAATTCTGAAGATGAAAATGGTCCCTGAACATATTTAAATTCCTTCTTGCTCTTGTAGTCTTATTCTTGTTTTTTTCATTATTTAGAGAACACTTCATTAGTTTCTGTAATCAAACCCACATAGATATGACCTTTCATATTTAATACAGTGCACTACTCCTGTGCAAATGGAAATAAAATAAAAAATAAAAATAAAAAATTAACATTTCTAAACCAATATGGCTGTCCATTTCTGTACAATGCCAACTCCATACAGTAAAATGAGATAACTTTTTCCAAATTTGAGAGCACCATTAAAGTTTCCAAAAATTCAAAAGTTTCCTAAAATATATATACATACATATATACAGATATGCATACATATACACACACACACACACACACACACACACACACACACACACACATATATATATATATATATATATATATATACCAATAGAATAATATCCAGAAAACAGCACAGTTCTGTTGCTGTTGTGGTTCCTGGCACCATTTTTTTTTTAGCATCTTAATCATCATCTGGAAAGAGAACTTTGTAGAGTAATATCATTAAAAATAACTCTGATAAAGCACAGTCACTATTACATGTCATAAAGCAGGTACAAGATATTTTACATTCACAGAGGTATGGTACAGTACTGTCCTACATCAATAATACTAGAATCAGTTTTGGTTTGAAATTTGCTTTGTCTGCAAATAAGATTGCTACCCCTGCTTTTTCTGAGCTCCTGTCACATGGAGGATTGTTTTCTATCTTTTCACTTTCAGTCTATGGGCTTCTTTTTGCACTAGGTGTGTTTCTTGTATACAACATATTGTTGGATTATGCTTCTTATTTCATTTTGCCAGTCTATTTCTCTTGATTGGTGAGTTGAGGCCATTGACATTGCTGGTCATAACTGCTATGTACTGATTTATTATTGACATGTTATTGGCCTTTTGTTGACTTTTTTTACTTTTTCACCTTCTCCTTTTAGTTTCTTGCCTTGCCTATTTGATTTGCTCTGTTGGGCTTCATGGTGTTGTTGCCTTCATTGTCTTTTTCTAGGATCTTGTTTAGAATTGCTTGTAGTGCTGGTTTGGTATTTATGTAGTTTCTCAGGTGTTCTTTGTCGTGGAAGTGTCATTTCCCCATCCATTTTGAAAGAGAGTTTTGCAGGATACATCAGTCTAGGTTGGAGGTTGTTCTCTTTTAGTACTTGAAATATCTCATTCCAGGCTCTCCTTGCCCTAAGGGTTTGTGTTGAAAAGTCTGCTTTGATTCTGATGGGCTTGCCTTTTCATGTGATTTGTTTCTTTTACTGCTTGTAGTATTTTGTTCTTCTGTTGGGTTTCTGGGATCTTGATTATTATATGTCTAGGTGTAAATTTTTTTTTTTTGATTGTGGCTAGTTGGGGTCCTATATGCCTCAGTTATCTGAATGTCAAATTCTTCCCCTCTGCTTGGGAAGTTTTCTGTCATTAATTCTGTGAACAGCCTTTTTAAATCATTTGTATTTTCTCTTGCTACTTCATGTATTCCTATCAGTCTTATGTTATTCTTCTTGGCATCATCTAGGAGTTGTTGGATTGACTTCTCATGATCCCCTACTGTTTTTAAGAGACCTCTCTTTTCATGGTCACTGACTCCAATCTTATCTTCTACATCTGAGAATCTATCTTTGCATTATTTTATTCTTTTGCGTACACTTTCAATGGAGTGTTTAATATCCTGGATATCTGTTTGAATCTGTTTTATGGATTCCATTTCTTTCCTATGTTGGGCATTTATTGTTTCCATATCTTTCTTATTCTGGGCCTTCATGGCTTCTATCATGGTCCTGAGCTCATCTATTTTTTTGTCAGCTTCTGCTCTAGAGTCTCGAATCACGACTTCCATTTTGCTCACTATCTCTATGATTATTTGGGAAATTATATTTGTTTTGAATTTCTCTAGAGCCTGATTGATCTGTTTTGTTACTTCCTGTGCTTTGAGTTCAGGGTGTCCTGGTGGTTCACTATCAGCCTTTCCATCCTCATTTGCCCTACTGTTTACCATTGGTGAACTGGAAGTTTGTCTTTGTGTCTTACTTACGTGTTTTCTCATTTTTATTTTATTTTGGGTCTGTCATTGGTTTAATTTCTGGGTTATCACCCAAATCTTCCTGATATAGTTGTGCCCTAGCTTCTGGGTCTCTAATGAACCACAGACATTCTCATCTTCATAACATCAGAAAAAATAGCTCATCAAATCAACCACAATCCTTTATCCCAACTGATACCTTCAACAACACATTATGATCAAGCACAACTTGGAAACAGACCACCTGTGGTAGTCACTAGTCTATCACCCTTAAACTATTTAAATTATATTAAAATTGAGAAGCAGTCCAGAACATGTCTGCAGTGAACAAACTTTTCAATATAGTATATTTACCATTTAATGATTCAGACAGAACTAGGACACAAGACCCCTGATCTCAGTTAGCTGATGGCTGAACCCCATGACACAGACTAACCTCAGGCTGCAAGGCCCAGATTGAGTTCCCCAACCTTCTGAATGGTTGAACTCCACACTCTTCTACTACAGGTTTCCCACACCCTATCTTTAAAGATGTTCAAAGTTGGGAACTTAGAAAAATACCCTTGATGACCACCTCTGCCTCTGCAGAGTGGGTCGAAAGACTGGCACAATCAGGAGGTCTGAGAGGGCATGAAGATGGGGGAGTTATGGGGGTTCAGGGACCTTCCTGGTGCTGTAGGATGGCAGCTTCAGGCGGGAGAGGGCGTAGCTCTCATAATGTATACATCTTAATGAGTTGGGACATACATATATATATATTGAAGATGGCATCACTACTACCAAGGCTCTAAAAAAATTCATCACCTAAAATATTTCTCATGTTTGTGTTTGTTGTGCTTTCCTGGTAAGAACAATTAATGTGAGATTGAGTCTGCTCATTTATGTTAATGTATACAATACAATACAATATCATATGTTAATTGTAAGAACTTTAGTGTACAAAGAACACTATTTTTATATTATCTGGTTATTAATACTTCATTTCCACCAACACCATCCTTGAAGCATTTTAAGATATTATTTTAGTGGTAAATTGTTAGGAAAGGAATGCATTGAGTGTATAAGACAGATAAGGAGGATAGATTTTGGCAATCCTAATAAATATAAATGAACACTCTCACTAATTTAAAATGCACCAATAAAGAGTTTTCTCTGTGCAGAATGCTTAATTGGCAGATAAATTAAAGTATTCAGTGGAGCAGACATGCTTTGTTGTACTTATGGACATTAAAATTTTTAAAAATTATAACAATTTTTAGTATATAGGATTACAGATTTTTGATACATTTGTTGAAGGGAAAGTTGAAGTGAGTTTTGAGAAAACATGACATTACAAATGAAATCTGGCAGAAAAGAATAAAATAAACATGCAGTGGTGTTGGCTGGGTTATGAAGATTGTGCCAATGCAAAGAAAGAGAAGTCCTTAGACTGGTTCCTTGAACCAGGATCCGCAGAATTTATGAGAGAGAAATAACATTTCTGCACTTGTGCAACTCGAGAGGGAGGAGAGGGATACAACACAAAACCAGACAGCTGGCAGTCTATTGCCCATCTCATAGTTCGATGCCAGTTTTTCTCATCATTTTCTACTTTTCAAATTTAATATTTTTACTATCTCAGCAAGCACATACAAAATTGAATCTTTTATTACAATACAAACTCTTTCCTGATATCAGTATTGTTTGGAACTGTCTTAATTACTTTCCTTGACGCTGAGACTAACAAACAAATTAAATAAACACTAACATATTAAATAGTCTGCACTAGCAAATCAAAAGAGGAAAAGCTTGTTTTTGCTCCTCTTTTGTAGCTATGTGCAAGACACAACATATTATCAATTTTCATCACCAGTTGTTGGAATTTATTTCAAAGCTTCTTTTACACATTTTTAGAGTATGACCTAGCATTATAACAATAGAACAATTTATGTCAGCTGTACTTCCAAACATTAATATTAGAATATCTTGAACGTGCTTTTTAGTAATGCCATTCCCATATACACAGGTATTGTAATTTCTAATAAAATTTTTAAAAACATTAGCAAATTTGTCATTTAACACAGAAATATATTTTCATATTTTTGTGACAAATGGAAAAATCATTTGATTTTAATTCTTGTAATAGCAATTTATTTATTTATAACTATAGCATAATGTGTTCATAGATAATATAATGAGTAGACTTGTTTACGTGGCTGATAATTAACTTCACACTTTTTCCAAATCCCTACCCTTTTCATAAAAAATCGATAGCATTAATTTTGAATATGGAAATATTAGTGTTTGTTTTGATTCGTACCAGGGATCAAACTCAGAACCTTGTGCTTGCCAGGCAGGCATGGTGCCACAGAGCTACATCCCCAGCACTAATACATTATTTTTTATAATTTCCAATAGTGACTGTAATAAACTTGGAGTTGCATGTGCTCTTTTTTTTTAGGTAAAATTAAATGTTTTTAAAATCTTTTTTAAAAAGTAGAAAAAAGATCTATTCTGAAATTAATAGAATTCATATAGATATGAGTATAAGTGACATGAAAGGCTAGACTAAATTGTTTGTTACACATATCTTATAAATTAAAACCAATCTAAACATTGGTGTGTGTCACAGTTTAATTATAACCCAGAATGAAACAATGACACATGGGGTTCTCTATGACAGCTTAATTTTAAGTGCTCTAGAAATCAATTGGAAATAGTGGAAAGAGATATGAGAAGGGAGAGAAATACAATCAAAAGAGACATTATTGTGTAGATATTTTGTGGGCAAGATCCTCTGGGAAACTATGGAGAGCATCTTAAATTTTTCCACCCAAAAGACCCTCTCATGCTTTACAAATTGTCTTGAGGAGACTTAACTCTGTTGCACGTTTAGGCACACTGCAACAGCATGTCTAAGAGTACTTTTTCAGGCATCCAACAGAGCAACAACAGAATATTTTAAGATAGGCAATACAACATTCCCAGTGTAAATAAGTTGAAGTGCTGTTTGATGGTTGTTCCACCAATTTTCCATACACTAAAGTTAGCCAGGAGTATGAGATGCAACATAAAATAATAATACCACTGAGATCTACTTGTCTCCTATGTTAAGTGGATATTTTTATAGAATTTACAAAGTGACCATAAGAACTAAACTCCTCAAAATTATTCAATATGAAAAGCTTATTGATCCTAGAAATATTCCACCAAAGACTTTTTTTAAAAGAATTTCAACCTAAGTAATCATAACTTGTGTTTTGTTTTACCAGATACTACAGATTCCTCTCCAGGCCAGCATAGTAATATTTTTTCAGATTTCTCGGAATTTTATTCCTCAGGATTCAAACTCTTCATTCTTCTCCTTGTGTTAAGATGGTGGTGGCTAATATTGCCTATTTTGGGCATGGGACTAAAAAAAATATGCTCCAGAGAATCTAGCAAATTAAGCTTGCATTTCTGCTTTTCTTTGCTACTACTGTGCAATGAGAACTATAGTTCATCATGGAAATCTAGATTAATCACCTACACCCATTTATTTATTCAAAGATATTTTTCACTGGTATGTGGAACTCCAAATGACTAGACTGATTGTAACAGTGGCACTGGCTAGATCATATTTAATAAGAGGAAACCCATATTGCTAGGATAATTCTTGTATCCAAATCTTTTTGGTTCATCAATTGCCTAAGTCAAAGTAGACCTTAGGTTAGGGGACATATAGAATGAGTCATCCTGAATAGGTGGTCCTCAAATGCCTCCTGTGCTATAGACAATTTGAATGGCTATTAATGTGACTCCAAAACACTCACATATACAGTGAGTGCTATCATGAGCACATCTACTGATTCCCTTTCCAAATATCCTGATTTTCAGTTTTGCTCCTTACAGGATGCTGAAAAATAGAACAATATGCTCAGGAAGGCACTGCCCACCATTTGATGTGTAACTGTAGGCAAAGACTCTTTTCCCCTCCTAAATTTGAATGCCAAATCCAATATTCATAACTGTACCTACTAGGAGAATGTTTTTTTACAATTAAGCCTCAGAATTCCCCTTATTGGGGACATGGAGGAGTAAGCATCAGTCCATTTTAACTACTTAAAAACTTCAAATTATCCATTTATAAGGTTTTATGAATGTTTTCCTTCTTTATTAGTTAGTCATAAGAAATCCTCCATTGAATAAAATCAAACAATCAGTGCAACAGAGATTGGTGCCATGGGAATACTGGTCACAAGGTCATGCAGCTTCATTATGCCCTTTTGACATTTTGGGAAGTGATCTCAAGGGCTCTATTTCCTTGTCTGATGACCCTATTTTTTTGTTTATAAAAAATTGTTGATCTAACAAAATTAATGTCTTATTAGGCAATTATCCTCAATTACAAACTGGAAGTTCCATTGTCAGTTGTTCGGTCTTACTAGGGGCCACGAGCACTGAGAATGTTGTTTTCCAGATGATGAGACTTTCCATGCAGCAGAAGGCATGGTCTTATTTAAAAAGTCTAGGGGACTGAATTGAGATTCTCTGTATGAAGGCTTTGTACATAATTTATACAATGTTCTTTTTTTGTTTTTTTGTTTTCTCTCTTATTGAGTTTATTGGTACATTTAGGTATACAGTACAGTTACATTTATTATTGGGATCTTGTACCTTTACATGACAGGTCTTGGTTCTCAGTTTTTCCCTTTGTTCCTTCCCTCCCTTCACTGCCTCCTAACCTCCCCATTTACAAACACTTTATTTCCATTTTTTCATTTTCTCATATTTTTTCTTTTTCCTTATTACCTATCCCTGCCCTTCCTATTTTCCCTATACCTTTAGTCCTTTTCTTCCTATTTCACATTGTCAATTATATCATTAGGATCTTATGTAACATTTTAATTTTTCACATCAGAGAAACTATGTGGTATTTACAGATGTGTGACTTACTTATTTCACTTAGGAGTATATCCTCAATATGTATCCATTTTCCTATGAACGAATCTAATTTCTCCTTTTTTATGGCTGAGTAGTATTTCAATTTATAGAAAAATGACATCTTCTTCAGCCAGTCTCCAACTGATGGGCAAATAGGCTGTTTCCAAGTTTTAGCTATTACAAACTGTGCTGCTATAAACATAGGTGAGCATATATCACTGTGGTATGATTCTTTTAATTCTTTTGGAAAGATACCCAATAGAGGGATGGCTGGGTCAAATGGAATCTCTAGACCCAGCTCTTTGAGGTATCCCCATATCGATTTCCACAGTGGTTGCACAAGCCTGGACTCCCACCAACAATGGAGAAGGATTCCTTTCTCCCCAAAACCCCACCAACATTTGTTATTGGTTGATTTCTTGATAGCAGCCATTCTTTTTGGGGTGAGGGGGAATCTCAGTGTTGTTTTCAACTGCATCTCTCGAATGACCAGTGATATGGATCATTTTTTCATAAATTTACTTGCTGCTTTTACTTCTTTGTCTGAGAATTGTCTGTTCATTTCAGATGCCCATTTTTGAATCAGGTCTTTATTGTGGGGGGGATTGTTTTGAGTTCTTTATATATTCTAGATAATAGTCCTTTGTCTGAGGAGCAGCTGGTAAAATTTTTTTCCCACATTGTAGGTTGTCTCTTAGCTCTGTTGATGGTTTCTTTTGCAGTGCAGAAGCTTTTTAATAAGATGACATCCCAGTTGCTGATTCTTTGTGCTAGTTCCTGTTCTACTGAGGATTTGTTCATAAAGTCTTTTCCTATGCCAATGTTTTCAAGAGTTCTGCCTAACTTATCTTCCAGCAAGTTTAGTGTTTCTGTTTTAATATTTAGATCTTTAATCCACGTGGAATTTACTTTAGTGCATGGTGAAAGATAAGGGTCTAGTTTTAATCTTTGGCAGGTTGAAATCCAGTTTTTCCAATATCATTTATTAAAGAGGGTATCTTTCCTCTAGTGTGGATGGTCAGCTCCTTTGTCAAAGATGACATAGCTGAGTGCATCTGGAATTGTTTTTGTGTCTTCCAATCTGTTCCACTGATCCTCAGGTCTGTTCTTTGCCAGTACCATGCTGTTTTTATCATAGTGGCTTTGTAGTATAGTTGCAAACTGGCAATTGTTATACCCACTGACATGTGTCTGTTGCCTAGGACAGCTTTTGCTATTCTAAGTCTCTTATGGTTCCAAATGAATTTTTGGATTGTTTTTTTCCAGTTCTGTGAAATATAATGTTGAAATTTCAATTAGCACAATGTTCTTTTTTTGATTCATTTAATACTGTTGCATTTATTAGATAGTTTTAGTCCAGGCATTAGGCAACTTTTCCATTGCCTACAACTTTTTCATAGCTCCCTGGACCTGTAAGATAGGGTAATCCCTCAAGTTACTGAACGAAGAAGTTAAAGCCAGATTCCCAAATACTGCTTCCAGAATCCAAAGAGACTATCAAACTGCATTGTTTTTACCAACAAATGGTGCAAGCTGTAATAGTTTTCTATTTATGTGACAGGACATTGTAGAATGCTTTAGAATGGCAATTACAATTGTTTTCTCTCAGAAATTTTTCACACTTTTAAAAGTTATTGAGGATGAGGACTCCAAAGAAACTTGTTTCAATTATTTTCATCTATCAATGTTTACTATATCAGAACTCAAAATGGGCATGTTTAAAAGTCTTCTTTATTAATTCATTTATAACAAATGTAATCTATCCATATATATATATATATATTATAATGGCAATATGATATTGTTATGAAAATATTTTAAAATTAAGAGAAATTGAAAACAGATGGAATTTATTTTTTTATTTTTGCAAATATCTCTAATTTTTGGTTTAGTAGAAACAGCTAGACTCTCTTATATTTGTCTGAATTGCATTTTTTTTGCAATACCATGTAACATATAGGCTCTAGGAAACTAAACATTTTAATCATGACTCAAGAGTAAAAATACATTTGATAACTAACTATAATACTGACTCTAAAGATATAGCGACAGTCTGTTGAAATCTCAAGATTCAGTGGCCCATATTTTCCAAATTGTTTAAAGATCAAGATAAGTGTGCACTTGATTTTCATCTGAAAAGGAAATGCTAACCTCTTGCATGTATGTGGTTTATTAGAATATCCAAAATACAGTAAAACTTCTGTTCACAGATAGTCCTGTTCATGAGCAATTCATTTTCCAAGCAGAAGTGTGCAGTAAAATTTTGCTTCCATTAGTGAACTCCATGTCAGATGAAGAACAGGACCCTGGGTGCCTTCTGCAGAATTGTGGAATGAATTAAGTTTGTGAACCAAAGCACTATTGTTTTTGATACTTCTTATTTACTAAAGTTTAACTGGCACAATGGTAACAATACCTTTGACAATGTGATGTTTTATACAATATCGATATGATCAAGCATGAGACAGAATCATGGAGATAACTTAGGTTTGAGGTTAGTGTTCATCTTTTCTTCCTACATAAATGTGAATTGCTTATGTTCCTCTTTCCAGATCAAGATTGAGAGCACATATTTCATACTGATATCATAAACCAAGAGCCAGAAGAAAGTGTACCTGTGTTACTATAAAGATATTCCATTTACTACACACATTTCAATTTGGACTAATTCTTTTAAATTTTTGGCATTCTACCATTACCCACTATCTCATGTTGACAAGAATAAAAGATAATTAAATGACAATATATTTGAGATCACCCAAAACACACACTTGAAACATTTGATGGTAAAGTAAGCTCAATAATTCATCTAAAATCCAGGTCTCAGTTTAATACATCTGACTGGAGAAGGCAAGAAAGAATTCAGAGGCTTCTATCTATTACTTTCATAGTGTGGAATGTACCTTGAACAAGATTTGGGTGTGGTAAATTAGAAATACTAGAAATTCCTTTGCAAGATGCTGAGGAGAAAATGTGGAGACTCAGGAATAGGACAATACCAGAATATATTCTTATATCACATGACGTAGTTAATGAGAATATTCTACTTGTACGTTATAAGGTATTCCATTTATTATGGTGATAAATAATTTGTGAAGAGAAGTGCATGCAGTACTCAGAAACTAGGGAGTAACTGCTCCTGTAGATATTACTATCACCCTCTGTCGGTGTTAATCATGCTCAGTCATGGATACTGATTCAGCGTCCCTGTAGGAGACATTAATGTGAGAGGACTGTCACGTACCATTATCACACAAGTTTTAAATGGCAGCAAGGGTGCCTATATTTGTGAAATATGAGATAAATACTTTGTCAGTATTTTCCCAAATGCTCCTGTAAAACTTAATAACTCCCCAACTGGAAAAACCAAAACAACCATATTTGAAAAGATAGTACGTTACTCGTAGAACCAGACTGGTGTCGTTTACAAGAGATTAATTCTGTATCGTAGGAGAGCACCTACGCAGCAGTAATGCTCATCTATCTGCTTCACATTCTGCTACACCTCATACATCATCTTCAGTATGCATACGTTCATCTACCTTTCACTCCTGATAATAACATGAGCCCTTTCTCAACAGTCCTTGGAAATATTTTCATGTGTGTAGAACTTTCCTCTTAGAAAGCCAGCTGCCTACTCATACAATAGATCTCAGTCTTGATCTTTTACTGCCATGCCTCTGACTTTGACATAAGCCTTAGAATACTGTTATAAACATTTGTTTTCCAGAATCATTTCTGGAACATATTTTATTTATTTTGCTCCCCAAAGTCAACAGTGTGACAGTGATATGACATATTCTTTTCTTTAGAGATTATAGGGAAACAATCTTAGGTACTGGAATAGTGATACAACCAAAAAAAAAGGGGGGGTGGTAAAGTTATGCCTAGGATGAGCAATTTAGCTGGTTACATCTGTGAGTATTAGTTCTCATTCATGATGTGACCTCAGAATATCTCCTAATATGTGCCTGAAAATTGTTGCCTTACAAATTTGATCAAGTATTTCCCAAAGGAGCATTAACTTGATTATACATCTAATTTGAAGGGTATCTATATCCAGTATAACTCAGTGAGCTTCCACAGTTTTGAAGAAATGATATAAAATAGGAATAAAAGAGAGAGAATAGCTGAAGTTTTTTCCTCAAAATATACTTATATTCATCTGATTGCTGCAATAATGACTAAAGCAAAAATACTACTCAAGAAGGTATAATATCCTCTCATGCACAGAGATATTGTTTATATTTTATAACATTTGCTCAGTTAACAAAGATTTATGGAACATCTAACATGTGAAAGATAATATCCTGTATAGTGATAACAGTGTGTATCAGGAATGGGTTCTGCTCTCAAAGATATTGCTGAATAAAGATTTAAAATAATTTGAATGCTTTCAAAATTTTACAAGGAAACAGGATGGGTTCCTGTTAAAATGTGGGTATATCATTATTCTTCAACTGTTGTAATGCTTATATATAAAACAAGAAACTATTCATCAAAATTCTAAAATACTCCTATAAAATATTATAAGACTGTGATTCAGCTATGTTGATTTTTTTTTCCGGTACTGGGGATGGAACTCAGGACCTTGCAATTGCGAAGCAGGAGTGTCACCACTGAGCTAATCCCTGGCTTGCATACATTAATATTGTTATAGGAGATAAAAATCAGCTTGTTATCATAACCTTTACATTTTTTACAGACTTATGGATATTTTACTCTAGAAAGTCACTATTATTCAGTTTTTATGATCAATTGTTAATGTATTCTATTTCCCCACAGATATAGATGCATTTCTCAGATGCCCTGAGACAAATGCTGTTGCTTGAATCACGTGCCTCATGTCAAAAATTAAGTGAGCAAAAAGAACATACTATAACATACAAAATTCCAACTAGAAAAGATTCTAAAGAATATGTGGAACTATAGGTCATTGCTTTTGGATTCTATCGAATAGACCACTCCTGTGGTCAGGAAGAATTCTTGCATGGAAACAGATTGACTAGTTAAGATGTTAAAATGACCTTGTTTTCAATAGTTGGGGTTTCATTGCCAGAGACAAAGTTACTGACATTTAGGCTATTTGAAACTGATGTTTTTAGTTCATGATAATTTTCTGAATGTTCACATTTCACTGAAGTTTGATGATTATGAAAGTCGTTGAACACAAATGTGCAGGGCTTCCATATGAATGTCAATGGATGTAAATATCTGTTGATTATGGAGCACATGTAGTCATTATAGTCAACCTTTGTGCAGACAGCATTCAAAGCCTGTGATTATATTTAATACTTTCTGAAATAATGGAAATTATTCATTCCACTAAGTGACAGATTTTTCCTCATTTAGACCATCTGAATGATTTGCTAAATTTTATACCAAATTGTAAACTAGAGAATTATGTAGCCACCCAAATTATGTAACCATTTCAGGAAAAGTGAGTGATTGAAAGTGTTTATGGTATTTTTGTTATTATGTCTCTTGCTTTAATACCATAATGTAATAGTGCTTTAAATTTGCAGTTTATCTTATTCATGTCTCTTTCAAGGAGACAGACAGCCTGTCTTAGTTACTTTTCTTGTTGCTGAGTCAAAGTACTAGAAACCGAAAGTTGAATGTGGAAAAGTTTATTTTGGCTCACAGTTTGTAAAGGTTTCAGTCCATAGTCAGCTGACTCCAAGGCAGGGTGGCATGGCAGAGGGGCATTGCAGAGGACACACAGTTCATGACAGGTAGAAAGCAGCAAAGCACCAAAGCAGTGAAGAAGCAGCAGCAGCCTACCTCTAGCTTTTGTCCCTTCCAGGATATCTGCCTTTTGGATGTGACCATCCTTAGTCAGGCTGGGTCTTTCCATTATCCACATCCAGAACTATGCCTAACCAATCAGTGGACTAACTTAGTAATCACGCAACCTTAATCCCAGCATCACACACTCTAGATCCAGCCATCTCTGAAAAGCTCGATATATATGATTGTGTGAGGCTTTGGGGAGACATCTAAAAATAAACTCTAACATTCTTCCCTGAGTCTTCCAAACACTCATGTACATCCCCATGCAAAAGGTGTTTAGCTCAGCTCTAAGAGCGCTGATAAAAAGTCCAAGCCCAAAGTATTCTCTGAGATTTAAGGCAAACTCTTAGCTGTAAAAATGAAAAGGAAATTAAACACTTCCAACATACAATGGCATAAGATAAGCATTACCATTCCAAAAGGTACAAATAGGGGGATAGAAAGGAATGGGACCAAAGTAAGTCCAAAATCCATCAGGGCAAACATTCAGTTCCATCTTTCTTTATTTTTTGGTATTGGGGATCGAACTCAGGGCCTTGTACTTGCGAGGCAGGCGCCAGAACCACTGAGCTAAATTCCCAGCTAAGTTCCATATTTCAATATCCATCTTTCAGAGCAATCTGTAGCAAGATGTGAACTACAAAAAACATGGGTGGCTCCACTCCTACAGCACTGCCAGTAGTTGTAGCTATCACAGCTTCTGTCTTGAGCCATCTCTGCTCATTCCTTGTGACTTTCTTCAGAAAAATCCAAGTTCCTCTATTCTCCAACCTTCTGTGATCTCCATGAACTTTTGGCTTCACACTCACAGCTTCACTCACTGGCCTTTCAGAAGCTCACTGCCTGGCCTCCTAGGCCTTCTTCTGAAATCTGAGTGGAAGCCTTTCTGACCCCATAACTCTTGTATTCCACATGCATCTAAAAAGCAACCCAAATGGATAATGCCAGGGTATGTGGCTTGCTGATACAGTAGCCTGGCTTCCTTCATCTGGATTGCTGAGCACGCTAAACCCAATCCCAAAGCACAAATTCTCTAGGACACCACCGTAGGAGGGGCTTTTCAGAAGTGGCTAGATCTATGGTGTGTGAATATGCATTAAGGATGTGTGATAACAAAATTAGTCCACTGATTGGTTTAGCACAGTCCTGGGTGCGGACAATGGAAAGGCTCACCCTTTTTGTGAGTGGTACCAATGGATAGGATTGTAGCCTGAGTAGATATAAAGGGTCAAAAAGAAGACTGCTGAATACTTCCTGCCTTCGCTGCCTGAACTCTTTTTCCTTTGCCTTGTCCCTCAGTCATGCCAATCTGCCTTGTAGCTAGTAGTCTATGGATTGAAACCTCTACAAACTGAGCTAAAATAAAAACTTCCTCCTTCAGTTTGTGTGGGTCAGGTATAGAAAGGTAACTAAGACAGTCATGCCAACTCTCAGAATCAAAATTTATTTTTCATTGTAAGTTAACTGGAATGAAATTTTTTTGTACATTCTCTAAATAACTATGTATTCTGGTAATCCTTTAAAATTACACAATGAATTGTGTTTCCCTATTGTATATATTGACATTCACACTATTTTTTTTATTTTGATGGAGAAAACTATTCTAAACTATTTCAGAATTGGGTTTACCAAAAGCCAATAATCTTTTATGGATGAATTTAGAATTTTATTAAGGAGCACTGAAGATAGATTGAGTAAATGGAAGGATAACACAAGTTCTTTGGTGAAATGATTTCTGTTATATAAAGGTCAATTCCTTGGATATTAAATTGTGGTGGACTCCTATCAAAAATTCCAGTTGAACAGTGTAAAGCTTAAAAAATTAAAATACATATGAATAAGGAAGAATCCACAGCAATTATACTAACCTTTAAAAATTCTGAGGAAAGCTTTATTATTAGCCAAATGGCAGAAGCAACTCAAATATGGATCCACTGATGAAAGCATAAATGTATGTAGTATATTTGCATACATATGACAATGAACAATACATGTTACTCTACCACAGAAAGTATGAAGCATTGCTATGCATATACTGCAAAATGTATACACTTGAAAACCTGAAGCTGAGCAAAAAAAGAAATAATTACAAAGAACAACATAGTGCATGATTTCAATTATATAATATATCCATAAAGAACAAATCCATAGAGATATAAAGTAGGTTAGTAGCTGTCTGGGATTGGGAAAGGAAAATGATTGATAATGTTTTCAACGATTCTTTTTGGAATGAAGAAAACGTACTAAAATGAGAAACTAGTGGTGATTAAACAACTCTGAATATCTTAAAAACAAAATAAAAAGTATAGTTGAGAGAGTAAAAAGAAAAAAATAACTACCCATGATATTTTTGTCCATCTTTGCTTGAAATAGTTTAGATACTGTGCCTCAATTCTTTTGGTAAAAATTTTTGCCAGCTTAGATAAGAATTTTTATCACTTCCAAAAACAGTTTCCTATTTATTTATTCAGTGCCTAAGGTAAATGGGAATAATGAAATAATTTTCAAAGAGAAAGACCAGATAATAAATAAATATGAGATTAACCCAGGATACCTTTTTAAAATCCCAGTGTTGATTTTAATTAAATGATAATTAAGATCTTTTTCTTAGACTATTGAAACAAGATATATGAATTCTGATATCTGCTTTAGAGATTTTGAGCATCAGTTCATAATGCATACAAAAATCCAGTCAAATAAAAATTACCCCCAAACTCGCTAGAGCCTTCACTAATAAAATTCATTTTTTTTCAGTATACACTACAAGGGTCAAATTACTTTCATAGATGTGTTAGTTTCAGATTACATTTCAATTAATAGCTTTTTAAGTGTGAAGATTTAAAATATTCTAAAAGGAGTTTTTAATAGTATTGCTTAAATTATTTTACCTATAATGGCTTGAGTTAAAAAGAAATCATTAAAGATGCAGTGTGCCCAAAATTAAACTTCTTAGAAAAAGATGCAGGATTCTATTCAGATCAATTTACCATGTTGTCATTTTAAATTTTTTAAAATTAATTTTTGTTAGTACATGCTTTCAGTATATAATACTTACATCTTTTCATGGGAAGTTGGTACACATATATAACACATCTTAGTTCCTTTTAATGCACAAGTTTGTATGCCTGTCACAGAAAGTGAACCGATTCAGTACATGAGTCATTCCAAAACCAGTGTACATAGTGGACAAGTGTCAAAGACAGAGTAGCTGTTTAAATTTCACTGAAACAGATTTATAAGAGATTGTTCACATCATTTGAGAATGAGAGAGCGAGAGAGAGAGAAACAGGGGGGGAGAAAGGTGGAGAATATGAATATGAATATGACCTAAACTGGGAGTGACAGGGAAAGTTTATATGAGAGAGCCAGTGATAAGAATTACTAAACACACACTATGTGCTCCTTTTGTGGTTTTACTGGGAGAGAAAGCAAAAGTTTATTAACCTAAGGGACTTAAAATAACTGGTTATAAAGCCATGAAATCTCATTTTATTTTGTTACACCATTTTCATTAGTTGGCTTCATGTTTCCACAACAAAATAGCTAAGGCAGCTATGGAGTAAAGGTTCACTGAGTTCACAATTTGGAGTTTCAAATGCAGTTAGATGTTTCAATGTTTTGACCTCTGATGAGAGCAGCAGATGTGTAGCATGCGTGAACCAGTGAGAGGCAGAGTTGCCACTGGGTCACATGGTGCCCTTGCGGGGACATCCCAGTTAAGAAAGGTCCCCTTCCTGTAGGTCTCATGTTTTGAAGTTCCACGGCACCCCCCAGCACCATCACCCTGGGAAGCAAATCCTACAATTGGATATTTATAGGACACTCATCAAGAAATAGCACATTTTGTGTATTCCAGCTCCCGGAAAAGAGCATCTGCTTCAGAAAACATTATGATTATAGGACTAGGAACTCACACATAATAGGAAATCCCAGTAGCATCTTCCACAAACTCAAATAGCAAAATGATGAATTCTGTTAAAGTGAATCGTAAGCCATCAAAGTAAGAATTAGCCATAGAGGAAGCAATAGTTTCTGGTGAATTTGAGACTTTTTATTATTATTATTATTTATTATTTCCTAAAGGCATTTAAATGTCTTTGCCTTCTAAAAAGCAATGCCATGGAAATAATATTTAACATTAGGGTGTACATCCCGATTTCTAGAAAATGCTGATTTTCTAATAAAATACTAAAAACAGTCTCTGAAGTCCAAGTTTTTAACAAGTAGTAACTATATGAATGAATAGTAAACATCAGAAAAACAATTTGAAAAAATAACTGCGAACTGAGATACACCCATATTTCATATATAGGTGCTATTTCATAAATCAAGTAGACACTGCATTAATGCAAAGACCAAAATAGTCTATATTCCTGTTTTGAGTAAATTTGACTGTCGACTTGAATGAACCAAGGCACACACAGGAGACGAGTACAGACAGCACAATTCCATGTATGTGTGGAATTGTTTCTAGGTATGGTTGCATATTGGCTAGAAAAAAGAGGAGCAGATCGATCTTGATGCTGTGTAGCATAGTCCATTCGGCTTCTAGCCCGGATGGAAGATTAAAGTACGGTAGAGGAAGTGTACCTGTGTTGGCAAGCTCGATTCTGCTGGAGAAGGTGCACTTTTTCCTTTGCCGGTGCCTGTGGACATTACACTCCGGCTTCCTCAGCCACTGATTATGGACTCATCACTAACTCTTCAAGGAATTTCCTGACTTTTCACCTTGGACCGGTACTGCATTCTTGATCCCTCTTGTTCTAAGGTTTCCATTTTCTTGGAATAAGCAGGTCCTGAATTCTTTGGCTCTCATATACAGGAAAGCTGTCTAATAGCAAATCCTCTTTCATAACTACATGCAAGGGGTGCTTGAAAAATATGGTAAATGTTTACATTTTTTAAAATATGATAAAAGACACATTGCCATTAATCTCCTCTGAAATAGTGACTCTGAATTTCAACTTATTTATCTCATTGTTTTTGTCACTTTGGGAAGCGATTCTGGAAGTCTTGTTTTGCGTCTGTACAAGGCATGATGAAAATATTGTGAATGTGCCCTCTAAATGTCATCCAATGTAAAGCCAGGGTTGTAAAGATATTATGTCATTTTCTCATCCACCATGTTCACTGGAATGACAATGTGTGATATCCGGTTCTTCCCCAAAGACAAAATGATCATAAAAGGCAGTTCTGGATGAATTTTGGATATCAAGGAAACCACAACAGGGTAACGAAAGACAATTAAAAAAGTCTTTCACAACTACTTTAGAAACTGGCAAGAATGACTGGATAATTGTGTTCAAAGCAAGGATGTTTTGAGTGGAATTGATGACAATGTGACACACTACAACCCTAATCCTACTTCTAAATATTCACCCTATTTTTAGATCAGATATATTTTTTTCTGTTGATCTTATTCCTGCAGAGAATTGTAATCAATACAATTACCAAGAAACAAAATACAAATAGATAAATAAAATAACAACCTCACATTAGAGTATGCTAAAGTGAACTGATTATGAAATCATCACCACTGACAAAGCAAGATAAGAAGCGGCAAACTGAGGTAACCTTAAGAAAGTCTCATTTTTCCAGTTGTATTTTGACTTGATTCCATTTTCATCTTTGTTTTCCCCTTTTCCTTTCCTTCTTTCTACATTGTCTTCCTCCATTTTCTGTTACTCTTTCTTCCCCCTTTGAACTGTATATAATAAATAAAAAAATGTGATAAAAATATTTGAAGATAACAAAATGCTAAATAAAGGGCTTTCTGCACTGAACTTCAGTTTTACAACCTGACCCAGGCACAACAGCTGTTAGTAGTGAAGAAATTAGCTGTCATATTTGGATGCATTTTTTATGTGTTTACAGAAGTATATTTTTGAAAACAAGAATGAACATACATGGAGACTATTTGGCTTGGTTTTTTTGTTTTCTCTGTTTTCTTTAACTCCAAATGGGGCCATGTTTTATATATGCTACAAGTTCTTCATGAGTAAATAACACACATTTGTCTTATTTTGATATGTTTACAATACTGGTGTAGTCCAAATGTTTTAACATTTCTTCATAATATAATTTTTTCAGACTTAAAAAAGAACCTTAATTTATCAGCTTCCCATTTATTTGTTCCATTAGACAAGAAGGTCTTGACTTGTTTTAGCTTTATGATTCATTTAGAAAAGATATGTCAATAGATCGATCAAATATCAATCCACAAATGATGAAGCATCATTAGAAGTTCATAAGCTATCATTCAAATCTAGTACGTCTCATGTAAAGAATTTGGTGCTAAAATTTTCAACATTAATTGAAAGTATGCAAACCCTTGATAAACCAATATCATTTCTAGTCTATCCTTTAATATATCTATTAATAAATAAATTTGTATACCAGGAATTCTGCTGTGATATTTTTGTACCTATAAAAACTATGAACATTATGGCTGACAATGAGGAATGGTTACATCAAATGCATTCTATTCAAAATAGTAAATATCATACAGATCAGCTTCTGTCTTTTGAATTGGATAAATTATTGAGAAAAATAGAATGTGGAGAAAAAATTATAGCATTCTTAGTCTTTTTGTAAAACAAATAATTAAATAAGGACAAACAATACAAACCTAATACCAAAGTGTATATTTGTGTACAGGCTTGGATTTGCATATGCACATGTAAAGTAAAGAGTATCACTCACAGACGCAGGAGTCCTGCCCGACCAAAGTGAATAAGGAAGGGAACAAAGTAGGGTGTAAAGGGACAGAAAGCAAGACTGTGTGCATTCATGGTTGTGTGTATTTAAGGGATAATACACTGCATCTAAATGTTTTATATTTATATATGTAAATGTATATATGTCAAAACCAGTTATCCAAACACATGGCCTGGAAAGTCTCTAAGACCAAATTAAAACAAATTTTATTTTGGAAGATGTTAAATAGTAATTTCTTTTCAGAATTCTGTTTTCTCAAAAACATGTCTGTAATGAAACACTATTTTTAAGAAACATTGTAAAGGATAAAAACCTTGTTTCAAAGGAAAGAATGCCAATAATATATCAGAAACTTCTAGAGACTTTAAAATGAAAATAAATTGGCAAAATTATTGACACAATTAAAGAAAATATGTTTACACGTTTACCTTCTGTTTTGCTTTTAAAAATGTCTTGGTTGGAAAAAAGTAAATGAAATGATCAAAGACAGAACTAGAAACTCCTAGAGGGGAATCGTGATTAGCAGAGGCTGGGATGAAAATGAAGCAATAGGATTATCGGTAGGAACAAGCTGAGCAATTCAGATAACAGTGATAGGGCCTCCTCTGGGATGTCCTGGGCACAGAACTCAGTCGTCGCTTGGCATGAAGTACAGTCTGAACAAAATGTAGGTATTGTTGTAGGTTTTGCAAAAGGGCAGTTAGACAGTTGTGCCTTTTAGAAAAGGAGAACTATGCCCCAACTCTCTGAATATCATAACACACAGATAAACAAAAGCAAGCTTTAAGCAGTGGTGTCTTGTTCCCTACTTTGCTGTGTCTTTTCTGGCATGCTATCCCAACAGAAAGTGACTTGGCAGGAGACCTATGAAGCTCTAACCCGGTAGCAGCCTAAGATAATCTTTTGTAAGTGTGTTGAGAAAAGAGTAGGGAACCAGTTAACATGACATACAAGCTCTAGTTACCAGAGTTCATACTTGCAGGAGCTGCTGGACCAGGCACAGGACCCCAATAGTACAGTTGCTACCTACAAATAATTCAACATCTAAATTTTAGGGAAAATTAAATCAGCAAACTATCACAAAAAAGTATACACAAATGTCTTCCTGCTCCCTTTCGCTGCAATATAAGTACTTGAAAAGGGGTCTGTAATTCATCTGACAGAATTCATTCAAATTTCAAACAAGAACTTCTAAAGAAGAGATTAAAGACATACCATGACATGCATTAAATAACTTGGTGGATAAAAATAATTATTGGTTTCTGAAAACGTATTTTCACATATATCCTTTTGTAATCTAAGATACATAAATTCTGCTTGTGATACCTGGAAAGAAATGTCAATATGGAGGGAACAAACTGAGTTCAGATAATATGCTTTCAAATAAGAAATAAAAATATCATATTAAAGTAAAGTAGTGTGAAGAAGACAATGATCACAAAATTTAAATAGGAATTGAGGTCAAGACATTATCATCAATTCAGAAGAAATTTGGTTATTTTTTTAAGAAGATCAGTTAACAATAGGAGCAAAAAATAGAGCTAGATCTGATATGTATGAATTAGTAAATCCAGAAAATTGGAGGATATAAAGTAGAATTATCAGTGAAGCAATGGAAGAATATTTCTTCCAGATAAAAGAAGCTATACATTTTCACAGCAAAATAATCCACTGTATTTCAGGCAAAATAATCAGAAAAGGCACCTATGTGCACGTGTGCTTCTGTGTTTGTGTGTGGCTCTGTGTGTGTGTGTGTGTGTGCGTGTGTGTGTGTGAAATTCAAAATACATAAAGTCTTTTCCTATACCTATGTCTTCCAGAGTTCTGCCTAATTTACCTTCCAGCAAGTTTAATGTTTCTGTTTTAATATTTTGTATTTCAGGCAAAATAATCAGAAAAGGCACCTATGTGCACGTGTGCTTCTGTGTTTGTGTGTGGCTCTGTGTGTGTGTGTGTGTGTGCGTGTGTGTGTGTGAAATTCAAAATACATAAAGTCTTTTCCTATACCTATGTCTTCCAGAGTTCTGCCTAATTTACCTTCCAGCAAGTTTAATGTTTCTGTTTTAATATTTAGATCTTTAATATATTTGGATTTTAATTTAGTGCATGGTGAAAGATAAGGGTCTAATTTTAATCTGTGGCAGGTTGACATCCAGTTTTTCCAACACCATTTATTAAAGAGGCTATCTTTCCTCCACTGAGGATTGTCAGCTCCTTTGTCAAAGATGAGGTAGCTGAGTACATCTGCATTTGTTTTTGTCTTCCAGTCTGTTCCACTGATCCTCAGGCCTATTTCTTTTCCAGTACCATGCTGTTTTTATCACAGTGGCTTCATAGTATAGTTTCAAATTGGGAATTGTTACACCTGGTGCCATGTGACTGTTGCCTATAATGGCTTTTGCTATTCTAGGTCTCTTGTGGTTCGAAATGAATTTTTGGATTCTTTTTTCTAG
>NW_022900918.1:17577697-17626902 GCF_012274545.1 Fukomys damarensis
AAAGGTGTAGGGAAGGTGGGATGGGTAGGGGAATAGTAAAAAGGGAAAAGAAAAAAATGTGAGAGAATGAAAAGATGAAAATAAAGTGTTTGTAGATGGGGAGGGGAGGAGGGGGTGAAGGTAGGGCAGAGGTAAGGGGAAAAAATGAGAATCAAGACTTGCCATGTAGAGGTACAAGATCCCAACAATGAATGTACTGTACTGTATCCCTAAAATGTACCAATAAACTCAATAAAATTAAAAAAAAGGAAATTCAAAATACATCCAAATTGCTCTCTAAAACAGATTGCTAATTTATTGTTGAGAAGTCTCATAGACCTGGAATATGACATGTAATTTTTTCCAAAGAACATTAATCCAGAAAAAATAGACAAAAGAACAGACTTTCACAAGAGATAATAATATTTACTTCTGTCATTGCTATGAAAATGAAGATATAAAATGCTGGCAAAAAGATATAGGGACTAGTAGTGTAGTGGAAAGAAAAATTCTTGCCAGCACTTTAAAAATATCTTTGTCAATATTTTGTTAAAGGTAAACATTAGAATAACTCATTATGAAGAAGTCCTTCTCTTAGAGATTTGTACAGCAGCAATACATAAGTACTTTTACTTAATAACTTATTAAATTGTTAGTGCCTGTATAAATTATAGAAAAATTAAAAACTATACTAATTTTCAGCATAATAAATGCACATTAGTATATTTATAGAACTGAATATTATATAACATTATCAATGAGGTAATATTGACCTTCATAGTTCTGGAGGCACAAAACAAATCTTACTCTTTTACAGAGAATGCATCTACATAATACACACACACACACACACACACACACACACACACAATATACAATCTGAAATCTATACTAGAAAATAGGTTTTTCCCCTAATAATGACCTTGAGTGTTGACTATATCTTAAGCTATATTAAAATTTCAAAATGAAGATAATATAATCATTTTAAAACATAATTTAATTAAATGAGTAATTAAACAACCAAAAATTTATAATCAACATACACATAACAAACAGAAAACAGATTCTTAGGCTACTTTTCAGTCCAAATGTGAATGTGCAATTATCAAAAATTTTGAAAATATTATAAAGATATTCTAGTGTGCACAATCCATCTAGAAAATACACAGAAGAAAATTCATAAAATTCACCACTCAAAGAAAAATATGTGAAGTAAAATCTTTATTCAAAAATCTATGAGAACTGCATAATGTGCCAAAACATATGGAAAGATTAAAAATTACAAAAGTTCCCCCAAAGTGGATGTCATAAAGGAAAACTATATTAAAACAATCAGTATCTATATCATGCTTCTTAAAAAAGGAAGAGTTTAGCAAGAATGGAAATACTTTTTGTTACCCTTCCTTAATTCCTGTCAGTCACTGACATGTTCTCTGTATCAGTCATCTAAAAAATGTTATTCAAATGAAATCTTGTAACTTCCAGAGATGGGCTTTGTATTCACTTAGCATAATGCCCTTGAAACGCATTCAAGTTGTTCTATATTTCAATACTTTGTTGCTTTATATTACTGGGTGTTATTCAACTGGAAAGGCATTAAATAGAAATAAACCCCAGTTGTTTATTTTTAAACGTTTTATCCATTTGTGCTTATGGGGAAGAAGTAATATCTTTTCCTAACCCATCCAAAGGCTCATGGCCAAAACTCCTGTAATAAAAGACCGAGTCAGAGAAAAGCATTCAAATATATTTAATATTTGTTTTATTTGAATGGGAGTCTTCAGAAATAAAGACCTTTAAAAAATACAAGCCTGTAGATTTTGATGCTAACTTTGATGGAAAGCAGACAGTTGTACAGAAGTTTGACTGGATGGGGAGGGTATGATGTAGTTATAATAACTGGAAGAACTTCGGAAGGCCTGGATGTTCAGATTCTTTTGGGTGTTTTCAAAAATAATGATACTCCTTCTATCCAGGGAAAGAAAAAATATCCTTGAATATAAGTACCCTAATCTGCTTGAGAGAAAAAAGGTGAGACAACGTTGAGAGTGACTTCTTACTTCCTTCTGCCTTTGTTCCGTAAATGCCCAGGTGACTTATGTTGGAAGCATGACACGGTCCCAATCATTTTTTTTGTTTGGGGATATTAGACTGTGTATGATTAATATTTCTGTACATGACTTTGAGTGAAAATAAGTTTATATTTGTCTCCCATCAAATATGTATTTGTTCCTTTTAACTTCCCACCTGTTTTTCTTTGTAGTCTAACTGAAATAAGCTGTGCATTTGTACCTATAAGTTCAGTCATGTTTTTCTTTGTTGTGTTCAATCTACTGATGACGGATGGAAGGCCTTCCAGTATTGCGTTTTATAGTGTCAATATTTTCTATCTCTTCCTGCATATTTAATAATTTCTGGTAGAGCTTTTATAAAGTTACTACTTTTTTTTTTACTAATATGAGCATCTGGACCATTTTTGTTTCTTATTACATTGATGATCTTATCTATTGAATTTGGATGATTTAATCTTGGCGTTTTCATGTCGATGATGTTTAATTTAATTCCAGAAACTTAATCTACGTGAGCAATGAAAATTGAGGCCCTATCAAAGGACTCAGGTGCCATACTGAAGAGGCCACCTCTGGCCAAAGATAATACAATTTGATTTTAAAAGTTGAATAATTAAGTCTGATTTAAATTCATCAAGTGTATTTGAAATGATCTTTGCATAAGAGTAATAATAATGAAGTTAATTAGATTCAGAAGATAATAGGGGAGCAAATCTTCTTTGAAATGAGGCCTAAAAAGAATAGATAGAATATTTACATTTCTAACTGAACAATATTAACAAAACTCTAAATATTAGCAAAACTCTAGTTATAATAATCAATATTTATGTGCCCTTCAAAAATTCATATTTGGAAATTTTCATCCCAAAGTTAATACTGTTAGAAGCTAAAATATTTGGGGGATAATAATCATTGAGTAGTGCCCTGATAATGAGAGCTGGGCCTGACAAAGTTCTCTGAGAAACCCCTTGTCCCTTCTATCACTTGAAGAAACACAGCGAGGAGGTGGTGCTCTTGAGCAAGAAAATAGGCCCTCAGCAGATACAGGGTCTGCCCTGACCATTAACGTCCCGGACTCCAGGGTGTGAGAACTAAATTTTTATTGCTGATCAACCACCTAGGCTATAATAATTAAACACAGCAGCCTAAGTGGATTCAGATAGTAATTGATTCATATTTTCATGCTTAATTTGATTATGCCTGTTTTATTACTAGGCAGCAACCGATTTAGGTATTGATCATCCACTGATAATACCACAAAAAATGTCCTTTCTGAGAAAAACATACCACTTTCAATCCTGCATAAAGGATTGAATGAGCATCTGAATAAAAGTTTAGGTCCAAATGTGAATTTGCTCCAAGCACAATGACAGGGATTTTATGCATCAGAAAAATCAAGACTCTGGCATACTCTAGAAGTCAAATGCCACATGATTTTCACCATATGTTATAAGGACCTGAAAAAGGTAGAAGGGAATTTGTTCATGAAAAGAAAAAAAAAAAGAAAATTAACAAACAGAACTGTGAATTTGAAAGAATGTATAAATGATACACAAAATCATGATGTGAAAGGAAATGATTAAGCATCAGGACTTTGAACAATATTTAGGGGAGGGACAATTTAAGATGGAATCTCAGGGGCTTCTACAGCTTTTGGCTTGGTCATATTTTTTGAATTTTGGGGCATTTGCCTATTTAAACTTAACAATTAACTAATTTCCATATTTGTTGCTGATAGTTTTTTGCATCTGTGTTCTATTATAAATTTTAATTTTTTTTAAAAAGAAAAAAAGATGACATTAAATATAAGGCCTTGATAATTCACAAGGGTACTAGTAAGCTAGGAAGCTGTATCAAGACAGTAATATAGAAAAAGAGGGCATTTTTCTTTATGTGAGAGGAACCACAGAATATTTATAGTTTCTCAGAGGTCATTTATTTGATGACTAGGTATATTCCATTACATGATTATTTTCTGTAGTACACATTTTATTTATGTATGGTTGTCATTTTAAATGTTTAGATTTCTTCTGATTGAATTGTGGTTTATTTTACCATTCAATATGATATTAAGTCATTTCATAGTTTCTTTTACATAAGCTGTTCTTCATTGAATTGAGCTCTGTTCATAAAATAACTAATATTAAAGTGCCAATTTGCATGGAGCTTTTGAAAGGACAAGAGGAATTCTATACAGACTACTGAATATTTCTTGTTCTCTGACAGAAATTCACTCAAAGATAGTGACTTTTTCATGCATTTTCCTTTATTTTCTCGCTTAAGATCACAGATTGTATGCATAATTGTTTCACTGTAGTGTACTAAGCTTTATAGAGACAGACAGTAATAATAATAAAAGTTGGTGATATAGTAATTCTCTATTATTAGGTAGTCAAAATATGTAAATTTTCTTAAGTAAACAGCATGCATTTAGTGTCAGAAAAATATTTTAGGCAATACTTTTCATTCATTTCCATTAATGAAAAATGGACTAGCAATACTTAAAATGAATCAAATTTTCCATAAATATGATTGGAGAATACACAGAATCCTTTGCTATTTTTTGTTGTTGTTGGTTTTCTGTTTTTATTTTGTTTGTTTGATTGTTTGTTTTTTGTTTTTTTTAGACAGGGTCTCACTATGTAGTTGAGACTGACCTGGAACTCACTATGTAGCCCAGGCTGGTCTTGAACTCACAGCGATCCTCCTGTCTCAGCCTCCCAAGTGCTGGGATTACAGGGGTGCACCACCACACCCGGCCTTTGCTCTTGTTTATGTGGAAAAGGAGGTGTGGAGAGTGCCATCTGGTTCCCTCTGTATTTATGTCACTAAACATAAAAGGTCAGTCACTTAGAAAAAAGCATCACAAATTAGACACTATATTCTAACATTAGACAGCATCAAAGAAATTTATGAGAGATAGATACAGTAAATAACTTTTTCAGGTGCAATTTATTGGAAGATTAGTTATTATCTTTGTCATACAAAAAAGTAAACATATGCACTTTCTGTGTTGCCTGTTGGCATATGTGCCTATATGTGTATCTATATTAATTTTTATAAATGTCCTTTTTATAATTCTTTCAATTATATTAACAAGCTTAGTGGGAAGTCTCACTGTGGTTTCTTTGCACTCTATATGTACCACAATTTTACATTCTAGTCATAAACATTCATTCTAGTTTAAGTGTTCCCCCAATTGGGCATCAAATTCTCAGTTTTCCTGCAGATGGCAGAGTAGCATTCTAAATGGAAAGTTTCTTTTGTGATAAACATTTTAAACATTCATGCTGTATTTGTCAGGTTGGTTGAATGTATTTTCTTCCGTCCTACAGCTAATATAAAATAGAATCTATTTACTGGTATATTTGAGTTTGGGCAATATAATATATTAAGATTCAGCTAAATATAATGTTTTAAAAATCAGTAAAGGTGCTGCATTCCTGAAAGCATTTGTAGTGACACACATGCCATATTTATGTTCACAAAAGCAACTTGGGTTTTAATGCTGAATATCTTACCTTCTTGAGTAAAATGATATTCTGTTTTCCGGCTTTGTTAAATACATTAGAGTCCTAATCAAGGGTTCTAAGAAACTTGTAGTGGTAAATAGGTGCCACCTTGCTGCAGCAGAATCTGCCTCCATTTTTCAAGATAAATGATGTGCAAAAGCAGTTTTCAGTGGGTCTGTGGTAGACTTTCTTCTATGTCATAGGCAGACTTAAAAATGTGCGATATCCATTCCTCAGAATATCCTCCAGAATTAAAACGAAGGAGCTAGCTGTGTCTCTATGTCCTCTGCAGAACATAATATCATATTTATGACTTAGGAACCAAGAAAGCCTTTCCTGTTTACCCCCTTTGTAGTCTAATTGTCTTAAAGATATTTGTATGGCATTTCTAGCTTTCCTAAAATGGGTTTTTGGGAGGTTTATTTATTTATTTATTTATTTATTTTTGGTTTTTTGAGACAGGGCCTCACTATGTGGTTGAGACTGACCTGGAACTCACTATGTAGCCCAGGCTGGTCTCAAACTCACAGCTATCCTCCTGCTTCAGCCTCCTGAGTGCTGGAATTACAGAGGTGCAACACCATGCCCAGCTTGGAAGGTTTAATTTTATAACTGTGTTATATATGAACTTCATTTCATGCAGGACATATATCTATCCACTCTGTTTTCCTAGGTAGAGCTAAAGTATAGATGCAGAAAGCATGATACATTAACAACAGTTTTGGTGAATAAGACAGAATTATTAACCTTTATACCAAGCAGATCTTTCCCAGTACAATGAATGTTTGAAAACTACAAAGAGTAACATCAACAAAACTACTAACAGAGGAGCTGTTTTTCCTTTTCTTCCCTAAGTCAGCTATATCATTTCAGTTGCTCGGTACCTGGGGAAGGTAAGTAAAGAGGGAAAACAACTGTTAGTGGTGAAGAGAATTTTCAAGAATACATGAGTCAAATTAGTGATCAAAAGTAGGCATTCTAGAGATTGTTACTCAAAGTGAAATATTTGTGTCATGGGATGTGGCATTCTCACACGTTCTCATCCAGAGAGAAGAATTCTGCAACTCTTAGTAACATAATGCATGAAAATACAGTTTGATATAAATTCTGATTCTTCCTGCCCTGCAGAAAAGGAAAGTGGCACTGCATGACTGTAATCTTCATTTCATTGCAGTTATTGCTAAAGAAAGACTGAATGAGTCATACTGAGTGGAAAATGAAGACATTGTGCAGGCCTATGATGCAAAGTGTTCAGATATATAGTCAAATTATAAAAATAAAACCATATATTGAATTTACCATTTCAAAAAATAAGGTGATAATACTTTTAATTTTTTTTTCAAATATCGAGGATATAGTGTTTGTTTCTAATTATAGTGAGAAAATTCTCTATTCTTAGTTTAACTTTATATTTGTAGACATGAGTGTCGTAATTTAATTAATTTTATTCCTATATTTAAGGTACTCAATGTAGTCATATTCATCATTGGAAATTTGTACCTTTCCATAATCCATCTTGGTTCTTATGTTTTCCCCATTTCCCTGCCCTCCCTTCAACCACTCTGCCTCTTGGTATCTACAAAAGTTTTATTTTCATTTTTCTTTTTCTCATGTTCATTCAATTTCCATCTTTATTTTCCCCTCCCCTCCCACTTCCCCTTCCACTTTGAACCTTTTCTTCCTATTTCACATTATCTATTATACCTTTTAGTCTCTATTTACATTTTCAGTTTCTCACACTAGAGAAACTATTCAGTATTTACAATCTATTCTTAAGATACATATATATCACATATATATCATATATACATATATATATTTCTATCACACATAATCTTAAGAATATTGCTTCAATTTGCATCAATTTAGCTAGAAATTCATATTTGTTTCCATTCTATAATTCATTTCCAATCATTACTGTACAACCTATATTTTGGTCTCAGGCTTTCTCTTTCTTTTTTTTATTATTATTATTATTTTTTTTTCTTTTGAGAGGGGCTCACTATGTAGTTGAGACCTACCTAGAACTCGCTATTTAGCCCAGGCAGGTTTCAAACGAATGCACAGTGATCCTCCTGCCTCAGCCTCCCTAGTGTGCTGGAATCATAGGCATGCGCCACCACACCCGGCTGGTCTCAGACTTTCAAAAGTTATAATACATAGTAATTATATACCAAGGACTTTTACATGTGACATCATTTTAGAGCCCTAAACAGAAATCCCTGTTTATTTTAGTTTCCTGAATACAGAATCCCAGACTTTGAGGAAATTAAATAGCTTGCCTTAGATAATAAGTAAGTATATTAACTAGAATTTGCTCCCTGTAACTTCAGCGTGAAATTTTAGTTTCTTTTCTCTTATTCATTACCATGGCTTCATCTAGTGTTCAGTATATGTTCTTCAGGCTTTAGTGTTTTTACTCACATCCTCCGGACCTCCTGGGCTTGATGAAACACTGGCTCTTCTAAAATCAGCCAGTGATTTTATTATGTTTGCTCTGCCTCTTAGGACTGCCCTACTCTAATCACTTGTCTTATTAGTTGGTCATGCACTGTGAAAAAAAGAACGTCTTTTACTTCTTTGAAGTAGAACCTAAATGTTCCTTTGGAGATTGTGAACTTCACATCTCTAGAGGAAATGTCAGGAAAATTGAAATCTTTATGGAGAGTAAGTAGCATGACCTTTCCATTAAGTTTTCTAACTTGTTAAATCATTCCTAATCTATATTCTAACTCTACTTATCATGACATTTACTGCTTCTCTCTGAAATTTTCACATTTCACCTAAATTTATTGTATTAGAAACACAGATAAATAAGTGAATTAAACAAATATGCTTGCTGGACATACTGTTTCAGTTTCTTTTATATTAATAAATGTTTGTGATACATAATAGTGATGTAATCTTGGAGGGGTGGTTCATATAAATATCTCATTTTAATAATTTTCACTTCCCCTTCCCAATCCTGTCCTCCCACTTTCAACCAGCCACGGATCCCTTTCCTGTCTCTTCAAAGTCCATCTTCCTGTTTGCTATGCTCTATCTCTCTTAAAATACACAGAGAAGGAAAGGAAGATATCTCTTGACTTGTGACTAATTTTATAGAATCTACTTTACCAATAACTCTTGCCAAGATTTCAAATCGCCAAGAAGTTCCAAAAGTGTTTTAGTTTATTTATTAGTACATTTGCAGTTCAGCGCTAAGACTCCATCTTTCTCCAGAAAGAATGGCAATTATCAAGAAATAAAAAAATAAAGGCTGCGTTGGCTGTGATGAAAAAGGAACCCTACGTCGTTGTGGGCATACAAACTAACGAAACCATTATGAAAAATAGTATGGCGATTTCTCAAAGATTTAAAATTAGAAATTCTGTATGACCCAGCTGTCTCCCTTCTAGATATTTTCCTTAAAGAGCTTAAGGCAACATAATACCACGATTCATGCATATCAGTGTTTATAGCAGCACAGAATAGGTAAACCTATCGGTATACATTGGATAAAGAAAATGTGGCATTTAAAAGTTATTTACTAGTTTATTTAAATAGATAATTTTTTTATTCTTGTATGTTTTTCCTCATTGAGTTTATTGGTACATTTTAGGTATACAGTACAGTTACATTCATCACTGGGACCTTGTACCTTTACATGACAGAGCTTGGTTCTCATTTTTTCCCCTTGTCCCTGCCCTCCCTTCACCCCACATACCCATTTACAAACACTTCATTTCCACTTTTTCATTTTCTCATGTTTTTCCCCTTATTAGTTTTCCCTACCCTTCCCACTTTCCCTACACCTTTAGCCCTTTTCTTCCTACTTCACATTGTCAATTATCTCATTAGGATCTTATGTACTATTATAGTTTATTCACACTTAGTCTTTAAATTATTTAAGCTTCAGATAAATTGGCATTTCTTTTTCAAACCTGTTTCCACATTGGTTTAAGAAAAAAAACTAAATTATTTGATTTATAAGCAATCTTTCATCTTCAAAATTCTATGCTCTTCATGATTCAATAATTACTTTATAATTAAGCTATACAAATATTCAGTAATATTGGAGTCTAATTTCACTGAAATTTTAAAAAGTGTTTAAATTACTAATGTACACTGATATTTACAATTCTTTCACTTAATTTGATTACTTTCTCATTACAACAGAATGACATATTCTTTTTATAATCTCATCAACTATCTATTTTTAGAGATAATGTGACTATTTTTATTCATTGTTACTTTATTTTAGAGCTTCAAATTAACATATAGGCTTATTCATATAATGGAAGATAGTTTTTACATTAACTTGTACAAGTACAGAAAACTTTCAAAAGTATTTACAGTTATTAGTTTGCTCTTTTCTTCTCATGAAGAACTGATATTGATTTTCATTTCCTCTCATATGAAATGCAACAATTCAGGATTAGCTGCTTTTAATTTGAAAATAATATTTATTTTTTTCCTATCCCTAGACAGTAATCATGCAATACTCTCCAAAAGTGGATCTCTTTTGTTAGAAAACTTCCTGGAGCCTGGATACGCTCCTACCAAGTTGCCAAAATCTTCCAGAATAAATGCTCACGAGCAATTTGTAGTATATGACTACAGACTGAAAGAGCAAAAGACAATGAGGATTACTGTCAGCTGCAAAGAGCATGAACATTTTAAAATATGGAATTAGGGAATTAATTTTATGGTTTTACATGTTTACTGATGGTAAAATTGGCAACTTAAGTATTTAAATTTGGGAACTTGGTAAAGGTTAATTCTACATGATGAAATATTATAGAATCATTTAAAACATGCTTGTTAAGCCTACCTACTGACAAAAAATGTTTATGCTAAGCTTTAAAATAAAATATTTATACATAAATACTAAAGCATGCATACATATTTCTATCGATTCACACACACATAAGCATATACCCTGTAGATTCCTGTGCATATTGAAAAATAAAGGGAAATAGAATGACAGAAATAAATCAAATACAAGAGAACAAACATTATACCTGGGAAAAGAACTATATTCAGTTTTTCCTTATGCTTTATAAGCATGTAAATTTTATATAACAAAGATTAATTTAAAAAATGAAAAGAAGGGCCGGGGATTTACCTCAGTGGTTCGGTGGCCTGCCTTGCAAACACAAGGACCCAAGTTCAATCCCCGGTAACAAAGAAACCAAAAAAAACAACAAACAAACAAGCAAACAAAAAACAAAAAATGAAAAGAAATCTCTGCAAATTTATTTGAAATTAAATTTCTTTTAAAATATTTTTAAAATTCACAATAAAACAAAACTTTATACCAAATATTTGGCTTAATTTTGTGAAAGTAAATTTTAACACAAAAATTATTAGTAAAAATTTGGTATATTATTCTTTTGAGACTTTTACATTTTGTATGTTGTTTGTTTTTTGAAAAACACTTGCTACTTTGTTACAGAAAAACATAAACTGCATGCCATAAATTATAAATGATTCTCAAGTTTGGATAACATTTTAAAAGGCTTGCTAAAACTAAAGTAAAATAAAATGATTTGCTAAAGTTGTAAGAAATTAATAAGTTGCATGCAATGGAAAATAGGTAATACTGTTGTAATATTTTCATCTTAATGTGAAACAAGGGGTAGATCATAAAAGCATACACTTGTTCAAAGAAATCTTTATAGCAAAATGCTGGGAAATGTCCAAGATGAATTCATGCTATTTTATGATGTTATGATTCTTAATACATACAGAACACACTATGTATGTGATATACTTGCTAAACAAATCTAAGCTGTACATACACTATTCTGTCTTTTCTGTCAAGCACAGGTTATTTCTGGTGGAGAATAGGAAGTACTGATCTTCACTGGAAATCTATCATTGAAAATGCATCAGGCCTAATTCAATTCCCTTAGGCAATTTTATTGAGTAAAGCCTCTGTTTAGCATTGTGTGCAAGGCAAACACACAGAGAAGAAAAATACCCTGAAGAATATGCTTTGGTGCTCAAGTATATAATGGAGAACTTTCTTTCTATGAGTATCTGAGAAGACTAGGATTATTGTGATCTGAAATAATTGGGAAGGTTTTGAGGCCCAAAGCAGTCTTTATCATATTTATAGCAATATGTCAATGCCTTTGACAATGCTTAGACATTGTAGTCCTACTCCAAAACACAAGCCCTTAAAACAAACCACAGCTATGTCCCTAAACATAAGACTGATAAAATATAACAAACACAGTAAGTAATATCCCTTGTGGGACTTGTAATAAAAGTCTTCTAGATCTTCAGCCACTCTCAATCTCTTATGAAATACTCAGTCACTCCATGACGTCTTTGAGTCAGAAACATGACAGGTTTTCAGCATTTTTTCCCCCAACAATCACCTACACATCTTGTACTATATTCAGTAAGATTAAGAAATACTTACTAATTCTTCTTAGGTTTTATCTCATATACTTCTGTCATGAGTCATCAGACTTGAATCAAAAACAAAAATTCTTGTGTTTTACAACTATTCAATCAATAGTTTCCTAAACTCTTGGATCATTAAAAACAATCCAGATCATTCCTAAAATTCAGACTCTTAGGCAATTGCTTTTATGTGCTAATTCTGAGTCTAGCATAAATACCAGAACTCCAAAATACTAAAAGATACCCAAGCTCTTTTAAAACACTATGCCAAATAGCTCTAAGGAGGAAAAAATTGATAAATTCAATAAAGGATAAAAGCAAGACCCTCTGTCTATCTATCTATCTATCTATCTATCTACCTATCATCTATTATCTATCTATCTATCTATCTATCTATCTATCTATCTATCTATCTATCTATATCTATCTACCTATCATCTATTATCTATCTATCTATCTATCTATCTATCTATCTATCTATCTATCTATCTATCTACCTACCTATCATCTAATCTCACTGCAAAGGTCCTGGGTTCAATACCCAGCAATGCACCACATCCACATACACACACATACATACAATAAGAATTTTCTTTTTATCTTTATGAATGTAACTGTACTGTATACCTAAAATGTAACAATAAAAAAGAATTCCCTTTTTTATGTAATTACATTTTATATTCTAGTTGTAGGAAAATAGTATAGAGTAACTCACTTTAAAATATAAATATAATTAAATAGTTTCTTATCTTAGTCATCAGCTTCTATTTTTCTTCAAATCTGTGAGATAGGTAACTGCAGAATTAAACTTTAAAAATTTTGTTTACAGGGCTGCTAAACTGGGCCCGCAGTTTCACCACTGACATGCTGCTATTTGTTCAACAGCTATTCACTAAAGCTAATTTGAAGCTATTTAAGATTTTTCTGGCATAAGTACTCCAGTTAAGGCCAATCTCAGGCAATAAAGGTAATGTTTCCTTAATAAATTTTTCTAAATGTGAAATTGAGAAGAAAAACAAAATAGACTTGTATGAAGCTGTAGGAGTTGGCTCCAAGATACAACTCCCTTCTTCCTCTATGTAGATCTCTTAAAAATAGAGGTGCAAGTGCACAAATTTATATTAAAGCAGAGTAAATTTACTGTTTGTAATACATATTTTGTCATAAATTCTTGAAAATTTATTAACTATTATTATTTTAATAAATTCTCAAGCCCTTTTATATCCACATATAAAAACTACTTTTGTTTGCTGTAAGCTCTGGGTATCCCTCTACATACTAGAGTTCCAGGAATGTAAGTTAAAAGAAGAATAGGACGTAAAGGAACTATATTCTTTATGAAGGAGATTCTAAAAAGCAGACCATGCATCAACATATGAAAACACACCTGGGCTTGAGAATTTTTAGAAAAAAAAAGACCAAAAATCTCATTTTCCCCTAATGTTTAGTAAGGAACTTCTGCTGTAAACAAAGGCCTGAATGCATACCTCCAATTTAGGAAATTTTCCTAAGAGGTATCATCAATCACAGATGCTTTACTCAAGCAGTAATCTGATTGGCTTATGTACGGTGAGTAGGAAATCATACTTCCGCTTGTCAGCATTTGCCTATTCTCACACATTATTACCATGGACTTAAAAGATTTTAGGACAACAGGAAACATGATTCGCAGTTTGGAAAGGAGGAAAGGTTACTAATTTGTCAGGTTTATTGAAAGTTTACTTTATAGTTCCAAGTTTGTTTAATTTTGAATATCCCTGTACCCTTGAATTGAATTGAAAGGAAAGAAAGTTATCAATCTATATAGCAGAATAGCTCCAGATCCAATCATGGGGGACTCACTCTACTCTAATTATCTCCTTTCTATTGAAATTTCTTCTTACTGTGTCTCATATGACAGCTATGAATGAAAGAACAATTAATTCTTTTTAAGAAATAAGCACAGAAGTTGACATTTGATTTATAGTCACTGAGAGTTATGATGAGAGTCACTTGATGATAATATATCTAGTCTCTTTTCAAACTAGTAAATTGGCCCTTAGTGAATGTCCCATATAATTTAGAGATTAGATTTTATCAATAGTTCAGGGGGTTATTTAAAGGCAGCCAGTACTTATGATGGTTAGTGCACCATAGTTCAAAACAATGATTTTAATAGAAATGATGTAAAAGAGAATGGTATAATGTATCAAAATTATATGACCCTTTCTAATCCCATACATTTTCTCATTTTGGAGTATCATAGGATGTATAGGAGTCTGATGTATAAAAAGATTTGAGCTAGAACTATGCTATGATTAATTTTAACAATCAAGTCAAGGTGAATATTTTGTGGGACTCAAAGCTATTTCAGGAGTAGATAATAAGCAGTGTCAGTCTGAAGCCGTACATGAGTCAGGCATTGAGGTTCATAAACTCTATGTATGCAGAAAGATATGTCTGACCTCTATACATGTGTCATTACATGAATAATATTTATATTTACTTTGAACTAATTTTATCTTACAAAACTTTACTGAGTGCAATTTTTGTGCTAGGTATGAGGGAGGATAGCACGAATATCAATTCAACAGTAACTTGTTCATGGTAAAAGGATAACGTAGACAGTGGAGTGATTTGATTTATGTGAATGTATGTCCAAGTGTACGTGAGCACACACAAATTAGATTCATATGAAGAAGTGGCTCGAGACAAGCCTTTTCATGCTGAAAAATTGCGACAAAATGCACTTATTTGGTGAAGAAGGAACTGTGGTAGTCAACTTGACTGTCATTGAGTCAAACAGCTGACATCCCAATTTAAAGGAGGAAATGTTTAATTTGGCTTATCGTTTTTAAGGATTCAGTCCATGGTCGTGTGGCTGCAAGGAAGAAACAATATGATATAAGGGGCATGGCAGAGGGAAGTAGCTCAACTCACAGCAGCCAAGAAACAAGACAGAGGGAGGATCTGGGGACAAAGAATACCAATTTCTGGTCCATGCCCCTGGTGACTACCTCCAACCAGACCCCATCTCCTAACAACACAATCAGCTGGTGAATGAATGGAAGAATCTACTGATGACCTGAGTGTCCCCATGATCTAGTCACCCTCCAAACAAATGAGATTTTTGAGGGAACGCTTTTGATCTAAACTGTAACATACATCATTATATATGGTACTTCAGAGAGTCTTTTGTTGAATTCATAATATGGTTTGTCTCTTTTTTTCCATAATATTATTCTTGATGCTTAATTAAATATGTGAATTAGAGCCTCACAGAGGCACAATCATTCTATCTACACATTCCTAGGGAACATATTATTAAAAGGTACTTTTTCACTCTTGAAGATTGTTTTAAATCAAAATACAAAAGCAAATTTGTAAAGGAAATCAATTAGGTGTCATATACAAAAATGAAGTGCATAAAATATTTTTGAGTTGTGTCTGTGCTGTTATTTAAAAAAAATTTAAGAGAGCAAGGTTTGCACTGTGTAAGACTCATGGTTGAAAATATACAGTAGACACCTTGTAGGCAGAACCTCCATACCTTGCTCCATAAATTAAAGATCTAATTATGTGACAGTTTTAGAATGCTTTCATTTAGTTGCAAGGAATTCTGTAAATAACAATGGCTGATTTTTTCAAGAGCCTATTGTGTCTGAGGCATTTTTCCAATATATTCAAATACATTAACTCGTTGAAACTTCAAGACATCCCTTGGGTAGGTATTACTATTATTCTATTCATAGTTATTATTAATAACTATAATAGTTATAGTTAAAACTTTTATAACTACAGTTATATTAATAATAATCATTTTATTATTAGCTTTTGATTTAATGAGAAAAACAAAACAGAGAAGGTCTCAGTAATTTGTTCTAGGTAATGCATACCAGGTAATGCATAGCAGACTCCAAAGCCCAAACTCACATATTAACCACAATGTTATCAAATGTTTCATTACCACATCCACAAATATTCTTGCCTCTTTTCTGCAATTCCAAGAATGAAAAGTAGACTCTTTGGCATATAGCAACAGCACATTTGCAAAAATTAAAATGATGATTGACCTTTAAATTCTAAAAGCTACATTTAGGCAAATACAACTTAAGAGTACAAAAGAACAAAAGTGTCTGATTTTTTAACATTTGAACAGTTCCTTTCATCAGCCACATTAAAAATGTTTGCTACGTACATGTTTGCTGAAGTAATAGAAGATATAAAGGCTGCATTAATCCCATATTGATTCATTTATTTTCTAGAGGTCATTTGTCTGCTTTATGGTTGTTATTTGTTGTTCCTTGATCTCCAGCACAAAGTAAGTATTATACTGTGCACTGAAGATATAAAAGCTAACATATGAACCGAGCCTCATAGACCTCACAATCCAGGGCAAGCAGACAAAATAGTGTAGACAGGAAAACAGAACTACTGAGTATGTGCTTGCTGAAGTTTCTCTGAGAAGTCTGTCTCCTCTAGGAGACAGACTTTGAGCCTACTCATTTTGTTTTAGAAAGTGTTTACACAGTGAGTAATGATGCAGTGAGAAGAGGAACGCTCCTGGCCAGTGTTGACATTGTCAAGCCACACGAATGTCAATGAGCTTTACAAAGAACTAGGAAGAGGTAGGCTATCAACTGAGTCATAAACAGTGTACCAGAATCCATGGGAAAGTTAAAGCAATGCCCTAAATCGTAAAGTAAATTCAGAACTTTGGGCTGCTGTTGACATAATGTAGAAAATTCTGCAGCACTGCATTTATTTATTGCTAGAACTCTGGGTTTTGAAATTAATGTATTCTTCCTTAAACAGATAAATATGAAACGATTACAATTACTAAATGGAGAACTGAACAATCTGACACTCATAAGAAATTTAATTAAAGAAATATTTATGAGATATTACAAAATATAGTGTTAGGAAAATAATTTTTTGTACATAAAAATATAGACAATATATTAACTTGGCCTCTGGTAAATAATACAAAAGTAAGTAATACACTAAATGGATTTTCTTGGAAAAATGTTTCTTTCTCTTCAGACCATCTTGTCTAATGCTTTTGCCCATTATGTATCAACAGTGCCTGATAAATAAGCTACAACAGAAGAGAAATGAAAGTGAAATGAGTTTGCCTCATTTTCTCTCATCGCTAGTTAACTTTTTCCCTCACCATTCATCTTCTGTGATTCTAAAGAGAATAATAAAATGCAGTTGTCTAATTAGGAAAAGATTTAAAAAATATGTTTAAAAGACAACCATGGTAATTATTAAGGCTTTAAGTAAGCTCATTGGTGAACAAATACACCAGAACAAAGCCAAACAAGCTTAAAAAGTCAGAGCTCTGGTTTCTTGGTAATAGCTCAATTATATTTTCAATGAAAAATATTTTCTGTAAGTCTTTCACACCAGTTAATATTTAGCATAATTCTGTAACAGCTTGAGGAATCTACAGGACCCTCAGGGCTGTTCACTAGGAAAGAATGACACATGTTCTTACACAACTGAATGCAGGTGCACATTTATACTCACAAGAAATTGGTAGACAGTATTTCCATTCTGCTGAGCAGTCCTTAACTGTCCTGAAATTGTCCAGATTTCCCGAGAAGGACATACATATAATTTTGAACAAATATTTATTTGAGGTCAAGAGGAAATTAGAGAACATAAATCTTACCTAAAATATAGGTAAGACAAACAATAAAGCCCACCTTAAGAATGTAAGCTGTTGTGCTGGTATTGTAGGAGGTATTGTGTATTTTAGTTCAAAGGGGCTTGCCTGCTGTTTGAAATAAGGGACAGTTAGGATGACAGGCGAGCCAATTTTAAAACACATCTGCTAGCTCTAGAATTAACTGGCATCACGAAAAGTGAAAAACCTGTGAAGCTCTTGAACATGGCCAAGAGCACTCTCAAAAGGTGTGAACAAGAATTTCTTTGCCAGTTGATACTGACATAATGCACCTTGGTAGACTGCTGAGCACAGACAGTGGAACGTTCTACGGGTAAAAGCTCTGCTCAGAGGCTCCTGGGCATCCCACTGATGGGATGGAGGTGGACCACCCCAATGTGTCCCATGTGTTTGTTATATAGTGGAAGAGCACATAGGTGGAAGAGAGGAATAAATTTGGGTCTAAGGAGAAGAAGGAAGCCTTTGTCTCAAGGGTTATTAGTCTTGCTTCTGGCCCTATATAACTAAATCTAAAAGACTAAGATTTCTTTCACTTGTGCTGTGAAGGATCAGGTGCTCTGAACTTGGCGAAAGAAAATGATTTGCCTCTAGGTAAATTGAAGGTTAGAAAACAGGATGAAGGCTTAAGTCAGGTGCAGTGACTTTGAACTATAAGCTAACCCTCTGAGTGTCAAAGCTATAGCCTGAGGAAAAAAATGTGATGCCACAGTATGATAATTCATATTATGAAATTGTTGATGTTGGCTAAAAAAATTTTTTATCTAGTTTATTTTCTCAGACATGTTGGGGAAAAGAACTCAGAAGCTCGAGATATATCTTGTATTTAATAATGTATTTAATTAAAAATCAATATTAACAATAATTAAAACTATTCTTAACTTTCTAAAAGAAATTCAACTAGATCCTATAAAGAGGTGACTATACAATTATATTTAGAGTCTATTTAAACAAAGATTAATTTCATTTGTTAAATTACCAAACCAATTTTCTTTTCAGAATTGATAAACAATATTTTTCTACTCAAAGGCAAAACCAACCAGTGTTTTCACAATCATAGAGACATTCACACATTATGTATTGAATGAAAAATATTTGTAATCTCTGCAGTTAAAACAATGAACAAAATAAACATTGTATCTACCTACACTGGTATGATATTCCAGCTGGGAAGTGACAAAATTTATCACATTTTAAAAATATCCTGCATGTCTTTGTGGAACAAACATGAAAATGTAAATAAACTTGGCTACAGTAGTCACGGTGAACTTTTTGGAGACTGAGTGCCTAAACTGCAACCCAAGCCCAATTATTTATCTCAAAGTGCCAACACTGCAATTAAACCTGAATACTGAGATCTTAGTTCAGGAACAACCAGTGTTAGATTCTGCTTGGTTGCTGGGGCACGCATGCCATTGGTTTGCCACCATTAGACTAGAGGATAGAGAAGATCTCGAAGGAAGAAATATTTGAACTGAAACCGGAAGAATGAATATAGAAATACGAAAAGAATGTGGGGTTAAGGATCAGTAATCAATTGGGGATGCCATTTCAGGCAAACCTACTGGCAGGAAAAAGGGTGGATGTTTTAAGGACCAGAAAGCAAATTAAAGTGGTAGAAGCAGAAATGCAAATTAGGGAATGAAAGCATTAGAAAATACAAGGATCTGAATCCTACAAAACCTTGAAAGCCTTGGAACATTTGAATGATAACACACACACACACACACACACATTTAGAAAGATTTTTCTGGTAATTATGGGCAGAAGGAATCAGTAGGGTGAGAAGAAAGCTTGAAGTTACCTTTCATACATGGCTACTTGCTTTTCTTTCACTCATGGCCACCTGTTCTCCTTTCACTCACTCGCTCTTCTCTTTCCTCCTTCTTCTTCAAGCTTAGAAAATTCCAGAAATACTAAAAAATACAAAGAGAAAATCTGCCATATTCTTATAAAATAGAAATCGGAATCGCCAATGTTTGGATTGCATGGTCAATTTTTAAAATCTTTGTAATTTTATTTTTTAAAAAAGCTGATTGCTGACCTGTAACATTAAGATAGGACTCACTTTGTTCCATTTCAACTATACCCTAGGAGCCAGGAATAAAATCTTAAGTGCCACATTCTCTAAAATTGCAATCTGGGTATGAAAGCAGTTATTTGTTTTGAAGTAGGATTCAAATCATCATTCAGCAAGGTTTTTAGTCTACTAGAATAACATTCTTAGGAGTGCATAAAGTTGGCCTAAGTCGAGGAAGCTAAAAAAAGCATATTTCTCTGGAGAAATCTTTTGTTAGTTGTTTTTTTCTTTTTTAATTTTCTGCCACTTGACACTGGGAGTGTAGAAAAATGCTTTCTCTTTAACTCAAATCAACTAAGATGCTTCAAATGCACTGTTCTGAAATCTTTTTTTCCCTCATTGATTTTATTGGTACATTTTAGGTATACAGTACAGTTACATTCATCATTGGGCTCTTGTACCTTTACCTGACAGGTCTTGGTTCTCATTTTTTCTCCTTGTTGCTGCCCTCCCTTCACCCCTCCTCTTTTCCCTATTTACAAAAACTTTATTTTCATTTTTTCATTTTCTCACATTTTTTTCTTTTCCCTGTTCTGAAAGCTTAATATATGTCACCTCACTTGAAGTTTGTGGTTGGGGAAAAGTATAAACTTTGTAAATAAGCAGTTTATTCATCCAATATAAATGAATGAACTGAGAAATTTAGAGTAAAGAAATTCATGAGGAAAAAAAATACTGCTCCAGAAGAGAAGGAAGAAGCTTTGGACACACATCAAGTCCAGAGAACTTTACCATTGCTGGTAGCCTTGGAAAATGTAAGAAGGAAATTACACACACACACATACACACACACACACACACACACACACACACACACACACACACACTGATGTTAAATGTGACTCTTTTTCCATGTGAACTGTTGGTTTTGTCCATTGTCTTCTTAATTTTTTGTCTATTTATCACTGCCTATAAATTACTTGACTATATAATTTTCTGATGTAGTGCCAAGGATCAAACCTAAGGACTGTTCATGCTAAGCAAGTGCTCCACCACTGAGTTACATCCTCAGATCGTATTATATATTTTAATAATTGTTTCACTCTACCTACTTTGCAAACATTGTCTCATAGAGTATCCTCTATTTACATTCAATATTCTTTTTATTAATGACCTATTTTTAGAACTACTTCTGTTTTTAGAAGAAGATTGAGCAGAGAATACCCCCAGATACTCTTCTCTCCTCCTCACCCTTATAGCTTCCTCTATTTTTAACATCTTGTCTTTGCATAGTCATGGGTTGTACTTGATGAATTGATGCCACGTTATTGCTAACTAAACTTCATTATTTAGATTATAGCTCACTTTGCTTTGTTCAGGGTGTCAGTCACTTTCTCCCACCAGGACAAAACACCCAAAACACACAACTTAAGGGAGGGGAAGTTTGTTTTGGCTCCTGGTCTCAGTTATTGGTTAGCTGGCTCCGTTGGAGAAGTGGCACGGCAGAGAGGAATGGGAACAAAAAGCTGCTCACATCATGGCTGCCAAAAAGAGAGAAGAAGGAGCAGGGGAGGGAGGTGCACACTTCTGGGTCACTACCCCAGGGACCTGCTCTTCCGATTATGCCCTACAATCTAACAGCACAGTCTGTCACAAGCTCATCACTGGAGCAATACTCTGACAAGCACAGCACACCCATGATCCAAATGCTTTTTAACAGCCCAAGCCCTGAACACAGAAGGCTTTGAGGGGCATTCCAATTTAAACCGTAATTCCTTTTGTGGGTTTTGGCAAATGTGAACCTTTGTGTTTATCTGATTAGGAATTAGTCTGTGGCTGCACCTACTGTATCAAGAGGTACATGGCTAAAATTTCCTGTAGTGCTTGTTTGGGTTGTTGTTGTTTTATTTTGTGTTTTGTTTTGTTTTGTGGTGCTGGGGTTTGAACCCTTTTTTAGGATTCTAGAAAAATGTCTACCATCGAGCTACACTCACACATCCCTTCTAGTTTTCTTGTTTGCATATCGTCTGTTGTCTTTTGGGTTTAGACACTTTTAAAATAAATTCTGAGGCTTTCAATTTTTTGAGTTGTGATGTAATTGTCCCCTTTGTTCTCTTTTTAATCTTTTGATATCTACAGCATCCATAGTGATAACTTTTTTTATTCCTGATTTTCAGAATTTGAAGTGTCTTCACTTTATTCTTTCTCAATCTTGTAGATATTCTTATTTTTATCGAACTTTTCAAGGATCCAGGTTCATGTTTAATTGATTTTCTTTATTATTTTTCCGTATTTGATTTTACTGATTTCTGTTCTTTATTATTGTCATCCTTTTTTATTTTTAAGTTTTTAGTTTTTTGAGGTAAGAGCTCAGGTTTTTTACTTGAGATATTTCATCTTTTCTAACATAAGTGTGCAATACTATTAATTTCTGTCTTAGCATTGTAAAAGTATTTTTCCTGTAATTTTTATTTGTTTGATTTTTAATTTTTTTCACCTATATAATGTTTTATTTCTCTTGATGTCTTCTTTTTGATTCATGGTAGCTTTTTAGAAGTATTGTACATTGTTCAATTACAAAGCCTTTAGAGAATTTTCTATTACTGTTCTTTATTTCTGGTTTAATTCCATTGTGTTAGAGAATATGATCTGTATGACCTCAGTTTTTAAATTTACTAAACTTTGTTTTATGGTATATGTATATGTTTTATGGCATATGTGTGTGTGTGTGTGTGTGTGTGTGTGTGTGTGTGTGTGTGTATTCATAAGATGTCTGGTTCTAAAGTGAAAAGGAAGAAGGTCAATGAAAATTTTACAGCAGTGACTTGTAATATTAGAACCATAATTTGCTTCTGTTAAAAGTCACAAAAATAGAATTTAATATTGCGAGTAAACATGCTTAAAAGAAACAGACTAAGGACTGGGAATTTAGCTCAGTGGTGCCACTGCCTGCCTTGCAAGCACAAGGTCCTGAGTTCCATCCTTGGTACCAGAAAAACAAAACAAAACAAAGAAACAAACTGAAAAACAAAATAATTTATAGACACATTTTGAACTAATGGTCCAAAAATTGGTAACATTTTAAATGCTCTCATTTTAGTTTTGAAATAACTAATTGGCTTATCTACTTACACACAAAATGTAATATAGTATCAATTCCTTAACTGCACACATCAGCATTTGAAAAGTTAAGTGTGAGTCACCTATTTCGCAGATGTGGAAACAAATAAGAATGGCTACTTTCAGTCTCTGTATTTGAATCACTAGATTAGTATGCTTATCAGAAAATAATGTATCTTAGAAATTTATTTTAAAGTGATCTTGCTGAAGTTAATATTTATAGGAATAAGAAATGACAGAAAAGTCCACTGATGATGGACCTTCATGTGCTATGTGTGCATAAAACCACTCTTTTGTGTTTTACGAAATATAGTAGGAGAATGAAGAAGTTAGGGTTTAATAAGAAGATAAGGTTTAATGGATGAAAAACAAAAATATATGTCCTAACAAATAAAGCTCTTAGAGGAGAACATAGGGGAAAAGCTTATTTATTTGTTTATTTATTTATTTTATTTTAGATAATGTTTATTGGTGCATTTTAGGTATACAGTATAGTTACATTCATCATTGGGATCCTGTACCTTTACATGACAGGTCTTGGTTCTCATTTTTCTCCCCTTGTCCCTGCTCTCCCTTTGCTCCCTTCACCTTTCCCTATTTAAAAAGACCATGCTTCCATTGTTTTATATATTTTTTTATTTTTGCCTCAACTTTGTGCTGCCCATCCACTTCCCCTACTACTTTAGAACTATTCTTTCTATTACTTAATATCAATTATATATTTTGATCTTTATTTACACTTTTAGTTTTTATACCAGGTAAATTATTCAGTATTTACACCTGTGTGGCCTGTTAATTTCACTTAAGTATGGTCTCAGTGTGCAACCACTTAGCTATAAATGTCTCCACTTTCTTGTTCTTTATGGCTGAGTACTACTCCATTTTATGCAAAAAAAAAACCCCACTAGTCTTCTAATGTATTCCAATGATTCTCAGGTCTGTTTCTTTGCCAGTACCATGCTGTTTTTATGGTGGCTATGTAGTATAGTTACAAGTTGGGGATTGCATTGAATCTGTATAGCATTTTTGGAAGTATGGCCATTTTCACTGTACTGGTTCTTCCTACCCAGGAATAAGGGATTTCTTTCCATTTTCTCACATCCTCTTTGATCTCTTTTTTTAGAGTTGTGTTGTTCTCAATGTAGAGGCTTTGCTTCCTTTGTTAGATTTATTCCTAGATACTTCATTTTTTTGGGATGCTATTGTGAAAGGGATTGTTTCCATAATTTCACTCTCAGTGCACCTGTTGTTTGTATATAAGAATGCTATTGATTTTTTGGTATTTACCTTGTATCCAGCTACTCTACTAAATCTGTCAATTAAGTCAAAAAGTTTATTGGCAGAGTTTTTTGGGTCTTCTATGTAGAATATCATATTGTCAGCAAATAATGACAGTTTGACTTCTTCCTTTCCTATCTTTATTGCTTTTATTTCTTTCTCTCCTCCAATTGTTGTGGATAATGTTTCCAAAACTATATGGAACAGGACTGGTGATAGTGGACATCCTTGTGGTGTTTCTGATATAGTTCATTTATTTTTTTTATTTTTTGGAAAGCATGTCAACTGGTCAGGCTATAAACAAAATAATAAATAAATCAGTCTATGCCAAACTGAAATATTTTGGCACAGCAAAGGAAAAAATAAATAAAATGAAAAAGACAACTTACTAATTGGGAAGACTAATACGAACTTCCTGTCTGATAATGGTTAAAATGAAAAAGTATAACAAACTCCTCTTATTCAACAGCAGAAAAACAAATAACCTCATTTAAAAAAATGATCAAAGAACCTGAAGATTTTTCCCCAGAATATAAATGAATAGAAAATAGGTATATGAAAATGGGCTAAACAGTACTAACCATCAAGAAAAGGCTAATTAAAACCAGTATGAAAGCAATTCTAAACAAGACCCTAGAAAAAGACAATGAAGGCAACAACACCATGGGGCCCATAGAGCAAATCAAATAGTCAGGTCAAGAAACTAAAAGAAGGTGAAAAAGTAAAAAGAGTCAACAAAAGGCCAATTAACATCATGATAATAAATCAGTACATATCAATTATAACCATCAACATCAATGGCCTCAACTCACCAATCAAGAGAAACAGACTGGCAAATGGAATAAGAAGCAAAATCCACAATACGTTCTGTACACAAAACACACCTAGTGCAAAAAGAAGCCCATAGACTGAAAGTGAAAGGATAGAAAACAATTCTCCATATGACAGGAGCCCAGAAAAAAGCAGGGGTAGCAATCTTATTTGCAGACAAAGCTAATCTCAAACCAAAACGGATTCTAGTATTATTGATGTAGGACAGTACTGTACCATACCTCTGTGAATGTAAAATATCTTGTACCTGCTTTATGATACATATCAGTGACCATGCTTTATCAGAGCTTTAGTTAATGATGTTCCTCTAGAATGTTCTCTTTCCAGATGATGATTAAGGTGCTAAAAAAAAAAAAAATGGTGCCAGGTACCACAATAACAACAGAACTTTGCTGTTTTCTGGATATTATTCTTTTCTTTGTTTTTTGTTTTTGTTTTTTTAATGGAATGTGCTGAATGTCTATAATTTTGTTCAGATGACTGCAGAACCCGGAAAAGCTGTTCCTGCTATTGATGCATAACATACTGCTATTATTGGTCTTTTATATAAATATAAATATATATAATTTGAATTTTTGGAAACTTTAACTGTGTTGTCAACTTTGGAAAAAGTTATCCCAATTTACTGTGTTGAGTTGGCATTGTAGAGAAATTGACAGCCATATTGGTCTAGAAATGTTAATTTTTTAAAATTTAAATTTAAATTTTATTTTGTTTTGTTTTCCATTTGTACAGGGGTAACACATGGCATTAAATATGTAAGGTCATATCTATGTGGGTTTGATTACAGAAACTAATAAAGTATTCTCTAAATGAAAAAAAAATAAGACTACATGAGCAAGAAGCAATTTAAATATGTTCAGGGGCCATTTTCATCTTTAGAATTAAGGATTATTTTAATCTTACATTATTGCCTTTTCTCTTTTACTTTCCTTATTAGTTTTAATTTAGGATTCCCTATTTTTAATGTTCATACAGAGATTTCTTTAACTGAAATACTGAATAGTTTCTCTGGTGTGAAAAACTATAATAGTACACAGGATCTTAATGAGATAATTAATAATGTGAAATAGGAAGTAAAGGGCTAAAGGTGTAAGGAAAGTGGGGGAAAGGTAATAAGGGAGAGGAAAAAAATATGAGAAACTGAAAAAATGGAAATAAAGTGTTTGTAAATGGGGAGGGGAGGAGGGAGTGAAGGGAGGGCAGGTACAAGGGGAAAAAATGAGAATCAAGACTTGTCATGTAAAGGTACAGGATCCCAATAATGAATGTAACTGTACTGTATACCTAGAATGTACCAATAAACTCAATAAAAAGAAAAAAAAGAAAAAAATCAGTATGATACATTATGTCACACTGTAACAGCAGAGTTTCTATTAAAAACAAAAAAAGAAACAGCAAATCTCAGTCGTGTGGAGACAACCACAGAACAACGTTGGCTGGTTTAGCCGTTTGGGAAATGGAGGTCAATATGTGGGGTATAGAAATAAATTAAAATAAACCTACTATATAAACTAGCAATCTTTCTTCTCAGTTAAAAGAATCCAGAAAATAAAGCCTCATCTCATAAAAATATGTACAATCCATGTTCATTACAGTATTATTCATAAGAGCCAAGATAAGAAACCAATCTAAATATCCTTTGGCACAGGAATAGAGAAAATGTTGTGTACATATACAGCTAAGGAGATATTGTCATTTGCCACAACCTCAGTGTGCCAGAAGACATTATACTAAATATACCATACACTGAAAGAGCAATATTGTGTGATCCCTTCTGTGTGGACTCAAAGAAGGTCAAGACTAGCAATTGAAGGGACAACATGAGGTCTTGTCCTAAAAATGGAACATCATGTGAGACCATGGAAGTGTTCACTTGCTTCACTCTAGAATCCACTTTACTGTCTCTTTGTCTCTCATAACACGTTGTCAACCTCAGGTATGTACAGTAAAGTCTATGTTTCCAAAGGTTAAATCTAACCAAGGCAAAAGGGGATGAGTCTGTAATTAAATACACATTTAAAAATAATGAGAGTCAAAGAATTGTGGGTTTACCACATGTAAAAATAACAATATTTGAGGAAATATGTGTACATCATCCTGATTTGATCATTATAAAGAAGAAAGAAAAATTTATAAAAATTACAGATAGAAGCTTTGAACTCTGAAAACCTTTATTTACCTCACCTGGTTTTGAGAAAACAAATACTGTAATATTATCTGTAAAGTGGGGAAATTAATATCTATTCTCAGTGTATGTGAGAATATGAATAATCCATTATGTGTCATTTATTATTTATCGCTGATAAGTTTCCATAAAGTTTTTGAAAAACTATGTAAAATGAATTGTTATTAGTGTATTTCTTCTATATCACATTCTCTACATTTTACTTAGAAAATTTTCCTGGGTTTTTGATCCACAAAAGACTGGTATAATAGTTGATATTGTTAGCCTACCATCCATAATTTTGACACATTTCTCATACTTCTTGGTCCATCTTATAAAAATAAATTTAATCCATTTTTATTGCATTTTTCTATTTTACACTTAAGTGAGAATATTTTCCAAACTCACCTGGGCATTCTGGCCAATAAATTTGTGATCCTATCCTAGTATATAAAATTATTTTTATTGGAAAATGATGTACATGTTTGAGATGTGAACAAGTTTTCTTTGCTCAAGCCAGAAATGTTATTCCATTCAGGACATTTCAAAATCCAAACTAATAGCCTCATCTATCAGATGTCAGAAACTATATAAAAAGAAAACTCAAAGCAAAATTTTTGTTCTGAAATGAATTTCCCAATTCACCACTCCCATCTGCTATGAGCTATATTTTATTCTCTTTGCTTATGTTGATGTTATTTTGGTTTTCTGTTCTCTTTTATCTTTGATCGTTGGCTGCATTTTCCCAGCAATAAAGCTAGCTTACTTGGTTTTTCTTCCTTTTCTATCTTTCCTTCATGACTATAGCAAATAACTTTGCATCACCATTGTCTTAAAATATTGTTAAAAGTCTATTTTATGGAAACTACTTCTATTAGCTTTACCTTAGCTTTATGAGGAATGAGTATAAAGGTAAAATACTGCTGAGTCATTGTATTCTTATTTGTTCATGCATCAAAACTGTGATGCTGTTTCTATGGTCTTTCATATTATTAAGCTAATTTGTTTACTAGAATGTTTAAGCTACTTAAATTTAGAAAATCTATTTTTTTAATACTATAAACTGGAATATCTCTGATTTAAATACTTGAGTTTGAAATAACGTAAAAATGTGTCTGCATCAAGTCAGATTATATTTGTGTAAGCACAGATGTGTTTTACTTGCTAGTTACTGCTTCAGTATGATCTGAGTGCAATATCTTTCACATGTAAAATAATGAAGCTCTTAGGTTTTGACTGATATATAAATTCTAAATAGACAGGAATTCTAAGTTTTGTATTCTGATTATTCATCATGATTATTTTAACCACTCAATCATTGATTGCAAAACATTGAATATCTTAGAAGAATCTTTCTGAGATCTAATTAATGGTTATATAACAATCATAATATATGTTTATATTTATGGTCATAAAATATTACAGATCCATTATTTCAGTTTATTTTACATTTAGCAAAACTTCCAGAAAACAAGGACAATATAACATGTTATCCTTAAAATAAAAATGAAACTCACTGATCATTTTACCATTGTCATTCAGTAGAAGCAATCTGATAAGTAAATCTACCTGGTCTGACTAATTCTAATTTTTAAAATATTGCTACATTTCTCTATGTCAATAAAAAGAACTTATCTAAGCAAAAACAACAAAAAACTATACTATATCATTGTAATGGTTTTATTTTCCCTTTTTTCAAGAGCAAAACACCAAAACACACTGTTGAAACAGACAAGTTTAAATTTTACTTGAGTGCTTAAAGCCAACAGACTTGATTAGAAGGTAGGCAAAAGGAAATGATATCAGATGAGAATAGATTCTTTACAAAAATGAAGCATATTTGAAGTTTTATGGATCTCAGTAAACATAAAAGACATTCTTGTTTAGTTTTAAATCATATAACTAGTAAAGACAAATCATATTGTTTCTCTATGATTTATAATGTATTAGATGAAATGCACTTGACTGCTATAACATTACAAAGAAAATATAGATATATAGAGCTGCAAGAGTTTCACAATTTGCATGAAGTGGTTTCATAATAACACCAAGTAATTTATAAAAAGTTAATACATTTTAATCACTGGTGCAATGAAAAATATTGAAAGTTTTAATAGATGAAATGGGATATTACAATATTCATTGTTGCCTCAGCTTTGGCAGAAAAAGAAATAAGAGCAAAAAAATAAATGGAAAAAGGAGAAATACAGTGTAAAATGGTAGACTGAGAGCAACCATGTCATTATTTCTATGAAGCACAAATATATTACATACTGTAAATGAAAGCCAGAAGATATCATAAATTTATAACAAAATCTTGATTTGTGATGTATTCCTTCCAAGTGACAAACTTTCAATATAAAGGACAGAGGTTGCAAAGTAAAGAAATGGAAAAGATGTTGTAGAACCATTAAGTATGAAAGAGCTGGAGCAACTTCCTTAATATTGAGAAAATACCCTCTCAGGTGAAGAACTTACAGGAAAACTATAGTTGAAGATATTTTATGACAAAAATTCAGCTCATCAGAGAGGTGTAATAGTTATATTTCTCTCTCATAGCTTCAAAATACATTAAGCAAAATTCTTACAGAAGTAGGGGAAATAAAACAAAATAATAATATTTTGTGTTTTCCGTAACCTTTCTCTACAACTGAGAGAAATGTACACACAAAATTGATAATCTAGAAGAGTGAACCATAACTCTTTTGCCTCCATGATCAGTTTAACAGAAGACAGATTTTCTGGTTCTGGAAAGTGGGGTAGGGAAGTGATTTGGAGATGATGTAAGTGTGTCATGTTTACTGTGCACTTTATTTTACTATTATTATGTCATAATATATAGTGCAGGATTGGTGGGAGCTCTGAGACTGCTTTTCTGAGAGTAGACAGTTCCGTCTAGGGCGTGGAAGACAGTGATACACAGATTGTGTTCTCGTTGGTTACTGCCTCTGCAGGAGACTGCTCCAAGAAGAGAGGATTCTGTAAATGGAAGGAGGCTTAGCAGGGTTTTTTGTTTGTTTGGTTTTGTTTTTGGTACCGGGAATTGAACTGAGGTCCTTGTGCTTGTGAGGCAGGTGACAGAACCACGGAGCTAAATCCCCAGAAGCAGTATTTTGAATGTAAGGAGTTTTGAAGTTGTTGTAGACACACTTATAATTCCTCATCATTTGGGATCTCCTGTGTTGATTTTCTTCTAGCATGAACAAAGTTGATTCATCTGGTTTATTCATAAATGGTTCAGAAATCCATTCCTTCCTACTTTGGGGGTTTTAGTAGTTGTAAACTAAGACTAAAATCCTTTTGAAAGATGAGCTAGGTGGATAAGGAAAAGCTTGGCTCATTTTTTTTCAAAACCTCTGCTAAGAACTGAAATGTCAAACATCCCAATGTTCCTTCATCTCTATAGTCCCAGTGGGTGTTGAATACAGGCGCTTTATCTGCTACACAGTTGTCGTTCTCTCCTGAAGTGACAGAATGAGTTTATTGAGCAGGTTGATTATGTCACACTAATACATATTTTTCACATACTCTGTGTCCATGAAAAATGCTGCCAATGTGACAGTTTTGTTAATAGAAATTTCTGAAATGGACCCTTATATCCAAGCTCTTTCTAGAGATCTGCTTTTAGAAAACCATCTTACTTCTGTGTTTAAGAAAAGATACCTGTGCTCTGTGTCCATCTATTCACAGATCTGTGTGAACAGAAGTGAGTTACAGGCATCCACTTTAGTGTACTTGCTCACTTTTTCAATCCTGTACAATGTTGATTTCAGATATTATTTTTCAGTTAGCAAGGATTTCTCTGTGAATGACACAGTATGTAGACTCATACGTAGCTAGTGAGTTGCTGCTCACTAGCAACAACTTTCTTCTGAATACTGAAACCAGAAAACTGTCTTATCATAGCAGTCATTCTTATCTGGGCACCTAACAATACAAAATTATTAACTCAGTTTTTTTTGTATGAATTGCTCAAATACTTGAATAGTTTTTCTTTTATGGTGCTGGTTGGCAACAAAAATGCACAAAACAAGTTCTCATGCACATCCTCCTGAAAAACATAGCACACACAAAAAAAGTCCTGTTGTTTTGTTGTTAACATCGGTAGACTCAGCAAAGTGGATTGCATACCACAGTAACTCCTTCATCTACTCCAACAATTGTATCCAAATATCTCCTGCTATCTCATCAATGCATATAGTTATGGTGCTAGCCAAAAAAGGAATATGTGCCCAGCATCGTCTAAAGTTCAAGACCAATGGGTCAGCTCTTTGCCATTGATTAAAGGCTTGGATTTAGCAATGTGGTTCGTCACTAAGAAAGATGGTCTCAGTATAGACACTTGTGATGATGCTTCAATAATTACTTCTCTCCTTTTGTGTTGACTTTTTTTTTTCTTTTGAAAGACTCCAGAGGCTTGTCTTTTAAAGCATTGTGATTTTTCATTAGGCAAAGCAGATTTGAAGGCTAACAATATTTTGGACAGTTGGTTACAACATATTAAACAAAGGGGTCTTTTGGAGAATGTGAATTACCTATTGCAGTGAACCCATAACTTAGGGACTCTTGGTATCTTCTTTTAAATGCAGCTTTCTTTTTCTTTGGCTGTCTGAGAATGTCCTATTTTCTAATCATTGGCTCTTTTACCATTTTTAAAGAAGACTTCCAATTATGCTTGCTTCTTATCTCTTTTTGGATAGGGTTACCTTGTGGACTTACCAAACCTGTGACTGAGACATAACTTGTGCAGAGATCAGAGGAAACAATAAGGTTAAGACATCAGTTCTTCCTAGATCATTCTATAGATTCATTACAATTACAATAAAATTTTGGCAGGCTGTTTTATAGAAAATCACAAGCTAATTCCAATGTTCATTTGGAAATGCAAAGGAAGTAAAATAGCAAACGTGTTTTGGGGAAAAATTAGTTCGAAGTCTGACCAAATCATATATTAGGAGTTAATATAAAGCTACATCCATTAAAACACATAATATGGGCATAAAATAGAAAAGATTAATGGAGCATAGACAATAAAAATAAACACATGCATAGTATGGACTTCTGACAGGGGCAAAGACAATGCAGTTGTTGGTAGGATAGCCTACGAACAAACAGAACTAGAACATTAGATATGTATAAGGAAGAAACAAAACTTCCAATCTATAAGTTATATTGCTTACAAAAATTAGCTTGAAATGTCAAAGCTAAAATTATAAGATTTTTAGAAGCAAATACAACAGAAAAGTTTTGGAATCTTAAATTAGGCAAAGACAATTAAACATCAAGAATAAAATCAATTTTTAACATTGATAAATTGAATTTAATTAAAATTCTGAATAATTATGCAATAATTTTTTCCTTAACAATGCTTTTAAATTCTATTTTGTTAAGTATATCTGCTTTTTCTCAGTTAGAATTAGCTTCATAAATAGGCTTCAATACTTTCACTTTCCATACTGCTTTTTCCGTGTGTTTTAGAGATTTTTATAAACAACATCTGGCTGGGCTTTATTAGATTTATTCAGCTTGATAATCCTTGTTATTTATTTGGAGAATAATACTATGTGTGTTTGTATATTTTTAGCATTTATAACCTTTTAATTTGTACTGTTTAGTTTTTCAGTAAATCCATGATTAGTACACATAATGTATGACAGAGAATAATATATGAATTATATACTAATATAGCTTATTATATAAGGTGGACTTTTTGTCCTTTCATGTAAAAAAATCACTATAGATTTTCTCATCAAGGACCCCTTAGTCCTGCTGTTTAAATTTAGTTCTGCCTAACTGTCTGGTAAGATATTGAACAGGTATATAGGACACTTTTTAAAAATCAAAAGTTCTCTATAGCTTAACAAAAATATTTCAAATCTTCATGCAGATTAAAACTTCTCTCCACTAGTTTATCATTTTTTACACTGTGGATTCTGCAGTTTAGAATGGAAGTATGGTAGTTATGACTCTATATCATTTTTTTTTCTCTTTCTTACTTGCTGGAGTTGAGCTTCCTTTGATGGGTATAAGTAGAGAAGAAAGAGATACAAGGAGTGGAATTTAGAATTGCTGTGGTTATAAAATGGGGTTATTTAGTCATGTGAATTTGGAGTCTGAATCTTTTTCCTCTAACATCACTTGTATGTGTTTCTTAAATGTAGGTTAAAGGGTTCAGTCTCTTTTCTGGGTCAGTTCACCTCATTATGAACATAGTAAGAAAAACATTTGAGCTGTAGTAGCATTTACTCTAAAAGTGAGAGAGTATTACTATGTTCAGGCTAGTCCAACCTAGCCTCAGAGTTTAATATTTAAACTTTTACCAACAAATATTGGCCACTAGTTTGTAAGTGATTGTTCAAAGATGAAATTTCCACAAACAGAAATATTTTTCTAGTAACAGGACCTTGATTCTACCTTCCTCTTTTGGATCAAGATTAAACCCAATTTTATAAATTACCTAATATCCCTTCAATAAAATATTGTTTTTTAATTACAAGTTATCAGTTTGTATCTTTATGCTTCTTTTCATCAAGAATATAATAAATATTAGTTGTATAAAACAATGAAAGAATAAATATGTGACAGAATTGAAATATTACAGTTGTGTTTAATTACTTTCATTTTTTTCAAGATTACCTTATGCTCAATTTACTGAATGTATCATCTCCTTCCATGCCAATAAAAAAAATATAAACTACTATGATAATTCAGTTGTTTATTTTATTTTCTCAGTTAAAAGGAGTTGTGTAGAATATTTGCCTACTTATTAACTTTTAGGAATAGCAAGTTAATAAATAGTATAAAGTTAAAATTAAAATCATTTGGAAACTAAGGTAGTCACACTATGTGGTTTAATAAATATGGTATAAGATGCATGTAAGATTTAAGAAGATAATACTGTATAACTACATGTTATGTGGGAAAATGTCCACTTGTGATTGTCACAAAATTTAAATAATTATTGGTTGAGTATTTGTAGGAATAAAAAATTTAGTTTCATTGTTCTCCTTTGTGAAAATTTCATAGTCCAGAAACAAATGAACTGTTTTTTTTTCTAAATTTCTGCCCCTACAGCACTTATCTCTGCTTATGAAAGTTTGAAAGTAACTTTAACATACATTTCAAACAATTTGGAGTTTATTACTATTATGGAAACATTTGAAAAAGTACAATAGAACCAAAATTAAGATGGATCCTATATTTTTATAAAAGAAATTCAATGTCAGAAATATGTTTAACAGGGCCGGGGATTTAGCTCAGCGGTTCGGTGGCCTGCCTTGCAAGCACAAGGACCCGAGTTCAATCCCTGGTCCAAAAAAAAAAGAAAGAAAAAAGAAATATGTTTAACAGGGCCGGGGATTTAGCTCAGCGGTTCGGTGGCCTGCCTTGCAAGCACAAGGACCCGAGTTCAATCCCTGGTCCAAAAAAAAAAGAAAGAAAAAAGAAATATGTTTAACACAGTAGCACTTCTCAATTTCTCTTTTTTATATACTTACATATCAAAATGTCCCAAAATTTCTTTCATTTGAAATTTTCCATCTATAACAGTATGTACTGCACATAAAATTTTCATTCTATTCAACTAATACATCTGAAGTTACTCACTTGTTTCTTGCTAGTGAAAATCAAGGCATCTCCCTCCTGTACTAGGGTTCAGTAGAGAAACAATCAATATAACATATATGACCATTAAAAAAGGGATTTATTAGATAGATTTACAGGATTAGAAAGAGAAGAGTTTTCATTTTTATTAACAGAATCAGAGGTGGAATTATAAAAAATGGCCATCTTTAGGCTGGAGTGCTGGCATATCTAGTAGTAGTAGTTGAAGGTCAAAGACTTGGAAGTTCACTGCAAAGTCAGTGGTGTGAGCCAGTGCCAGACAGTCAAAGAGTCTACATTGGAAGGAAAAACAAATTAGCCTCTATGCCTGAAGGAACTAGAGATAAATGTGTAAAACAGTGCCCAAAAGACTGGAACTCCTACAAAGTAAAAGAACTGACTTCCTTATTGATATTTAAGCAAAAATAACCAAGTGCATTAGCTAAGAACTCCAGTACAATGTTGAGTAGTCATGGGAGAATACATCCTTGCCAATTTTCTTAGAAAGTTTATATTAGTTTATTCTGTGTGTGACATTAATTTAGATTTTTACTGTTTTTCCTTTTGAGGACATTCCTTTTAATTTGAGTTATTTGAATAAGTATTGAATGTTTTGAATGATTTTTTTCCCCATAATATGGATGCATTTTTTCTTATTCAGGCTGTTAAGACAAATTTTACTTATGACTCTTGAAACACCTTTGTGTTTATGGGTTAAACCTCATTGATCATGAGACCCTTAATATATCTCTGGGTTTTACTTGATAACTATTTTTGTGATTATGATCTTTGTGATTATGATCATGACAATTATTTGTCCAGTTTCTTTTCTTTCCATGGCTTTATCTAGTTTCAATACTAATGTAATGCTAGGCTCATGAAATGAGTTGGGAAGTAAAGGTTCCCTTTACTCTTTCTTTCTGAAAGACACTGTCAAAAAGTGATATTCCTCACTAAATATGTTTAGAACTCAATGATGAATCAGCTTTCCTTGTTTAGAGGTATTTAATGATCCAATATGAGGTTATTCAGGTCATCTATCCTTGAGTACATTTCCGCAGTTCCTGTGTTTTAAGAAATTTCTCTCTTTCTCTTAAGCTATTACATTTATTGGCATAGAGAGTTTATTCTTCTAGCATTTCTCATGTCCAGGCAATGTGGAATAAGTTATATTTCTCACAAAAGATATGTACAATTCCTAAGCACTGAATGGCCTTTGTAGATATGATCACGTTAGGATGAAGTCATACTTCAGTAGGATAGCTCTTTAATCCATTATGATTGATATATTCATGAAAAAAGGGAGAGGTGACACGGAGAAAATGACACAAATTAAAACATCTTGTGATCATGAATCAGATATAAATGACACAAAGGGAGAACATCCTGTGACCAAGAGACAGATACAGGAGTGTTGCATCTACACAGCAAGCACTGCCAAGCATTACCAGCCACACTAGAAGCTAAGACAAATGCCTGGAAGAGAGAGTCCCCAAGAGCATAGAGATAACATGCTAATGCCATAGTTTGGGAGTGTAAGTCTCAGAACTCTAAAAAAAACAATTTACATTGCTTTATCCAACATATTTGTAATTTTTGTACCATCCCTAGAAAGCTATTAGACTACATAGAGGTACTTTAAAAAATTTAAAGTACAAATTAAATAATTTTATTATAAAACATGACCTGTGCCAGGCATGGTGGTACATGCCTGTAATCCCAGCATTAGGGAGGCTGAAGCAGGAGGATTGCTGCAAGTTTGAGACCAGGCTGGGTTACATAGTGAGTTCCAGGTCAGTTTCAACTACATAGTGAGACCCTGACTCAAAAATCCAAAATAAATAAATAAATAAATAAATAAAAATAAAATAAAATAAAATATGACTCATGTAGTTAATACAAAACTAAAAATTCCATGATATATTATTTCAGCAATTTTTATAATATTCTCTCTATTGTTTTTATAATGCTAATTCATAGTGAAACAAAATACCATTAATATTGTAATATTTTACATTTTTACACTTGATCTTAGCCAAAAGGCCGAGAAGCGATAATATTTTACATTTTTATATACCCTCATAGAATTTAAGTTTTTAATGACATTCTCACCATCAACTTATGAGACAAGATCCTTTTAAAAGGAAAATATAAGCTAAATAAGATTTTTTCGCTCTACAAGTAGTATCCAAACTCAGTTGCTGTGTAGTTCCAAGACTAGTAGTTATTTTGATCATTTAGACTTCATTTCACATTCATTTCATTAAAGTATTATGTCCTTGAATATTTATTTTAATATTGTAAAACTACTTATATTAATTCTTAAAAATTGGCAATAAAATACATTTGTAAAAAATTGAAACAAGATGATGAACTAAGTATCTGTTGCCCCTATTACATACAAAAAGTGGTATATCAGAGTTGATATTATAATGCTAAACATGCAAATTCATATATGAATGAAACACAGGAAACATGTAGATATCAGAGAATCTGTGCACTAAGGGCGAACTAATATCTAATCATGAGAGTGGAGAACATTTGACTCCAAAAAAAGGGGAGGAATCAGCCTTTAATACAGGAAGAACTACTGTGTAAAGTCTTCTGTGTAAAGCTGACTTAGCAATGAGACACCCAGTACTGCAGGGGACACTAATGCCCTATTTTTGAATATAATATGGCAAAGAAGATGTGACTGAGAAAAAAATTACCTGAAATATTTGCACCATAAGAAATTGTATAATGCACTCATTTTAGTGCAGCTCTGAATTATGAAGAAAACATTAAAGTTGATTTTTCCCCAAAGGAAAAACTCTGCAATCTTGAAAAGGACAAACCAAATTTTTAGAATGGTCCATTATATAGCACATATGGGATGCTGCAGGAGAATCAGCTCTCACAGAAATTGAACTCAGTATCAAAAATATAAAAACATAAGCTACAATAAAACTATCAGGAAGATTCAGCAAGTTATAACAACGCAATTCAACTTTTTGAATTGAAATAATTTGACAGGGACATACACATATCTAAGCAGAAAAAGACAAAGGAATATTAAAAATCATTAACAAATAACAAAATGTGTGGAGAAAGAATAAATTTGAACAAAAAGTAGCTAGCTTCTTGACATAAATGTATTTTCTTATTGAGTTTATTGGTACATTCTAGTTATACAGTACAGTTACATTCATTACTGGGATCTCGTACCTTTACATGGCAGGTCTTGGTTCTTATTTTTTCCCCTTGTCCCTGTCCTCCCTTCACCCCTCCTCCCCTCCCCATTTACAAACACTTTACTTCCATTTTTTCATTTTCTCATATTTTTTTCTTTTCCCTTATTCCCTCTCCCCTACCCTTCCCACTTTCTTTACACCTTTAGCCCTTTTCTTCCTATTTCACTTTGTTAATTATCCCATTAGGATCTTGTGTACTATTATAGTTTTCACATCAGAGAAACTATTTGGTATTGTGTGACATATATTTCACTTAGGAGTATATCCTCAAAATGTATCCCTTTTCCTATGAATGACTCTAATTTGTCATTCTTTATGGCTGAGTAGTATTCTATTTTATAGAAAAACCACATCTTTATCCATTTGACATAAATGCATTATTAATAAAATTACTAACTGGGCAGGTTAAATAAAATTTTATAAAGAACTGAAGAGTTAATAAACTGGAAGTAACTTTTGTTGAGATAAAGGAAAAACAGAAGAACAATAAAAACAAAATCAGCAGAAACAGTGATAGAGAGGTGAAAATAACAAAGCATCTGCAAAGATACTCTGAGGAGGTGCTCGAATAAGGACATTTGTGAAGATGATGACTGAGTTTTCAGGAATTAAAGAATATTCTTAATACTCCAGAATTTAAAATTTTCAATCATATTCAAGAACTATATGCAAACATATCCATGCCAACTCAGACAACAGACAGTGAGAGACAGAAACATATAGAAATTACTGCTATCATTTCTAGTTGATGGATCAGGTTCCAACCCATGAGAGACAAAAGTGGCCTCTGTTCCCACTCGGGGGCATCCTGCAGATCCAGATTCAAGGCACAAACTCACCAGAGAGTTGTTGCTATGAGGTCAGGAAGATGGCACAGTGGTGTTCAGCAGAGAGAGGGTCTCTCTGAGGCTTAGTGTTGAAAATTGAAGCCCACAGGTAAGGAAAAACAGACCAGACTACAGCAATTGGTGAATTGCTGGGAGCAGCACCTCCTACTGAACCTGGACCTGCTACAGGGAAAGGACTGCTCAAACCTGCAGAAGAACCTTGTAGAGTTCCAACCTGCAGAAGCCTAGGGGCCTCACAGCCAGTGGGCTACAGCTGGCTCGCTGAGATTCCTGGACTTGGCTCTGCATGTTGCTGCCCACGTTATACACCAGCAATAGCAGTCATGCCTTGAAGAGGACCTTTGTTTTTTCTTTCCTTCTTTCTTTTTTCCTCTTTTTTTTCTTTTTTTTGTCTTTCTTTTCCTTCATTTCTCTACTTTCTTACTCATATTTTTATCCTCTTCTATTCTCTTGCTTGTTCTTATTGTTAAGAGTATGAAGATAATTTCTAGTTTTCTTGTTGCTGTTAGTTTGCTTCTTCTTATTTCTGTTCCTTCCTTCACTCCTTTCTTCTTATTTTTACCAGTTTTCCAGTTTGTGTGATCTTCCTGTGTCTCTTGCCCTCCTTCTAACATCTCTTTCTCTCTCTCTATCCCTGCTCCCAACTCCTTCTAAGTCTTCTTCCTGGAGGGCAAAGCCACTATATTGAAGGGCTTACTGATTGTAAACATATTTTTGGTTGTTCCTTGATTTTAATATATAATCAAAAGCCTAACTTATTTCATTTCTTTGTACCAGGGATGGAACTCAGGTCCTTGTGCTTGTGAATCATGTGGCGGAAACACTGAGCTAAGTCCCCAGCCCCATAAGTCTTGTTTATGCAGTTAAAGATGTCAGAATAATAGCTACCATAATTAGTCATTTTCTAAGCTGTATTTTATGGTATTTTTGCTGATTGTATTACTTTGGCCACGGTGATGCGATTGCTTTAGTCATTTGTCTTTACTGATATACCAAGACTGAGATTGCTTAAATGCCATTACAGACTCAAAATGAAAAGGCCAACTATACCAGGAGGACAATTCAAGAAGAAATCATTTCCCACAGGCTCTAAATACTAGCAATAAGTACACTTGAAATAAGAAATGTACAATTAGCAAATTGAACCAAAATATTCAATGATAACAAAAAATAGAAATGAGAAGACACTTAAAATGAAGAGCAGTGTGATCCAGACCAGTGCAGCTTCAGGCAATCCCAGCCAGGGATCTGCCCTGACCACAGAGTTCAGGAAAGCCCACCCAGCCTAGGCCCACCTAGGAAAAAAGCTGCAGAGGCTCAAAGGCTTCAGTCATAGGCCTGCTCCACAGCATCAGCGAGTTTCACAGATCCCCAGGAGCAGTGGTGTGGTCCACACCAGTGCAGCTGCAGGCAGATCGTAGTCAGGAATCTTCCCTGTACTCAGAGGCTAGGGCAACCTCCCCCAGCCAAGGCCCACCCAGGAAAATGCTGCACAGGTACACAAGCTTCAGTCAGAGACCCATCCCACAGCATCAGTGGTTTGACCCCAGGAATTGGTGTACTGGTGAGCAGCAGAGAAAAGGCATCTTGGTGGCTTGGTGAGAATTGAAGACCACCGGGTGAGCAAAAAGTTGTCTCAATAAAGAAACAGCAGGCTGCATTTGTTGAAATGAGAAAACACAGAAACAAGTCCCCAAACCAAACTTCCAGATCACCTAATGCAGCCCCAGAAGGAAATAAGAAGAAATAATCTGATATTAACCTACCTGGACTCCCTGAACTGGAAACAAAAGAGGATCTGTAAAAATGAAGTTACAAATCAAATCATTTCTCAGATAACAGCAGAGATTTTACCCATAGTACAAGACATGATTAATAAATCTAGAGAGGGCACAGATAAAAATAAATAAATAAAGGAGCTGACAAACAGGATGGAATCTCAACATAAGAAACAAATTGAATCCATAAAAGAGATGTAAACAGATTTCCAGATTAAAATAATTCCATTGAAAGTTTATGCAGCAGAACAAGCCAATGTGAGGACAGAATTTCAGACAAAGAAGATGGGCTAGCAACTAGTGACCAAGAAAAGAGAAATATATCAAAAATAATAAAGGATCATGAGAGATCAATCCAGCAGCTTCTAGACAATTCAAAGAAGAATAACATAAGACTGACTGGAGCTAGTGAATAAACAGGAAAGAGTGCAGATGACATAAAAAACATGTTCACTGAAGTAAAGGCAGAAAAGTTCCAAATAGTGGAAAATAACCTCACATACAGATAAGTGAGGCTTATAGAACTCAACTAGCCATGATTTAAAAAAAATTTACACATAGGCATGTAATAGTTAAGATTCCAGAAGTTCAACAGAAGAACAAAGTTCTAAAAGCAGTTAGAGAAAAGATAAAAATCACATACAAAGGAAAGCCTATCAGAATCACAGCCAACTTCTCAACACAAACCCTCAAGGAAAGAACAGCTTGGAGTGATGTATTTCAAACACTGAAGGAAAACAGCCTCCAACCCAGACTGATGTACCCTGCAAAATTATCTTTCAAAATTGATGGAGAAATAAGATACTTTCATGACAAAGGGCAAATCAGGAACTTCATAAATACCAAATCAGCATTCAAAAAAATTTAAACAATATCCTAACAAAAGACAAAGGTATCACAACCCCAGGAAGCCCAGCAGAATGAACGTATCAGGCATGACAAGAAATTAAATGCAAAGGGGGAAAACCCAACAAAAAAAGTCATGACAAGAATAACTCAATACATATCAGTTATAACCATTAATGTTAATGGTCTCAATTTGCCAATCAAAAGAAATAGACTGGCAGAATGGATCAAGAAGCAAGATACAACAATATGCTGCATACAAAAAACACAATTAATTAAAAAAGAAACTCATAGACTGAAAGTTAAAGGGCAGAAAACAATATTCCAAGTGAGAGGAACACAAAACAAAGCAGGAGTAACTATCCTCCTTGCAGATCAAGTGGATTTCAAACCAACACTGATTAAGACAGACAAAGGACAGTATATCCTTGTAAAGGGAACAATCCAAAAGGAAGAGATGACAATCATAAATATATATGCAGCAAACACAAGTGTGCCCACCTATATAAAACAAATACTAATGAACATGAAAAATTGAGACCTCAATACTCACTCCACTGTCACAAATAGATCAACCAGACAAAAAATAAACAATGAAGTAGTAGAACTAAATCACACTCTTGAACAAATGAATTTAACAGATGCTTACAGTGTGTTCCATCCCACAAAATCAGAGACATCTTTTCAGCTGCACATGGATCATTCTCCCAAATAGGCCACATACTTGCTCATAGAACATGTCGAAGTAATTGCAAAGAATTGAAGTAATCCCCCATATATTATCAGAACATAGTGTGATAAAATCAGACATCAATAGCAAAAGAAACCACAAGAATCTCATAAACATAAACAGGTGGAAGTTGAAAAACACACTTCTAAATAACCAGTGGATCACAGAAGAAATCAGACAGTTCCTACAATTAAATTACAATGACAATATAACTTATCAGAATCTACGGGATACAATGAAAATAGTCTTATGGGGAAATTTACAGCCATGAGCACTCATCTTAAGAAAACAGAACTAGCTCAATTACACAATATGATGTTGAACCTCAAGCTTCTAGAAAAAGAAGAGGAGATCAAATGCAAAGCTCATACAAGGGAGGAAATTATAAAGATTGGGTCAGAAATTAATGCAATGGACATTAAGAGAAAAATTCAAAAAATCAATGAAGCCAAGAGTTTGTTCTTTGAAAGGATAAACAAAATTGACAGACCCTTAGCCAACCTTAACAAAAAGGGAAAGAAAAATGCCAAATCCATGCAACTAGGAGTCAAAAGGGTGAAATTACAACAGACCCAGCAAAAATTCAGATCATCAATACCTACTTTTAGAACTTAAATGCCAATAGATGGAAAATACAGAATAAATGGAGAGATTCCTAGATTTGTAGGAACAACCAAAGTTGAACAAAGATGACCTAAAAACAACCCAATCGCAATCAATGAAATTGAAAAAGTAATTAAAAAACTTACCAACTAAGACAAGTCTAAGAAGCCTTGACGGTTTCATTGCTGAGTTCTTCAATGAAATTGAAAGGGAAACATTATTCTCAAGTTCATTCCTGGAAGCAAGCATCACCTTAATCCCCAAAGCAGAGAAAGAACCAACCAAAAAAGGGAACCATAGGTCACTCTCACTAATGAACATAGATGCAAAAACCTTTAATAAGATACTTGCAAATAGAATGCAGGCAATCATTAAGAAGATCACACACCCTGACCAAATAGGACTCATCCCAGGGATGAAGGGATGGTTCAACATATGTAAATAAATAAATGTAATACTCTACATTAAAAGAGCCATCAACAAAAGCTACATGATCTTCTCAATAAATGCAGAAAAATCCTTGGAAAAAACCCAACACACATTTATGATAAAACCCTCCAAAAAATTGGAATAGACATTCTCTACTTCAATCTGATAAAAGACACCTATGAAAAATCAGAAGCCAGTATCATACTAAATGGTCAAAAACTGAAATCCCTCACACTAAAATCAGGAAAAAGACAAGGATGTCCACAATCACCACTACTGTTCAATATAGTTTTGGAAACATTAGACATAGCAATTAGACAAAAGAAAGAAAAGGAATAAAGATAGAAAATGAATAAGTCAAACTGTCATTATTTGCAGATGACATAATACTCTATTAAGAAGCCCCCAAGAACTCCACCTAATAATGACATTCAACAAATCAGCTTGATACAAGGTCTACACAGAAAAATCAGCAGCTTTCCTATATATGAAAAACAGAATCACTGAGAGAGAAGTGGGACAAACAATCCCTTTCACAACAGCATCCAAAAAATTAAAATACCTAGGATTCCACCTAACAAAAGAAATCAAAGATCTTTACTCTGATAACCACAATACTCTGAAAAAAAAAAGATTGAAGAGTATATCAGAAAGTGAAAGACATCCCTTGTTCCTGGGTAGGAAGAATTAACATAGTGAAAATGTCCATACTTTCAAAACTGTTATATAGATTCAGTGCAATCCCAATTGAAATAACCATAGCATACTTCACAGACTGAGAAAACAACTCAAAAATTCATTTGGAACAGGAAGTGACTTATCAAAGCAAAACAATTTTAGGCAATAAAGACAAGGTAGGAGTTATCGCAATCTCCAACATGAAAATATACTACCAAGCTACTGTGATTAAAAAAAAAGTACTGGCAAAGAAATAGACCTGAGGACCAGTGGAACAGACTAGAAGATGCAGAAACAATTTCAGACACACTTAGCCACCTCATTGTTGACAAAGGAGCCAAGCACTCTCACTGGAGAAAAGATAGCCTCTTTAATAAACGGTGCTGGAAAAACTAGGCTTCAATTTGCTGTCGATTAAAACTAGACCCTTTTCTCTCATCATGCACTAAACTAAAATCAAAATGAATTAAAAATCTAAAAATTAAAACAAAAACACTATATTGGCTAGAAAAGAGGTTAGATAGAACTCTTAAAGATACTGGTGTAGGAAAAAGATTTTATGTACAAAACCTCAGTAGCACATAAATGAACACACACAATCAACAAATGTGATGTCTTCTTATTAAAAAGCTTCTGTGCATCAAGAAAAATGACCAACAGTGTGAAAAGACAACAATCTGGAATGTGGGAAAAATTTTTCACCTTCTGTTCCCTCAGACAAAGCTCTAATATGGCTGTTATCATAAAATCAGTCAATGACAAATACTGATGGGGCTATGGGGAAAGAGAAATCCTGCTCCACTGCTGGTGGGAGTGCAGACTGGTGCAACCACTGTGGACATCAGTATGGAGATACCTCAAAGGGCTAGGATTGAAAGTCCCATTTGACCCTGCTATCCCCTGCTGGGTGTCTTTTCTGAAGAATTAACGGGATCATACCACATTGATATATGTGCCCCCGTGTTCATAGTACCACAATTCATGATAGCTACATCTTTCCCATCAACTGGAGAGTGGGTAATGAAAATGTGGATTTTTATAAAATGGAGTATTAGCCCTAAAGAATGAGAAGCTAGAGTCATTTATAGCTAAATGGATGCACATTGAGGCTATACTCTTTTTTTTAATTTTATTTAGTTTATTGGCACATTTTAGGGATACAGTACAGTTACATTCATTGTTGGGATCATGTACCTCTACATGGCAAGTCTTGATTCTCATATTTTCACCTTACCTCTGCCCTCCCCTCACCCCCTCCTCCCCTCCCCATCTACAAACACTTTATTTTCATCTTTTCAATCTCTCACATTTTTTTCTTTTCCCTTTTTGTTCTTCCCCTACCCATCACACCTTCCCTGCACCTTTAGCTCCTTTCTTCCCATTTCTAAATGTCTAATGTAATCTTATTAGAATCTTATGCATTGCTGCAGATTATTCACACCAGGGAAGCTATTTGGTATTTACACATGTGTGACTTATTTATTTCACTTAGGAGTATATCTTCAATATGTATCCATTTTCCTATGAATGAATCTATTTTCTCGTTCTTTATGGCTGAGTAATATTCCATTTTATAGAAAAACCACATCTTCTTTATCCAGTTTCCAACGGATGGGCAAATAGGCTGTTTCCAAGATTTAGCTATTACAAACTGTGCCGCTATAAACATGGGTGCACATACTTCTCTGTGATATGATTCTTTTAGTTCTCTTGGAAAGATACCCAACAGAGGGATGGCTGGGTCAAATGGAACCTCCAGTCCAAGCTCTTTGAGGTATCTCCATATTGATTTCCATAGTGGTTGCACTAGTCTGCACTCCCACCAACAATGGAGGAGGGTTCCTTTCTCCCCACAACCCCGCCAACATTTGTTATTGTGTGATTTCTTGATAGCAGCCATTCTTTGTGGGGTGAGGTGGAATCTCAGTGTTGTTTTCATCTGCATCTCTCGAATGACCAGTGATGTGGAACATTTTTTCATATATTTTCTTGCTGCTTTCACTTCTTTGTATGAGAAATGTCTGTTCATTTCGGATGCCCATTTTTGGATCGGGTCTTTATATTTGGGGGGACTGATTGTTTTGAGTTCTTTATATATCCTTGATAATAGTCCTTTGTCTGAGGTACAGCTGGTAAAAATTTTTTCCCACATTGTAGATTGTCTCTTAGTTCTGCTAATGGTTTCTTTTGAAGTACAGAAGCTTTTTAGTAAGATGAGATCCCAGTTGTTGATTCTTTCTGCTAGTTCCCGTGCTACTGAGGATTTGTTCATAAAGTCTTTTCCTATACCAATGTCTTCCAGAGTTCTGCCTAACTTACTTTCCAGCAAGTTTAATGTTTCTGTTTTAATATTTAGATCTTTAATCCATTTGGATTTTAATTTAGTGCATGGCGAAAGATAAGGGTCTAATTTTAATCTGTGACAGGTTGATATCCAGTTTTTCCAACACCATTTATTAAAGAGGCTATCTTTCCTCCACTGAGGATGGTGAGCTCCTTTGTCGAAGATGAGGTAGCTGAGTACATCTGCATTTGTTTTTGTGTCTTCCAGTCTGTTCCATTGATCCTCAGGCCTATTTCTTTGCCAGTACCATGCTGATTTTATCACAGTGGCTTTGTAGTATAGTTTCAAATTGGGAATTGTTACACCTGGTGCCATGTGACTGTTGCCTATAATGGCTTTTGCTATTCTAGGTCTCTTGTGGTTCCAAATGAATTTTTGGATTCTTTTTTCTAGTTCTGTGAAATATAGTGTTGGAATTTCAATTGGCATTGCATTGAATGTATATAGCAGTTTCGGTAGTATGGCCATTTTCACTATGTTGATTCTTCCTACCCAGGAGCAGGGGATATCTTTCCATTTTTTTATATCCTCTTCGATTTCTTTTTTCAGAGTGCTGTAGTTTTCAGTGCAGAGATCTTTTGTTTCCTTTGTTAGATTGATTCCTAGATACTTCATTTTTGGGATGCTATTGTAAAAGGAATTTTTTCCCTTATTTCTCTTTCCATCTGTCTGTTATTTGTGTATAGAAAGGTTATTGATTTTTGGGTATTCACCTTGTATCCAGATACTCCACTGAATCTGTCAATTAAGTCTAAAAGGTTTTTGGTGGAGTTTTTTGGATCTTCAATGTAGAGTATCATATCATCAGCAAATAATGATAGTTTAACTTCTTCCTTTCCTATCTTTATTGCTTTAATTTCTTTCTCTTGTCTAATTGCTGTGGCTAATGTTTCCAGAACTATATTGAAGAGAAGTGGTGATAGTGGGCATCCTTGTCTTGTTCCTGATTTTAACATGAAGGTTTTCAGTTTTTGGCCATTCAATATGATGTTGGCTGATGGTTTTTCATAGATAGTGAGGCTATACTCTTAAGTGAAATAAATATGATACATTTGTGTAAATACTGAATAGTTTCTCTGGTGTGAAAAACTAAAAATGTAAATAAGATCCAAATTGCATAATTGACAATGTGAAATAGGAAAGAAGGGCTAAAGGTGTAGGTGAAGTGGGAAGGGTAGAGGAAAGGAAATAAGGGAAAAGAAAAATATGAGAAAACTCAAAAATAGGAAAAGAAAGTTTTTGTAAATAGGGGTGGTGGGAGGGGGTAAAGGGAGGGGAGGGGTAAGGGGAAAAATGAGAACAGAGATCTGTCAAGTAAGGGTATAAGATCCCAGTGGTGAATGTAACTGTACTGTATACTGTAAAAGCACTAATAAACTGAATGAAAAAAATAAGCAAGATTGTATAAATGCATAAATTTCCAATGATGAATGTCAATACATTTTATACCTTAAATGTACCAATAAAATTAATTAATTAATTAAAAAAAAAACAAGATGCAAACACAGACTTCGAGGTCTCCAAAGGAAAATTCAGTGGGTGAGGTGGAGCAATCCAAATCTCAACCACTTTGACTCCCTGAACTGGCGATGAAAGAGGATCTGGAATAAATGAAATCAGAAATAGTTTCTCAGGTAACAACAGAGTTTGTATCCATAGTGAAAGATATGATTAGTAACTCTGGACATGGCATAAATTAAAAAAATAGAGGAGCTAAGGAACATTATGGAATCCTAGCATAAGAAAGAAATAGAATCCATAAAAAAATTCAAATAGATATCCAGGAGGTTAAAAATTTCACTGAAAGCTTTTGCAGAAGAATGAGCCAGTGTGAGGTTGGAATATCAGACATAGAAGACAAGATTGCATGTAGTGACCAGAAAAGAAAAGAATTCTGAAAAATAGCCAGGGAACATGAGAAATCAATCTAGCAGCTACTAGATGATTCAAAGAAGAATAACAAGTGATCAAAGTCAATGAAGAGGTAGGAGACAGTGCAAACAACATAAACAATTTTTTTTTCCACAGAAGTAATGGCAGAAAACTTCCTAAATAGGGGAAAAGAATTTGACACATAGGTAATTGAGGCATAAAGGACTCCATCTAGCTGTGATAAAAAACAATCTTTATGTAGGCATATAATAGTCAAGATTTCAGAAACCCAACAGAAGAACAAAATATTACAAGCAGTTAGAGAAAAGAAACCAATCACGTGCAAAAAAATCCCATCAGAATTGCAGCAGATTTCTCAACACAAACCTTTAAGATAAGAAGAGCTTGCTGTAAAGTATTTCAAACCCTAAAAGAAAACAACCTCCCATACAGACTGATGTGTAAAACTATCTTTCAAAATTAATGGAGAAATGAGATACTTTCAGGAAAAAGAACACCTGAGGAACTTCATGAACACCAAACCAGCCCTTCAAATTGTTGCTTTACAAAAGTCACAGATTTTTTTGGCTTGAATCAGTAAATTCTGGAGTAGTGTGTTGCATTTCATAGTCAATTGGTAACTGCAATACACTATAATAATTGACATTTTGGGTGTCACATGCAAGATACTCCATGCACTTAAAAATTACAACTCATAGTAATTTATTTATTGGAATTAATCTGCAGAAAATTCAGTTTTACAAGCGAGGAAATTGAGGTGCAGATAGCTATGCCATTTGGTCAAGTTTGGGGTATGCAACTGGTGTTGCTCAGTAAAATTGCTTCCAAGCCCTTATCTTTCCAGTACTAGGTGACAGGACTCAAGAAATTTGAATGACATTGAATTAAAAATAGATTTAGGTTCCATTTAAACTAACCTTTGTTTAAGAATATGGAATTCCTGGGCGTGCGCGTGAGCTCCCGGCCTGCGCGGGAGCTCCCGGCCTGTGCGACAACAGACCCAGGAAGGACACAAGGACCCCAGAGGGGGTTTTTTTCAGCTGCCTGCCTACCTGCCTGTCTGCGATCACCCGGCGGCGTGCGCGTGAGCTCCCGGCCTGCGCGACAACAGACCCAGGAAGGACCCAAGGACCCCAGAGGGGGTTTTTCTCAGCTGCCTGCCTACCTGCCTGTCTGCGATC
>NW_022900918.1:17632404-17639396 GCF_012274545.1 Fukomys damarensis
AACAAACTGCTATTATTGGTCTATTTATATATATTAATATAAATATGTATGCATATATATAAATATATATATGCACATTATAAAATTTTATGAATATAAATATATATATGCATATATATATAATTTGAATTTTTGTAAACTTTAACTCTGCTGTCAACTTTGGAAAAAGTTATCCCAATTTACTGTGTTGAGTTGGCATTGTACAGAAATTGACAGCCATATTGGTCTAGAAATGTTAATTATTTTTCCATTTGTACAGGGGTAACGCACTGTATTAAATATGTAAGGTCATATTTACGTGGGTTTGATTACAGAAACTAATAAAGTATTCCTTAAATAATGAAAAAAAAATAATCATACCACAGCAATATATACACATTCATGCTTATAGTGGCACAGTTTATAATAGCTAAAACTTGGCAACAGCCCAATTTCCCATCAACTGGTGACTGGATAAAGAAGATATGAGTTTTTTATAAAATGGTGTACTACTCAGCCATAAAGAAAAAGAAACAAGAGACATTTGTAGCTAAATGGATGCACATTTAGGCCATACTCTTAAGTGAATAAATAGGACACACGTGTGTAAATGTCAAATAGTTTCTCTGATATGAGAAAATGAAAGTATAAATAAGGATCAAAATATATACTAGGTAAGGTGAATTAGAAAGATAAGGCCGAAAAGGGAAGAAGAAATGGGAGGGGCAGGAGAAGGGAAAAGAATAAATATGATGGAAGGAAAAAAATGGAAGCAAGGTCTGTGCAAATAGGGAGAGGTGGAGGGGTGGAAGGGAGGTCAGGGAAATGGGGAAAAAATAACAACCAAGACATAACATGTAAAGGTACAAATTCCCAATGATGAATGCCATCATATTGTGTACTAAAATGTACCAATAAACAATGAATTTAAAAAAAAAAGGATATGGAATTCCAGGTAAGGCTTCGGTTTTGCTACAAACAGTGATCACATGGGCCACCATGAAATCAATTCAGCTTTTTAGCAACTTTTCCCTCTGTCAAATCAAAATGACACAAACTAAATATTGATTATTTTATTAAGCCATACAAAAATATGTGGGACTTTATGTTACACTTTGGAGAAAAACACTGTACAACTGGTAGAGATTTATAAGAGGATGACTCAAGAAGTAGTGATCAAATAATACAAGAATTACTAGATTATTGCTGTTGTTGAAAGTCTTACTTATTATAGTCAAATAAAGAACAGGATGTAAACTCATCTTGAAAAATCACTTTTGCTATCCTTACAATTGCTTTAATAATTTATAGAGATAGTGTGTAAGTTGACAGGAAATTGATACTCAGACGAATATGTTTCCCCGCAGTACTGTCAGATGAGCTGCCCTCTGGATGTGTCCTGAATGGCATGGCAGTTGAAACAATCCCTGAAGAAATCAGAGAGCTTCAGCAATTTGACAAAATGACTCTGCAGAACATGCATCCTTTACAAATTACTCTTTGTTTGAATACTAAAATGAAAAAATATAGTTTCCAAAGAGCATATGGGGCTAATGCAGTATATCTTTTACTCCCTCTGGATCAAAGTGTATCTATTTCATCCATTATTGTGGAATAAATTCTAATTTAATCAGTTTGTACAAAAATGCTCCAATAAAAAAGTGCCACTCAGCAACTTTTACTTTACAAAAAAGGTTACTTTTGCTGCAACTTTAAAAAAAAAAGTTATGATAAATGTTACACAGAAACTACTATGAAAAGTAAATAGAACATTTCCATGTGGATCTTCAGTTATTTACAAATATTTCCAATGAATGATGGTACATTTAACTATATAAATATCAGTACTCAAAATTTGTCTTTTTCCACCATTTTAAAATTTATGTCGCTATTTTTCTTTCTGTTGTAAATTCCTTCTGGTCCCTTATTTTCTTTTTCTAACTGCAGTATCTAAATGTTAAACAAAAATTCATGACACAAATTTGGAAACATAAGCCACCAATTCTCATGGTAGACAGTGGGGGAAGAAGTATAAGGAAAAGTGCAAAATGTTTGCTTATTGCCCATAATGATGATTATGAGATCACAGATTTAAATATTACTGTGTTTAGAGTTCAACTGTAAAGCTATTATGATATTAATTTTATATATTATAATAATATAATAAATATAATTAGCAAGTAAGTTACTAAATGTAAAAGGTTCTATTAAGGGCTGGGGATTTAGCTCAGCGGTTCAGTGGCCTGCTTTGCAAGCGCAAGGACCCGAGTTCAATCCCCGGTACCAAAAAAAAAAATAATAATAAAATAAATAAATAAAAGGTTCTATTAAGGGCTGGGGATTTAGCTCAGCGGTTCAGTGGCCTGCTTTGCAAGCGCAAGGACCCGAGTTCAATCCCCGGTACCAAAAAAAAAAATAATAATAAAATAAATAAATAAAAGGTTCTATTAAGTCCCATGCCTGTAATATCAGCTGGAGAATTTCAAGTTTGAAGCAAGCCTAGGCAACTTAGGAAGTTAGCAAGATCCTATCTGGAGACCATGTCTCAAAATAAAATATAGAAAAAGGCTGCAGATATAGCTCAGTGCAAAGAACATAGGTTCAGTCCCCAGTAACAAACACAGAGAAAGTCATAAAATTCAACTCAAATACAATGGCAGAATTTTTTCAAAAGCTAGTGTTCAAAATGTTAGGATGGAAAAAGGGAACCACATTTTTTACAATTGTCCTTACTTAACATACAATGTATGTCTCCATAAATTTAAACTCAAACATGTAATGTACTTTCTTGCTACATGTCTAGGTGTAGACTCATGGAGAACTAATAACTTGTTAAGTAGCTCTTCATCTGATGGATAATGCTGTAGTAATCAGTTTTGGGATCAGGAAGGTCTTTTACAAGTAGTATTTATTTTAATAATTGCTAATTATAAAGAGTCAATAATTATCACATGAAGAAATCATACTTCTGCGTGAACAATCAAATTGCACTCAACTTCATGATGAGAGAGCCTAATAGATTAAAACTAATTATCTCTAATCAAATGACTAGAAGTTTTCTAATAATCAGGATGTGAATTTGGAATCTAAATATACCTGGATGTCAAACAACTTTAATGGTTATTTTAATCTTTTAGCTTTATAAACCTTGGCTTAACTAGATTATTTTAATAACAGTGAATGTTTTCCTACTCTTAGAGTTAGTGATGTCATCCTTAAGAAGTCAAGTTAGTCTAATATGAAAGGGCAATTAGAGACAAAGGGAAGGTTTTGTATTAAATGTTTACTCTCAGTTTCCACAGACCACAAGTTGCAGAACAGAAGAAATTAACAGTCACTTTGAGTCCAATGCCATATCAGATTTTCTTCTAAGATTTTCTCTAACATTTTCAAAATGTGTAATTGAACTTCTTTCCTGATCAGGCACAGCCTCACAACATTTTATTTGTCTGGTTTTTAGCACCCGCTTTTATTTCAACACTATTTACTCATGTGCACATTTTACTGTGAAGAAAATTCTGCTGATGTTCAGGACATTCTAATAACATTAATCAAAACTTTATGCTCATAAATTCTGATGTAATGTGTTTCCTTTTCTAAAGTTTACAAATAGAATTCTCCTGCTACTGTTTAACTAATGAGCTGTCCCCTTCACATACATGCAAAAAACAAACACACAGAATGCATATGTGCTGAAGCATCACCTTTCTGAAGTAAGTCCTCTATTTTTATGCTTCACATAGTTCATCTTTCAAGTGCTATTCGTCAGAGCACACCACAGATAATCTCTCAGCATATTGTAGGATGTGCCCATATCACCTGACACTCTACCCTGATTTTATTTCCTTATTATAATATACAGTGTTTAATAAATCTGGAGATACTCTGCTGACAACCACCAAGTTATTTACAGGTCAGGTGATCTGTGTAAAGTTTTCAAGTTACTGAGAATTAAATGTACACACCATAGCTTGTTTCAAGCCATCAATGTGATCCCGTTCACCTAGAAAGTCCTGAGCTTAATTGAGTAGCACTAATCAAATGTGTTATCTGATTTAAATGTCTAGGTTATTTTTCTAAGGATAAGCATTACTAAGGTATTTACCAATTTAAATATTCAGTGGATAGTACAGATTTTTTTTTAATCTTACTGATGCTTCATTAGAAAACATTTCCCACTCGAGTTACAATTATGATTGCTAATGTTTTCATATATGACCATACTGAGAAGTACCAAGAAAATTCTGCAGATATGTTCTAAGGGTAAACATTACGCAAAGATAGCATTGAGGCAATATTCATGTTTTGCATTTTGCTGGTAACTCTACAAGTGAAGTCTAGTGCATTTTCTATGACTACAGAGAATTTAAGGTTTACAGATTGAACAATTTTTTGTCAGTTTCCTGTTGGAAAAACACAAATTTACTTCTTTTTACTTAAAATAAACTCAATATTTAAATGGCTTTGTTATTTGTAATAATTTGCTTCCCTTTCCCTGCAGAGGATAAACTCTGTGACACTTATTTCAGTCCTATAAAGTGTCAAGTTTCTTCTCTTAACTGAACAGCATTCGTTATTTCGTACATCTAGACAATCCTTTCCAGCCCCACATCCTTTTCCCAACACTTATCTAAGGCTTATAGTCACACACTGGAAAATGTGTTACTTGCAGATCCTCACCTTCACTTCTCAAGAGTCAATGTAGAATCACTTAAGCTGTCATTTATATTTTATGAATAGCCTTCATCCAGTCCCACCCCTCACATTTTAGTCAATGCATATGTCTCCCCTTACAGTATTTCTTATGTTTTAAATGGTTTCTTTCCTCACTAGGCTATTAGGACTGTCAAAATAGAAAACATGTTTGTATTACTCTTTTGTACTTTTAGAAAATGTGAGTTTTCCTATGATATAGTTGACTAACCATATGTAATTAAAGAATATGTAAATATATGCTTTCTTACATATACCACTAATTTCTGTTAGAAGATCATTTAGTTTTAACTTTTTCTGAAAGCTATATATAATAAATATATACATATATAAATATAATACTGCATTATTATTGAAAGAAGAAAGAAAACTACTATATAGTTGTTGTACACAAGAACAGCAGCTATAAATTGGGATTGTAGTACTTGCAGCACATAATTCATTAATTTGAAATGGAATGTCATTCCTTTCATTATGAGATTGCCAAGTTACAAGATATGTGGGATGAAATATCAGGAAACAAAAGTCCTCCATTGGGGGGTTATATCATTGGGGAAATATAGTCACAGAGTGAGCAAGAGTTTTATGAGTCTGTCAATTGACTGATTGGCAGGTCTCTGTAAAATGAGCCTTGTGGGACTTGATACTTGAATTTTAATTAAACCAAAATTATTCATTGTTCAGTTCTAAATCCCTGAAGAGAAATTGAAACTCTTGCAGAGGGACTCCCACCAGTAATTACATGTTCTGCTAAAATTTAATCGACTTGCATTACCTCCATAGACCTGATGAACAGAGAGCTATGCCATGGCATAGATTTTTTTAGAGGAATTAGATGAAAGGCTAGAATCTACTAAAGATAAAGCCATGGCCACAATTCTATAATGAATTATTTAGTATAAGAGAATAAAAAGAATTGTGGGCCATCAAAATATCATTATAGTAATTGGAACATGTTGTTTTGCATTTCTCTTCAACTTCTACTGAGCAATATGTTTATTCAATATGATAATTCAGATTATCTTTAAATAACATTATTTTGGACCAATGTTCAGGTACAGTACCATACTAATTTTGAAAATAATGTCTAAAATATCTCATTATTCTCTGGAAAAGTAACAGTGACTTTTGGTTGATTTTCTCTACCAATTTTCCATGAATTTATGAATGTATTAACCCTAATAATATTAAGAAGCTAAGACTGCTTATTAACCATGGTGTTGGAAAGTTGTATTGCTTGTCTTTCTTTTCCTCAAGGTGTTAATAAATGGAACATAATTTTCTCCCTTATTTAAGCTTTTCTTGGACCTTTTACCATCCAAACCATGCATAAACCAAAGTTAAGTGTTCCCACAGGAGTAAAATCTAGCCAAAGGTAAAGAAAGGGAGAGCATTATTTTACTAACTCCACAATCTATTTCTTCAATATGGCATCATACTTTCTTTTCACTGGTGTTTTTATTTCTGTTGATCCTCCTACAGACCCCCTCAGTGTCTGTAGTGAATTTTCACAACCTCATGCCCTTGTTCACTTCCTTGGTGAGGCTTCCATATGAGACTTAGAAGCTGACAAAATCATGATTGTTGGAGACAATTATAGGCAGAGATACAGAAGGATGGTAGACAGGAGGCATTCAGGGGCTTCTAGGAGAGGTTTTGGAATGCCTGGGCTCAGAATATAGGAGCTGAGGTTATCAGTGCTGCTTCCCAGTTCTCCACTCCCACAGCTTTTCCTTCCAAAGATTCCACTTGTTCTGATTCTATACTGGAAACATTTAATATTTGAAGTGTACAAAATGATCCTTTTTAATTTATTAAATGTTAATAAAATACATATTTCTATATCCAGTTTCCTACTGATGGGCAGATGGGCTGTTTCCAAGTTTTAGCTATTACAAACTGGGCAGCTACAAACATGGGTGTGCATATATCACTGTGGTATGAGTCTTTCAATTCTTTTGGAAAGATACACAACATAGGGATGGCTGGATAAAGAAGATATGGTTTTTCTATAAAATGGGATACTACTCAGCCATAAAGAATGAGAAAGTAGATTCATTCATAGGTAAATGGGTTCATTTTGAGGATATACTCCTAAGTGAAATAAATAAATCACACACATGCAAATACTGAATAGTTTCCCTGGTGTGAAAAACTAAACTAGTACTCAAGATCTTAATGGGGCAATTAGCAATGTGAAATAGGAAGAAAAGGACCAAAGGTGTAGGGACAGTGAGAAGGATAGGGAAAGAGGAATAAGGAAAAAGGAAAAAAATATGACAAAATGTAAAAATGGAATT
>NW_022900918.1:17639460-17658433 GCF_012274545.1 Fukomys damarensis
TGAATGTAGCTGTACTGTCTACCTAGAATGTACCAATAAATTCAATTTTAAAAAAATACATATTTCTAAAATTCACATGAGAAGGCAAATAAAATGTAAAGGGATTACAGTTGTGGGGTTGGTTGAAAAATATTATTTAAGAAAGAATGGTCCCAAGGTAACATTTTATGTCCTGACAAATTTTCCAAGAAATTAATTCAAAATACAGATTATTTTCATAGACATGACTAAAATCAGGTCAATAGAATAATGACAAGATGGTTATTTCCTTAAAAAATATGCAATCTGTTAAAAATAAAGAAAAAATAATAGATTAAGAAAAATGAAACATAAAGATCTTCACTCCTGGAGAAAAGCCTATGTGTGATTTTCAGGCTCAATCCAAGCCAGCTGCAGGGGTAGGCCTGGCAGGGAAAGCTGCCCTCCTCATACAAGTCTCTGGGGACAGTCAGTGCAGGGCATTCCCTGAAGGAAGCGGCAGTCAGGCACCTCTGCATGCTCTGCTCCACTGTCCACCTGGAGCACTCCTGGTATACATATGCAGGCCAGTTGAAGCCTTCTCCCCAGCACCTTTGGAGAGACCCCTTTTTAGAGGATTAACCTTGGGGATGCTTCTTCACTCACTCAGTACTCAGTAACAGTCAGCTCCAGGCTCTGCCCTCTGTTGTACACCACACTCCTCCACTCTATACAACTGCAGGAGCTATTTTAGGTTGAGAAATGTTGTTTCTAACAGGTATTAAGAATATGTTTACAGTTCTATGTGAAAAATTCATAGCACTGAATGCCCACACTAGGAAAACAGAGGGAGCTCAAATAACCAACCTAATGACGACTCTTGGAATACTAGAAAAACAAGAGCAAGAAAAACCCAAAGCTTGAACAAGAGAGGGAAATATAAAGATTAGAGCAGAAATCAAGGCAACGGAAACTAAGAAAATGATACAAAAACTAAATGTAACAAAGAGTTGATTTTTGAAAGAATAAATAAAATTAATAAACCTTTAGCTAATCTTATCCAAAAAAGGAAAGAAAAGGCTCAGATCTATGCAATCAGGAATGAAAAAGGTGAAGTCACAACAGATCCAATAGAAATCCAGAGGATCATTAATACCTACTTTGAGAAGCTATACCCTAATAAATTGGAAAACAGAAGAAATGGACAGATTTTTACATACTTATGAATTACCAAAGCTGAACAAAGAAGATAAAAACATTTTAAACACCCCAATTATAGTCAGTGAAATTAAAAATGTAATTAAAAATTCACCAACAAAGAAAAGCCTGGGTCCTGATGGATTCACTGCTGAATTTTACAAGACATTTAGAGAAGAATTACTGCCTTTACTCTCCAAACCTTTCAAATAAATTGAAAGGAAAGCAATACTTCCAAATTCATTCCTGGAAGCAAGTATCACTTTGATTCACAAACCAGGAAAAGATGCAACTAAAAAAGAGAATTACAGGTCAATCTCCTTAATGGATATAGATGCAAAAATCCTTAATAAGATACCAGCAAACAGGAAACAGAGGATCATCAAGAAGATCATACATCCTTATCAAGTTGGATTTATTCCAGGGATGCAAGGATGGTTCAACATACATAAATCAATAAATGTAATACACTATATTAACAGAGTCAAGGACAAAAACCATATGATCCTCTCGATAGACACAGAAAAAGCATTCGACAAAATTCAACTCCCATTCATAATAAAAACCCTGTAAAAATTGGAATAGATGGTCTCTATCTCAATTTAATAAAGGCTATCTATGAAAAACCAACAGCTAACATCATATTAAATGGCCCAAAACTGAAAAGTTTCATGTTACAATCAGGAACAAGACAAGGATGCCCACTACCACCATTCCACTTCAATATAGTTCTGGAAACATTAGCCACAGCAATTAGACAAGAGAAAGAAATTAAAGCAATAAAGATAGGAAAGGAAGAAGTTAAAGTCATTGTTTGTTGACAATGTGATACTCTACATTGAAGACCCAAAAAAACTCCACCAAAACACTTCTAGACTTAATTGACAGACTGGATACAAGGTGAACACCCAAAAATCAATAGCCTTTTTGTACACAAATAACAGACTCACTGAGAGAGAAATTAGGGAAATAATTCCCTTCATGATAGCGTCAAGAAAAATGAAGTATCTAAGAATCAATCTAACAAAAGAAACAAAAGACCTCTATACTGAAAACTACAGCACTCTGAAAAAAGAGATCTAAGAGGATATAAAAAAAGTGGAAAGATATCCCCTGCTCCTGGGTAGGAAGAACAAACAAAGTGAAAATGGCCATACTACCAATACTTCTATACATATTCAATGCAATGCCAATTGAAATCCCAAACACTATATTTCACAGAACTAGAAAAAAGAATCCAAAAATTCATTTGGAACCATAAGAGACCTAGAATAGCAAAAGCCATCCTAGGCAACAGACACATGGCAGCAGGTAAAACAATTTCCAATTTGAAACTATACTACCAAGCCACTGTGATAAAAAAAACATCATGGTACTGGCAAAGAAACAGACCTGAGGATCAGTGGAACAGATTGGAAGACACAAAAACCATTCCAGATGCACTCAGCTATGTCATCTTTGACAAAGGAGCTGACCATCCACACTAGAGGAAAGATACCCTCTTTAATAAATGATATTGGAAAAACTGGATTTCAACCTGCCACAGATTAAAACTAGACCCTTATCTTTCACCATGCACTAAATTAAAACCCAAGTGGATTAAAGATCTAAATATTAAAACAGAAACACTAAACTTACTGGAAGATAAGTTAGGCAGAACTCTGGAAGACATTGGCATAGGAAAAGATTTTATGAACAAATCCTCAGTAGCATGAGAACTAGTAGAAAGAATCAACAACTGGGATCTCATCTCATTAAAAATCTTCTGCACTGCGAAGGAAACCATCAACAGAACTAAGAGACAACCTACAATGTGGGAAATAGTTTTTACCAGCTGTTCCTCAGACAAATAACTATTATCTAGAACATATAAAGAACTCAAAATAACTTGCCCCCCCAAATATAAAGACCCAATTCAAAAATGGGCATCTGAAATGACCAGATACTTCTCAGACAAAGAGAATAAAAACAGCAAGTAAATATATGAAAAAATGTTCCACATTACTGGCCATTTGAGAGATGCAGATGAAAACAACGCTGAGATTCTACCTCACCCCACAAAGAATGGCTGCTATCAAGAAATCAGCCAATAACAAATGCTGGTGGGGTTGTGGGGAGAAAGGAACCCTCCTCCATTGTTGGTGGGAGTGAAGACTGGTGCAACCACTGTGGAAATAAGTATAGAGATACCTTAAAGAACTAGGATTAGAAGTTCCATTGACCCAGCTAACCCTTCTCATTTTCCAGTTGCCTTTGTACTACTGGGTCATATGAATATATTTTTAAAAAGTTGATGGATATGGCTGAAATTCCACTGTCATTCTCCAACCCTCTCATAACAGATTGAAATTACAGATTTAGAAAATGGAGGAGAGGATAGAAATCTTAAAGAGGGCAGGTTGTCACAATACAGCAAGAAAATGAGGAAAACCCAAGAAGTGACAGAAAATCTGAACAGCATGGAGAACCAGAAGCATGATATAAACAAAAGGGCTGAGCAAGTAGCAAGGGGTCCCCTAGGAGAAAAGAAACTGCTGTGCATAAGCATAAAGAGCATGCGGATTTTGTCGGAAGGTGACTTTCCTCTATACAAGCCAGTACTAGAGAATAAATTCAATATGCTCTCCAGCACTGTATCAAATTTAAAAAGCTTTTGCACACCAATGAAATAACAGAGTGAAGAGATATCCTATAGCATGGGAGAATATCTTTGCCAGCTTCTTTTCTGACAAAGGATTAATATCTGAAATACATTTTTTAAAATTCTAAAAATTTAAAACCCAAACAAGGAAACAATCAATAAATTGGCAAATGAACTAGACAATTTTCAGAAAAAGTATGACTGGCCAGTAATATTAACAATGTTCAAAGTCTTTTGCCATTAATAAAATGCAAACCAAAAGTGAAATATGATTCCATCTCACCTCAACATGGCTACCATCAAGAATACAGAAAATAGCCAGGCATGGTGGCTCACACCTGTAATCCCAGCACTCGGAAGGCTGAGGCGGGAGGATAGCTGTGAGTTTGAGACCAGGCTGGGCTACATAGTGAGTTCCAGAGCAGTCTGAACTACGTAGTGAGACCCTGTCTCAAAAAAACAAAACAAACAAACAAACAAACTAACAAAGAATACAGAAAATAGTAAATGTTGGTGAAGATAAGCAGGGAAAATAGTACCCTACAGCACTCTTTGTCAGAATGAAAATTCATACAGTTACTATTTAAATCAGTATGGAGGATCCTCAAGAAGCTGAAATAATCCCAGTGTGATGGCACACACTGCTAATCTTAGAATTCAAGAGAGTGAGGCAGGTGGATCATGAGTTTGAAGCTAGCTGGGTTACATAGTGAGTTCACGGATGGCCTATACTACAGAAAGATCCAGGCTGAGAACAAAACACTAAAATTAGAGCCATCATTGGATCCAGCAATATCACTCCTTGTTCTAGTCCTGTCATAATTACAGTCTGCACAGTACAGAGGTACATGTGAATCTGTATTTCTTATGAAGCCATTGACAATAGCTAAGCCTAGGTGTCCAGCAACTATTGAAGAAGAGAATTTCATATACGTATGACATATATGCTGTAAGGAAGAACAAAACCATGTCATTTACAGAAAAATGGATGGAACCACACAACATCAGGTTAAGTGAGTTGAGCTAGACTCAGAAGACAAATCTTGCATGTTTTGTCTCACATGTATAATTGCGTGGAAGAGAAGAAGGGAGGCTATCAGAGAAGAAGAAGGGAATTGGGTAGTGTATGGAACAGCACGCAGAGTAACAATGGGTGAGTGGAGACAGTCAAAGCTTGTCATAGGAGCATATGAATATGCTCACATCAAGCCCATTATCCACTGTAACTCATAGGAAGGAAGAAAGTGTATTGAAAAAAAACTGGAAGAAACATGAATCTTTAGTCACCTGGCATTTGCAAGAGTATCTTGGAGGATTTCAGAGCCTTATTCAACTTTAGACAATGAAATAAAACTACATTTTATTTTGATATTATCACAGTAAAGCACAATCTAATCCGACTAATGTACACAGTAGAATTCATATTCTTTTTTGCTTCAGCAGACCTGTATTGCTGACAGATACAGTAACACTTCCTTTTGCTGTATTTCTGAGTAATTACAGGTCCCTTTTTCCTTAGCATGCAGTAGCAAAATGTTTTGTGAGATTCAGAGCTAGATTAATATGACTATGAAAGGAATATTACTCAAGTCTTTAAAAGTTTACTAGCATAGAGCATATACAATACAGCCCATCACTTATGTTTTGTTCTTTTTATACCACCAAACAAATTATATCATGTTTTTTGCTGTCTCATATACTTAGTAGCAAGTTTTCAAACATTCTGAATTATTACTTCAGAAAGTGTGAATAATTTCTTTTTCTTATTTATTTATTTATTTAATTGGGGTGGTACTCATAACCTTGTGCTTGTGAGTGGCACCAATGAGCTAAACCCCTGTCCCTATTCTTGTTTATTTTAATGAAATGTACAACTGTACATACATCAATGCTAAAAACACCTCTTCCATCTTTTAAAAATCTGTAAAATTGAGATGCATGTTAAAAGGTCCTACAAGTGCACTTTTCTTGTGCAACAAAACAAAGTTTCTTAAAATAGATGATTTTTTTTATTAAGTATAAGATACAGAAATATCTACATATATAAGAATTATCATTTTATTTTTAATACTACTGATAAATTAATAATTGACAAGGTTTGGTAGCACATTAAAGAAGTATTTCAATTTTGCAAGGAATCTCCACATAATTACTAAGACACTGATAAATGAAAGATATAAACATAGAAATAATGCAAAGTCAAATATTCACCAATTAAGAAAATCTAATCATGATTCTGATTTCACATTACTGATGAAGCTGGTTTTTTTGTCTGAAAAGCTTATTTCCTATTTGATTCATTCAGAGATATTATAAAATTATTTTAATTTCCCTGTCCATCTCCTTTTTGGTACATACAGAAAAATAAAATTGATATAATGCATGTCAGAAAATCTAGGTTTGATATTTCCCTATATTAAGTGTGGATGTTGATCAAACAACATACTCATTGTACAAGTGAGAATATTTTGAAATGTATGGTACTTACCAACTGCACACATACCTTTACTTATCTTTAGTCATGAAATGGCTCGTATCTAGATGGTATTCCCATCTTACTGAACTTTTGCGCTTAGGACCATACATGAGAAAAGATGGAACTGAACGGGATAAGACGGTGAAAATGTCTATCAGCTAGGTGTAAAATTGCACGCCACTACATGATCAAGTACTTTGTAGAAATGATCTTGTCATATACAGAAAGTTTCAGAAAATTCACAGTTCATTTTGCATAATCCTGATGAAACATACAAAATGCCATCAGGCCATTTATATGTCAGGTCTCAAATCCAGGGATTCTTTCAGCTAGTAATAGAGATGTCAGAAGGAAAATGAGAACTCCAGCTTCTTTTCCTATGATTTAGTCTTTAATTGAATAATTTCGTACTAACATCATATATGGTGTTCATATGTAGTGTTTGTAGGTGACAGTAAAATATATAACAACACCACTCCTTTGATTTGTCACCTGATTCATAGAACTTTCATGATAGATACAGGTTTGCCTTTCTAGCTCTTCTTTTGCCCCTTGACCACACACCATAATTTAGTCATACTCAAATATATAAATTCCCTAAAAATAGATCAATGTATATTTCTTTTGATTTTATGCAAATATGCTTCCCTCTACTTGGAAAGCTCTTCTTGCTTATTATCTGGATAAATCTTACCTAATTTCTGGTCTCAGCTTGTATGTCCTTTCCTTCAGGAAGGTTGCTTACTTTCCTTATTTTTTCCCAAAGCACCTTGTAATTGCTCACCTACAGTATACATCATATTCTAGTGAAATTGCCTGTTGGCTTCTTATTTTTCTCCTCAAAAATGACATGTCTACTTAGGTACCTTGTATAGCCTGATCATTGTACATCTGCATTTTCATGTGCAGGGTAAGGCCTGTATAAATATTATTAATAAGTATGTGACTGAGTATTCTTCATGTACAGGAAGGTGCAATTGATATGGAATTGTCCAGTAGATCGATACTTGGACAAGATGGATCTAGGATCCTGGAGACCAACACTTTTTCATGTATCTCCACATTCTGTTGGGTGAAGCAGATTTATAAAAGTACAGGAAGGTGAATAAGGTTGAGCAGGGAGAGCAGTCACAGGACTCTCTAGGATGGTGGCATGATATAAGATAAATATAAGTGAAAAGAAAAGCACAGGAGAAGGTTTACTTGGAGAGAATGTAGCAAATATTAAGTCTTCAAGCTGGCAGAGAGCCAAATCATAAAATGCTACACTCTCTACATCCAACTACTGAATAATGCTTGAAATTGTTTTTTCATTCCTTTTTTTGAAATTGTTTTTTTCAAAACATAAAAATGTGTAAACAGAAGCATTAGTTTCAAAAGGAGTATATAAATACAACCCCAATAAAGAATGAGCATATACATACCAAACTAAATCATTTTATTTTCAGTGTTGTGATTTGTCTTCTTTAATAATAATTGAAAATTTCCAAAGTACACATAATGACTTTTAACCAGCAGAGAACTTAACAGATACATGAATCCCGAATTTCTTGCACAAATTTTCTTGCATAAGCATAATATATGTTTCTATAGAACTTCTGAATTCAAGAAATTTTGAGGAGGCCTTCTTTCAGCTGTCATGAAAATGTAATTTGTAGACTCATAATTAGCAAAAGAAATTTTATTACACCAAAGCACAGAGAATCATGAAAATGGAAAAATTAAAAAATTTTGTTTCATGTTTTATCATGGGAGTTATTATTATACTAAAGAAATAGTATGATGATATCATACTATCCTCTTGCCTTCCATCTCTTCCTTCCTTTCTTTTTTCCTTCCTTCCATCCTTGGCGCAGTGATTTCTCTACCTTGCCAGGCAGGCATCAATCTCAGGATCCTCCTGCCTCAGCCTTTGCAGCAGCTGATATTACAAGTGTTTTCCACTATCCTTGACTCAAAGAAACCTTAGAAGAAAATCTAAGGTAGTTTCAAAATAAAATTCAATAAGTTGAAAAATGATAATGAATCTGGTCTTTCATAACAATCAATGCTACTATGTGATATCATAGACTTAGTGAAAATTGTTGAGAAAGAATGGTTTTGATGTGGACCAAGAAAATAATAAGTGAATCATAGGAAAAATAGGGTTTATAGCAGAAGATTTCAGGGGAATTTCTGAACAGGCAAAATGGCTTAGAGATCTTCAGTAGAAAGGTTGCAGACTAGATACTCCTGGAGCAGTTTTTATGAATCTGCTTGGTATATTTCCATATAGGAAGTAAATGATATGTTAGAAAGATAAAGGATTTTATTAAAATTCTTTTCAGTATTCATTGTTAAAAAGGGCTGCATACCCTTCAAAATGAGACATGCATAAAATTGGCTATGAAACTTGACACTTAAAATACAATAAGAATAAATGCTGAATTTCTGACATTTTCTTGTCATTTGCTTCTTATACATCTCAGTGATAGATTTGTTTTCATTTTCTTCATGTTTTGTATTCTGACCCAGTACTGAGACTCAGATCATTGTTAACTTTTCTGGAATTGCCTGCTAAAGCCAAAGTTATTAATAATTACAGAGGCTGACAGTCTGATTGATAGCCTAATAGTAATAATTATTATTTAACTTATATTTGCTACCTAAAGTGTAAGAGCACTAAGTAGTTTGATAATTCTTGTTTCCATTGGAAACCAGACTAAGTGCAATGACAAGACTGTTATTTTTGTGTAGGTCATTAAAATACTGCCCTTTCATTTTACATATTTTGTGCATGATTGGTGTCCTCAGTGATATGACATAAAGCTATGCTTCATTATTAGCACTGAATTTTCATAAATTCCCATTTGTTTACAAAATATGATAGTGTAAGTGCTTTTTAAGAGAACCATCAGGATTATTTTCATGGCTTCTTTTACAATTACTCAGAGGAAACTATTAAAATGCTGCTATATATACACCCAATCTGCTTGTCTTTATAAATATGTATAATTTTAGAAATAAAGCTTTTCATATTATATATGCCCACTGAGCAATTTCCTATTTTTTCCTACTTCTAGACCTTGCTAGTCAGCATTGTATTGTGTTACTCTGTGTTTGGCTATGTTAGAAATCTTGGGTAAATGAAAGCATGCAATGTTTGTCCTTAAACAAATGGTCTCTTTCTCTCACCATACTGTCTTTTAGGCTCAGTCATGTTGCACTGACAGAATTTTCTTTTTTGAAAGGATAATCAATATTCATTTGTACATATATGCTATATTTGCTTTATCCATTCATCTGTCAATGGATATTTGTGTTGTGCTCATATCTTAGCTATTGTGAATAATTCTGCAATGAACATGGAAGCACTGATATCTCTCCAACATCTTTACCTCAGGTTTTTAAAATTTATAACCAGTACTGGGATTGCTCGTTCACAGGGTTGTTTTATTTTTAATTTTTGTGGAAATTATACCATTTTATACATCCACAACAGTGCATAAATGTTTCAGTTTCTCCACAGCCTCACAGACATTTGTTATTTTGATTTTTTTATAAGGATCATCCAAACTGATACCCTATTGTGCTTTTGACTTGCTTTTCCCCAGTATTTAGTGATGTTGGTCCCCATTTATTCGCTTGTTGGCCATGTGTGTACCTTATTTGAGGAACTGTCAGTGAAATAATTTGCCCTTTACAATAATGAATTATTAATTGCTTTTCAACTGAGTTGTCAGAGTTCTTTCTATATTTTACATATCAACTCTTTATTAAATATGTGGTTTTGAAATAATTTCTCATATTCTATGTCTACCTCCTCATCCTGCTGCTTGTTTTCTGTTGTGCAGAAGAGTTCCAGCTTGATGAGGTCCTCCTTGTCTAGCTTTGGTTTTACTACCAGTGCTTCTGGTGTCATATTTAACAAATCATTGCCAAGCTCAATGTCAAGAGGCTTTGTATTTTCTATAATTTTATAGTGTCAAATCTGCTTAAGTCTTTAATCTTAATCAACTTTGAGCTAATTTTTGCATTTGTGTGGGATAAGAGTCTGATTTCTTTCCTTTGCATTCAGATATCCAGTTTTCTGAACACTATTTGTTGAAGAAAACACCCTTTCCCCAACATGTAAGACTGACTAGCTTGGCAAAAATCAATTGACTGTGCAAGTGTGGGCTTATGTGTGGACTCTATTCTGTGAGATTGATTTTTTATTACATGTTTCTGTTAATATCAGTATCATATTCATTTATTTTGTGTAGCTTTGTAGTATATTTAGAAGTCAAAAAGTGTGAATTTTCTGCATTTTTCTTTCTCAAGATTGTTTCTGTCATTTTGGGGTTTGTGTGGTTTCACTCAAATTTATGATTGCTCTTTTGATTTCTGAAAAACAAAGATATTAAGATATTGACAAGGACAAGATTGAATCTTGTAGATTGTTTGGTAAATATTAACAATTCTTCCAAAGCATTAGTTTGGAATGTCTTTCTATTTGTTGTTTTTCTTTGTTTTATAGTAGAAGTCCTTTACTTCTTTGGTTAATTTCATTCTTAATATTTTAATCACTTTGATGCTATTGTAAATAGGGTTATTCTTTACATTTCTTTTTAAAATAGATTATTGTTACAGTATCAAAATATATCTGATTGATTTTACATTCTACAACTTTATTGAATTGCTTTATTTGTTCTAACAAATAATAGTTTTTCAGGAAGCAGAGGCGAGTACATAGGAATTTCTACACATGGCATGTCATTTTCAGTCCTAACTTTAAACCTTAGTATACTAGGAAAGGAGAGCCTGAACATCGATAATTAATAGGAAAAATAATAAAAATTAGAGGAGAAATAAATTAGACATTAGAAAAATAATTTAAAAGAAATTTTAAAAAGATAGTTAACAAGCACTTGTCTAGAGTAACTCAGTAAGGAGAAAAGATAAAAATAAAATCAGTATTGAACTATGCATTAAAAACAATAGAATAAATCAAACCATATGCAACTACTCTGAAAAATTATATGTCAATAAATTGCATAACCTAAAAGTCATGGATTTATTTCTTTAAATGTATACTTTATCATGAGTGAATAAGAAAGAAATAGAAAACCTGATCAACAATTAGGAAGGAGATTAAGTCAGTAACCAAAAACTTCCCAACGATGTAAAACCTAGAATCGGATGGCATCATAGGTGAAGTTTGTCCGACTTTTAAGGATTTAATGCCAATTCTTCTCAAATACTTCAGGAAATGTGAAGAGGAGGGAACACTTTCAGTCTTATTTTATGAGATCATCATTATCCTGATACCAATGAGAGTGATTTTTCCAATTCATGTTATAAAAGAATATTACATATTGATTAAATGTACATAAATTATCTATTTCATCTATCTCTTTCTTCTCTGGACATAACAAATTGTTACATGGTTTTATGTTTCTAAGAAGAGAGAAACTGCCTTGAATCTAGAAGATATTTCAAGTACTGTATTGACCTCATATTTCCTTTAAAATATGAATGGTATCAAGACAAATCTTGACAACATGTAACCATAAGATTTTGACTGATGAGTGATACGAGGTGAGATTTTTCTCTTGGATATAGCAAAATTATTGATGATCTGTTAATTTTGTGTCCTTTTATTTCATATTTTGGAGAGAATTCTTCACTATTATTTAAAAGAAAATAGTTTAAATGTCATTGAGATATTATACAAGTAAAATTTTATGCATGTTATTAGTATAATGTACTAATTATTAGTACACATGCATTTTCTATACAATTATACAATATAGGATATAGATATGTAATGTGTTTATGTAATATGTTTTTTCTCTGAGAAGAATTAAATTCTAAAATGTACATTTTATATTTGGGTATACTAATTTTGCACTTTGGAAATCTTTTATCTGTAACTGTTAAACTTTAAAAGCAGAGTTTGAGAGTACTCATGAAATTTATGGTCATGACATTGAAAAAGAAGGGATGATATTGGAAACAATATAGAAAAATGACCTCAAAGAGTATGTTCTCTTTTTTTGTATACCAGAGCAATGAGCTCCTTGATAAGAAGAGAGAACTTTTTATGAAAAACCCTAAGTTATCGATTGTCAGGATAAACGCTACTGTTCCAAAAGGCCTTAAGGTGAACTATGAAGAGAAATCAAAAAACAAACAAAAAAGAGTAATAATGAAACTGAGATGAAACATTTTTATAGAAAACAACAGACTATAAAATATTATATTATTATAAAAGAAAGAGAAATGATACAGATGTAGAATAGTTTTCACAAATACAGAAGTATGGGACTTAAAAATGCTTCTAGCACATACTTGCAATATTCAACTGTATTTATAAAATATGTACACAAACGTAAACTTCTTGAATTGCATGGGACAGGTTTAATAGATGTAGACTTGCATAAAATAAATTCCTTCTTAAAATTTATTATTTTTAAAATCAGTTGAAGAGCACATAAATTATTACAAGGTTATAACTAATTCACTTTATTTTGATTTAAAATTATTATGTATGGCAAAACTCTTCATGGAGTATGAACACATTTTTACACAAATGTATGTCCTTGTGTTATAAATATTTTTAGCAAGTCAATGGGTTATAAAATGATATTATTTTTCTAACACTATTGTAAAGCTGTGTCAAGAAAAGAAATAACAAAAATATCGAGCTGAATAGATACTTTACTATAAAATCACATCAAACACTTGTTTTTCCCAAATTCTTTTAAAAGTTAAATGATCCTCAAGTGGGAGAAGGCAAAATCTCTCCCCCCTCTATAGGCGAGGGTTCCCATAAGTCGCTCAGTAATGTGTGTGCTTTTTTTTTCAAAAGGAAAAATGGCATCAAAAGTCCAGAGTCCAAGAAGGCAAACTGTTTTCTTGGACCCAGAAATGTCTTCACAACAAAGGTAAATCTTCCCATCGTAATACCAGTAAAGATCTTGTTGATACTAAGTATAAGAAGCACACAGAATTGTTAACTCTGTACTCTTATTTGCTCACTGAAAAAGTTTTGAATAGTTGAATGGTATCCTATATTCTTAAAATTAATAATGAGCATAAAATAAGATGAAATACCCTAGAAATGAGAAAAATATTTTTCAAAAAAAAAAATCAGACATTCAAGGCAGGAAACTGTTTTAGAGCATTTCTGAACCATAAAGGTCATGATGGATGTTACATTAAAAATGTTTACCAAGTGCAAATAGTAATAATTCATCAGTGTTCTCTGAAAGGAAAACTATATTTATTCTCTCTATTATTTTTTACTCCTGTATTATCAACTTGGGGGAAAGGCTGCCTTGTCCATCTAGCATTTGCTTCCTTTTATCTCTGGCTCTAACTGAAATGCTACTCTTGTTAAAAACCACCTTTGTTCTTTCAAGCAAATTGTACTCTCTGTTCTAAATTGCCTAATAATTTCAAGATATTATGGACATTTTAGGCAACTGATCTACTAATTGAGTAAAAGCCAATGGAATGGTTTTTCATCCAAAATGGCTCAGGCTATTGGCTAGTCTCTAAACTTAACGGCAAGCTAGGTTCATACATGGTGGAACTTAATTCTGTTTGGAAAGTGGACCCTACACGTCTAACTAAAATAATTATTAGTGAAAGTTACAATGGAAGTCCTTTATAGACAAAATTATTCCTACAAAAACCTAGGCCAGAATAAACAACAGTCTGTAAACCTTAACTGACATTGAGCTGAGAAATCTTAGATGATGCAGTATTAGCCAACTAAAGAGTAGGGGAGAATCTGTCAGGCAGAGTGATGAGCAGGTTGAAGAGGTGCTGAGGAGAAAGGACCACGCATCACAAGAAGTGGTAGAAGTTCTAGCAGTGTGGCTGGTGAGACATAGGAGAGCAGGAGTGGGAGAGAGTGGGCAGAAGAAGACCTGAGAGTGGGACACAGTGGGTCCCTTTCATCACCCAAGGGAACTAACTGTTATCTGAGGCCATTGGGAAGACCCTGCAGAACTTCATAGAAAAGCACTGTTGCTTTCAAATCTGTCACCTATGAATATATTCTTGTTCTGTTGTGAGTAGTTGATTCGTTTTTGCAGTCTACTCCTGATGTTCTCTAGGATATAACTCTTCCTAAACTTACTAACAATCAAAGGGCGGGGGAATATCTTGTCTATAGTTACAGACTTCAGTCTATAACTTTATGTATTTTATTTATTTTCTTTTATTGAGTTTATTGGTACAATTTAGGTATACAGTACAGTTACATTTATTATCGGGATCCTGTACCTTTATATGACAGGTAGTCTTGGTTCTCATTTTTTCCCCTTGTCCCTGAACTTTAGGTATTTTAAATTTTATTTTTATGAAATATATACAAAGATATTTTTGATTGTGCTAAAATACATAGAATATTTAACATTTTAGCCATTTTAAAGTGTATAACTCAGTGGCAGTTAATTAGGAAGCATGTTGCTGACCAAAAGTAAAAAATAAAAGAAAGGATAAATAAAAAAAAACTACTTGTAGATTTTTCAGATCCAAGCATATATAAGTACAAAGGTTTACACAGCATGTCTCCAGAAAGAAGGCTGACTTTCCCATGATAAACTTGGTGTATAACCAGTGTGTTAGTGGATGGAGGTGGCAGGGCTTCCTTCTAGGTCTTTGGTGTCCCAAACAAAGAATTAGATGAGACACAGAAAAAGCAGCAAGGGTGTAGTTTTATTGAAGGAGAAAAGAAATGCACTCTACAGTGCAAGCTCAGGCTAGTGAAAAGGGCTCACAGCGGTCCCAAGGATAAGGGAGAGGGTAGTCTTGTCCAAAATACTTAATTTGGCCTCCACCTCATGCAAATACACCCTTGGGACAGTTGTCCTATCAAAAGCTCCTTTAGTCTCTCTCCAGATGTAAATGAAAAATCAGAAAGATTGTCTTCTGATCGGTTATGTCAAAATGTAAATGAAAGTTTAGGAGTATCTCTTGATTGGCCCTGAAACACCAGGTTCAAATGAAGGAGTGGGGATATCCCATTCTGATCGCTTGAAATAGTACTTAGGACCTATAAGCCGGGAGTCCTTTTGGGTCCAGTGCCCTGTATATGTCTTCTCTTTTTAGAAAACTTCTCTGTTAACCTGCTAGCTGTCAGTTGACGAGTTTGCTCCAACCCTAATATCCTACTGCAAGATCACTGTAGTTTTTGATGGGAACTGAATTCAATCATTCAGGCTCACTTGGTCAGCCATAAATTTAAGCATATTTGTATTCCTGGCCCAGGTGCTTTATTCAGAGGTCTTTTTATGGGGGCTTTTGGCAGAGGCCTCCCTCAGGGAGGGGGATATTTAAAGACTTGGCTCTCCACTCTGAGCTGCTACTCAACACTTTTGCACTTTTACACTATTCTTCTTCTTCACTGCATGAGTCTTTTGTTTGGGTCTCTTTTGGCAATGAAATGACCTCTCTGTGCTGATTCCCCGACCTTTTACAGCAACGTTAAATGGAAAAAGTATAACAATGGGGAAACTTGTTTTCCTTGGTTTTAGTCTCTTGTTGGAACCATCTCAGGAAATAATTAAGAGATCTGGCCATTACTTTTGTTTCGGCTAATTCTAATAGCAGGTCTGCACCTGAGGCCTCCAGCTGAGCTCCTGGCAGCTAGTGCACACACAATATTGTGCAGTAATGGTGCTATCTCACTTTAGGCTCTAATCCCACCAAACAAACACAAGAATGACAAAATTATTCCTCAAGAAGTAGATGAGTGGGCGGAGTGATCATATTCTTGTATTATACAACACAAATTTATTTTTAACTAAATAGATTAAAAAATGTGTCTACTGAGGAGCTACAAGAAGAAATAAATTAAGGCTTTAGACCATAAATACGTTCAGATATTTAAGGAAGTATTGGGCATTTTGATGTGATTTATCTAGTAATATCCAAAGGATACAATTAAAATAATGCATAAAGATTTCAAACAACAAAAGTTGATAATTTTTAAAAAACTTCCAATAATTTGTTCTTTTTAATAATGAGGAAAGTATCTTTTCAATTACAATTACGTAAGACTTCCCATACCTAAAGGGAAGTTGAATTGGAAATCTACTTTTGTTCCCACTAATAACCGTTATTGAATTAATTACCCTATCATTATAAGAAACTCTAGTTAAATATTAAAAGCAGTGTCACTGAGACCAAAACTATTTTATCATATTTTAAATTATTTTAATTTTAATGTTTTCTATCCAGATTGATCTTGGCTCCATTTCATTTCTGTCTTTCCAGGGACAAACAACAGGTAGAACAAGTTTAATACATGTTAGTTACACAGATAATATTAAAAGTCTGAGCTAACAAAATGAAGACGATGAAATAATTTAGATTAGAGGAAACAGCTACCATTACTACAGTTGAAGAAATAGTAAGGGAAGAGTTGTTAGTAAAACACAAGTGTTCAGATTCGTTTGATTGGTGTTGTTAGAGTATATGGGATACATATGGGAATCAATTGTAAGGATTTCTTCTGAAAGAGTACTAAATGTTTCATTGGATGAGGCCCAATGTGTTGATACAGCTATATTTCTCAGGGATTCTGCATTTAATAGGTTAAATCTGCTTTAATAATTTGCTTGCCTGTTTGACTGAAATCTGTGCTTCATGTTGCCAACATTCAGTGAGGCTGAAATCCCAGAAATTGTCTAATATAATATAGAGGAAAAACATCCAAAAGCTTAGGAAAAGAGGACTTTTGGAATGGATGTATCACAAGCCATCTGCTCCCTCATTATATAGCATAAGGGGGCTGAGAGGACATCCTCTTCCTTTAGGCACTGGTACAGCATGACTGACTAGAACACAGCATCAGTGAAATGCTCGATAACTGCAGTCCTCTGTAGCCTGGGAGCATGGCAGACAAGCTTGCACTAAAGTGGGTTTCCATTATATAGGTGGAGGTCTGTGGTACACGCTCAAGAAAATATGCAAATGACAAAACAGAGAAGAGGGACAGTATATGTTTTACACTGGGCAGCAAAACCTGACAAATAACAGGAACATTTTGGATGGACCTTTAACAGATATTAATAACAGAAGCAAAAAGTGAAGATTGGCAGTCAATTAAAATATTATTTGACCTATTTAATGCACAACTTCAATTTTGAATCACCAGTGTTTTACAGTCAAAAACTGGCTCATTTTCAGTTTATTTCAATGGCATTAGAATTCTTTCAGAAATATAAATTTTAAATCCCTTTCAAGATTTTAAATGTAATCAATCTCTTCTGTGTTTACTGGATCCAATTAATAAGTTTTGGTAGATTTCTAGACAGTAGTTTGACACTTGGATCTGGAGATTAAAAATATCATTATGGACCCTGAGTGCAAATGGGAGTTATGGAAGTTGCTTCAGAAAGGAAGATCTGATCCAGGTTCATCTCATAAAGTGTTCTTTGTGCGTGTGTGTGTCTGTAATGTGTGTGTGTGTGTGTGTGTGTGTGTGTGTGTGTGTGTGTTTTCCCCCTTCGGTGTTGGAGAGTGAACTGAAATCTTTTATACTGTGCTACCCCGCCAGACTATCTTCTTTTTATTCTTTATTCTGAGACAAGGTCTTGTGAAATCATTAATTACCAAGCCTTCCTCAAACTTGTGATCACATTGCTTCACCCTCCTCGACTGCGGGATTACAGGCCTGCACCACCATGCCTGGATTCAAGATGTTTTCATAAATATTTTATAGAAATGCACTTCTTTTCTGGTAATACATTTGTAATCAGAAACTAGCAAAATACCCATATTGTTTTCTTGACAAGCAATCTGATTTATTATGCTAAGAATAAGCACATAGAAACTCAGGAAAATGATTCTCCCCAGTGGGATAGTAAACCAATACAATGCTACTTCGCTGTGGAAGCTACAGAGATGAGTGCCATTATCAGAGAATTCAAAGATACAGGACAAGTGATTCATATCATATTTTAATGAAAATTACTCCCTATTCATGCTGTAGAAGTGCAAAACTAATTGTGAGAGATGTAAATTGCAGTTTTTTCAGTTTGTGGAACAAGTCAATATATTCCCTGAAACATGACATTCAGTTATTGATTTAGCAGATGATTGTTTATATCTGGAATATTTTAGTTTGAATGTTAGAAATTCTTATTTTGAACATCTAACCCCCAGTATCTTAGAAAGTGACTTTATTTTTTTGAAACAGGATTATTGAATAGGGAACTAGTTAAGACAAGGACACTCATCTTACAGGAGTAAAGTGAATTCCTAATCCAAACTGATTAGAATCTTTATAAAAGTGGGGAATGTAGACAGAAATATACATGTGGGGACAACATGATGTCAAGTGCGTAGTTATTCCGTATGAATCAAGGAATCACTAGAAGCGAGGAAAGAAACATACAACAAAATCTTTCCTACTGTTCTCAGAGAGAAAATGGCCTTGCTAATACCCTAACCTCAAAGTTCCAGCCTCTAGAAGTGTGAGTTAAATAAGTTTCTATTTGTTATGGAAACCCTAGAAAAGTAACACAAGGAGTCCGAAATGTTTTTTCTTGTTTTGTTTTCTGTTTTCTAAAATAAATATTTTATCTAGGCCATTGGCTCTCTAATAAAGCTAAATTAGTGTTGTTCGTGCATAAGATGCCCACATGTTGTATGTAATGGAACAGTTATGACAGGGTTCCAATCAAATCGAAAAGCAAAAAATGCAAAAAAAAAAAAAAAAA
>NW_022900918.1:17659131-17661632 GCF_012274545.1 Fukomys damarensis
CTGGACTTGGTTTGGTGTGTCCGGTTTGAAGATCCTTACTCTACAGTGATTTGCAAGTGTGGGAGGCTTGTCAGTGCTCACCTTGCAGCAGTCACTTTGCGTCTCCATGGTCTGGCGACCCTAACCCTTCTACTTTCTACTATCGTCTAGTGTGACCTTAATCATACTGACATCCCACAGTACATATTCCGGCCTACCACAATGCAGAGGTGGTACTAGTTGCTCTAATGAGAGAAGTAGCAATTCTCTTACACACCCTTAGAGAAACAGAGAGAAAAGGATCAAATCTACTCCCTTTACCAAGGGCTTTAGCACTCAGAGTCCATTTAAGACTATTAAAATCACATGAATTATTTCAATAGCATTTTAAATGGAGTTATATATGTAAAAAAGGTTGAAAGTTTGAAAATGAGAATTCTGAAATAACACAAATTATTATTAATCGCAGGAAGTAGTAATCACTTCTAGGCTAAGGGGGTAAAAGAGTGAAGTGGTACACTAGGAACTGCTTTGTCTTAGCTCGTTTTGGTGAGGGGACAAAATGTGAAAAATAGGGTAGATTATGTAGCACAGAAATGTGTCATTCAGGGTTGTGGAGGCTGGTAAGCCTGAGATAAAAGTTCCAACAGATTCTGTGGCTGGTGAGGACCCACCTCCTTTTCATGGGCGTTGTATTCTTCCTGTTTTCGTATACAGCAGAAGTGCCAAGGCACAGAGGAAAGGCGCTTATCCCATCCTTGAGTGACATACACATAATTTAATAATCTTCTCACAGCTCCGCCCCTTAACATCTTCACTGCGGGGATTATGTTTCAACAGAGGACTTTTGTGGGGATACCGACATTCAGACAACAGTATGAACATAGGAAATAATCACCACTTTCTGTGATCATATTTTAAGGAACATCCGGCTATGCCCAGCATTCTGAGAAAGCCACACTATTTCTTGTGCTTCTTTAGACTAAGATCTGATACTCAGAACAACAAAACAATGTGATTGGCAGTGTAACTACTGAGGGACTGACTGTAGTTCTTTTTTACCGTGATAAAAGAAACTGGAAGCTGTGCTCTATAGCTGTCTACAGCTGGTGTGATGCAGACTTAGGGACAAGAATTTTTTCTGCACATCTTCAAATGTCTTTAGTTGTCAGATTCAGAGAAAAATGGAGATGACCGTGTAGAGCCCAGAATCACAGAGCAGAGTCCAGAAGGGGTGACTTCAGTCTGACAGAGAGTAGAACAGCACAGTAAATGTAGAATCAGAAAAAATATACTCCTAGATTGTTTTCTGAGTATGCATAGCTTCCACAGGACACAGTAGAATTGTGGAGGGTAAATAATAGATTTGTTTGTTTTGATTCTGCACAAAGTAGAAGAAAAGAAAATTATGTTCACTCTGGCTTTAGCTGTAATGTTGCTTTGTGGACACACAGGAAAACATATTGCCAAATGCGAAGGCATAAGAATAGTTTCAGTACTTATCAGCTTAGAACAGGCATAAGAAAGATTTTCCATTATACATATATTATACTTGGGGAAAAACAAAAATACATTTTGTAGATTAACACTTAACTCACTGTGTTACCTGACATCAAAGTGTAACAAAAACAGCCTAACTGATGTTCAGTAAGGAAATTAGAATTTATCCTTGCTGAGGAAACAATCCAAAAATTTACAGGTTCTACAAAATTATACACTGTGTGATGTTGTTCATGAAAATTGGAAAGTGACATCTAACAATTTTACTGTAAATTAAAGATAATGACAGCAAATAAAACCTTGAATTGATAACATGCAATCTGAGGACATTTTATAGTAGTGAATATAAATAAAACTGAAATAGGCTCCTTTATTATCAACAGAAATATAAATATGTATAATGTATGGCAATATAATTGTTATAAGACAGAATGATTCTAATAGAACACTGAAAAGAAACTTTGTTAAGGTAGAATTTTGTCAAAAATAACATTTGCCTCCCTCTATACCATTCATTCCAGAATATTTATTATAAACATGAAGCAAGTTCTGTTAATTCTCTTGCATCTACACTTGAAATTTTGGGTGTGTAATGCATGAAAACAGTTACAGATACAAGTGCTGAATTTATATTAATAAATGAGAACTATGTACATTTATATGTTTAACTAAACCATGTCCTGTAATAATAGCTTATTTCCAGTTAGAGAGATTTTAAAACTTTTTAGTGATATACAGCATGAAAGTTCCCATGTAAATTTGGGCTAGAAAATTATTTCCTTATACCTCTGACTCTGGTTTTTGTGCATTATGCAATATCTTGGGATTCTTCCTGGTGCTTGCAAATTCTCATTTGAAAGTGTTGCATTACTGTGATGGCATTTCCTGTTCCTTTGACCCTTATCACTGTTGTAAAAAATGTTTTGTACTTCCACAGGACTTTATTTAATGTTCCTCTTTATAGCATTTAAAAGATCAATATTATTTTCTTAAAGAGCTTATTTTCTCCTATATATATATAT
>NW_022900918.1:17661858-17667305 GCF_012274545.1 Fukomys damarensis
ATATAACCTTGGTCTTGTGAGGCAGGAGGTGGAATCACTGTGCTACATCCCCAGCCCAAAAGCCTATTTTCTTACAGTATCGTCTGTGCACTGCAGATCAGCTGTGCTGCTTATGGTACCTGCACCTGCCTCTGCAGCATGACCTGGCTGTCCTCTTGTGCTACAGTTCTGCTGTCTGTGGATTTGGAAGAAAGAAGCATCAGAGAACATTTCTTTTGGGAAGTCACAGTCTTATTTTATTAACTTTGCCCAAGACAAAGTTCAGTTAAATTAACAGAGATGGAGAAAGAGGAATATCACCATGGATACAAAACTTGAAAACTACATTTATACAGATTTGAAAAGTCTTAGCTATAAAATAATTAATTCAAAAATCAGTAAAGACATCGTAGCTATGAAAGGAATTCTACTATCATTAAGTACAAAATTACCCATATACACTTTGCTTTAGAAAAATTAGATTTTTCAAAAACAGCCACAGTATTTTGAATTTAATACATTCAGTTGAAACAGTAAATGGTGACTCACTTATCAAAATGAGTCAACAAGTATAATGGAGTTTTGTTGCTCATAGTCAGGAACTGCATTTTAGACACATTAGTTTATCAAAAATAGAATTAGAGTATGAACAACACTTAAAATATTAAACTACTGTATAATAATAAATTACAACATGATTTAGATTTTTACTACTTCATTTGTAATGTTTTGCTTCAATAGATAGAGTATTGACTAATAACAGTTTGCTAAAATAACAGTTCATTTTTCTCTTTGTAAGATCCCACAATTGAATTATTGTTGTAGTTTCAGCTTCTCACCAGTATCAATTCCGATTTGCCAAAAGTGGGTATTAGCATAGCAAGTATCACATCCTCTTGTAAGAAGGAGGGGCCATAAGATGATGCTGCTTTATCAGTCATATTTATGAAGTAACTAAAAGTGCTACTCCAGTCCCTGTAGCCACTACAGCTGATTTATTCTCATTGTCCACAGTTCATTCACGGCAATAACCCTAACTGAAAAGAAAAGAATCACTAGAGTGAGCATTTCTTAATCTCCATGAAAAAAAGAGAATAGATTCGAGTTAGGTAGCATAAAATGTTAACCACACCGATATACCATTGAAAGATAAGAACCCAAAGCACTGCACTCTGCTATTGCACAGCCTCCATTGTCTATAGCTGGAAGCACACTCCTTCCACCTGCAGTCTCATTGATTTCACTGCTTTATTCCTTCTCCTTTAAGAATTTGTGATTATGATTTTTGCACTACCATAGCAATCAGTGACTTGGTTATTTTCCCTAGGTATGTAATAATTATATTTAATGAATCAGTATAAGTCACTTTTTAGGTGAATTATTTCTTTTTTCCAGTGTCTCTTTTGATTTTAATTCTGCTGTTTTCTTCAATTTTTCACTTCTTTCACCACCTCTCTTCTACTTCTATTTTATTTCTCTGAATTTTCTTCCTTGTCTTAACTCCTTGCTCTTATCAGATACATTTGTGACACATGCTCTTTTCCTGAAATCCTTTGCTTTATCTGTATACCTAAATTTTTTTATCTGCTTCTTTCATGAATTATTTTGTGCTCTTTATATGCAAAATTTAATTGTTTTCCACATGGTTTCTGTACCTTGTTTATTGTTCTATTACAGTGAATATTTTTCACTACCACTTTAAGATCATACACTTCAGTTTCTGATGACTTTATTCATTCTCGCTTTTGCCTTTGCTAAATTTTATATGCAATATAAGATTTGCCAATCTTTAAGCATGTTATTTTGCTCATCAAGTGATAACCACAAAGCCTTTAATTGTGTGAATATATAATAGACATAAACCGAACTTGACATCCTTAATGAAGAAGGATACCATCTTAACAATGCAGCATTTCATTGTGGATGTATAGGGTAGATTGCATCAAAAGCTGACATTTTTATGCCAGAGTAAGTTTTGAGAAAGTAAGCTGACAATGATTTTGGCAAGCTAATCAAGGACAATGAGGGAAGACATAGATGGATGGTAGAATGATTAATGCTGTATCTACACAGCACAGGTGTATGGTACTTGGGCAAGTGGTCAGAAAACAAATTGAACATTTATTCTTCCTGACAAAGAGATTAGGAAATGGGGTTGATTATACCTTTATAAATGAAGCTTTGACTAAACTGCTGTCTCTATTGATTTCTTTGGTATTTGCTTACACTGCAATAACACATTCTACTAGAAATTTCTTTGTATTTGTTTCCTGAAGATGTGAATTAACTTTTAATAAAGACATTGTAAAAGAGCTATGATAGTTTTATTAATACCCACAGTGGATCTAACCAAATGCAAAATATTTCTGGTGTAATAATGGTGTTTGCTCAAATTTTTCTAAAAAATGACAGACCTTAAAACAGCATTTCACCAAAACTTGATGGTACAGAAATGATATGATAAGCTGTAATTCAAGTCTAGTTTAATTGCATTCTATTGTTTATTTGAAAACAATGAGTTTAATTTATAAACTCATATCATTAATGTAGTCTTCAGTTCTTCAATTTCTGTTGAAGTACATATTTTAAGTGTTTAATGGTTATAAAATCATTTATTATAAAATTATAACATTTCAAATATATGTCAAATATGAGTGTAACATTTCATATCTGTCACTCAGACTGCACTTGTGGTGCTACTATAAGACAGTTGTTCTTCTCCATTTGATCACCATTTTCCATGGATCATTAATTGTCATTTTTAGAAATCTTGTTTTTGGAAAAATACATGCTTTTTTATTTACTACATACATCTTGAGGTGCTGCTTTAAAAGAATTTATTTGAGCAACTTATAGTGCCTCTATTTTGTTAATTCATTAGCTTATTAACTTGGTTATAATTTTAAAAGAAGAGCTAATTGTCATCCTATAAATAGGTAAAGTCATTCTTAATTTGAAAAACAGTCCATACCATGCACTTTGTAATTAATACAACTTACAATGTTTAAATAAACGTGGCAAGCTTCTCAACATAAAGTTTTATACATGTTTGATATTTTAATCAGTAAGAATGTCTTTCTAGTTTTAGACAATGTAGTCAATGCAGGATTTAAGAACCAAAATAATGCTTTATCTCCATTTCTTCACCACACTTCTACCAGAATTAGGATATGGGCCAATTTAAATATTTTCTTAATCAGTAAGAGATTATTGAAACATTTCTATATGTTTTGAGTGTAAACATAGGGAAAATAATACTTCATATTTATGCTTATTTATATGATCCAACTTTTTCAGTATTTTATTTTCTTGAGAATTCAACATTTCTAAATTTCTGCTTAATGTGTTCAAGTTTAATGGAGAGGAAGGGAGTTAGGGGAAGATGCAAGGAGAGTATAAAGAAGGGTAATGGAATGATCAAAATATGTTATATGCATGTCTGAAAATGGCACAGCGAAAACCAATGTTTTATAAAATTCACACACACACTACTAACACCAATTTATATTCTGCTCATTTTATTGCAATAATAACATGTACTTTTGTGGCCAAATGGTAAAATTCAAATTTTGACCTGCTTGTTCCTAAATTATAATAATGATACTGAAATATTACTATGATTCAGGTTAACATTTTTTATCTCCTGAAAACTGAAAAATTTCTTATATTATTTCTATTCGACATTAGCCCAGTGGTAGAGCATATGCTTAGACTGAAGAAAGTGAGTGAGGCCCAGGGTTTGTTCCCAACACCACACACATGCACGTACACACACACACTCACACACACACACAACTAAAGCTTGCATTTTAGCTATATGGTTTCAACAGCTTATTTTTCTTTTGAATGTCTATATTTAAATATACTGATAATCATTTATGTAAGTGAATAAAACCAAACACAAATAATTTTGTTAGTATCATGAATTTTATAACAAGATAAATGTTTTATACTAATTTTGGTTTGTTATCTAAAATATTGGTATAGTAGCTGTATTGGTATTATAGCAAATAGCATGATTAAAATAAGTGTGACCCAGAGATAGAATAATACTTACTCTGTCACAGTTAACTATATAGAACCAAATCACTCCTGGAAACTCCTAAAATGTTACCAGAAACTTCTGCAGTACATAGGCTCCAGTCTCCTGCTTAGTCTACAATGCAAGCCAGAGGAAAAAGAACCTCAAAGACAAAACTAGAAGACACAGAAAGTGAGGTTCTAGGATGGCCAATGCTGCTTTAACAAAAGGCAATGGTTAGCACTCATTTTTCTTAGTTATCAGTTGGGGTCAAAGTGTGCTAAGTGTAAGGGTAAAATTACGTGCAACACAGTCATGAGTTTTTTATGGAAACAAACGGAGACAAAGCTCATAGAGGAAAAGACAAAGCATTCTGAGTTAGGAAAAGAATAGACAAAATGTATGGTTATAATTAGAACACTGTTCTTCTAGTAAGAAGGTTTCAGTTGTGGGAACAAAATTCGGGTTCAAGCTACACTAACCTCATCATGCAGGCTTTGGCTGGACCTACTTCTCAAAACAAGCCAACTGTGGGGTTAATTCTTTACAGCTTGCACTGCTTACATCCTGCTTTGGGCATAATCAATTTTGTGGTCCCCTGAAAATCACATATATGAGGTTAACATGTCACATTTATAACATGCACACATCTAAAGATAAATATGCATACATGCAAATTATAATACATAAATATACATATATCTGAAAGAAATATTTAAATAAGTATACTCATTTATCAAAAGGAAAAAAATCAGGAAATTTAGAATTTAAACAAAAGGAAATCATACAAAAATAAAAGAAATCATATAAAAATGGGAAAAATTCCAAGTACTTATATAGATTTAAATAGAAGCAAATATTCAGTTAAATATACTGTTTTTGGTTTCACATTCTCTAGAGTTATAAAGATAAGTTAATATTTAATTTATCTTATTTCTTGGAGTCATCCTTAATAAAATGATTCAGAAGCTATTATTTTTACCAATATTATAGGTTTGCCTTGATAATTTGATAGACTCAATAGTAATTATGAGTAATACCATAAACTCTAAAATGCAGAAACATTTTTCATTTTTTTATTAGTTTATTTTTTATGACCAACACTGATCTTGGCGTAGACTAGGAAGGGGGATGGGGTAAGTCAACCTATACAGATTAAAAGGTGGGAGTCTTCCCTTTAAGATCTAGTTTTTGGAGATTTTATAAAACATACAAAGTATAAACACTAGCTTAGAAACTTAGTAGTTGTTGGCTAATTTGGTTCATGTTTTCACAATTAAGATAAATTTTTAGTAAACACTAAATTCAGACATTTTCTAAGAACTTCTTCTTAGGATCTCCTTCATCATTATAAAAAGTAACAAACTAGGGGGTTTTTTTCAGCTGCCTGCCTGCCTGCCTGCGATCACCCGGCGGCGTGCGCGCCAGCTCCCGGCCTGCTCGGTAG
>NW_022900918.1:17672388-17684439 GCF_012274545.1 Fukomys damarensis
TAGGGGAAGAACAAAAAGGGAAAAGAAAAAAATGTGAGAGAATGAAAAGATGAAAATAAAGTGTTTGTAGATGGGGAGGGGAGGAGGGGGTGAAGGGAGGGCAGAGGTAAGGGGAAAAAAATGAGAGTCAAGACTTGCCATGTAAAGGTACATGATCCCAACAATGAATGTAACTGTACTGTATCCCTAAATGCACCAATAAACTCAATTAAAAAAAAAAAGTAACAAACTAGAAGCAGGCAGAATCTATTATTCACTTTATTCCTAAACAGTATATTATTTCTGATCATTAAATACTGAATTTATTTTGTGCAAATTGCAATGATTACAGTGTTTATGGTGTTGAACAAGCCCACTTTATCACTCTTCATTTTTGTGTTTTATTTTGCACAGAGAAGATCATCTCTAAAATCATCTTCATTATGATCGCAATGTTTAGTTCTTCAAATATAAAAACATGTTATCTCTTTGATTAATTGTTTGAGCATTTTAAAAATTAACTTACTCCATGATTGATTCTATTTTTGTAAAACACATTGTATATAAATATATGTAAAGTGTAGTATATCAGACTTGCAGATCAGTTTATTTAATTGAAGATTTTCTTAAAATTTTACCCTATAATAATTAATCTCATTGATTTTTATCACTTTTAGAATTTAATTATTAAAATATGGCTAAAAATCTATTAATATAACTAGAGCAGTTATAATATTTAAAAACATAATATATAAATCCCTAATATTGTGAATAGTTGACATTTATAATAAATTTATATAAACAGATTTGATTAAAATGATGTGATTTTAAAATTCTCATTTTTGTTAATTATTCTTTGTATTAGGTAAAATACTATAATTATACAACTCAGTAGTGTATGTTTATGATTTATGGATAATATGCTATGCATATACTTGCAGTCTTCCCTTACCATATATCCTGGAAGCATCTCCCACATTCCAGGAGCTGCTTCAATCTCTGAAGTTGTATAAGAGAACAAATTAGGCAAAATTCCCTTTCTTGTAATTGACTACTGAGGCATTTTCTATTTATGAACTAAATTTCCCAACGTGAATAAAATCAATTTATATTTTATTTCAATGCAATATTTATAGACACTAATAATTGCAACATTATTTAAGGATATTATGTGTGAAACCTCTCTATTTCTTCAATTTAATTGATCTCTAAGAATAGTCTTTTTTATATGTACTATTTTTATCCTTTGTTCTGCTGATTATAAAGTGAAGAATGGCTAAATTAAATAAACTTTGAGAATTACATAATTAATTACTGGCATTCAGATAGAAGCCTCAAGCAGTTTTATGTCAGAGTTATTGCACCTTAAATAACTTGCTAAAAATATAGCATCTCAAAGAACATAATGTGATATTTATACATTTCCATTTATACTTTGCCTCTTTGTAACAGTAAAAAGGGTGCAATTCTAGGGTATAAACTTTCAAGGAAGCATAAGAAGAAACTAAATGAGCAAAGTAATTTCATAGCTTGCAGATTTCAGAAATATGATTAGTTTTGAATTCATAATGAAAACAGTAGAAATTCGTGAGTTGTCAGTGAAATTACTGATTTTGAGATGTATTCAAACTTATGAGAGTACGTAGGAATAGTTTTTTATTAATGCGTTTTTATTGTCTTCCATAGACTCAGTGGCTTATAAGAACATAAATTCATTTTCCTATAGATTTGGAAGACAGAAATCTAAAATGGATCAGCAAAGCTATGTTCCTTCTGGAGACTCTAGGAAAGAATCGATTTTCTTGAATTTTCAGCTTCTGAAGTTTCCAACCTTCCTCAGCTCATAGCAAACTGCCTCCTCTATCATCAAAGTAAATCACTGCAACCTTTGCCCAGGACCAGATGATTCACTGATAGATTTTACCAAAAAATTAAAAAACTCCTTCACAAACTGTTCAAAATGATAGAAGAGTAAACATCTTCAAATTCATTTACTGAGTTCAGCACTACCCTGATAGTAAAACAGGACAAAATTACTAGAGTAACATAAAAATAAAGACCAATATCTTCATAATATGGGTGCAAAAATCCTCAAAAGAATCCAGTAGTGAACAAAATCCAGCAACCTGTTAAAAAGATTATACATGAGAAACAAGTAGAATTTAACCCAAGAATGCAAGGAAGACTTAATACACAAAAATTAATTAATATAATATATCATGTTTGCAGAAGGAAGAAAAAAATTATCCCAATTGTTGCAGCAAAAAATATTTGAAATCCAGCACCATTGTATGATAGAAGAATTCAGCAAATTAGTAATAGGTAGATAGTTTCTCAATTCGATAGAGCATATTTATAAACCTCCTGAGCTAACATCAATGATACAGGATTGAAAGCTTTCTCCTTTAAATGAGGTAGAAGGCGAGGGATGTGTACTTTCATTGGTTGCTCAGGTCAGAGTGATTGGGAAAGAACAAAATATAAACACCATCCAAACTGAGGAACAGTAAGTGAAATGTATCTACAAGTGACATGATTTTATAAAGAGACCGTCCTAAACAATACACTAAAAGACAAACAGGCTAACAAATTCAGAATGTTGTAGGATAGAAGTTCAACATCAAACATCAGTTTTATTTCTACAAAGTAACCAACAATCAAAAAATTAACAATATCATTAACAATATCATTCCATTTAAAATTACAAATAATTCCATTTTCAATTACATCAAATACAATAAAATATGAAGGAAAAATATGAGAAGCTGTTGGCTTATATATTAGAATTTACAAAACAATGATGAAAAAAATTAAAGTAGAGCCAAAGGAATGGAAAGATATTCTGATTTATATATTAGAAGAATTAAAATTAAGATGACAGATATTCACCCAAATGATCTGTACAATAAATAAAATCTTTAACATAAACAAAACAGTCATTTAGTAGATTTCAAACACCTTCACTGTGAAATTTATAAGGATTCTTAATTGTCAAAAATAATCTCCATCCAGAATGATAAAACCGCGATGACAGTTGCATTCTCCAAACACCTCACAGCTACGGTACCCGAAACAGCATTGCACATGCGCAGGATAAACCTAAGGACTGGTGGTGGCGAATCGGTGGAACACATACCCAGGGGGGCTGTTTGCACCACTGAAAGCTCTAAAAGATTTGCCGTCCCTGATAGACCCATAAAAGAGAAACATATTCATTATTTTAATATCAGAAATATTATTAGTAAAAATAAAGATACCTGTGGTCAATTGATTTTCAAGAAAGTGCTACGACAACTCAATGAAAATATTTTTCCAATATTGTCTTTTCGTTGTCTTGATAGCGCCCTTTGGTACGAACGTTTTCTGAAATCCATTTTATGCTGTCTCATTAGCTTTTGGTGTATATCATTTTGTCACCATATTTACTAAACAGTTACCAAATCCAAGATTCTGAAGACGAACCACTGTATTTTCTTCTAAGAGTTTTATTGTTTAAGTGCTTATAATCAAGGTGTTCTTCATTTTTAATCAATATTTAAAAATGGCATGACATAAAGCTCAACTTCGGTGTCCTACCTGTGAATATATGGTGATTGTAGTGCTATTTGTTAGACTGTTTTATTCTATATTCATATTTTCTGCTTAATGAGGTAATTAATTTAAAATATGAACTCGGCATAGAAATATTGGTCCCAGTAGTTGGCATCTCTTTTCAGCAATAGCATCCTGAGGTTGAAAATTGCCCATTTTAATTATTTTCTTTGTAGAATGAAGTTACATCTCTAATTGTGACAAACAGCATCTTATACAGTCCTATCCTCAAATTTTACTTTCATGAAAGAATCATGCTGGAGAAATTACTGGCTGGCTTTATATCCATATCTTTCAGTTTTAAAATTAATTTGCTCTTACCAGAATCCTGGGTAAGCTGAGTATGCTCTTAGCCTCACCTTCATTGATGAGGAAGTAGAAGCGAAGACTTTGCCTTCTACAACATATGCATTTGGGTAGTTATCCAGTTATAGAGACAGAAACAAAATCAAAATATTACTGAATTTCTATTTATTTCCTTTATTACTACTGCCCACAAGAAGTGATTTATTTTCCCTTGTGGCCTGAATGCAGTTGTAGCTGGAAGAACGTAACACTTTTTACAAAAGCAATACATCAGATCATCATACAAAGATACAGTATTTACTTTATGCCCCATGATATATATGTAAAACTGGGAAAGCAAAGAAATGCTCTCATGGGGTTGCCAAATGTGATGGGTGGATGAGTTGCCTCATTCAGGCCAGAGTCATAAGTAACTTCTCTAAGTTCAAGGTCAATTTTTTCTTCCAACGGTGTTCCTTCCTAATATATGTAAACAGCAAGTATAGATTTGAACTGAAAAAAACTTTGGAATTGGAAAGGATCAGGCTTTAAGGCAGATAGAAAAGGTAATTTTATATTGAAATATCATAAGGAAAATTAAGACTCAAATTCTTTCCATTGTAATAAGGAAAGCAATAAATAACTCAAGGATGATCTTCAGTTCCACATATATTTACATTTTGTTCTGGGCACCTCTTTGAAGGCTGCTCAATCTTCATCTTTCTTATGCTAAGTAAGTCACATTAAGTACTAAGTAAGTGCTTGCATTGATTAAACTTCAACCATGCACATTCTTACCATTAGTCCGGGCTTCTTTCTCTCTTTCCCTCTCCCTCTTCTTGTCCCTCCGCCCATCTTTCCCTTTCCCTATATTTTCTGTATTTTCCTCTCTCTCTCTCTCTCTCTCTCTCTCTCTCAATAACTTCTTTGCCTCTTTATTTTTTGACTGTTTTGTGTAAATCTTTTTTTTGTGTATATGTTGCTACTGAAAATATATTCTCATATTTCATGGACGTCTTAAATTCGTATGCATGTTGTTAATTTGTAGATTAGATTACCTTTTGATTAAAAATTTATTTTATTTTAATTAATTTATTTATTTTGTACTGGGGACCTTGAGTTTGAGAGGCAGGTGACAGCACCACTGAACTAAATACCCAAGCCTCAAATAGAGCAGCATTTGTAACTCTTTCTCCTGTATGTTCTTCCATCGTATTTATTCACATTCTATATGCCTGTCTCCTCAATGGTGGCTATTCAGATTACTTATAGCCCCTATCAACAAATCAATATACATGGGCTATTGTATATGTTCTTTAATGATCATGTTGATCATTGCTTTGGAATCAGTGCTTTTGAGATCATTTTTTGTGATATATATCCAAGAAAAAGAGTGATAAGTTCATAACATCTGCATAAATGATATTTGATTTCTCTGAGGGGTAATTTTGCAAACCCATAGAGTGTCTAACTTTTTCTACTCTATCAACTTTAGAGTGATATTTTATTGTCCCAATTTTTTTAATGAATAAAATTATTTATTTGCATGTAATATCCTGTGTAAAAGGGCCTGTTAGTAAATTCGTGCTTCTATGATACTAGTGAGTTCACAAGTGAACAGGCATGTAAGTATTTTGAGAGAAAAAACAGCAATTGTGGATGTTGTTTACAAATATCATAAACTAAGAGCATTACATTGTGTTTGGTTTTGTAATTCAGTTGAAGTAAAGATTGAACGTACAATTGAATTTTTTTAGAAATTCAAAAATTTCAGATAAACACAAACTGTATGATATCACACTGTACATGTGAAATAGCAGTGATTGACTGAGATCATCAATAAGGAGACAGGTCCTCATACACCAGGATAGTAAGGAGTTTTCAAAGACAAAAATTCTGCACTTAATTAAAAATAAATCAGATCACTGAAGAGTTTAATATATTGCTTTGTAAAGCTATCCGAAACAGAAAACTGAATGACACTCCTCTCTTTACCTTGTCTTACTTCTCCTCAAGCTGTTCTTCTGAATATATTTTTCTTTTTTGTATTCAAGTCCTGGTTTTGTCATATTTTCAGTGTTTAAATTAATCACCTTTACACCTTTCCTTCAGATTTTTTTCTTTTTATTGAGTTTATTGGTACATTCTAGGTAGACAGTACAGTTACATTCATGACTGGGACCCTGTACCTTTACATGACAGGTCTTGGTTCTCATTTTTTCCCCTTGTCCCTGCCCTTCCTTCACTCCCTCTTCTCCTCCCCATTTATAAACACTTTATTTTCATTTTTTAATTTTCCCATATTTTTTTTCTTTTCCCTTATTCCCTTTCCCCTTCCCCTCCCACTTTGCCTACACCTTTAGCCCTTTTCTTCCTATTTCACATTGTTAATTATCTCATTAGGATCTTGTGTATTATAGTTTTTCACACCAGAGAAACTATTTGGTATTTACACATGTGTGACTTATTTATTTCACTTAGGAGTATATCCTCAATATGTATCCACTTTCCTATGAATGAGTCTAATTTTTCATTCTTTATGGCTGAGTAGTATTCCACTTTATAGAAAAACCACATTTTCTTTATCCAGCCTCCAACTGATGGGCAAATGAGCTGTTTCCAAGTTTAACTATTACAAACTGTGCTGCTATAAACATAGCACCTTTCTTTTTTTGATGGCACTGAGAATTTTACTTGGAGCTTTTGCAAAGTTACATGCCAGCATGTGCTCTCTCTCTCTCTCTCTCTTTCATTTTGAGACAGGGTCTTGCTAATTTTCTCCAGTTGGCCGTGAACTTGCCATCTTTCTACCTCAGCTTCCCAGAGTGCTGGTAATACAAACATACACCACCATCTGGCTTCAAAGTAAGTTTTTATTAGCAGACAATCTCGGAACTTTGCATGGTTAAATCCAGTCATATGTGTGTACATGTGTTCTATGCCCTTCAGTGTGTGCATACACATACATGTGTATATCAAAAGAGTTCTACTCTGAATAGGTGTTAGGGCTCATAAATTAGTTGTTTCACTTTTCCCTGCTACTCACTCTCCTTAGAGGTATGTGAGAAATTTTCAAGCGTAATAATACCCAATCAAATAATCTTTAGAACTTCAAATAGATTTCTACATGTTGGAAGGAATGAATTATAAGATATTTTACTGTTTCAGAATTATTCTAGTATAATTTACATTTCAAAGCATTTAGCACTAAATAAGTGTGCTACCGACCATAGGGCAGCATACACGGGATTTCACGAGGAGATACAGGTTCTCTGAAAGGTGGGAGCAGGTTCGGCGATGACAGTCAGACAAAAGCACTCAACACCGAGGTGAAGTTTGCCAATGCTGCTGCAATTTTATTTCTAACTCCAGGTGTTTATATACTAGTTTCAAGGGCACATCACAAGAGTGATTCCAGTCACAGGCAGGCATAAGATAGACAATAGTACTGTAAAAATTAAGACCACAAGGTCAAGGTAAGACCACACCTATATACCATCACAAAAGCTAAGACCATTGAGTCAAGGTAAGACCACACCTATACGCAGTCAGAAGGGGGGAAGTTTGTAAGACAAAGGACTGGCTTTAGCATGTCACCTTCAGGTTCACCTTCAGGACTTCACAATCCGGGGCTCAGGGTCAGCACTTTGGCCGCCCATCCTCTTGTGCCTCAATATCTCCACATCTCTAGGAACATCTAATTGTTCCTAACCTTTCTTGGGCCCAGAATACAATTCTACAGATAATGAACAAATAGTAATAAAGACAAAATAGAACAGAATTATAGATGAACCCAATGTCCCCAAACTGCAGGCAGAGAGGCCAGCTATTCTCTTCACGGCTGACTTTGCATGCGGTGTGTGCCAAGGACCTCCAGGAGGCTTAACCCCGTGGGGACGATACCTCTGGTCTGGTTTCTGCCAGGTGACCGGCATTGTCACGCAGACTCTACTGGCGTGGTTGTGGAAGTTCCCGCTTTTTTTTTTTGTTTTTTAGCCATAGAACAGCGATCTCTGTCTGCAGCTGGGACAGGGCTTGAGAAAAGATTCTAAAAAAGCAAGGGAAAAGAATTAGAATTATGCAAATAATGCAAAAAATTATAATTCCAACTATAGTATAGTGGACCCAGGAAAGGGGATTTAGTGCCTTTAATGACGAAGATAGGGATGAAGTTAAACCTTTCACTGAAGTGATGTCCAGATGTGACTGGCTTAATGAGGTAATTTGTGACTGCAGTGAAAAACTGAGGATTAGGATTCCCAGAGCACAAAAGTTTTCATATTTTTATCATCTGTAGGCTCATTAACTCTTAATTTAGAAGTATAATAACTCATAACAGTATGACACAATATAAGAGTCTATATCTAGATTGTAGTTCTCCTTCTTCAGCCGTGCGTAGACTCACCAGCTTCCGGTGTGGTGAGAGCAGGGCTTTGAGTGCGTTGTCTCTTGGCCTCCTAGAGTCGGATTCCCTGGAATTCTGTTTTACTCTAGAGTGGTGTAGCTGAGTTTCAGCTACCTTGATAGCTGTGGGAGTAACTGTAAGTGACTCATATGGCCCTTTCTATATAGGTCAGAAAGGGGTCCTTTTCTAAATTTTAACATCACAGGGAGGTCTTTGTTTTTAATTTACCCTTGAATATTTTTTTAAAATACTTGCACAATTTTAACCCCTGTGATTTTATACTGGATAAGCCCTAAAGTCTCTACAACCTGTTATAAATGCTGGCCCATTGTCACTGCCTATGGAGAGAGGCAGACCAAACCTTGGAATTTAAAAAAAATATTATAGCTATTTTGTCAGATTTCCACATTGCCTCAAATAACTATATTATATCCTGTTTAATTTTAATAAGTGCCCTCTGCTGTGAGAAGCCCACAGTTTTATAGACTGTGCCATAGTTATATCGAGTGGCAACCAGGAATCTGTATAAACATTTACCCTCTTTCCTTTTGCCCATCGGAGAGCCTGTATGAGTGCCCATAGCTCTGCTCATTGAGCTAACCATCCAGTGGGGAGGGGTCCTGCTTGGACCACTTCATCTTGAGTCATCTCTGCATAGCCAGCATAGTGTACCCCATTTTCTATGAAGTTGCTCCCATCCTTGAGCAGGAAGGAATCAACCTCAGGCAGGGGGTCTTTCTGCAGATCTAGATGACTAGAGAATAATTCCTCAGTGACCCTGAGGCAGTCGTGGTCAGGGGGCCAGGTTCTGAGGGCAAAAAAGTGGCAGGGTTTAAGGTTTTAACTGGAGCAAAATATAAGTGGGGGATTTTCACAGATGAGGGCCTGATATCATGTGACTATTATTTGAGAGCCATCAATGTCCTGTTATTCAATAGTTCTAAAAGGCATGGGAAAACTGAATAATTTACTTTTTCCTAATGTTACCTGGTCAGCTTTCTCAATTAGCATTACTGCAGCTGCCAGGGCTTTATAAACAAAGGAACTATCTCCTTACAGCTGGATCTAAACTCTAAGATAAATATATCACTGGTTAATTCTATGGGCCTATTCCTTCAAGGAGCACCCCTAAAGCAGTATGATTTCTTTTATTCAGGTACAAACTAAAAGGCTGGGTCACATTTAGGATCCCTGATACAGGGGGGCAGCAGAAAGAGTTAGTTTTAGCTGTTTAAATGCTGACTCTTGCTCTTTACTCTATAATAATCATTGTCTTTCTAGGGCCTTTAAAGATTTATACATATAGAGAATCTAGATCCTGTAAAAACCTTTTATCTCAAAATTTTTTTTATCTGTTTTTTGATTTAGTACATCCAAAAATTAACAATAATCATAATTTTATGTATGAAACTTCATAACCTTTAATCTAATTAGGTATCAAAAGCATTTTTATAGAACCTCTTAATTTTTTCTACAGAAATCCTATTTTGAAAATTGAGCACTATAAACATAACACAATAGCATATTTAGAATTTAACCCTTTGATGATAACCAATGTAAACATTCTATAACATATTTGGCCATGTTTACTGGGGGTATATCTTTTCAGAAGGCATTAGTGAATAAAGACCAGAATAAATTTTCTCTGAGTAGCTGTCTTTTTTACTATTAACAGTTTATCTAGATCTGAGTTTATACCTAATTATCTTGACAAAATTTTAACTTATAAAACCAGGTTATAGGAATTAACAAATTATTAGTATCCTTGCTGTCATTTCAATCTAGTATAATTGGACAAATACCTTTCAAACAATTGTACAGACACAAACTTGTAAGACAATTTGTGAAACTATTAATACGCTCAAATGTATTTGACCAATTGAATTATAAGGCAGGTGGCAGCACCACTGAGCTAAATAAATCTCCAGCCCTAGAACCTCTTTTAGTTAACACTAGTCAAAACTTTGGTAGATCAATTAACAGATCTCATAGAATTAGAATCAAAAGGAATGAAAGCTCCGTTATTATAAAAGTAAACCTTCTGTAACAAACTTGAAACCAACAAGCAAATATATATAATTTTGTTAAATCACTTCCACATACCTTCTCTACATACTTAAGCCTTCTGGTCTTGTATATCTTTCTTTATATCTTTCTAACAAGACAAACATACAAAATCTTTTCATATCAAAAGTATATCTCTTTTACCCATAGCTTTTCTACTATCTTCTTCTGTCTCATTTACTATTAACCTTCTATTTGTGGATGTAAAAAGTAATCATTTACTATGACAGGAAAAGTATGAAAAAGCACATAAGATGGAAAAGCAGGAAGAATTAGCTCTTAGGAGGAGCCTTCACAATCTTTATCTTTAAGGGATTAACAGAGTCTGTAATGACGTCCACGAAATAACACCGGAAGATTGTCTTTGGTCCTTTTCACAGCTTGCGTTAATCTGTTTGATAAAACGCTCCGGGATCCACCACGGTTGATCAGCATTCTGTGGAAAAACACAAGCAAAAACCCCTTCCCCAACTGGGGGTGCATAACCAATTTAAACTCAAGAGGGTGATGTTCTCTAATCGGCCCTTGGGGTCCCTCTACTTGAATGAGGGGGAATAGTCTAAAGATTTCCTCCCCTTGTGCTGCGGCGTGTTTAAGAGCCTCTTGTAAAGGAGATACTATGCCTTGAGACCCTTCTCCTGCAAGCATCTCATAGCTCGCTAAAGCTACTCCCGCCTGTTGATTGCGGTGCGCAGTCACTTTGCATTGTTCGGTATAATTAGTCAACCATAGGAGGTAATCTCCTCCTGATAAGACAGCTTTCCTGACTGCCTTCCAGCTCCCTACTGCTAACTGAGTTATTAATTCTAGAATAGGTCTGCCTACACGCATCTGAGCTGCCGGTTGAGTGTACTCCTCTTCTCCTAGCAGCATGGACATTGTAGGCTTAGCTCTCTTTTTTGCGAAACTACTACAAACTGCTTCTTTAGCTGTCTCTTCATACTCTGTTCTCCAGAGAACAAAATTTCCTGGGGACAAAGTTGCCTTAGCAGTTTGAAACCAATCATACACTGTTAGCCATTGAGTACTTATCATTTCTAAGATTTGAATAGTATAAGGAGCGGATGGTCTCAGACTTTTTACTGCCAATTGTAATTCTTTTAATGTTTTTAAAGGCAAAGCTTCGCAAGTTGGTTCCTCATCATCATATAGAACAATAGGGAAAGTAAATGACATATCCCCTTCTGCCTTAGCCTGTGCTATGGCACCTTGAAATCCTATTGGAGGTAAATACCTTCTTGGCTTTGGAACCGGCTTTCCATGTTTTTTTATAGGAGCAGAAATCATTACCTGAGGAGGGGGATTATTATATTCCTCAGGGTAATATTCCTCTGACTCATATTTTCTTGCATCTTCTAGATCCCAATCATCAGGATCATCCCCTGTAGCTCCATACTTTGGTGGGCCACATTTATTTATGGGGGCTTCGTCCTCATCTTGTTCTGAGGGGGCTTCTTCTATTAAAAATTCTACATCACATTTTTCCAATAAGATGTCTCTTATCTTTACCCATAACGGGAACGTCTGAGGTGGAGGCATCTCCTCTTTATGAGAAGACAGATATTTTCTCATATATCTTCCTAATCTTTTCCAATCTTCCAAAGCAAGGCCCCCGTCCTCTGGGAACCAAGGGGCAACGTTTACTATAAAATCATAAAATCCTCCAGCAATAGCCTTGGAGACTTTTAGTCCCCTTTCTCGCAACATATGCCTCAATGCAGAGACAA
>NW_022900918.1:17684877-17690810 GCF_012274545.1 Fukomys damarensis
GGGGAAGTTTGTAAGACAAAGGACTGGCTTTAGCATGTCACCTTCAGGTTCACCTTCAGGACTTCACAATCCGGGGCTCAGGGTCAGCACTTTGGCCGCCCATCCTCTTGTGCCTCAATATCTCCACATCTCTAGGAACATCTAATTGTTCCTAACCTTTCTTGGGCCCAGAATACAATTCTACAGATAATGAACAAATAGTAATAAAGACAAAATAGAACAGAATTATAGATGAACCCAATGTCCCCAAACTGCAGGCAGAGAGGCCAGCTATTCTCTTCACGGCTGACTTTGCATGCGGTGTGTGCCAAGGACCTCCAGGAGGCTTAACCCCGTGGGGACGATACCTCTGGTCTGGTTTCTGCCAGGTGACCGGCATTGTCACGCAGACTCTACTGGCGTGGTCGTGGCATAAGTGGAAATGGTTTCATAAATTTGCCAAATCTCTGATTTATAGTAAACAATCTCTTTTCTGTGTTTGCTAATAGAATGTGTTTTATTTGCAGTAGTTTAGCAGAGAAATGTCAATGCCAGCCTCTCTTGCTCCTCCAGTGACCAAACCATATATTTTATTGTATTAAGAATGAGCACTAAGTTGACTGTACTTACTCTGGGAATCAGCTTCCAGTAGTGTTGAAACAGTTAGGGATGGTATTGCCAACATACTTGTACTTGCTCTGAAAATGCTAAAGCAGAAATCCAGATGTTTTTTTCTTTTCACTTCTCTCATTCCTACTCAATCTGTGTTTCCCTTGCATTTGTTTGCCTCTTCTTTTTCAAATACAACGCTCCTTCAAAACCTCTCCTAATCTAATCTATATTTTATACCTAAAACAGGCATCTGGATCACTAAGTTTCAAGTTAACCATTGGTTAGCTAGGAACCATTTTGATTTATTTTATTGCCTATCTAAATCCTGTTTTTGTTGTTGAACTTGGCAACATCTTGGAGCTCAAATTACATTTGACACACAAAATGAGCAGGGTGTTCATTGAACAAGCAGACCGTGTCATATAGTATGATTTAAGTCACTAAGTAATAGTTCTGAAATGATTTTCCCTGTTTAAGCATCTATTCTGTATTCTATAAACATTTTAGTGAATTAACGTGAAATCTGAAGTTTCAAATAATTCATAGAAGTATTAATTTCTTCTTATTCTCCAACTTAAATGACAAGGTGTACTTTCTGGAATATCTACATAAAGTCTTACCTCCTAGATGAACCTAGGAAACCTAATGCATCTCATACTTAGCCATTACAATATTGTGACAAATGAAACCAGCAGGTGGCACTACCACTTAGCAGAAACTTAAATTGAAGTTTTTCTAGACTTTTGCACAATCATTATACTGTCCTAAAGATTCTTCAGTAGTTTGAGAAGATAGCGAATTTTCTTAACCACGGTTTTTATTCACTGGTAAATTAAAATGATTAGATGATTAAAATGATTTCAAATAGTTTGAGATTATATGTTGAGATAGTTATATTTGTTGAATATTTTCTTTGGTAGTTTATTACTACCTTCTGCTCTTAAACTAATATACTCAAATTTATTAAACTATCTAGCTATTCTATATAATTATAAGTGATTCATACTGATATACTATGTTATTGCAAGCAAAAGATATGTGTTAGAAGCAAAATATTAGAATTTATTTCCTTATTTTGCTCAGAATATGTTCATAGGCTGGCAGATTTGTGTATGTTTACTGACACTGCAATGCAGTTCATAATGTAATTTATCTTAAGGAGCAAGTGGTGGTATAGTTTCATGAGGTTAAATGCTAAAAACGACAGATTATCTTATAAAAAGCATTTCAGACAACCATAAATCTCCATTATAAACTTTTGTCTATCAATATTATTTTAATTTTTGCTGTACTATATTGTAGAATGATTAAAAAGAATAAAACAAAAATTCTGATAACAGGTTTGGAATTGAATATAGAAGATCTTATTAAAAAGGAATCGAGTCTTGTAATAGTGACTGTGGTTGTATTTCATTTGTTCTATGCATTTCCAATATACTGAAGACAGCTGATTGCCTAGTAACTAACTGTTCTTACTTTTACTATCTTCCTCTTCTAATAAGGTGCAAACAGTTATAGCATGTGTAGGAAAAGATGCCATAGTCTAGAAACAAAATATGCAGTATATACTTAGAAAGAAAAATGTGAGTATAAAAACAAGAAATTGCTTAGCTCTAAAAAATCTGGTGAGTCAGTTGCTTAACGAAAATGAATTGAATTGAATAAAGCTCTACGTGTATCCACTGGAGTATAAGAATGTTCTAAATTCTGTAGAAAGCAACAGGAGTGTGTCACACAAGCATCCAAAGCAAACAGGTGGTGATTTCAGATTTCCCAGGTAAGGATTACAATCAGGTTGCAATTTGGGTCTCTTTCCTATATGAATGAATAGGGATTGTTCTTTATAATCATGCTCTGCTGGTGTTCTGTTTGTTGCAGACACAGTCTTTTTAAGCAACTTCTTTACAGGTAAAGAAATTTATCCTTTTGACAAGGACATTCATAATTGTCAGAGCCTTTGCTGTTTTCTTTAACAGGAGTGAATCAGCTGTTTAAACTAAATTGGGAGAAAATGCTCATGCATTTCTTCTTTCTTCTAACTGCAGCTTTCTTTCATGCTTTATGAAATGCTCCTGCTAATCAGAGCCAAACAGTGCATAATGGTCTTTGGTGAAAGCTGAAATGCATTTATTCCAAGTACAAAACATTTGAGCAGCCTGTGATTTAATCTTTGCTATTTGTTTTTCCTTATCAAGTGATTGACAGAAAGAGGCAGGCACAATCTATTTTTTTTATTAATATATTGCCATGCACTTTGATTTCTTCCACATGAATCTTACAAAGACGAGGTGGTACTGTGAGGAAAAAGGAAGATTTTCAGAAAGGAAAATGCCAAATGCATTGTCTTTTGTGAAGATATTTGAGGCTGTAAGTTTTAATGGCAGCTCAGTGGCTTTGGAATCTAAGTGGTTGGGAGTAGGCATTAGTTTTCAGTTAGGCAGGTGCTGTCCTGTATGACATCATTCTAGGAGGAACTCTGTCTACCCATCCTTCTCACCCAACATAATATTTTTGAATCTGTACAAGTCTACAGACAAATCTTGCAGTTATATTTGGTAGGATTTTGTTTCTCCTGGCAGTGAGATAATATGTATCTTATAATAAATGGCATCTGTTTCAAATTCAATGGAATATGGTAATTCTCATGAATTTCCATTTAATCACAGTAAAAGAAACTCAGCATTTCTTACCTTAGGGAGTTGTAGTTATCATTGACTTTGATGGCATAGATTAAGTGCCTCACAATAATAAAAGTTCGTTAGACAGTAATCATGATCTCATCTTTCTCAAGTTTAGTGATGGTTTCCAAATTTATAAAATAACAAATCATAAGGGGAAGGAATTATTTTTGTACTTTTCAAAAAAGAAAGTTAGCTATGTCATGGAAATAATGAGAGGATAACTTTAAAAATGTATTTTCTTAAATTTCCATTTGAGCAAAGATAAAAGAATGTTTAAAAGATGGATATATTTTTAATTTGCTAGTTTACTTCCCCTGTGTAAATAGTATTATTGAACATTATATTTCTTTAGGACCTAAAGTAATCAGATATATAGCATTTAATACAGTATTATTAAGATGTTAAAAATATTAAATGGTTACTCATTTCTTCAATGCAGAAGAGCAAGAATTAAAGGGCTTTATAAAAGTACAAAATAGATCTCATTCGATTCGATTCACTATTCTACTGAATTGATACTGAAATTGATGATCAAAGCAACTAACAGTCTATACTCATTGGAATATGCTTAAAATGGTGAGTGACATATTTAATATAATTTTTGGCTAAAAGATATTATTCTGAATTTGAAAATATTTCACATTGCCAATGCATTAACATTATTAAAGTCCACGAATTGAACAAGAGTGTTGAAAGTAGACATTCCTTTGAGGTTGAGATACAGCAGATTGGACTTTACCCTTACAGAACTTGCAGTATGAACTTCCAGAATTCATTTCAACCTTTCTTTATGTCTCGCTTTTGTTTATACCTTCAAAACAATTAACCCATCAGATTAGGTGGGCAGATAAGGGGATTTTCAATTACACACAAAAAATATTAGCATCTGTGAATGAAATAAATGGAAACAAAATCTATAAATAGAGAAGGGTGGAGGTGTTGAAGGTAGGGCAGGGGAATGGGGAAAATAAGAATCAAGATATATTATGTAAAGGTACAAATCTTCAGTGACGAATGTCATTATATTGCATATCCAAAATACACTAATAAAATTAATTTTTAAAAAGAATATCAATATGGAGGCTTTGTACAAACAGAAGAAGTGTAATATGATCCAGCATCTCCACTACTGAGTATATATTCAAGGAAATAAAATTAGTATGTAAAAGAAAACATTAGCAACTCTGTGATAAAATGATTGCTTAGCCTTATAAGTATTAAATAAAATCAACCTTATATTATTCCAAAGTAAATTTCAAAATTCATAAAACTTGATTGTAATATACTGAGATGAGGCTCTGCTAATAATTCCAATTATTATTTGCTTAATTGAAATTACACATTTTTAGTGACAGATGTGCAATTAACCCTGTGTTAAACATATAGGATTAATGTTTTAGTGATTTTCCCATCATTGAATAAAATACTATACCCACCATCCAAATTAGAAAGGTGGAGACATTAATTTGATATTCAGTTTCCAGTGGGTTCAGTCCAAAGTCCACTAACTCTAATGCAGAAAGACAAGGTGGAATGGCTTGAAGGAAAACAGCTGCTCACCCTATGGGAGCCAGAAAGCAGAGAGAGGAGGATCCAGGACAAGAACACACCCTTCCAGGTCAAGCCTCCAGCGACCCACCTCCAACTGGTGGCACTTCAAAGTGGCACCTTGGGCTGATGAATTCATAGATGGATGAATCCACCAATGAGTATAATGTCCCTCTCATCTAATCCCTATCCAAACACATGCCATATATATATATATATAAATAAATAATTTTGGATCTAAACCAAAACAATTCATGACAATGATAACTTTTTCTCAAAAAGTATGCCTGCTAACCATTAATTTTAAATGCCTATAAGTTAGAGGAAAAATTCATCTTGGTATTTACTGATACTATTTTTTCTATGCAATGGAAAAGGAGAGAAAAAGTTCATATTTATTACTGATAGTTACTTTTAATATACTTGTCTAATTTTCTTTTAGACTCTTTTAGAGAAATATCTAAAATAGTGCATGAAGGTATTATAAAAATGTATTACAAGAATAGGAAGAAATGGTGGGAAAAGGAGAAAAATGAATTAATTTTTTTTTCAAAAAGAATCCTGAGAAAAGAATATAGACAAAAACCTAAAAAAACTAATGCCTGTTGATGGCATTTTTTTATATTTTTCCATTTCCTCTTTTTTATTTCTCCTCTCATTTTCCTCTTTTTCTCTCTTGCATTATCTTTACAGCTTTAGTGCTTCATTGTGTAATTTCTTTGCAGTTTGGATGACTATTTATATATCTAGTTTGTTCTTTGATTCACAAGAAAAAAAAAAAACTCAAAAGTATTCATTAAGTTGTGCCAGCAAAGCAGCTTAAGGAGGTTTAACTTGTTAGTCAAATGCAAGATATCACATGGCTTTTAATTTTTAGCCAATTTATGTGTGAAGATACATTTTTGAAAAGTTATCTTTTTGAATTTTATTAATTCTTTTCTTCTTTTTTCTGTCCCTTAATGCTTAGATTCTTTTAAACCCATTAATTTAAGAAGTTATATGAACAGGGAGCATTTCAGCACTAATCTGTAGAAATGTAAAATTAATCAGTATGACATCTTACACACACACACACACACACTCCAAGACTCAGAGATATGTATTGAAATAAAT
>NW_022900918.1:17690886-17704243 GCF_012274545.1 Fukomys damarensis
ATATATATTTAATTATATATATATATATTAATATCACCTGGTTTTCTTTAGAAAGCCAAAATCATCTGATGAAGAATCTAACACATCGTTTTTATATCTGTCATAGAGAGGGCTCAGATCAAGTTCAGAAAAAAATAAGTGCCTTTTGCTCACAGCAAGATTACTGATGATGATTGGTTAAGATTTCAGATAAAGAAACCTTCATCTCAGAGTGATTACTACTTCTACAAAGTAAGAAAATTAGGAAGAATAGCTATCACCCAAAGAATAAAACTCAGAATAGAAAGAATATAACTCTTGAAGTTGATAACAAGATGAATTTTGACAGGGTTCTTAAGATACTAATTCTGAAATTATGTTAATAATGCTCGAAGTCCATTACAAAGTTCCCAGTTACTTGTCAGAGATGCTTTGATCTTTCACATAGACTATGTGTTAGTGATTTCATTCACATATATCTGAGAAAACCTTGATCCCGAAGTACAAATTATTCCAAGTATTACAGTAGGTAGAAGAATAAGCCAGGAAAAACTGGTTTTAACAAAACATTGAATAATATGTAGATAATTAACAAAATAGCATGTTATACATGCAACAATAAAAATAAGTGAACAGTAGCATGAATTAAAGAAAAATATAATATTGCTCCACACATATTGATAAAAATATAGCATGAAAACTCATATACATATCAAAAGCTTCAAGAATGGAAAAGATGTTATACATATATTTATATCTAAATATGTACCGTCACATTTATGTGAGTATATATTTGTGTGTATATGGATATACACACAAATACAGTACATGTGGTGAACACAAAAAAGAAACACATAGGAAACAACAAACCAAAATTTTAAGATCTATGGAGAACTAAGCAATGGATGTGTGGACTTCAGAGTTGAGTGAGGTCCTCATAATGTTACTGACAGTTGCATTTTGTATTGTAACATTACTTTTACCTTCCATGTTTATTACACATGTTTTCACCCATATGAAATATAAGAAATATTTTACAATAATAATGTGAAGTAAAAGGAATACAAAACTCTAAAACTATACATTATCTAGAGTATTTGTTTATTTTTTATGAAAGTAGGGCTGAGCTCTTCAAAACACATTAGACAAATGTAGAGATAATTTTCATAATGATTATGTATGGATGTGCAAACAAAATTTGAATACATCAAATTGTAGAACTTTTTACTTAAAATTGTAGTTAAAAAAATTGGAAAACACATCAAAATGTATTCCTCTACTCTCCCTTTGTCCCAACGTCGAGATTAGTGTGCAGTAACAGAGACCAGAATATAAGAATATTTTAGAAAACCTGGATATGTATGTTTTCTTTCTTGGGAAATATACCCAAAATTACCTACCATAGTTTGCTTTATTCTGTACCAGGCTATTTGTATATGACCTATGTGAGAGTTAAATATCTTTTTTTCAGTTTTTAAGTGGTTGTTAAAAGAAGCAAAGAAGAAGCAGAAAGAAGAGGGAACTGAAGGTGGTGGAGGAAGAGAAGACAGAAACAATAACCCTGAAGTATTCACTTTGTTGACACCATGGAAAAAGTGTTGCCAGTGGTTGGTATAAACAAGCCTTCAGGGACTTAGTACTTCTGTATTGTATTATATTGCAGTGTGAGAATGGCAGTGTGCATCAAAACCACCTGTAGAGTATGTGAAAACAGTTGATGGGCCCCGTCTCAGGGTTTCCAACTCATTAGGTTTTTTATACTGTCTGAGAATTTACAATAATAGAAATTACTAACAATTTCTTAGTTGATATTGATGCTGTGCATCTGAGCACACTTTGAACAGAAAATCCTTGCCTGGTGAAATTGAACTATTCCCATGTCTGGGCAGCAAACACCAGGAGGAAGAAAAGTAGCACAACTGGAACTGGCTCGCAGTAGTTTTGTACATTACACGGACACACCAGACAGTAGAAGATCATGGGACTTATGGCTTAACCTTCTGTTTGCTTTGTATAAGCAGAGGATAAATTTAGAAAGAAAATCAACAGTCTCCACCATGGCATCATTTGCATAAATTAAAATTCCATAAGCACAAAAGAAAAATACCTATTACCTACACAAACAATAACAAATGAATAAATACACATTAAGTGATTAATTTGATCACCTGTGACAGAAACATGTATATGTGTGTGTGTGTGTGTGTGTGTGTGTATACATGTTGAAGTGTAATTTTTCCTGAATGATAATGTAAAATGAGTAAAAGAATTCAGGGCCAGGGATTTAGCTTAGTGTTTCCACTGTCTGCCTTACAAGCACAAGGTCCTGAGTTCGATACCCAGTATAAAAAAAAGTATTAATTTAATTTGTGCATTTTAGGTTTATCATTAAAAAAAATCAGTCACCTTACAAATAAACAAAAATTTACTTCAGAAAAGTACATACAAATTGATCTTAGAAAACAGCTTTTCATAAATTGATTATGATACAATTACTTAAGCCTTTAGGAATTTATAATACTGAATTTGAACATTTCTACCATGAGCAAAATGAGTAAAAAAATATCTGGATTACTGTTTATTCAGATAGAATTATTATTAATTGGAAAATTAAAACTAAAATGTTTTGGACTAAAGCCAATTGGGGCATAACACAAATCTTTCACAAACATGATTCAAAGCCTGTATCTGACATGTTAAAAGCTTTGCAAGATTTGAAATTTTCTTATTAATAAATAAAATATAAAATAATAATAGCTACTGATATTTATTGAAAGTTTATATTATGTAAGCCATGCTATACTAATAATTTTGCATGTATTGGACCCTTAAATCAATAAAAGGACAAAATAGAATAGATATTTTATAATGGGAAATTGAGATGCTTAAAATACAATAAACAAAATCACTAGTTAGTAGAAGATCTAGGCTCAAAAGCTGTTGCCCTGCTTTCAGAGCCTAAAATTTTTAGCCAGTACCTTAAACTTTCTATTTGCAAAGGAGAACGTTGTTTAATTTTTGCATAATGCACTAGCCAAACACACAAAATGTCTGCACAAACACACAGAAAAGCATTAACATGTGAAATAAAGGTTTTGCTATACCATTTTCAAAGAATGCAAAGTCATGATCACAAGACGAATACTTTTAATATTTTTTAGTCTTAAATTTTACTGTTTGTTTTTGAGGAAGGGAAAATGATAGTTTAAATAGCATAGTGGATTTTACTTGAATAATGGTATCTGTGTAAATCAGAAATGATTAAGTGGCTCTTTTGAAAATGAAACCTTGAAAATGAACTTCCTCAGAACTAACTGCCAAGCACTCATTTCGGTTTTCTATTTTCCACTTTTGGAAGAGAGAGAGAGTTCCCATTTTCTGAGCTCAAGGAGGAAGAAAAGGAAGGAATGAGTGGTGATTTTTTCAGTCCCAGGTAAGCAAACTATTTCTCTCAGGCCGAGTCTGCCTAGTTGTGTGTATATGAAATAAAGTTATATTGACCTCTGGCCATGTCCAGTGTTTAGGTATTATCTATGGCTGATTTTACTCAACAATGTTATAAGATTGTTCTTTAATTCCCTACAAACAATAGGTTTGTAGTTAGAATATACATTGTTACAAAATACTAATTAATAAGGGAAAACAAAGTTTATGAACGTTCATACCTTTTATTTATAATACACATGGGAAAGAAAAGTGGAATGAGTAGTTCTCAAACAAGAAGTATTGAATTTTAACATATAATATCTTCAACAAAGAACAATAAATGTTTAGAGATATGACTAGACCAAAGAAAAGGATATTGAGTCTCTAAGGTCTGCAAAATTTTGGGAAAAATACATGACAGACTAATGCTAGTTAGTAAAGATTTTTAATGTAGATTCATGTAGTATCATCTCTAGCCCCTTGAGGGTCTAACATTATTTTCAGTAGTTAACCCTGTTCCTTTTGGTAAAGACGGTTCCAGGATATCATTCCTCTTTTTACATCTATGTCCTGTTTCAAGCAAAGAGTGAGAAAGCAGATGCTTTCCTGAATCTCCTTCTTCTTATCTGTCTTTAACTAAGCAATCTTTTTATTTTGGGTTGGCATATTCTGGTCTTCCAGAATGATGTCGTTCGAATGATTTTCAGTGCTAGATATGTTTACTATATGGATTGTTAAGAAAAAGTACCAGTCTCCCTTTTAAGCCAACGAGGGTAGCATGGCAATCTCAGATTTCTAAAACATAGGTTTTATTCAATAACTGCTGCACAATGACAGGCTTCTGTCCAATTAGACTGATTTGGAAATGGGCCTGTTACTCAACTCAAGTCGAGGTAGGAAGGGAGGTTTGTGAAGAGTGTACTGGAAATAGCCCATAAGCAATATACAGTGGATTGAAGAGTGTCATTCCAAAAGTAATACTTGCCTAGAATTCAGATGGTAGCTTTAATTGGAAGTAGTCATTGAAGCTATAATTAGTTAAAGATATTATCAGCAATATACTGCTAGACTTAGGGTGGGCTATAAAACTAATGACTTATTCCTATATGAGAAGAAGAAATAGCTTTTAGACATACAGAAGAAAGGAGGTGACAAAGGGGATATTGCATTGGTCAATATTAAGCAGGGATTTTATTCAACGGTATTATGGAGAATTGGGTAACCCCGGACTGAGATCAAATCCACTGAAACAAATCATAAGAAAATTCTGAGAACTGGAGAAAGGGCTTCTTCTAGATTATCCATTTGTTAATTGGTCTTTCCTAAAATAAATATCTTTTATCATACCTTCCTGACAAGAGGCAGATTACAACTTAATAGTTTGGCATACACCCTCACTTAAGAAAACGGAGGTAGAGAAAGGTAGAGGCTCTATCTTCCTTGATGTTTAAATTTTGAAAGATGGCTTCCAGGTCTTTGAAATCTGTCATTCCCGAGCCTTAAAATTATCGGTAGGATTTAATAAATATTTATTTCTCAAAACGGCAAGAAAAAATTGCAATTGTGAGTTTTTTAGAGCAGATTATCTAAGCAACAGGACTGGGAGAGAACTCTGGCTGGGTGATGGAGGGTTTCTACAGGTCAAGCTGGGAGGGAAGTCCAAGACAGAGGCCGGAAAGAGCCTACCCAATTAGGCTGAGGAGAGTTATAAAACAGAAAGCCAGCTGGTGAAAGGACATGTGAGGACATGTGAAAACAGCAACAGGCATGGGTCATGCTGCTACAAGCTAAGGAATACCAGGAGTCGCCAGAAGCTAGCAGACAATGGATGAATATTTCATTGGATCCGTCCAGAGAGCATGAATGGCTTTTGTAGTTTAAAAAAAGGACTTCTGTTAACTAGAAGAAAACAAGCAGTTTTATTATCATTGATTTGGACTTCTGGCTATCTGACCTATAAGAAAATATATTTCTGTAATTTCAACCACCCAGTTTGGTGATTTGTCATGGACATTCATGAAAATAGAAACATTATATACCACCGGTCTTTTCTTTGTATTTAGATGCATCTTCGAAAGTTTTTGGTAACAGTTTTACATTATAATTAGTATAATACAACATAGAAGTACAAAAATTGAGAGAAAGATATTAGTAAGATCCATGAAATGTTAAATCAATCATCATAATTAATTGTGACCTCTACTTATCTATCCTTCTGTTGTATGAAGAAATAAATCTCTTTTGTATTTATCCAATTTTGAAAAGGTTCCCTGTTACTTGAAAGACTTTTCAATCAGTGCTGTGCATTACACGATTCAGAAGAGCAGAAGGTGAATACTACAATGTGAACAGCATTTGCTGGAGTTGTTTAATGGTTCCACTCTGCCTATTTTCTTATTTCCTTTTACATTCTTCAACACAACCCAAGGGGCTTGAATTCTCCAAGGGCCTCAGGATTACCACTAAATTTCTTAACAGCTTTACTGTGAAAAGTCAAACCATAACATGGAAGGATTACTTTGTTAATTACCTAATCATCTGCAAACTAATTTGTGAAATGTGTACACTAATATGTACCCTGCATGGTTATGAGATTAAATAAGAAGGGAAAAATGCAATAACAAGTTATATCTCACATTAAAATGTAACAGATTAACTGAAAACTACAGCTTGCTAATGCTGTTATTCAGACAATGACTACAATGACTAGTCTTATTGAAACATCAGATCATTGCTATTATACAAAAAAGCACTACAATTTTATCAAAGAACTCCTGTATACCACAACACTTTATTAATTTCAATGTTATGACAATCATTCTGAGTATAAAAAGAGCACATCAACTTTGGGTTAAAATTTATGCTAAAAATCAATTTAATCTCTTCAACTATTCCATTAAATAGTCAGATGCCCTTGAGAAAGTGAATAACGAACTCATATCAATGTAACCATGCCTAGAAGGACAAATAAAGAATCACAAAATAATTAATTAAGTTTGGGAAATCATGGTACTTGAACTCTGTTTACTAGAAATTATGAAAATAAAGAAGTAAAGAAGACGGTGGTAAAAAAAAAATTGACAAACAGGATGAACAAAGTAAATACCTAGCTCAACAACTAACCCTAACATACACAGAGGACAAACAATGAATGAGTCAGTGTGAGGCAATGGGAAAAGAATCTTTTGAAACAATTAGAGCTTTTTGTTTTTTTAACACATAATTATGAGTTTATTTTTGGCATTTCATGAATAATACTAAAATCCTTTTTCTCTATTGTTGGACTTCCAAAGTATGTCAAATTTATCCCAATGTAAGATTGTTATGAGTAACTTCTAGGGCTGTTTCTAAATTCAGAGACAAAGAACGTCGGTGCCCAGCATTTTGTTTACACTGGGTCCCAGAGTTATATGTAGGGTTACAACCAGAATTTTAGCTTTAACTCAATAACAATGTCTTGAGAAGTCACCCAAATGCTGGACACTTGTACTTCCAGATCATCTGAGATACAGATTTAACACTCACAGAGTTCTAGAAGGAACATTACAACATCCTTTCTTGTGTGGGATTAATTGAGAAATCCTGGGGCAATGTCTTTCTAAGGACACTGAGATCTGCCTATATCCAGGAGAAAGACTTTGAAGATTGGGTAGAGGAGCCTTAGACTCAATCGGTCAATTTAAGTTAGTTCATAAATCAAGGGTTCATTGTATTTTCTGCTGTGATCTGCATGTAGAATCTTAAGGTCTATGTGAAAAGATACTCTATTTCACTTTGTAAGGTAATTTGACTTAAAATGAAGAAAAACACTAAAAACAAAAGCTAAAATCATAAGATACCAGAAGAAAACACTGATTATCTTATTATGGTAGTAAATAAATATTCCTTGAATTGCACATAGAAAGTAATAAGTAAAAAAAATGAAAATCACAGGTACATTATACTTCACCAAAATTAAAAGATCTTGTTCTTAAAAGACTTAACTAAGAAGAAGAATAAACAAGACATATTGTAAAAAAAAAAGTCACAGAACATGTATTTGGACATAGGATCGATATCTATAATATGTAAAAGAGACTGTAATTCAGTGATAAAAGGCAAACTACCTAATTTTAAAAGTGATTTAAACATAATTTTCACAAAATAAGATATACAAAATTTCAAGATGTTTGTAAAAATGTTTTAGATATTATTAATCAGTGAAATATAAATAATGGACACAATATAATACCAGTCACACCCACCTTAATAAAATTAAAAAGACTGACATCATGAAATGTTGGTGAGTTTATCATCTTTTCTCCTGGAACAGTATGAATATAGTAAAAGTATGAAATGCTATAGCCCCTTTGCAAAAATAAGTGTTTTTTTTTCAAATCCATTCTCCATTTCAGAAGTGTCACTCATTAATGTTTAACCCAAGAAGAATGAAAACATGCCTTCATAAAAATAGACACGGCACAATAGTCAAAGCAAGTTTATTCAAAACAATCCCAAGCTGAAAACATCCAAAATATATATTAGATCAGCATGAATTAGTGTACAGATAAATATAAATGGGTAAATAAAAAAACATGCAATAACGTGCTTATAGTAAAACATTACACTTAAAGATTTGAGAGTAGCTATGTGGATTTTCACAGTGAAAATCTTTAATCTTTGCAGTGTGATTATAAGTTTTCACCAGGAAATATTAGGGAGAAAAATGTTCACCAGAGGAGCAGGCTGTCTCTCAAAACCATCTGTGGCAGGTGCCTGGTCTTGCAGTACTTAGAAAGCTGTGCTTAGGCACTGAGAGAATGGGAGGTTGTGGAAAGCTTACTGGTGAGGATTTTGGGCTTAATATATTCACAATGAGAAAGAAGTTTATCGTGTGGGGGGAGGCATGGGACATAAGTGAAGGAGGCCAATAAAGAGGACCGAGACGCCGCTCAGCAAGTCAAATGAATCTGATTACCTGAGAGAGTGGAGTGGTCTTCTGATTGATGCAGTACATTGAACAATGGCCAAGTGAGACGTGAAGAAACGAGGCACACAAATCCTAATATTACAAGAACTGCTTACATTTTTGCTTAGAGTGACATAAAAAATATTATATTGTAAAGGTCTTGCTTTACTTAACATACACCATTTTATGCACTCAGTACATGTATGAATTTGTTAATTAATAATATTTTTAAAATTAGAAGTATGAGAATGATTTTCTTAACTCTGTTTTCCTCCATGAAGATGTAAAATAAAATGATCAGATTTTGGGGACCAACATGACTAGGTGTTAAATATGAAAAACTTACCTATCAGTTAAAATTTCTCATTAATTTTTCTTAAAATGTCGATTAACTTAACAATTGACAAAGTTTTATCATGACAAGTGAATTAATAACGATTTGAAAAATATTTCAATTTCTACTTTCAGATCAAAATATTAAGGCTTGAATTGACAGATTGTTTTATTTTTTTTTCTCTTCTCCTGAACACAGATATTGTATTTTGGGAAAAGTCTGAATATTTAAATTTTTCATTACACTTTTGATTTCTAAGATTCAAACTTTATTTCCACAGAGGCAAAAACTGCAAGGTTGGCCTGTAGTTAGTAACCAGGTGTTAGCTATTCACTTTTTTCTTTCTGCCAAATAGCTGGAAGCAATGAAAGAAAATGTTCAGAAAGAGCCTGCAGATAGCTTAACAGGGCAAAAACTGTCAAATTGAACATTTAGTTTTAAAAACTCAAATATCTTGGAATATTTTAGTAATGTAATTTTCAGTTGTGCACAGATCAAGAAATAATGATGGTAACAAAATTAAATAGTCAACTTCAAATAATTTGTTTATTTGGGAGAAAATTTGTGTAGTGTATGTGAGGTTAAATGTTTTCCTAAATAGTTGCAAAGATTTTGTCATTAAGATTAAAGACATAAAAAATAATGATTTTTGAAATGTCAGTTACTCTTACATTATCACTACTGGAAATCAGAAGATATCTTTGTAAACATGGTGTTTCTTGTAACGTCAAATTTTAGATACAGATAATTTAAATTACAGCATGTTGAATTCTGACCTTTGTTCTTATTATAGACTTTAAATTTCAAATGAAACTGACAATTGATATATCATAGTAACTCTGCCTATTGTAATTCTGTTTCTAAGTTTTCATTCCTATATGAAGTTAAGTAGTAGGTTGGGTTATAGATCACATTTCATATTTAATATGATATGTATAATAATTTGATATGTATGTTACCTAGTTAATCAATGATTATTCAAAATCATGTGAATTAGTGGAAATAAATTAATATACCCTCATTTATAGGGTTCACCATTTCAGCTTTATTCTCATTAACAAGCATAAACACAGTACCTAGTAAGCACAATATAATTGTATTTTTCCCATCAAATTGATCCCATCAAAAATGCTGACTTATAGAATGGATTTCCTTCATAAGCAATGAAGATTTGATCAGAGTGATAACCTTCACTTTTAACTTTGTGTTTTGGGTACTTGTACAATAATAGTGATGACAACTATTAATCAGAGAAGATAAAAACGCCAATATATCTGTTAAAGAGTATGGACTGAAACAGACTTGGTGGAGAACAGGGAAGTACATACCTTTCCATAAAGAATGTTACAGTTGAATCCAGAGTGTGTTTCAACCTAGACCCATTACAAATAGCTTGTTGAAAGGCTGCAGAGGACACTGGTATTTTAGCTGCCTCCTTTCTCCAGCTGATATAAATAGTATTGTTTTCTTCTATGGCTTTAATGAGAACACCGAGGTATTATATTAGCTCATGCATTCAGTGCTGAAAATTTTCTTCTTTGCAAACTGCAAGTCTGGGGAGCCAGCTGGACCATTCATTTTTGATAAACCAGTACAGCAATGAAAGTAGCATATATAAAACAGAATTAGTTATATTATCTGTTCACACAAATAGTTCTGTTTCTGAAAGCTCTTCCCTGCTACTGCTATCATTGTTATTCCTGTCACATAATTTTGGGTAGCTGAAAAATATGTGCCTGTCTTCTCCCAGTCTCCTGATAGCCACTTAGTCACAAGTTCTATCAATTACCTCATTTTTACATTATCTTAATAGGTATGATAACTGCTTTTAAAATATACAGAATGCTTTAGAATGCAGTGACTTGAATTATTCATCCTTAATTACATGTGGAAAGAAAATGTTTCTGGGAAATATCAGTAGAAGAAAGGCAACAGTTTTTCAGGCACCATATTATTCCCCACTTTTGTTCCTACCAGCTCCCTCAGCAAAAAAACAAAACAAAACAAAAACCCAAAAAAAGAAAAAAAAATATACATCACACACAAACATGCAGCCACACACACACACACACACACACACACACACACACACACACACACACTTAATGTCCCCAAAGTCATTTTATTATATTAAAATTGACAGTACACTCTAGGAAATTTTTTCTGTTTATTTCTTCTCAGGGGAAACAAGTCAAGGACATTTTCTGTTTAAAATTCAGGTAAAAATCTAGCCTTAATGAAATTTGAAGGTTGCTTCCTTTTCATGTAGGATTCAAAAGACCTTTCTTTATTTGTCAGACACAAAATTACTTTCTTCTTGTTTAGCTTTGTTTTTTTCTTCCTGTGCTTCCAAGTTTCCTGTATAGTTTTCATTTTTTAAAAACCCCTGTGAAAGCTCTTCCCTGTCAGGCTGATAAAGAAGGCACAATGATTCCCTAAACATCACAACTTTCTCCTTCTCCCTCCCTCCTCTCCTATCTTGGTGGGATATCTACTCTCCAGTTTTTTCATAATTACTAAGCACAATGTTTCAGTCAGTACTGTGCAATTGTAAGGGCTAAACAATGCCTAAGTCCTTCTGGTAGGTAGGCAGAAAGGAACAGAAGTCATGAGTATGCAGGACCTTACAGGCTGGATTGGAAACTTGTCCAAGGGCAGCAATCAAAGAGTTTCCTGGAGAAAGAACAAGTGCAATTCTAGTGACTCTGAAATCTTTCCCTCAGGGACAGATTTTCATTTTTTTTAATTGATTTTCCTGTCTTTGGCATAGACTCCTTTTTGATTACGTTAAACTCATTGATTAGGGACTGTAATACCATCTGGAAAATTGCTTCCTAGCAATGGCTAGATTAGTATTTGTAAAATGATTGGAAGAAGTGGGTGTGTTTGTGCTGCAAAACGTCCATTGCTCCTTTCTGGCTCTCAACTCTCCTTAAAGAGTATTGCCTGAAGTCCAATTGAATGGATGTCATTCTAAAAGGGACATTCTGGGAATGCAGTTCAGCCTAATCAAATCAATGTATCAAAAAAACTATCACAGTTAGAATTTAAAGTGAAAAAATAATGCTTTTTAAAAAAGAAGGATAAAATGGGCTTGGGATTTTACACTAATTCAAAGAACTGTGAGTAGTTTTTATTAATATGTCCTGAAAAACAAAAGATACGTATTGGCAGACACTGTTTCTCTGCCTGCTACTATGTGTTCATCATGGAAAGCTAAGAATGGTTACTCAGATTTCAGCCCTGGCATTCCTGAAGTATTGAGTTTTTTACTTACCTGAAAATAATAAAACATATTTAAAATCCAATATAGTCAGGATTTCTGTAACTTTTTGCTGAATGCATATTTGTAGTATATGTGTAGAATTTCATCTTTAACTATGCCCCATAAGAATATAATAATAAATATAATAATAATTGTCCTGAAAATGTGTATATAAATATATGTGCATAAATATGTTGTTCATATTAAAATTAATTTCTTATAAAAGTAAACATGAAAACTAGTCCTTACTTTCTCAAATGTTGGGACTGGCTAAATGAATTAAATTATAATCAAAATATGAAAGCACATGACCATTAGGTTAAAAAAAGTTTAAGTGATGAACAGAATGATAATGACTTTTGAATAATTGAGCCTGAATTCAACCAAGGAGTTTAACTTCAGAATCCACATTCCTAGCATCTATACTAATCTGCACTTATATTTATGGATACAGTAATATTTTATAAATTATTAAGAATAAAAACATGACAAAGCTATAATTTCGCACCTGAATAGTTTACACCTATTTATACAGATGCCATATTGAGGTATCATTTATTACTATATTTACTTCAACACATATATGAACTATATATATATAAAACATATATCCTATTTTATGTAAATATGTATGTTTTGAATTTCTATTGAAAAGTTGAATATTGTTTCGCAATTAAATAATTTAGAGTTAGTTTTCCTTTCTTTGAATGAATCTTTTTTTTAAGAAGGGATATGTTCAAATAATACATTAAATAGATAAAAGAAAGAGTAATTATAAATTAGTTCACTTTACAACCACATCAACATTAAAATAATAAGAAAATTGGTAAGCAAATTCAATTTTCATAGAAGTATAATTTTAACAAAATTTTTATAAAAATATTTTGAAAGTTAACTCATATAACTTATTTTGTTATATGCTAATAATATGTGAGGCAATTAGTAAAACTAATTTTGAACATTTGCATGAATTTATCTTTTTGAAAGCCCACTCAACAATCTCTTTATGAAAGCTCTTTATGAAAACAGGTTACAAAGTAAGTATGCAGTTTGTGGCAACAAGTGTTCTAAAATTCTCAAAAATATTTAACATTTCCAATTGTAGGGTGATATTTAATAGTGTTTTATATTCCCCAAAACAATTGTATCACTAAGTTCTTGGCTAAAAGTTTTTTCTTAAGACATTTATCAGCATAATATTATTTTTAAATTCTAGGGTAATAAAGCCCAGTCCCTTCATTAGTTTATTTTACCAGGCTTTTCTATCTTGTTTCTTATTTATATATTTTAGATCTAGTTTACTCAAGCACCGCTTGTATACAGTTCTTTTCTATTTCTATCTTCTCTATTTCTTTCTTTCTTTCTTTTCTTTTTTTTTTTTTTTTTTGTACCGGGGATTGAACTC
>NW_022900918.1:17704484-17831935 GCF_012274545.1 Fukomys damarensis
TTTTTTTTTTTTTTTCTGGTACCGGGGATTGAACTCGGGTCCTTCTGCTTGCTAGGCAGGCGGTGGAACAACTGAGCTAAATCCCTGGCCTATCTTCTCTATTTCTAAATTATCTTCATAATATTATAGTACTTACATGTGTAAAAATCTTATTTCCCTATTATAACAGAAGAACAAGTACTACAATTATCTCTGTGGGAGAAGTTTTTGGTAGCAGTTTATGATAGAAGCTTGAACTGTGTTAATTATTGATGAAGATTTGATATATTTTAATATTTTATTGTTATTTTTGTTAGATTGAGGACATCAAAATCTTTACTTTTCAGCTAGAAAATGTGTGGCTCATTCTTTTTTTACATTTATGTTTTCTTCTGTCTTGATATTGACCAAAATACCTGCAGCTATTTTTTTCTGGTTGAAGTTCACACATTATCACGTAGTCTTTCTTTCTCTTCATGCATTCCTGCCAAATTACCACTTCTCAATTGCATATGTTAGTTTGAATAATTTCTTCCTTGTAATCATTACTCTCACTTCATGACATTTCAATGATACCTATTTAATCATAATCATTTCTCTATGTTATGGTTACTGAAATATTCTGTTTCTTAGTAACTATTAAATCATCTAGGCAAAATCAAAACAAAAGCAATCAAAAGTGTTGCTCTGTATCAAAATTCCCATGATTCCTAATTATCTGTTTCATACTTGTAATGGTGGATTTGCTCCTCACCACTTCAGAGATAAAGATGCTCAAGATGGTAATGGTTCTGACTTATATTTATACTTTGGTTTCATACGTTTTTTATGCATATAAATTTTTTGTAAAGGAATAATTCATCCCTTTATTATTACCTAGCTGTTCAATTACTATCTCTTCGATCTCTGCCAAAGACATAAATGCTTTAAGTGTTGGGAAAAAATGAAATATTACTTTCAGATAATTATTTTCCTGTGTCATATTTCAGTCGTCCATGAAGCATTTTATAAGGGACTTGTGAACTTCCATCATATGCTGAACAATTCTTTTGACAAAGCTCAGGATTTTGCATAAGCCACTTTTATCTTGCATAACTATGAATCATTGTATTCTGTTACAATTACCTTTTTATTGGTATAGTGTTGACATCATTTGTGTTTGACAAATTTATTACTTCTTTGTACAATTTTTTAAATAACACACACAGAGAAGAAAAAAATTCCAATGAAGCAGTGTAAGTGATCTTAGCCAGTTTTCAGTCCTCCAGACAATCGGTTAAGGGGGACAATGAGTCTCCTGAGCTCAGAGACTGCCATGTTCCTGAAATAATACAAAATAAGCTTCCCTCACTCCTTTCCCTCAAAAGACCGCAGCTACTTACCAACAAAACAGTGCACTGGGTTAAGTTATAAGGGTGTTGGATACAGAATGCGGTGTGAGGCTCACATTAGGGGATCTAAAATGTCACCTTAGTTCTTCAGGAGGATTACCTAAGGAACAAGCGATAAATGAATTCTTGAACAAAGTCTATCTCATAGTCATTCCCTTTGGTTCACATGTAACCCTTAGGTTAATCTTATTACTGGTGAATAAAATCGCATTGTTATGCACAACAACTGACAGAACATTTACAAGATCTTTTTTTAAAACTCATCATCACAAGATTCTTGACTTCTCACATAAGAGCTCGTTTGGTAGAAACGAACAGAGTGGCAGGTCCGGAGAATTTCACCTTCTGTTATATGAGCCAAGGCAGTAAATCCGAAGTCGTGCTATATTCTTGGTGAAAGGTCAGAGATCATCGACACCCTCACATACTGAAAAAGGTAGAATTTATTGTCCCATTGTGTTTTCTTTCATTTCCTTTGTGTGGTTTCTTGGGTTAGCAGGAAAAAAAGCGAAAAATATAAAAAGATGATTCTACATTGTACAGCTATTCTCCTAGAGAGTATGTCCTTTTTTCATTTGTGTGTTTTCTTTTTTTTACATTCCCTTTTATTAGTACATGTTTGCAGTACATGGAGTTATAATCATCTTGGGAAAGGGTACGTGTACATAATACAGCTTGTTTCTCCAAAAGAATATATTCTTCTAAAAAAATCAGCATTAAATAGACCAAAATCAATTTGCTTCTATATAAGAAGGACAGAAATGCTTTGTCACTTTCTGATGCCTGAGCTATATCAATGCTTCTTCAGTTCACTTTCAGCCTTCACCATCTTGTCATGAAGAACAACTTCCTGGGACCATACACTTGTCACACAGATGTGGCTGTAACATACAGTGTCATGGTACTATGACGCTATGAAAGCCATAGCTATGCTGTCAGCTTTGAGCCAACACTATGTGGGACAAGGAAATTATCCGCAACGAGGCAGCATATGCTTCAACTAGATGGTGATATAGAAATGGCTACTGAATAGTTTCTCTGGTGTGAAAAGCTAAAAGTGTAAATAAGATCCAAAGTGTAGAAGCAACAATGTGAAATAGGAAGAAAAGGGCTAAAGATGTAGGGGAAGTAGGAAGGGTAGGGGAAAGGAAATAAGAGAAAAGAAAAAAAAATAGGAGAAAGGGAAAAAATGGAAACAAAGTCTTTGTAAATAGGGGGTGGGGAAGGAGGTCAAGGGAGGGTGGGAGTACGGGGAAAAAATGAGAACCAAGATCTGGAATGTAAAGGTACAAAATCCCAATAATGAATGTAACTGTATTGTATACTTAAAAGTACCAATACACTCAATTAAAAAAAGAAATGGCTGTAGTCTGTACTCATATCCCATAATTCACTTACCAATTTCATTCTTCTTATTTCTGCATTATTAGGTCTCGTCTTACTAGAGATTATCATTCTTTAGTTTAGAGTGGTGGTAGGAGGTCTCACTGCCAGGGAATTAAAAACATGTTTCTGTTAATGGGAATGTGTGATTATTATCTAGCTCATGTTAGATTTTCTCTGCTGTGCATCGCCATCATGGAAATTTGTTATTTTTTCACTGAGATAATTGTAACTGTTTAATATGAAAAATTAGGAAGACTGAGACACAATAGGGTTAGGGAGGAATGTGTTAACATCTATAACATTAACTTTGAAAAGTCTGAATTTCAACTCAGTGATGATAATAAATAGGCAATGCAGGAAATTAGACCTAACAGAGAAAACAATTAAGGGATAATACCCTGGTTTTCCACACCAGGAAAACAGCTCACACCAACTGAATTGTGGAACTAGGAAAAAGGAGTTCCAAGATGGATGGTCAAGGAGGGAAATGATGGATAACTTTTATGCATTCTGGACTGGCTACAGCAGTGGGAGACATATATTATTGAAAAGGACTGAATTAAAATGGATTTGTATTTAACTTCCCAGGAAAATGGTGAAGACATATATTCTTCACAGAAATAGAGACTTGTCAGAGAACAAGTGTAAGATGTAAGGAAAGGATGAGAGTAATTCCCTGTTGTCACCATTTTTACTTCATCAGAAATTATTTTTTTCTCCATAAGTTTATTGGTAGATTTTAGGTATACATTATGATTGCATTCATCACTGGGGATTTATATCTGTACATGATATATCTTGGTTCTTATTTTTTCCTATTCTCCCTCTTCCAACCCTCCCTATTTACAAAAGCTTTGTTTCCATTTTTTCCTTCTTTTTCTCTTTCTCTGCTTTGCTTCCTCCCACCCCGCCTCCCTATGTCCTCTTCCTCTTTGAACATTTTCTCCCAATTTCACAATATCTATTATACATTTTTGGTCCTCCTTTACACTTTCAGTTTCTCACACAGGAGAAACACTTTGGTATTTACACATGTGTGTTCTGTTTATTTCACTTAGGAGTATAATGTCAAGTTGCATCTAATTAGCTATAAATGTCTCTAGTTTATCTTTCTTTATAGCTCTCATCAGCAATTCTTATGCTGCCTTTCAGGTCTTTTTGACACTAGCACTCTTGGCTAAGCATGCCCTGCCAGCAGGGTGGCGAATGATATCCTGTGTGCACAGCCATAACCATGTACCAACTCATGTCTCTTGCCCACGATGACACCCTCAGACAGTTATGCTAGATTTTCTCTGGCACGGAGTTATACAACAGCCCTGCACTACAATGTGCCATGTATGCTCACCTAGAAGTGCAAGGAGGTTAATATCTCATGAGGAGATGTCTGTGATCAACGTAACACAGGAGGCAAAAGACAAATGATTTCTCCTTCTTTCATGAGGATTTTCCAGAAATTAATATAGCTTCCCAGATAAAATTTCTGAGAAGCTGAGCAATAAATTATACAAGATTAAAAAATGGAAGCTAGTTCAATATGCACTGCCGTAATTGCTCTCCTTCTTTGTCTCTTTACATTTTTCAATCAATATTACAATTTTAGGTTTATACCTCTTCATGAAATATGAACTCACAGATTTTTTTCTCAGAGTGTATTTTCCAGAGATTGAATTCAAAGACAAAAAGGAAACAGTGGAACAATTATCTTACTGAGTAAATATCCATCTCACATACATTAAAAAGTAATATAAATTTTGTGCCTCCTTCTTCTCTTTCTTAGCTACTCTCCCTGAGCCTTGACTTGAACCTACAGACACACAGTGGCTACTGGTGATCTTAGAAGCCCTCACAGAGAAGTGCAGCAGTGGAATGGAGCAGTGGACTCAGTGGACTGCAGCGGCTGGTGACTTACTGAGATTCAGACGTCTCTCAGAAGAGGGTTGGTAGCCATCTCAGAGAGGGTACAACCGAGCTCAGAACTCAGAGCAACTGCTCAACTGCTGGCTCCATCAGTGTGAAGGTGAGGCTGCTGAATTCAAGTTAGCAGGAGACCAAGGAGCCAAGTTCAAGCCTTCAGGAGACACATAAGAGTGTCACATGAGACACATAAGTGACTGAACAAATCAGGTTCCAGCCTCACAACCAGAAGCCAGCTTGAACTTCAGTGGAACTAAATATGCACGCTCACTGGGATCATCCACTATCCGGACATAAAGGTACAGATGGCCTTCTGGGATGAATCAACACATATCCGGACTCTGTCTGACCACTTTACTAGTGACAGCAGAGACGTGCCTTGAAGTGAATATATTTTTCTATTTCTTATTATTTTTCTAATAAGATTGTTACTGTTTACTTTTAATTCACTTATATTATTGGTACATTTTAGGTATACAACATGCTGACATTCGTTATCGGGACTCTGTACCTTTATATAATATATCTTGGTTCTTATTGTTTCCCCTTTCTCTTGTCCTCCCTTCAGCCTCTCCACACCTCTATTTACAAAGTGTTGTTGTTTTTATATGAGAGTGAAAACATTTTCTAGGTTTTATTTTGTCATTTTTCTCTCCTGTTCTTATTTTTATTTTTTCTTTCTCTCTTTCCTTATCTTCATCGTTTTTCCAAATTTTGTGTAATATCCCTCCAGCCTTGCTTCTATTTTTTTCTTCCTCTTATTTCTCCATTTCCCCCCTCACCTCCTTTTAAATTTTCTCTCCTGAGGGGGAAATCATCATACTGAGGGCTTATGTATTGTTTACAATTTTCTGGTTTGTTTTAGAACTTGTTGTATAACCATAAGTCTAGTTAAGCACTTATTATTTATGTGGAAACAATGTGATATCACAGCATTGATAGTTCTATTTCTATTAGTAGTTTTATTTAATGTATTTTATGTATTTGCCTACTCTGAACCTATCAGTGTTAAAAGCCAAAAAGTTACTGAGAACTCAGGCTATGAGTATCTCAGGAGCTGTGCAAGTTTTTAACACCAATAGGAAAAATAAAAACCGTGACACTATAAACAATTTGCATCACTTACCTTTTTTGTATATAACATATTATATTAAAAGAAGATTAAAGCAACAGACATTTCTATTGTCTCATAATTCCTCTGTATCTGCAATGTAGGGGAAGCTTAGCTTAATATCAGTGGCTTAAATTATATGTGGGGTGGCCAAGCGTGCAAGTAGTCAGTCCTACAGTCGAATAAATACTTGGTGAGAGAAGACCCACCTCCCAGTTTCAATTACATATTTGTCAGGATTCAGTGCTTGTGTGCAGTTGGCCCAAGTGCCATCTTTTCACTCTGGTTCTTTGACATAAGCCACTTCAGTACTTTCTTCATGGGTCTCTCTTTCTAACAGTTCAGGAAAAAAAGTTGTCTTCTCTTAGAGAAAGTGTGTATATGAGAGGAAACAGACACTTTGCATAACTTAATCTCAGCAGTAATATCCCAAACTGGCATATTCTATTCACTAGAAATGAATTAATATACCCAGCTCACACTCAAGGGGAAAGGATCTCAATGAGGCAGCGTTCAGTCCAGGTCATTGCGGAGGTGCTTTCCACAGAACTACTACATTCTTCTTTGATGGGCTATTGTGGATATTTGCAAAATCACAAAAAATGACCCTTCAGAGCAGAAAATGTCCTTATGATACGGCATTGCTTAGTACCAGAGACACTATCAATCACAAATTCATAACATCTTCTGAGATGCCAAGGTTTAAAGGAAGGTAGGTGGTGATGAGGACAATGTGGTGGAAATGTGAGAAATAAAATATTTGGATTATGAAAAATAAGCCATGGTTCCACTGAACTCCTTTCTTCTCAGGGGTGATTAAAAACCTACCACAGCTATATTTTTGTGCTGCATGTGGAATTCTATGGTCTGTGCCTGCACAATCTCCACAGAGAAACATTACCTCCAGCTGGCTTGCTTTTTCACCTTCTGAAAAATGCATGTTCTTTGCTAATCAAATATTGAAATATATCTCCCTAACACTATAAAGGAATTGGATAGGACTTTCAGTTTTAATGGATTCCATAACAAATTTCATGTGACATGTTCAGCAAAACATTTGTGAGTGAGTTATTCAATGAAATTTCTTAACATGAGCTTTCTAGAATTTCAATTTATTTCACTACAACTCTTTATGTAAAAGAAATAATATAAAAGTTTTTTAACATGATGAGATGAAATTTTTCTTTGATGTTTTACTTATTGTCTGGAAAATTTGGGGCCAGTATTGATTATGAATGATGATCTGAATATAACATGGGCTAGATAAATATAGTTTTATCAAATCATTAGCTGCCAGATATTTATAATGGATATTTTGCATTTGGAATCTGGAAAACAAATGTATTTTGAAATGATTACTCCACTCATTATAGGAGCAAATACTGGCATCTAGGCAGGAATCCTGCCTCCAAATTATCTCTGGACTGAAATGTGTAGTGTGTGTATTTACATGGCTGTGGATCTCCAAGTTCAGTTATGTTTCTGTGCAAATGAGGTATAATGGTTATGCAGCATTAGTTCTCTGATAGCTCCTTGTATATCTGAGAGCTGAGTTGAGCTGTCTTCTAATATATGTTTGGATATCTTCACTGAGGGCCGAAGTACATGTGTTATTACATTTATTTATCAGTATTGGCTGAACAGAATTTTAATAAGTATTAACAATCTTAAGGATTTTTTTGTTTGAATGCAATATTTTTCCATAAGGTGTTTAAAAACTATAAATTTATTTAGACTAACATAAAGTTGTAAGAGAAAATATGAATACTATTTAATATGGAATACTAACATACATGTATTGATTAGATACAATTTTCAGAAACTGATATTACTAAATCTAGTAGCATATCATTTTTAACTAATATATTCTACCATTTGGTTTCTGAATAAAGAAATTTTAAGGACACTGCACCCTGTTCTTAGGCTAAATTAAGGATATGGTATAAACACTAAGTTATTTGCTACCTTCACTTATTTTCAAACTATATTTTGGTTTTTTTTTTTTTTTTTGAGACAGAGTCACACTATGTAGTTGAGACTGACCTGGAACTCACTATGTAGTACAGGCTGGTCTCAAACTCACAGCGATCCTCCTGTGTCAACCTCCCAAGTGCTGGGATTACAGGTGTGTGCCACCACCCCCAGCTATTTTCAAACTGTTTATCTTTTCCTCTTCCCCACTGACCTATAAGATCATTTATGGTCTAAGATTTTATGAGAGGAGTTTCTAATCTATGCTTCAGTGAACTCAATATATTTGAAGAAATAAGTAATAATGTAATCCATTCTTCATAAATTTGAAAATAATATAATATATACCAATTGAAGAGCAAATAAAAATATTTACATGTCTTGTAAAACATTAAAAACAGTGAGACAGTTTCTCATTCTTTATGGCTGAGTAGTACTCCATTTTATAGAAAAAACACAACTTCTTTATCCGGTTTCCAAATGATGGGCGATTGTTCTGTTTCTAAGTTTTAGCTATTAGAAACTGTGCCACTATAAACATGGGCGTGCATATATCACTGTGATATGATTCTTTTAATTCTTTTGGAAAGATACCTAGCAGAGGGATAGCTGGGTTAAAAGAACCTTTAATCCTAGTTCTTTGAGGTATCTCCATATTGATTTCCATAGTGGGTTGCACCAGTCTGCACTCCCACCAACAATGGAGAAGGGTTCATTTCTCCCCAGTACCCTGCCAACATTTGTTATTGTTTGATTTCTGATAGCACCTGTTCTTTGTGGGGTGAGGTGGAATCTCAGTGTAGTTTTCATCTCATCTCTCGAATGACCAGTGATGTTGAACATTTTTTCATATATTTATTTGCTGCTTTTACTTCTTTGTCTGAGTAATGTGTGTTAATTTCAGATGCCCATTTTTGAATAAGATCTTTATATTGGGGGAGTCTTTATATATTCTAGATAATAGTTCTTTGTCTGAGGAGCAACTGGTAAAATTTTTTTCCCAAGTATAGGTTGTCTGTTAGCTCTGTTGGTGGTTTCTTTTGCAGTGCAGAGGCTTTTTAATAAGATGAGATCTCAGTTGTTGATTTTTTGTGCTAGCTCCTGTGCTATTGAGGATTTGTTCATAGGGTCTTTTCCTATGCCAATGTCATCAAGAGCTATGCCTAACCTATATTCCAGCAGATGCATATTGAGCCCATACTCTTAAGTGAAATACATGACACCTATGTGTAAATACCAAATAGTTTCTCTAGTGTGAAAAACTAAAAGTGTGAATAAGATCCAAAGTGTGTAATCAACAATGTGAAATGGGAAGAAAAGGGCTAAAGGTGTAGGGGAAGTGGGAAGGGTAGGGGAAAGGAAATAAAGATAGGGGAAAGAAAATGAGAACATGAAAAAATAGAAACAAAATTTTTGTAAATAGGGAGGGTGGAGGGGGTCAAGGTAGGGCAGGGGTATAGGGAAAAAATGAGAACCAAGACCTGCCACATAAAGGTACAAGATCCCAATGATGAATGTAACTGTACTTTATACCTAAAAAGTACCAATAAACTCAATGATAAAAAAAGAACACAAAAACCATGAGATAACAACTGAAATTTTTGTGTTATGTTCCTTCTTATATTGGCTTTGCATAACAATATTCATGGCAGATTTAGAACTCATTTCGGTGAGAGTAAAATTCTCATATTGAAAGTACTTCACAGGCCTTTGGAGAAATTGAGTTTCAGTTTGTCACTCTAAACAAACATCAATAACCCTTAGAGTATTCCAGTTTTTTGTTTTCAACATTAATACATTGCCCAAAGATTTGATTGAAGGCTGACTCCCCCAGCCTCTTGGACACACAGAAAGTTTTCATATATTCATTCTTTCCTAGCTTAGAAGATTTTTAAGAAATGTATTTTGGGTTTCTGCCAACATTGAGATTTACAATGTGTTTTGTGACAGTCAATCTTAATTGTGAACTTGAGTGTGTTAAAAAATAAACAACTCCTAGAGAGTTGACTGGATCACAAGGGCTGTATGTATTAGCCAACTGATATTCATAGCAGAATGTATGGTGAGGAGGTGGAGCCTAGTTGGATGGTAACTGGAAGTCATTCTTGTTGTTGCTTCTCTCCTTTGCTTCCTGACCATTATTAATGAGATACTTTGTTCTATCATGCTGTTTTGCCAGAGTATTTCTGCCTTGAAGTCAGCCAACCAGGGACTACACCCTCTGAAACCATAAGCCAAATAAAGCTCTCCTCCTTTAAGTGTAGCTATGAAGTATTTTTTCCCAGTAATGAGAAAGTGACCAATATAAGGTACCTCTTCAAAATGCTCGCTTTTCAAAATTGTGATAGAAAGAAAATGTATTTAAAAAATATATTGTCTTGTAATGACAGACATTAAAAATATTCTGGTTGAGTTGAAAGACATGACACTCAATTTATATTATAAATGTGATTGCCATATTCCTTATGTCAACAGAGTCAATTTTATATCAATTTAGGAAGAATAGAGTAATTTAATAAGAAAGAAAATACTTTGACATAATTTTGTAAATTGCATTCTGTTATTTCAAATTTATATTTTGCATTGCAATAATTTCATTCATAATTTATAAGAACCTGAAATATTTTGCAAACCTGTTATGGCTTTGTAACAGCCAGAAGACTTGGGTATGCCACCTTTTGCTTCCTTCTGTTGTTGTTTTCTTTTCCTGAAAGTGAGAATTTTTTTATTAGCATTTCCATAAATAAGAGACTACTTCTGATTTACATTTTTCAAAACTATTCTGGTCAGATTAACTTGTCTAGCAGTTATTTTACAAAACTGTCCTAGTAATGGTGTGTGTGGGGGCAGGTCATTAGTGTGAGATTTCAGCTTCCTGTGAGGAAGCGTTGGACAGCCACATGTATACTATTTCCTTACCTCTGGATCACAGTGAGATGTAGACATCATTTATGAGTCACTTTTGTCTTGCTATTTCACCATATCACAAACAGTCATTCATAATGAACAGAAATTTATTTGGTTCACTGCCAGTGAGGCCAGTCCAAAGTTAAAGGGTTACTTATATTGGGAGCCTTATTACTGAATTCTGGCATGGTGGAAAGAAGTACTGGACAAGAGAGAGATGGATAGGACAAAACTATTCTTTTCAAAAGGAAATGATTCCCATAACAAAGATGTTACCTGAATCAGGAGGACAGCATCTTCATAATAAAATTACCTGTGTGAGTTTATGCTTACTCACACTTGCACTGAGCATTATGTTTCTAGTAAATTAACTTTGAAAAAAAACATTTAAACCATAACGTTTCTGTACTCTATAACAAACTAGCATGGTGCTTATTCTTCCAGTGCTTGATCACTAGCACAAGAACCTGATACATCCTAAAGTCTCTTTGTTCTTTTAAATGAATTTTATTTGTACATTTAAGGTACAAAATATAATGACTTCCATCAATGGAAATTTACACCTTTACATAAGCCATCTTGCTTATATTTTCCCCATTCCCCTCCTCTCCCTTTAACCCCTCCACCTCACTCTATTCACAGACTTTGTTTCCACTTTTTCTTTATCTCATATTAATTCCATTTTGTTCTTTCTTTTCTCTATCCCTCCAACTTCCCCTTCCCCTTTGAACCTTTTCTTCCTACTTAACATAATCTATTATACCTTTTAGTCCTTATTTACACTTTCAGTTTCTCACACTAGAGAAAATATTCAATACTTATATGTATGTGTTGTATTTATTTCACTTAAGATTATTGCCTCAATGTGCATACATTTAGCTATACATTTCTCATGTTTCTCATTATTTATGGCTGAGTAGCAGTATTTTATAAAAGGAAAACAAATTTTCTTTATGCAGTCTGCCACTGATGGGCAATTGAGCTGTTTCCGAGTTTTAGCTATTACAAATTGTCCTGCTATGAACGTGGTGCACATATATCACATATGTCACTGTGGTATGATTCTTTTAATTCTTTGGAGAAAATAAACAGCTGGGGACTAGTTAGGTCGAATGGGACTTCCAATCCTAGTCCTTTGAGGTATCTCCATACTGATTTCCAAGGTGCTGGAATAACTCTACACTCCCACCAGCAGGGGTGCAGCGCTCTTTCCCCACAGCCTTGCCAGCATTTGTTATTGGTTGATTTCATGATAGAAGTTACTCTTTCTGGGGTGAGGAGGAATTTCAGCTTTGTTTTCATTTGCACCTCTTTTATTAGCCATGTTTGGCTTTGGTCTTTATATTTGAGAAGTCTGTTTTCTTTTAAGTTCTTTATATATTCTAGATAGTAGAAATTTTTCTGAGGAACAGCTGGTGAAAATATTTTCCCACATTTTGGGTTGTACTTTCACACTGTTCATCATTTCTCTTGCTGTGCAGATTTTATTTTATTTTATTTTGAGACAAGGTCTCCCTTCATAGTTCAAGCTGGCCCTGAACTTGCTATATAGTCCAGGCTGGCCTCGAACTCACAGTGATCTTCCTGCCTGAACCTCCTGAGTACTGTGATTACAGGTGTGCACCACCACACCCAGTTCAGAAGCTTTTTTTTTTTTTTGGTACTGGGGCTTGAACTTGGGTCTTTGCACTTGCAAGGCAGGCCACCAAACCACTGAGCTAAAGCCCCAGCCCTAAGAAGCTTTTTAATAAGAAGACATCTCACTTGTTGATCATGGTAGTTTATAGGCAACTGAGGTTTTGTTCATAAAATCTTTTCCTACACCAAGTTCTTCAAGAGTTCTACCTAACCTCTCTTTCCAGATGGTTTAATATTTCTGTTTTAATATTCAGATATTTTGCCTATTTTTATTTTAGTTTAGTGCATAGTGAGGGATATAGGTCTTGTTTTAATCATTGGCGAGTTGACACCCAGTTTTTCTAGCAACATTTATAGAAGTGGCTATCTTTCCTCCAGTGAGGGTGTTTGGCATCTTCATCAAAGAAGAGGTTCCTGAGTGTGTCTGAAGTTGTTTCTGGGCCTTCTAGTCTATTCCACTGGTCCTCAGGTCTGTTTCTTTGCCAGTACTATGCTGTTTTTTAATCACAGTACCTTTATAGTATAGATTCAATTTGGGGAGTGTGATACCACCTACCTTGTCTTTATTGCCTACAATTGCCTTTGCTCTTCTAGGTCTCTTCTTGTTTCAAATGAAATTTTGCATTGTTTTCTCAAGGTTTGTGAAATATACTATGGGTATTTCAATTGGGGTTGCATTGAATCTGTATCGCAGTTTTGGAAGTATGACCATTTTCACTACTTTGATTATTCCTATCCAGGAGCAAGGGATGTCTTTCCACTTTCTGATATCCTCTTCGATCTCTCTTTTTAGAGTACTATAATTTTCAGAGTAGGGCTCTTTGATTTCTTTTGTTACATTGATTCCTAGATATTTCTGTCTTGGGAGTGTTATCATGAAAGGAATTGTTTACCCCATTTCTCTCTCAGTCTGTTTTTTGGGTACAGAGAAAGTGTTGATTTTTGTGTGTTGACCTTGTAGCCAGTTATTTGAATTTGGCTATTAAGTCTAACAGCCTTTGGTGGCATTCTTAGGGTCTTCTATATGCAGTATGATATCATTGACAAATAATGACAATTTGACGTCTTCATTTCCGATCCTTATTCCTTTTATTTTTCTCTCCATTGTCTGACTGCTCTCACTAATGTTTCCAAAAGCATATTGAACAGGGGTGTTGATAGTGAACATCCTTGTTTTGGTCTTAATTTTAGTGTGAAAGACTTAAGTCTTTGACCATTTAGTATGATATTGGCTGCTGGTTTTTCATAGATGGCTTTCATCAGATTGAGGTGGAGACTCTCTATTTCACTTTTTGTAGGGTTTTTGTCATATATGCATATGGGTTAGGTCTAATGTTTTTCTGCATCTTTTGAGATGATCATAGTTTTTTATCCTTGGCTCTATTAATGCAGTGTATTACATTTGTTGATTCGCTTATGTTGAAACATTCCTGAATCACTGGGATGAATCCCATTTGGTCAGGTAGTATATGATCTTCTTGATGATCTTCTGAGTTATATTTGCCAGTATCTTTTTAAGGATTTTACATCTATGTTCATTAGTGAGATTGGCCTGTATTTCTTTTTTGGTTGGGTCTTTCTATGATTTGGGGATCAAAGTGATGCTTGCTTCCAGGAAAGAATTGGGGATTATTGCTTCCCTTTTAATTTCATTGAAGAGTTTCAACAATAGTGGCAGTAATCCCTCTCTAAATATCTTGCAGAATTTAACAGGGAAGCTACAAGGCCTGGGCTTTTCTTAGTTGGTAAGTTTTAACTCCATTATCAATTTCATTGATTGATATTGGATCATTTAGAAGTTTTAGGCTATCTTTGTTCAACTTTGGTAATTCATACATATCTAGTAATTTGTCCATTTCTTTTTATTTTCCATCTTATTGGTGTATAGATTCTCAAAATAGATATTGATGATCCTTTGGATTTCTGCTGGGTCTGTTGTAGTTTTACCCTTTTCATTCCTAATTGCATGGATTTGAGCCTTTTCTTTTCCTTACTTTCTTTTTTTTTTATTTCTTTCTTTTTGATAAGGTAGGCTAAGGGTTGTCAGTTTTGTTTATTCTTTTGAAGAATCAACTCTTGGCTTCAATTTTTTTTTATGGATCTCTTAGTCGCCATTGCATTAGTTTCTGCCCTGATCTTTATAATTTCCTCCCTTGTATGAGCTTTGGGTTTGTCTTGCTCTTTTTTTTTTTTTCTAGAACTTTGAGGTTCAGCATCAGGTTGTGTAATTGAACTCTCACTGTTTTCCTAATATGAGTATTCACTGCTATGAATTTCCCTCATAAGACTGCTTTCATTGTGTCCCATGAATCCCAACATGTTGTCATTGTCATTTAATTGAAGGAACTGTGGGATTTCTTTTTTTAAAATTATAAGCTGAATCTCTTTTGGTAAAGTTTAGATATACAATGTCATTACATTCATCTTTAGATATACAATGTTGTACATATCTTGTACCTTTACATGACATATCTTGGTTCTTACTTTTTTCTCCATTCCCCTAGCCTCCCTTTCCCCCTCCACCCTTCCCTATTCAGTCTTTGTTTCCATTTTTTTCCTTTTCTCTTCCCTTTTTACCTTCCCCTACCATTTGTCCAATACCTTTAGACTTTTTCTTCCTATTGCAAAGTATCAATTATACATTTTGACCCTTATTTACACCCTTATTTATCATACCAGAGAAACTATATGGTATTTACATATATATGTGTCCTCTCTGATTTCTTCATTTCCTCTTTGACCCACTGGTTATTCAGAACTGTGTTGTTCAATTTCCATATGTATATGAAATTCTTATGGTTTCTTTTGCTGTTGATCTCCAATTTCATGGCATTGCAGTCTGATAATATACAGGGGATCACTTCAATTCCTTTGCACTTACTTAAACATGCTCTATGAGTGAGTATGTGGTTTATTTTGGAGAATGACCCATGTGCAGCTGAAAAGAATGTATTTTCTGATTTTGTGAGCCGGAAGACTCTTTAAATATCTGTTAAGTTCATTTGTTCAAAAGTTTGATTGAATTCTATGTTGAGAGCAATTCTACATAATGTTTGGGAAACATCATTTGTTTATGCCTAGTTCTCCTGCCTACAGGTCAGCTATGGCATGTTGAGACATAACTCCATTTTGGCCCCCAGTAACAGCTAGGACCTAAACGGCCAGTGATGCTGTGATGCTGCAGGACAAGATTTCACCAGCTGAAGATATCGTGGGAGGAACAAAATCTTCATCTGTGTAGCTCCTCATTGTTCTTGGATTTGCCTCTCCTGCTGCCATTTCCCTCTGGGTGACCTTATACATTTGTTACTCTCTCAATATGCTTAACTCTGACCCAAGTGACTTGTTACATTTGTTACTCTTATGTCCTGAGTTATGTGTTACATTTGTTTCATCCTAATGTATTGGATAAAGGTGTGGCAAGCTCAGGGATTTTCATCTTTGCCACCCAGAGCAGCATTGACCAGGCCCAATGCTCAGATTCTTCTCAAAGTCTCATTTTTTTCTATCTTTCCTGTATAATAAATTAATTCTCCTTGTCCTGTCATTGCTCATAGTAGACTAGGACCTACTTCACAAATTCTAGTAATGTTCCTTTCCCTTTTCCCCACAGTTCTACTATTTCCTTTTTCATTTCTTGTAGAGTTGATTAATTGTGACAGTGGTGTACTGATGTTCCCCACTACTGTTGCATTAGTACTTATTTGATATTTCATGTCCATTAGTATTTGTTTTATAGTTGGATGCACTAGAGTTTGGTGCATATATATTAATTATTGTCATCTTTTCCTCTTAGATTGTTCCTTTTAAAAGGATGTATATCCTTCTTTGTCTCTATTAATCAGTGGTGGTTTAATATCCATTTGATCTGCAAACACGACAGCCATTCTAGCTTTTTTTGGAGTACCTGTTGCATGGAACATTGTTTACCACCCTTTAACTTTCAATCTATGAGTTTCTCTTTCTTTTAATTCAATTTATTGGTACATTCTAGGTACACAGTACAGCTACCTTCATTACTGGGATCTTGCACTTTTACATGCCAGGTCTTGGTTCTCATTTTTTCCCCTTGTCTCCACACTCTCTTCACCCTACCCTCCCTCCCCTTCAAATTTGTTAATTCCATTTTTATATTTTCTCATATTTTTTTTCTTTTCCCTTATTCCCCCTTCCCTATGCTTCTCACTGTCCCTACACCTTTGGTCCTTTTCTTCCTATTTGCTAATTGTCCCATTAGGATCTTGAGTACTATTTTAGTTTTTCACACTAGAGAAACTATTTGGTATATTTTAGTACACAGTACAGCTACCTTCATTACTGGGATCTTGCACTTTTACATGCCAGGTCTTGGTTCTCATTTTTTCCCCTTGTCTCCACACTCTCTTCACCCTACCCTCCCTCCCCTTCAAATTTGTTAATTCCATTTTTATATTTTCTCATATTTTTTTTCTTTTCCCTTATTCCCCCTTCCCTATGCTTCTCACTGTCCCTACACCTTTGGTCCTTTTCTTCCTATTTGCTAATTGTCCCATTAGGATCTTGAGTACTATTTTAGTTTTTCACACTAGAGAAACTATTTGGTATTTTCATATGTGTGCCTTATTTATTTCACTTAGAAGTATAACCTCAATATGTATCCATTTTTCTATGAATGAATCTACTTTCTCATTCTTTATGGCTAAGTAGTACTCCATTTTATAGAAAATCCACATCTTTTTAATCCAGTTTCCAGTTGATGGGCAGATGGGCTGTTTCCAAGTTTTAGCTATTACAAACTGTGCCACTACAAAGATGAGTGTGCATATATCACTGTGGTATCATTCTTTCACTTCTTTTGGAAAGATACCCAACAGAGGCATGGCTGGGTCCAATGAAACCTCTAATCCTAGTTTTTGAGGTATGTCCATATCGGCTTTCATAGTGGTTGCTCCAGTCTGCACTCCCAGCAACAATGGAGAAGGGTTCCTTTCTCCCCACAACCCCACCAACATTTATTATTGTGTGATTTCTTGATAGCAGCCATTCTTTGTGGGGTGAGGTGGAATTTCAGTGTTGTTTTCATCTGCATCTCTCGAATGAAAAGTGATGTGGAGCATTTTTTCATATATTACTTGCTACTTTTATTTCTTTGTCTGAGAAATTTCTGTTCATTTCAGATGCCCATTTTAGAATTGGGTCTTTATATTTGGGGGGCTGGTTGTTTTGAGTTCTTTATATATTTTAGATAATAGCCCTTTGTCTGAGAAGCAGCTGATAAAAATTTTTTCCCACATTGTAGATTGTCTCTTAGTTCTGCTGATGGTTTCTTTTGCAGTGCAGAAGCTTTTTAGTAAGATGAGATCCCAGTTGTTGATTCTTTCTGCTCATTCCTGTGCTACTGAGGATTTGTTCATAAAGTCTTTTCCTATGTCAATGTCTTCCAGACTTCTGTCTAACAACTTCCAGCAAGTTTAGTGTTTTTGTTTTTATGTTTAGATCTTCAATCCACTTGGATTTTAATTTAGTGCATGGTGAAAGATAAGGGTCTAGTTTTGATCTTTTGCAGGTTGAGATCCAGTTTTTCCAACACCATTTATTAAAGAAGCTATCTTTCCTCCAGTGGGGAATGGCAGCTCCTTTGTATCTTCCAATCTGTTCCACTGATCCTCAGGTCTGCTTCTTTGCCAGTACCATGCTGTTTTTAGCACAGTGGCTTTGTACTATAGTTTCAAATTGGGAATTGTTATACCCACTGCCATGTGTCTGTTGCCTAGTATGGCTTTTGCTATTCTAGGTCTCTTATGGTTCCACAACAGCAGGAGGCCCAACAGAGCAAATCAGATAGTCAACTCTAGAAACTAAAAAGAGAGAACAAAAAATAAAAAAAGTTGACAAAAAGGACAATAACATGACAATAATAAGTCAGTACATATCACTTATAACTATCAATGTCAATGGCCTCAATTCAGCAATCAAGAGAAATAGATTGGCAGAATGGATTAAGAAGCAAAATCCCACAATACGTTGTATACAAGAAACACACCTAGTGCAAAAAGAAGCCCATAGACTGAAAGTGAAAGGATGGTAAACAATTCTCCACTTGACAGGAGCACAGAAAAAAGCAGGGGTAGCAATCATATTCACAGACAAAGCAAGTTTCAAACCAAAACTGATTAAAAGAGACAAAGAAGGCCACTACATCCTTGTAAAGGGAACAATCCAAGAGGAAGAAATGACAATCATAAACATATATGCACCAAATATAAATGCCCCCAATAATATAAAGCAAATATTAAGTCACATGAAAAACTAAATAACCACTAATACAATTGTAGTGGGGAATCTGAATACCCCACTATCAATAATAGATAGATCATCTACTCAAAAAATCACCAATGAATTACTAGAACTCAACCAAGCTTTTGAATGCATGGGCTTATGAGTTGCCTATAGAGTGTTCCACCCTACAAAATTAGACTATACATTCTTTTCAGCAGCACATGAGTCATTCTCCAAGATAGATCACATACTAGCTTACAAACAGGTTTGAATAAATGCAAAACAATTGAAGTTATTCCCTGTATATTATCAGATCACAGTGCAGTAAAGCTGGAGATCAACAGCATAAGAAACCATAGGAACTTCACAAACCCATGGAAATTGAACAACACTCTCATAAATAATCAATGGATCACAGAGGAAATCAAAGAAGAAATCAGACAGTTTTTACAAATAAACAAAAATGCCAATACAACATACAGGAATCTATGGGACACAGTGAAAGCAGTCCTACATGGAAAATTCATAGCACTGAATGCCCCACATTAGGAAAACAAAGGAAGTTCAAATAAACAACCTAACGATGACTCTTAGACTCCTAGAAAAACAAGAGCAAGAAAAACCCAAAGCTCAAACATGAGAGGAAATTATAAAGATTAGAGCAGAAATCAATGCAATGGAAACTATGAAAATGATACAAAAAATAAATAAATCGAAGAGTTGCTTTTTTGAAAGAATAAATAAAATTAATAAACCCTTAGCAAACCATATCAAAACAAGGAAAGAAAAGGCTCAGATCCATGCAATCAGGAATGAAAAAGGTGAAGTCACAGCAGATCCACAGAAATCCAGAGGATCATTAATACCTACTATGAGAACCTGTACTCTAATAAAATGGAAAACACAGAAGAAATGGACAGATTTCTAGATACTTATGAATTATCAAGGTTGAACAAAGATAAAAACATTTTAAACACCCCAATCACAATCAGTGACATTGAAAATGTATTTAAAAACTTAGCAACAAAGAAAAGCCCAGGTCTTGATGGATTCACTGCTGAATTTTACAAGACATTTAGAGAAGTTCTACTGTCATTACTCTTCAAACTTTTCAATGAAATTGAAAGGGAAGCTATACTTCCAAATTCATTCCTGGAAGCAAATATCACTTTGATTCCCAAACCGGGGAAAGATGTAACTAAAAAAGAGAACTACAGGCCAATCTCCTTAATGAATATAGATACAAAAATCCTCAATAAGATATTAGCAAACAGAATGCAGAGGATCATCAAGAAGATCATTCATCCTGACCAAGTTGGATTTATTCCAAGAATGCAAGGATGGTTTAACATACATGAATCAATTAATGTGATACACTATATTAACAAAGTGAAGGACAAGAACCACATGATCCTCTCGATAGATGCAGAAAAATCATTTGACAAAATTCAACACCCATTCATGATAAAAACACTGAAAAAAATTGGAATAGATGGTCTATGTCTCAACTTAATAAAGGCTATCTTTGAAAAACCAACAGCCAACATCATATTAAATGGCCAAAAACTGAAAATCTTCATGTTAAAATCAGGAACAAGACAAGGATGCCCACTATCACCACTCCTCTTCGATATAGTTCTGGAAACATTAGCCATAGCAATTAGACAAGAGAAAGAAATTAAAGCAATAAAGATGGGAAAGCAAGAAGTTAAACTGTCATTATTTGCTGATGATATGATACTCTATATTGAAGACCCCAAAAAATCCACCAAAAGACTTCTCGACTTAATTGACAATTTTGGCAGAGTAGCTGGATACAAGGTCAACACCCAAAAATCAATAGCGTTCTTGTACACAAAAAACAGACTCACTGAGAAAGAAATTAGGAAAACAATTCCTTTCACAATAGCACCTAAAAAAATGAAGTATCTGGGAATCAATATAATAAAAGAAGCAAAAGATCTCTACATTGAAAACCACAGCACTTTGAAAAAAGAGATCAAGGATGATTTAAGAAAATGGAAAGATGACCCCTGCTCCTGGGTAGGAAGAATCAACATAGTGAAAATGGCCATACTACCAAAACTGCGATATAGATTCAATGCAATACCACTTGAAATCCCTATACTATATTCCACAGTACTAGAAAGAAGAATCTATGAGTTTCTTTTTTGAATTGTGTTTCTTTCTCTTTTTGTCCCATTAAAGTCTATTGGTACTATTTAGGTATAACATACAGTTACATTAATCATTGGGATCTTGTACCTTTATGTAACCTATCTTGTTTCTTATTTTTCCCCATTCCGCTGATCTCTCTTCACTTCCTCCAACCTTCCTATTTACAAAGAATTTGTTTTCATGTTTTTCCTTTTCTCATAGTTTTTGTTTTCCCTTCTTACCTTTCCTCTATTCCTCCCATTTCTTTACCTCTTTAGAGTTTTTCTTCCTATTACACAGTATTAATTATACATTTTTGAACCTTATTTATGCTTTTATATTTTCACACCAGAGAAATTATTCAGTATTTACACATGTGTGTCCTATTAATTTCACTTAAGAATATGGCCTCATTGTACATTCACTTTATGGAGAATGACCCATTTGCAACCAAAAAGAATGTATATTCTGATTTTGTGGAGTGGAACACTCTGTAGCCATCTTTTAATTCCATTTGTTCAAAAACTTGGCTCAGTTCTAGCATTTCATTGTTGATTTTTTTTTTTCTGTCTAGTGATCTATTTGTGACAGTGGGGTATTGAAGTTCCCCACTGCAACTGTATTAGTTTTTGATTCAAAATTTACTTTGTTTGCAAATAAGATTGCTTTTTTATTCTGGTTCTTGTCAAATGGAGAACCATTTCCATCCTTATATTTTCAGTTTATGAGTATCTTTTTGAGCTGGGTGTGTTTCTTCTATATAGCAAATTGTGGGATTTTGCTTCTTAATCAATTCTGCCAGACTTTTTTGCTTGTGTATGATTGGTGAATTGAGGCCATTGACATTGATGGTTAAAACTGATATGTGATGTGTTGACTTATCATCATCATGTTATTTTCCTTTTGTTGGCTTTTTTTTATTCTCCCCCCTATAATTTCTTGTCTTGCCTAATGGATTTGTTCTGCTGGGCCTCATGGAGTTGTGATCATCATTTACTTTTTCTAGGATATTGTTTAGAATTGTTTGGAGTGCTGCTTTGGTATTCATGAAGTTTCTCAGGTGTTCTTTGTCATGGAAGTATCTTATTTTCCCTCTGACTTTGAAAGATAATTTTGGAGGATACATCAGTCTAGGTTGGAGGTTGTTTTCTTTTATGGTTTGAAATACCTCACTCCAGGCTCTCCTTGACCTGAGTGTTGAAAAGTCTGCTGTGATTCTGATGGTCTTTCCTTTGCAGTGATTTGTTTCTTTTCTCTAACTACTTGTAGTATTTTGTTATTCTGTTGGTTTTCCAGGATCTTGACTATTGCATGTCTAGATGTAGATTTTACTTTGATTATGATCAGTTGGAGTCATATATTTGTATGTCAAGTTTTTTTGCTCTGGGAAGTTTTCTATCTTTTACTCTGTGAACAGTTTTGTTAATGTCATTTGTAATTTCTCCTGCTTTTTTGTGGGCTCTAATCAATCTTATATTATTCTTCTTTGCATCATCTAGGAGCTGCTGATTGATTTCTCATGGTCTCTTACCATTTTTAAGAGATCTTTCTTGAGTTTAATTATAATTCAGTGTTTCTACTCCTCTTAAATCTATTCCATGTTATATTAAGGGTCTTCTTTGTATCTAATCATACAGGCTTGATCACTTTCACAACTCAGAAAGGAGAAAAATGAACCACAGTAATATTGACAATTCAAAGACTAACTAGATTTTGGGATATAGTAAAAACCAAATAAAAAGAACAATTATGACACCATTAACAAATGGAAAAGAAATCACCAGTAATAATAGACAAAGTAGGTCAAATTCTGACATCTGGGAAAGAAAAGTCATACCTATTTTCAATTCTTTGTACAGAAATAGAAACATTTTTATACTACTTCTAATAAATTCTTCCTCAGTAATTTCCACTGTCTCTACTTTTTTAATCTCATCCTTTCTAAGGAAGAAAGCAGAGTTTCTCGACAAGTCAGGGAAAATCTCTAGACTTCTGTTTCTGCCTGTTTTCTTACTTACAAAGAAAGTTTTGGAAGATATAAACTATTCCTCATAAAAATGTGTGACATTCAAGTGTAAAGCTTTTGTTTTAGTTATGAACAATTTTATATGTATTAGAAAAATATTTTAAATTTAATTTCTGAGCTCTCAATTTTCAAATGTCCAAATAATCTTTGAGTGATATGTTAAATTTATTATTTGGGTAGGTGGCAGTTTTTTGCATACTGCAGCTAAGAAATTTATTCACATTATTTTGCTTCAGAAATATACTTTGTCATAATGTAAGCATACCAAATCATTGTGTTTAATTGTTCTGTGACTTTGAATTAACATTATCTTATTAAAACAAAATAAATATAACAAAAAGATTAGAAACAAATATATCATCATAAAATTCAATGGAAGTTTAATCTTTCCTTTCATAAAACACCTTCAGGTATTTTAGTAATCCTCATAAAAATTAAAGAATAATGAGTATTCAGAATAATAGACATGTGATTCACATGCACAGAGATATAATATTTTTAAGTACATAATGAATACATTTCCTAATTTGAAGCATGAGACAAAAATGAATGTCTGATGCATTTGGAAGCATATATTTAAAAGGTACCCACATGCTGTTTCAAATGTTTTAGATAGCACTTAATATTTTATAAGCATAAATTATATCAAATATTCTGTTATTTTAAAATCCATTTGAAACCATTTTAAAAATGTAATCTGCTGAATGATATGGAGACAAATAGAGATTTGAAGTGTAGTTTTTCCATTTTACTTTAGCAATAATAGCCTATGTGAATTTATTGTGGGCATTATTCTAACTTATATATCCATTATTTTAGCAAGGAAGTTGTGTGTTATGTGACTACTATTTATGTCTTGCTACTCAATTCAATATACTAGTGTGGAAATATTTTTGCTTCATTGAATCCAGTGGGGTAAGCATATAAATCATAAAGAAGCATTTTATCAAAAGGATCCTGACTTTCAAGCAAAGGCCAAGCTAATTTAGTCACATCTATGAGGAAAGAGTTCATATAGTCACAAGGTAATGGTTTGTATTTTTATAGATCTTTCTGTCCTTTTAAATTACTACATGAAATTCTGACTTATGAAAAAGTTATAATTATAAATTCAAGCATTGGGTCTTGCCATGTGTTTTGGAGACAGATTTTCCTGCATGCTTTTTGGAACTCACTACAATTTTTAAAAGGACATATTCAAATGGCATTTACTAATGTGCATGATATATTTAATAAGCAAATTCACATTAAAATAAAATATACATGATTTGTTTGTAGTGTGCAAATCAGGAACTGTAGTTTCTCTATCCCATAATTAGCTAATTTCTTTCTTTTTTTTTTAACCAGAAATAAGCCATTTTTGACTACTAGGTAAATAAATGCATGAATGAGTGGCTCAAAAAATAATTATTGCAAGGATAGGTAGATAAATTAATAATTGGATAGATAAATCCATGGATAGATAGATTAGGAAACTATATAGGAGCTATTTAGGTTTTAATAAAAAAGCAGTAACATATCCACACTTTTTTGGTACCAGGGATCAAACTCAGGTCCTTGTGCTTGCCAGGCAGGTGGTAGAACCACTGAGTGAGCTAAATCCCTGGACCTCCACACTTTTTTAGTCTAAAGTCTGAAGGACATTTTTTTTCTGAGAAAAGGTGAATTAGAGCTTCCTATTATTAGTATAAAAACATCATGAATATATGGCATTTCTGCTTGTATCATTTAGAAAACAGCTATCTAAACAAAATTGCTCAACAAAACCAATTAAACAAGAAAAATATTGTGATAGCAAAACATCTTTCTTTAATATTTTTCTTTCTGTTTGCTAAATTCAGTATTTATGTGTTTTAATTTGGGTTTCTCCCAAATGAGTCCTGAGACAAAGATTTCAATGCAATTAGTTTATTTGGGATAGAATGCCAAAAAGTGCCAGTTAAGAAATGGGAATTCGAGATTTGAAAAAACAAGCAAAAGCACAGCAAAGAGAGGTGATGCAATCCAAGATCTGTTAAATTCTCTCTCTAAAAAAGTGAAACTAGATCACAGTTGTCAGAGTGAGTTAAACAACCAAAGGAGTTTAGAAACAACCCACCAGATTTAGAATGCATTGCAGAGTTATTTACTTCTGGAATATTCATTCCCTAACACTGACAACCTTCCTCTTTGCAGAACAGACATCTGCAGCCAGGGAGATTCCTCACACAGAGCTGCAAGTGCTGAGTTTCATGTATATCATGAAATGGACATCTTGATGGAGCAAGTAGAGTAGCTACAATATCACACTGTTTCCTCAATTGGCAATTGAAGTATGGTGTTGTATATAATAAGAATTATTTATTTATTAAAAGAATATTTAATAAATATGTATCATGTGCCTCTCAGCTCAATTAATCTCTAGAAATATAATGGCTGGCAAGAGCAGAAAAGTTTCCAGCCTCCATGAAGCTTACAGTCTAGTGGCAAGATGAAAAGAAACAGAATTTCGTATATACACTTCCTCAGAATGTGATACTGGATAAGCAAAAGTACATGGTATTAGGAGAGCATATAGTGCACTTTGTTAAATTGAGAATTTGTACTAGTATTGTTCAATCATCAAGTAAATCAAAATGCATGCATATCAGTAAAATTTTTTGTATCATCAAAATCATACTTTTTTATGTTTTCTACTCCTTAATACCTAATTATATTATTTTATTTCTTCATTTAATTAAGAAGCACTGCTTTCCTCTTGACAAAATCAAGACACTGGCTATATTCCATTTGCCATGATGGTGGGAGGTAGCAGATGGAGAATGAAAATCCAGTCTTGGGAAATAGTCACTAAAGGTCTTAATTTTTCATTCAGGACTCATTCATAAGTGTCCCTGCCTCCTTGTTATCAGGTATGTAGAAAATCACTTATAGTAAATATTGAGGGCACAGTTTGCTTACAATTTGAATTTCTTATTTTAACTTGTGAATTTTATAAAACTTGGCATGTTGTTTTTGGAATAAATGTGATATTTTTAACTTTATTTTTCATGCATCTGATTATATGTAAATAATATCAAACCTATCAGATGTTCAAAAACAGAGAAAAATCTTCATGTATGTATATTTTCAGATATCAATTCATACAGCATATGGGAATAACAAAAACTTTGAATGACATAAAATATCATCTATGTACACATTGGAACATAATTATCCTACCTAATATTTGCGTTATTGTTTTCATTTTATGCAGTATTTATGTTTACACACGATCAAATATTTTAATCTAAACACAGAACTTTAATGAAATACGGGATGTGTTATTTCCAAATCAAATATGAGGGCAATAAAACTTGTAAAGTTAATTGAGTACAAAATGATAATATTCTACACAATTCTGAATTCAAATTCATTCGCAATGAGTCTAAATTCAGTGTGTTTCAGTATAACTGAATTCAACACCTCTCTTACCAGGTTGAGGAGTACATTTGTTTTAACCATTAGCATAATTTATTTGGCAAAATTTTGTGAAAATAATACTATGTAGTTTGTGAGTGAACAGGCAAATGTAACCATTATGCAGTACAAATACTCTAATAGAATCTGACTATACCTGATTTTTGAGTAACTTCATATTATAGCCCCTTCAGGTAAAGCTGGTCTTACTTGCTCATCAAAGGAGAAAAAAATTTTATTTAAAATTATTTTAAAATAATACATCTACATGTGAAATGTTTTCCATTTTAATTTTTTTCAAGATTTGATGTGACCCTTTTTCTGGTGGCAAATGAAACATCAATTTACTTTTAATTTCAAGGGTGAATATAGAAACTTAAAGTAATCTATTGTTTACTTGCATCATGGCAAGAAAAAAAGTCTTGACTTTCCTCTTCCTTTTATATACTTTTAAAAGGTCAATACAGCCTCTTCTAATAGGCAAAGTGTGTGCATGTGTATTTGTATGCTCCCTCATAAAAAAGAATCTTTAAAATTTCTGTCACAAATTTACAAAAAATTTATTAGAACTTACCTTTTAATTAATTGTTTGATGACAATAGTATATAGATGTAATTGAGTGTTATTAGATGTTAGAGGTTTGGTTCTCTAGAAAAAATAATGACATCAAACAAATATCTTGATTTCTAAACGAAAGGATTGTAACTGAATTTTGCAGTCTCATTTAATGGAGACATTGTTTTTTATTGAGTTGTGATCTTCTCTTCAAGACAATAAAAATGAACTCCTTTTTTATGATCTTTCTTTGAATGTATTTTTGTTGCCATAGCAACAATATTTTCTACCTTGCCATTTGTACTTACTTTTAACACTTACTATACCTTTTCATGTACTCAAAAAACTTAGTCTCATTATGAATATTTGCATTATCTATCAAAGATTCCAAAATAAAGATTCAAAATTATCTTGCCTCAAATAATTGCATCATTATTAATACGATTGTTTATCAGAGTCACCTATTATCTCAATTACCTGGAATGAACAACCATAACAAGAAATATGCACATATTAATAATAAAATAATATGATATAAACTCTGTTTTTTTGGTACTGAAGATCAAACTCAGGTCCTTGCTCTTTTAGGGCAGACAGCGGAACCACTGAGCTAAATCCCTGGCCCAGCAAACTACATGTAAAGGTACAAGATCCCAATGATGAATGTAACTGTACTGTATACCTAAAATGTACTCAAAAACTCAATGAGGAAAAAAAGATAGAGGGGGGAGGGAGAGAGGGAGAGGCAGAGAGAGAGAGAGAGAGAGAGAGAGAGAGAGAGAGAGAGAGAGAGAAAGACAGACCAGAGAGAGAGAGAGAGAGAGAGAGAGAGAGAGAGAGAGAGAGAGAGAAAGCCAGACCTGAGGATCAATAGAACAGATAAGAAGATGCAGAAACAACTACAAACACACTCAGCCACCTTATATTTGACAAAGAATCTAAACACTGGAAGAATGATAGCCTCTTCAGTAAGTGGTACTGAAAAACTGGCTCACCACATTTCTAAGACAAAAACTAGTCTTAAACCTCTCACCACACACACTAAACTAAAATCAAAATGTATCAATGATCTCAATATTAAAACAGAATTACTAAAATTTTTGGAAGAGAAAATAGGTACAAGACTTGAAGATATTTTGTAAGCAAGAATTTTGTAAACAAAATCTGGATCACACAGGAAATATAAGAATCAACAATTGGAATCTCATCTTACTACAATGCTTTTGCATAGCAAAAGAAACCATCAACAGAATGAAGAGACAACCCAAATTGTGGAGGAAAAATTTTTCCCACTGTTCTTCAGACAAAAGACTAATATATATAGTATATACAAAAACCTGAAAAATACCAAATCTCCCAAATTTAAAGACCCAACCCAAAAATGGGAATCTGAGATGAATGCACATTTCTCAGATGAAAAAGTAGAAATGGCAAATAAATATATGAAAAAAATGTTCAACATCCCTATCTCTAAACATGTGTAAACAAAAAGATAAGTGTATACACAAAATATATTTAAATAAAGAAGAATCTGAAATCAATTATATGTTTACAGTTTAATTGATAAGGAATTATATATATATATATGTATATATATATATACATATATATCCAAATAAAGCAGAGAAAAGAAAAATAAGCTTTACCCTGATTATTTTATTTATAATAACGTGAAAAAATCAAGGAGGCCCAAGGCAGTATGGACCGTTTTATGCCATATAAATTATTGGTGTTTACTAAGATTATTCATTAGTTTTTTCTTTTCTGTAATTATCTCAATGCCTAGGCATCATTTGTAGCTTTGAGTTGTATCGTTCAAATATATCATTTTTTTTTCAGCAAGGGAAGAGATTTGCACTGAGTTATAATTATTAGATAAGTCTGGAGGGTATACATAAATATATTATTTTTATGTGATATAGGTTCATCAACAGAAAAAAATGATGGGATTAAAAATATTAGTTGATATCTATTAAACCTTTCTAGTATGCCAGACACTTTTCTGATATTTACAAGAACTGTTCTGATATGTACATTCTGACTTTCTGAATTACTTCCATTTTGTTGTAAATGAAACCAGTTTCACCTCCAGATGCTTTACTATGTATCTTTTACAAGTTCTTGAAACTAAAAAGTTTTTAGGATAGTTTATAGGATATAGAACCAAAAATTTATTAGTCACTATAGCATACTATTTTATTAATATAAGATTTCTGAAAGGAAAAAAAGAAGTTGAATTTGTATATGGCATATTTTCAAAAAATATTTCAAAATTGTTTCACAGGAAAATTTGTTGTAGGTCTGTTCTGTGATTAAAAGGATATTTCCTTGTAAAAAGGCAATCATGCTTAGTAACTAGAAATATATATATGACACATATATGTTCACTGAATTGATTTCTGTGTTTCCAGTATGATAGTTAACCTGGCATCATGGTCAAGATCATCACCATCAAATGTCCACTGACTTCCATCACATCTCACTTATTTGACCCTGGGCATATTTAATATCAAAACTGAAAATTTCTGTATCTTGACTCTGGTTTCTTGTTCCACATTTAACATACCATCTTACACAGTCTCAATATTATCATGTATGTGTTCTTTTTCTAACTCTCAACTGGATTCCTTTGTCATTAAATAAAATCCAACGTCTTACAAGATCTTTAAACCTCTCCTTTATCTTTGTCCATCTCTTTGACTTCATGCCCCATATTTTCCTGCTTACGTTTTAGAATTCTACCATACTATAGCTGTTGCTGAATTAAATACATCAAGCTCTTTTCTACTTCAAATGTTTGTTTTTTATACAGAACTCTGCCAAAAAAATTGTTTTGCCTTGTTGTTGTACAACTAATTACTTTCCTTCATTTAGGTTTTAGTACACTGTGTCCCCATTTGAAATTGTTTCTTGACTAGTAAAAAGTAATTTTTCCTGTCACAAGAATTTCTCTGATTGCCCTACTTTTTTTTTCTCTCACTGCCCTGAATGTAATTTGAAATTAGAGTACTGATTTGCTGACCATGCATTGTCATTGAAACTGTAAAGTGTTTCCTTCGAGGCTGTAAGTTTGTAGCACCCAAATTACTTGACATGTAGAAAAGAACCCTAAGAATATTTGATGAGGTATAAATTTTAAAAGGGGGAAATATGTTTTGATATTTTAAAAATACAATGATTTATGTAATTATATTTAAAGCAGTGAGCACAGTGATGCATAGCAATCAATGCTCTTGTTGGTCTCATTTGTTTCATAATTTAAAATTTAAAAGAAAAATTTATAATGAATTGAAAGTTTTAAAGCATTGTTTTAATTGGATTGATATTTCAGAAGTGCCAATGACAGAATCATTAAAAAATTGAAAGAACATAATATGTGGATTGATAGCCATCTTGAAATATTTAACAGAAACTGTTTACTAATTTGCCATCAACTGACTTTTTAAAATGTATGCAGAAACAAAGAATATGATATTTTTTTATAAAACTTTGACATAAAAAGCAAGACACGTTTTCATTTGTTTCAACCTCTACTATGTAATGCTTATTTTTCTCTGGCTGAAAACCTGCAACTCTTCAAGGCACAGATGTGACACCATCTTCCACAAAAGTAAGCTTTAATAAGCCTGCTTCTGATGCTTCTCCTCATTCTAGGGGGTGATTATTTGCTTTCTTCTACAGTCCTATATTTATGAACTAAGGAAATCTCTACACTATTCTATAAGTGATCATGTAAACAATAACATTTTACATAGTATTACAGAAGTGGACATTATCTTTGTTATATGGGGGAGGGGAGATATGTTAAGAATAAAATGAAATACTTTGTTAGAGTTAGTTAAAATCAGTAAACTTAAAAAAGTCATAAGTACATATGAAGTATACTACAACTTACCATTTGTTGAAGTGTCCCAGCCCCAGGCACTATTGGGAAGTGATAGAAGCATTAATAATTGGAATCTAGTGGAAGGAAATCGTCACTAGGGATGTGAATTTGAAATAACTACTCAGACCCAGCTTTATTCCTTGTCATTCTTTACTTGTCAATCCCACTGAGATGAACAGGCTCCTCTAACTTGTATTTTTTTCATCATACATTTTCTTACCAAGGCCCAAAGACAGTGAAACTAATTTACCATGGACTGAATCCTCTGAAACCCTGAGCCCAAATAAACCTTTCCTACCTATCAAATATGTCAGGTAACTTGTGATAGTGATGAAGAACTAAGTAGCACAAAAAGTTACAGTAAGCTAACATGAATTTGCTATTGAATAGAAAGTTTTATACACTTAGGGCAGTCTAAATGAACAGTGTCTATAAATCTACAGCATTATACAGCAATGTCAGAGGACTTCAGCTTTACTCACCAACTCACCCAGAGGAACTTCCAGTCATTCAAGCTCCATTCATGTTAAGTGCTATAGGTAGAAGTATTGTATTTATCTTTTGAAAGAAGTTTCCTTTATACTTTTTCTGTATTTATAAATTCTGATGTTTGGTTTTTAGTATTTACTGTACTTGTGATTTTCTGAGTTCCCTAGATCTTCAATTGGTTATTATAATTATTATGAGTTTGTATTATTTGGTTTTATAAGTTCATCAACTAATTTCTCTTTTTCCTCTGTTTTTTGGTATTTGACCATATGTATTTATATCTTTAGAATATTTACCATAATTCTAAGGCCATGTGTGATGGTCTAAGCCCATCCCAGCATTCAGATGGGAAAAGTTGGAAGTTGGCTACAAATTTGAGGCCAACCTGGGCTACATAGTGACTTCAAGACCAATGTGAATTATATAGCAAAGCATGTATTATTTTTTAAAAAGGAAATAAAAAAGAAAGTAAAGAAACGTTTCCATACTTCTTGAATAGTGTGTTCTACTGATTTATTTCTCTTTTGTCATTTAGTTTCATATTAGTCTCTATGTACACATCTTTAGACTTTCTAAAGTTTCCACAACATTTCCAAGTAAAATAATGAGTTCATCAAAAATATTCTTGAAATTTCTATGACAGTATCTTTATTTCCAAAGTTTTCTTGAATGTTTGATGTCTGTCTGTTCATTGGATTCATTTTTCATGCTCTCTGTTTATTTTCCTCTAGAATTCATTATCACATTAATCTAATTTTTATGCCTCTTATGAAACATGTTATAGCCAATGTCAATAGCCTGAACTCACCAAACAATATAGATTGGCAGAATGGATTAAGAAGCAAAATCTTATAATGCACTGTATACCAGAAATACACTTACTTGAAAAAGAAATTTATGTACTGCAAGTAAAAGGATAGATAACAGTTCTCTGTGTGACTAGAACCCAGAAAAAAATCAGGGGTAGCTATCTTATTTGCAGACAAAGTAAATTACAAACCAAAACTAGTTAAGAGAGACAAAGAAGGTCACTTCATCCTTTTAAAGAGAACAATCCCAACAGGAAGTGATGACAATTATAAATATATATGAACCAAACACTAATGCCCCCAGTTATACAAAACAAATATTAAGGGTCATGAAACATCAAATAAGCACTAAAATACTTGAAGTGGGGGGCCTCAATATCCCATTGTCCCAAATAGACAGATCATCTAGACTAACAATCAACAATGAAATACTAGAACTGAACCAAGCTTTTGAACAAATGGGACTTAATAGATGTCTAAAGAATGCTCCACCCCACAAAATAAGAATATACATTATTTTCAGCTGCACAAGGAAATTCTCCAAAATAGACCACATGCTAGCTCATAGAACATGTTTAAGTAAATGAAAAGGAATTGAAGTTATCCCATATATATTATCAGACCATAGTGAAATTAAACTAGAGATCAACAGCATAAGAAATTGTAAGAACTTCATAAACACGTAGGAATTTAATAACATTCTCCTCAACAATCAAAGGGTCACAGCACAAATTGAAGAAGAAATTGCACAGTTTTTATAATTTAATTATAATACCAGTACAAAATACAGGAATCTATGGGATAAAATGAAAGCAGTTTTAGATGGGAAATTCATAGCAATGAATGCCCATACAAGCAAAACAAAGCAAGCTCAAATACACTAGCTAAAAGTGAATCTTAAGCTCATAGAAAAATAACAGCACGAGAAACCCAAAGCTCATACAAAGGGGATATTAAGAAGATCAGAGCAGAAATCAGTGCAATGGAGACTTACAGAATAACAGAAAAAAAAATCAATGAATCACAGAGTTGATTTTTGAAAGTATAAATAAAATTGATAAACCCTTAGGCAGTTTTATCAAAAAAAGAAATGAAAAGGCTCAAATCCATGCAATTAGGAATGAAAACAGTGAAGTCACAACAGGTCCACCAGAAATCCAGAGGATCATCAGTACTTACTTTGAGAACCTGTACTTTAATAAAATGGAGACCGCAGAAGAAATGAAGAGATTTCTAGATATATTTGAATTATGAAGAAGTTATAAAAATTCTAAACACCTCAGTTACAATCACTGAAATTGAAAATATAATTAAAAATTTATCAACAATGAAAAGCCCAGGTCCTGATAGCTTCACTGTTGAATTCTACAAGACATTTAGAGAAGAACTATTGCCACTACTTTTTAAACTCTTCAATGAATTGAAAGGGAAGCAATACTTCCAAATTCATTCCTAGAAGCAAGTGTTACCTTGCTTCCAAAATGAGGGAAAGACCCAACCAAAAAAGAGAACTACAGGCTAATCTCTCTAATTAACATAGATGCAAAAATCCTCAATAAGATACTGGAAAACAGAATATGGTGTGTCACCAAGAAGATCATACACCCTGACCAAGTTATCCCAGAGATGCAAGGATGGTTCAACATACATAAATCAGTAAATATAATACACTATATTAACAGAGTCAAGGACAAAGACCATATGATCATCTTAATAGATGGAGAAAAACATTTGACAAAATTCAACACCCATTCATGATTAAAAAAAAAAAACTGCAGAAAATTGGAGTACATGGTCTTTATCTCAACATTATAAAGGCTATCGATGAAAAACTAACAGCTAACATCATACCAAATGGTCAAAAACTGAAAACCTTCATGCTAAAATCAAGATCAAGACAAGGATTTCCATTATTACCACTCTTGTTCAATATAGTTTTGTAACATTAGTCATAGTAATTAGACAAGAGAAAGAAAGAAAATGAATAGAGATAGGAAAGGAAGAACTTAAACTGTCATTATTTGCTGATGATATGATATTCTACATAGAAGACCCCAAAAAACTCCAACCAGAACATTGTTAGATTTATTTGACAGATTCAGTAAAGTAGCTGTATACAAGGTAAACATTCAAAAATCAATAGCCTCGGTAGCAGCCTGCAAATCAAAGGTGGTGGAGATAGGAGCATAGACCATGGAAGTAAAGGGAGAAGCAGAGAGACTGGTTATGAAGCCAAAGTAATAATCCAGAGAGTCCAGGTGAGTGGCTTTCAAATTGTTCTATCTCTCTCTCAGACTGTGTGACAACAGACCCAGCAAGGACCCAAAGACCCAGGAGGAGGTCTCTACAGCTGCCTGCCTCCCTGAGATCACATGGCGGGTGAGTAACCTCCCAGACTGCGCGACAACAGACCCAGTAAGGAAGGTAGCCATGCGGGCGCCCTTGAAACACCCTCATGACGCCCCCCCATTCTCAAACCTCTGATTGGGCCAGTCCTTAGACCAAATCTGCAGAGGCATAGGATCTCATGAAGGGTAGTTTTCTGAACTCCCAACTTTGAACATCTTTAAAGAAAGGGCAGGAAAACCTGTAATAGAACTGAGTGGAGTTCAACCCTGAGGTCAGGGAAACTCAAGTTAGGCCTTGTGGACTGTGTTCAGTCTCAGTCGTGGGAAACTGACATTGGCTAGCTGAGACCAGGGGATTCGGTTCTGCATATGGCTGTACATGTGGTATAATATGAGAACAGAGAGAGTCTGAAAGAGGCCCTTCAAATTCTTTTTTTTTTCTTTTCCTCATTCCACCCTAAAATTTCTTTCTTTTTTTCAGTCCTCTCTATCCAACTCAGTCTCTTGCTCCAACATAGTATCCCTCATCTCCCTTTTTATTCAGGCTTCTGCCCTAACTCAGACTTCTTCTTTTATTATTTTTTCTTTTTAGGAGGGGTTTCTCTTTATGTTCTTTTCTTCAGTCATTTTACCTCACTCATGGCTCTGTACCTTCAAGGGAAGGCAAGCACCTGTTATTGTTAAGGGGACATATTCTTGTCCTTATTCCTGCACTCTCTCTATCCCCCCTGAAGTTAATAGCTTTGTAAAAAGAGTAAGGTAATTCTACATCCTTTGGATTCACTTCAAACCTGCTCCAATTCTTTCACTTATCTAATCCTCTTGTTCTAAGTCTAACCCCCCATCCTTAATGGTAAAGATGCTATATTGAAAAGCATATTCACTGCAAACATATTATGGGCTGCTTCTTGAAATTAATTTAATTCACATGAGTTAAAGGTGATACATTAATAACTAACACAAGTGGTCAGTTTGCAAGCTGTGCCTGATTCTATTGGGCTGCTGAATGTATCAATTGGGATAAAGGGTTGTGATTTATTTAAAGAATTGTTTTCTCTGATATTATGAAAATGAGAATGTCTATGAGTCATTAGAAACTCAGAAGCTAAAATGCAACTACATTAGGAAGATTTAAGTAATACCCAGAAATTAAAGGACAAACCAACAATAAAAATAAAAATGAGAAAAAACTTAAGCAAGACACAAAAACAGATTTCCAGTTGGCCAATGGCAAATAGTAGGACAAATGAGGATGAAAAGTCTGATAGAGAACCAACAGGACTCCCTGGACCCATAGCACAGGATGTAACAAAACAGATCAATCAGGCTCTAGAAAAATTCAAATCAGAAATAATTTCCAAGTTAACCAGAGAGATGATGAGCAAAATGGAAGTCATGATTCGAGACTCTAGAGCAGAAACTGACAAAAAAATAGATGAGCTCAAGACCATGATAGAAGCCATGAAGACTCAGAATAAGAAAGAAATGGAAACAACGAATGCCCAACAGAGGAAGGAAATGGAATCCATAAAACAGATTCAAACAGATATCCAGGAGATTAAAAACTCTATTGAAAGTATACACAACAGAATAAAAGATTGTAAAGATAGAATTTCAGATATAGAAGATAGGATCGCAGTCAGTGACTTTGGAAAAAGAGGTCTCTTAAAAATAGTAAGGGATCATGAGAAATCAATCCAACAACTTCTAGATGATACAAAGAAAAATAACATAAGACTGAAAGGAATTCATGAAAAAACAGGAGAAAATGCAAATGACATAAAAAAGCTCTTCACAGAATTAATGACAGAAGACTTACCAAACAGAAGGGAAGAATTAGACATACAGATAAGTGAGGCATATAGAACCCCAACTAGCTATGATCAAAAAAAATCTGCATCTAGATATGTAATAATCAAGATTCCAGAAATCCAACAGAAAAAAAAAATACTACAAGCAGTAAGAGAAAAGAAACAAATCACATGCAAAGGAAAGCCCATTAGAATCACAGCAGACTTTTCAACACAAACCCTTAGGTAAAGGAGAGCCTGGAGTGAGGTATTCCAAATCCTAAAAGAAAAGAACCTCCAAACTAGACTGATGTATCCTGCAAAACTCTCTTTCAAAATAGATGGGGAAATAAGATACTTCCATGACAAAGAGCACCTGAGAAATTTCATGAACTCCAATCCAGCACTGCAAGGAATTCTAAACAATATCCTACAAAAGGACAACGAAGTTCACAATAACATGAGGCCCAACAGACCAAATCAAATAGGCAAGGCAATAAACTAAAAGCAGATGGGAGAAAAAGTAAAAAGAGTCAACAAATGGACAACAACATGACAAGAATAAGTCAGAATATATCAGTTGTAACCATTAATGTTAATGTCCTCAATTCACCAATCAAGAGAAATAGACTGGCAGAATGGATTAAGAAGCAAAATCCAACAATATGTTGTATGCAAGAAACACACCTAGTGCAAAAGGAAGTCCATAGACTGAAAGTGAAAAGATGGAAAACAATTCTCCATGTGTCAGGAGCCCAGAAAAAAGCAGTGGTAGCAATCTTATTCTCAGATAAAGTAAATTTCAAACCAAAACTCATTAAGAGAGACAAAGAAGGACAGTACATCCTTGTAAAGGGAACAATTCAAGAGGAAGAGTTGACAATCATAAACATATATGCACCAAATATAAATGCCCCCAACTATATAAAACAAATATTAAGTAACATGAAAAACCAAATAAGCACTAATACAATTGAAGTGGGGGATTTAAATACCCCACTATCACAAATTTACAGATCATCTAGGCAAAAAATCATCAATGAAATAATAGAACTGAACCAAGCTTTGGAACACATGGACTTAATAGATGTTTATAGAGTACTCCACCCCCAAAAATCAGAATATGCATTCTTTTCAGCTGCACATGGATCATTCTCCAAGATAGACTACATACTGGCTCACAGAACAGGTCTAAATAAATGCAAAAAAATTGAAATCATCCCCTGTATATTATCAGATCATAGTGCAATGAAACTGGAGATCAATAGCACAAGAAACTATAGAAACTTCACAAGCACATGGAAACTAAACAACACTCTCCTAAACAATCAATGGATTACAGAAGAAATTAAAGAAGAAATTAGACAGTTTTTACAAATAAATGAGAATGCCAATACAACATACAGGAATCTTTGGGACACAATGAAAGCAGTTCTACGTGGAAAATTCATAACATTGAAGCCCACACTAGGAAAACAGAGTGGGCTCAAATACACAACTTAACGATGAAACTTAGACTCCTAGAAAAACAAGAGCAAGAAAAACACAAAGCTTGAAAAAGAGAGGAAATTATAAAGATCCGAGCAGAAATCAATGCAATTGAAACTAAGAAACTGATACAAAAAATAAATGAAACAAAGAGATGATTTTTTGAAAGAATAAATGAAATCAACAAACCCTTAGCTAATCTTATCAAAACAAGGAAAGAAAAGGCTCAGATCTATGCAATTAGGAATGAAAAAGGCAAAGTCACAACAGATCCAAAAGAAATCCAGAGGATCATGAACACCTACTTTGAGAACCTGTACTCGAATAAAGTGGAAAACACAGAAGAAATGGACAGATTTCTAGATACTTATGAATTACCAAAGTTGAATGAAGAAGATAAAAACATTTTAAACACCCCAATCACAATCAGTGAAATTGAAAATATAGTTAAAAACTTACCAACAAAGAAAATCCCAGGCCCTGACGGATTCACTGCTGAATTTTACAAGACATTTAGAGAAGAACTACTACCATTACTCCTCAAATTTTTCAATGAAATCGAAAGGGAAGCTATACTTTGAAATTTATTCCTGGAAGCAAGTATCACTTTGATTCCCAAATCAGAGAAAGATACAACTAAAAAGGAGAACTACAGACCAATCTCCTTAATGAATATAGATGCAAAAATCCTTAATAAGATACTAGCAAACAGAATACAGAGGATTATTAAGAAGATCATCCATCCTGACCAAGTCATATTTATTTCAGAGATGCAAGGGTGGTTCAACATGTGAAAGTCAATAAATGTAATACACTATATTAATGAAGTCAAGGAAAAGAACCACATGATCCTCTCAATAGATGCAGGAAAAGCATTTGATAAAATTCAACACCCATTCATGATATAAACCCTGCAAAAAATTGGAATAGATGGTCTATACCTCAATTTGATAAGGGCTATCTATGAAAAACCATCAGCCAACATCATATTGAGTGGTCAAAAACTGAAAACCATCATGTTAAAATCAGGAACAAGACATGGATGCCCATTATCACCACTTCTCTTCAATATAGTTCTGGAAACATTAGCCACAGCAATTAGACAAGAGAAAGAAATTAAAGCAATAAAGATAGGAAAGGAAGAAGTTAAACTGTCATGATTTGCTGATGATATGATACTCTATATTGAAGATCCAAAAAACTCCACCAAAAAACTTCCAGATTTAATTGACAGATTCAGTGGAATATCTGGATACAAGGTGAATAGCCAGAAATCAATACCCTTCTTATACACAAATAACAGACACAAGGAGAGAGAAATAAGGGGAAAAATTCCTTTTACAATAGCATCCAAAAAAATGAAGTATCTAGGAATCAATCTAACAAAAGAAACAAAAGATCTTTACACTAAAAACTACAACACTCAGAAAAAAGAAATTGAAGATGATATTAAAAAAATGGAAACATATCCCCTGCTCCTGGGTAAGAATAATCAACATAGTGAAAATGGCCATACTACCTAAACTGCTATATACATTCAATGCAATGCCAATTGAAATTGAAACACTATATTTCACAGAACTAGAAAAAAGAATCCAAAAATTCATTTGGAACCATAAGAGACTTAGAATAGCAAAAGCCATTTTAGGCAACAGACACATGGCACCAGGTGTAATAATTCCCAATTTGAAACTATACTACAAAGCCACTGTGATAAAAACAGCATGGTACTGGAAAAGAAATAGGCCTGAGGATCAGTGGAACAGACTGGAAGACACAAAAACAAATGCAGTTGTACTCAGCTGCTTCATCTTTGACAAAGGAGCTGACAATCCTCAGTGGAGGAAAGATAGCCTCTTTAATAAATGGTGTTGGAGAAACTGGATGTCAACCTGCCACAGATTAAAATTAGACCCTTGTCTTTCACCATGCACTAAATTAAAATCCAAATGGATTAAAGATCTAAATATTAAAACAGAAACATTAAACTTGCTGGAAGGTAAGTTAGTCAGAACTCTGGAAGACACTGGTATAGAAAAAGACTTCATGAAGAAATCGTCAGTAGCATGGGAACTAGCAGATAGAATCAACAACTGCGATCTTATCTTACTAAAAAGCTTCTGTGCTTCAAAAGAAACCATCAGCAGAACTAAGAGACAATCTACAATGTGGGAAAATATTTTTACCAGCTGTTCCTCAAAGGACTATTTTCAAGGATATATAAAGAACTCAAAACAATCAGTTCCCCCAAATATAAAGACCCCATTCAAAATGGGCATCCAAAATGAACAGACATTTCTCATACAAAGAAGTAAAAGCAGCAAGTAAATATTTGAAAAAATGTTTCACATCACTGGTCATTCGAGAGATGCAGATAAAAACAACACTGAGATTCCACCTCACCCCACAAAGAATGGCTGCTATCAAGAAATCACACAATAACAAATTTTGGCAGGGTTGTGGGGAGAAAGGAACCCTTCTCCATTGTTGGTGGGAGTGCAGACTGGTGCAACCACTATGGAAATCAATATGGAGTTACCTCAAAGAGCTTGGACTGGAGGTTCCATTTGACCCAGCCATCCCTCTGCTGGGTATCTTTCCAAGAGAACAAAAAAAAAAGAATCATATCACAGAGAAGTATGTGCACCCATATTTATAGCAGCACAGTTTGTAATAGCTAAATCTTGGAAACAGCCCATTTGGCCATCCATTGGAAACTGGATAAAGAAGATGTGGTTTTTCTATAAAATGGAATATTACTCAGCCATAAAGAACGAGAAAATAGATTCATTCATAGGAAATACATACTGAAGATATACTCGTAAGTGAAATAAATAAGTCACACATGTGTAAATATTGAATAGTTCCCCTGGTGTGAATAATCTGCAACAATGCATATGATTCTAATAAGATTACTGACATTTAGAAATGGGAAGAATGTACCATTAAACTCAATTAAAGCTGAAAAAAAAGCAAAAAAGAAAATGTACGTGTGACAGAATGCTATTTAGCTACAAAAAAGGTTGAAATATTGTCATTTCCAACTTAGGGATATTATGTGAAGTAAAATAAAGCTGATACAGAAAGAGGAAAAAAAAAGAAAGGAGCTAAAGGGAAAAGAAAAAAATGTGAGAGAATGAAAAGATGAAAATAAAGTGTTTGTAGAATGGGCGGGAGGAGGGGGTGAAGGGAGGGCAGAGTTAAGGGGAAAAAATGAGAATCAAGACTTGTCATGTAGAGGTACAAGATCCCAACAATGAATGTGACTGTACTGTATCCCTAAAATGTATCAATAAACTCAATTAAAGCTGAAAAAAAATCAATAGCCTCCTTGTACACAAATAGACTCACTAAGAATGAAATTATTCAAACAATCCCTTTCACAATAGCATCTAAAAAAATGAAATATGTAGGAATCAATCTAACAAAGGAAACAGAAGATTTCTACATTTAAAACTACAACACTCTGAAAAAAGATATTGAATAAGGTACAAGGAAATGGGAAAGCAACACTTGCTCCTGGGTAGGAAGAATCAATATAGTGAAATTGGCCGTACTTCCAAAACTTCTACGCAGATTGAACATATTCCTATTGAAATTGCAACAATATATTTCATAGAACTAGATAAAACAATCCAAAAATTCATTTGGAATCAGAGTAGACCTAAATTATCAAAAGCCATTATAGGCAACAGAGTCATGGCAGTGGGTATTACATCCCCAACTTGAAACTATATTACAAAGCTACCATGATAAAATAGTATTGTCCTGGCAAAGAAACAGAACCAAGGATCAGTGGAATTAGCAAATGCAGAAACAACTTTGACATGTTCAGCTACCTCATCTTTGACAAAGGAGCCAACCATGCTTACTGGAGCAAAGATAGCCGCTTTAATAAATGATGTTGGAAAAACTGGATTTTAACTTGTCAAATATTAAAACTAGACCCATTTTTTTCACCATGCACTAAACTAAAATCCTTGTGCATTAAAGATCTAAATATTAAAACAGAAATACTAAACTTTCAGAAAAATAAATTAGGTAGAACTCTTGAAGATATCCATAAAGGAAAAGACTTTATGAACAAATCCTCAGTAGCATGGGAATTAGCACAAAGAACCAACAATTGGGATCTCATCTTTTTAAAAAGCTTCTGCACTGCCAGAGGACTCAAAGACAGACCAAAGAGATAACACATAATGTGGATTTTTTTTTTTTTTTTTTTTTTTGCCAGCAGTTCCTCAGACACAGGTCTATTATCTTGAATTTATGAAGAGCTCAGAAAAACAGATCCCCCAAATATAAAGACCCAGTTCATAAATGGTCATCTGAAATGAACAGACATTTCTCAGACAAATAAGTATAAATAGTAAATAAACATATCAAAAATATTCAACATCACTGGACATTCAAGAGATGCAAATGAGAACAAAGCTGAGATTTCATCTCCATAAAGAATGGCTGCTATCAAGAAATCAATGAATAACAAATGCTGGTGGGGTTGTGGGGAAATAGGAACCATTCTCCTTTGCTGTGGGAGTGAAGACTGGTAAAACCACTGTGGAAATCAGTATGGAGATACCTCAAACAACTAGTGTTAGAAGTCCCATTTGGTCTAGCTATCCCTCTGCTCTGTATCTTTCCAAAAGAATTAAAAGAATCATATCTCAACAATATATGCTTACCCATGTTTATAGAAACACTGTCTGTAATAGCTAAAATTTGGAAACAGCCCAATTGCTCATCAGCTGAAGACTGGATAAAGAACCTATGATATTTTTATAAAATAAAGTACTACTCAGCCATAAAGAATGAGAAACTAGAGATATTTATAGCTAAGTGGAGGCAAATTGAGGCCATACTCATAAGTGAAATTAATAAGTCGCACATGTGTAAATACTGAATAGTTTCTCCTTTGTGAAAAACTGAAAGGGTATATAAGATCAAAATGTATAATTTCTTCCTTTTGTGCAATAGGAAGAAAGGTCTAAAAATGTAGAGAAAGTGGGAGGGGTAGGGGAAAGGTAAAAAGAGAAAAGAAAAAAATGTGAAATGGGAAGAAAAGGGCTAAAGGTGTAGGGAAAGTGGGAAGGGTAAAGGAAAGGTAATAAGGGGAAAATATGAGAAAATGAAAAAATGGAAATACAGTGTTTGTAAATGGGGAGGTGAGGAGGGGGTGAAGGGAGGGAGGGACAAGGGGAAAAAATGAGAACCAAGACCTGTCATGTAAAGGTACAAGATCCCCATAATGAATGTCACTTTACTGTATACCTAGAATGTACCAATAAACTCAATAAAAGTAAAAAATAAGAAAGTAAAGTCATGGGAAGAATTTCTTTGCAAACAGAAAGGATGGAGGAGGTGGAGAATGGGGAAAAATAAGAACCAATATAATTCATGTAAAGATACAAGATCTTAATGAAGATTACAACTGTATTGTATATCTAACATGTACCTATAAACTTAATTTTTAAAAAAGTAACACATTTCTTTTCTGATTCTAGTTCCCAACTTGATTTGTTTCCTCAAACAATGTTGTTTCTTTCATCTTAACGTACCTTGGACTATTCTCTAAATACTAAGGCCCTCTGTTTGGGCCTGTGTCTAGATCCCCCAAAGCCTCAGGCAGTCAAAGGTGGTTCTTTTCAAAAGTGGCTGGATCTAGAATGTGTGATGCTAGTATTTTAGATTAAGAGTATGTGATCATTAAATTAGTGCATTGATTGGTTTGGCATAGTTCTGCGTGAATATGGGAAGACTCATTCTGGGTGTGGGTGGCACCACCCAAAAGGTGGGTAGCCTAGGAGGGATAAGGGGAGAGGCAGACTGCTGCTTCTTAACTACTTCACTGGATTTCTGCCCTCTTTCTACCATGAACTGCTTTTATTCTGTGTTGCTCCTCTGCCGTGCCACCCTGCACTGGATCCAGTCAACTATGAACTGAAACCTCTCCACACTGTGAGCCAAAATAACTTTTTTTTTATCTTCTACCTTTGGGTTTTGGGTATTTTGTCTCAGCACCAAAAATACTTAAGTGAGACAATCTCTTAAAATTAACATTTGTTAATGTTGAAATTGTAACCCTCATGATGATGGTATTAGGCATGAAAACTTTGAGAGATGATGTAGTTAATTAATACCCTTATAAGAAAAGGTTCATTTCCTCTTCCAGAAGGACACAGATAGAAGGCACCATCTCTGAACCAGAAAGAAGTCCTTACCAGAACTCAAATTTGCTGATGCCTTGATATTAATGTTCTAGCCTACAGCACTGTGAGAACTACATGTCTATTGTTTATAAACATATAATACCAGCTTTTGGTATTTTATAGAGGTCCCAAAGGAAAAATGCAGTTTGGGTGGAAACAGGATACAATAAATTGAATAACAAAAACAAAAATAAATGCACTTTCTAAGTGACTTTTTTTTTTTCTCTATATAGTAATTAAGCTATTCTGGGAAAAGAAGAGTTCCTTAGGTAGGGCTAAAATAAATACCTGCATGCTTTTCAGAAGGTAGAACAAGCAGTCTTTGTATGCACCAAGCAGTTTTCAAGCAGTTCTGTGGTTTGAAGCAGACAGGTTGTGGTTTTGACACCTGCCTCTGTACAGATGACACTCTTCCTCCTAGTGAACGTTGCCATGCCTGACCAAATTCCCCTATTAGCCCCTAAGAGCAACCCCTAGCAAGAAGCCCAATATTGAATTGATCAAGTGTCAAGCCTCACAGGAATTTAAATGTGGTCCCTACCCCATAAACAGTCCCAGATTCCAAGATGATGCAGCTCTGGCCTCGACTTGAAGTGGCTTTGTATTGCTTCCTTCTGCAAATGAAAAGTCATTTGATTTTGCATTGATCTTCTCTGATTCTCTTCTTTTTTCTATGAGAGAGAGAGAGAGAGAGAGAGAGAGAGAGAGAGAGAGAGAGACAGAGAGAGAGAGAGAAAGTCTGGCAAGGGTGCCAAGGGTGATTCTGGTGACCTCTAGACCAGACATATACTATGTTGAATATTTGCTGTAGTAGAGGTGTTAGAATAAAATTCAATTCATTGGTGTCTTTTTGGTATACTCTGTTGTCTTGGGTTTGTATAAAACCAAACCAAACAATTAAGAACCTTCCTTAAACACATCTTGGGCCTTGGAACTTGCAGCTCTAATCCACTGTTGTCACATTAAAGCCTCATTTCTTTGGTGTTAAAGTGTGGGTGTTGTGGAGACAATTTCTAACATTATGACTAGATTCCAATGCAGGTCTTTGTTTCTGGATTGACTTTCACAAATATTGCTTTGCTTTCACACCCCTACACGTATTGGACTGAAGTTATAGAACTTTTCTTTCACCTTGATGGGATAAGACTTTCCCCTCCTGAAACTAAGCCTTTGTTGTGCAGAAGAATTCAAGTGCTTTCCAAAATAGGTACCATTTCCCTGCCTAGCCACAAACAAAGATTATTTTTTTAGTGTCTTCATTATTAAAACCTAATGAAATTCTGAGAATAACATTCCCAAATTTTGGAAATATACCTGAAACTGAGTTTGTAGGAATATCACTACTTCATGGTAATCCACGCTTACTAAAACAGTTCTCCAAAATCAATTACTCCTTAAGATATCTTTTCAGTTTATGCCCTCAGTGGCTTCTGCTAAGGTCAGTCTAGTCACTGATGTGATTCTTTGTCTTCACATTTCTCCAGGTTTTGTAGTCATTATTTTCATCACAAGTTTATGATGAATTCAAGAAAGTCAATGGCTTACTGTTGTATTTTTCATGTTGTAATGACAGAAATAGCAATATTCAATGGCTTTTCACCTTAGAAATTGAAGCTAGTAGTCCCAGAAGAATTTTGTTTCTAATTTAAAAATTAATTTTTTCAGTTATTTTTTAATTTCTTTGAGTATCTGAATGGTATAAGCTGCATTTAAAAATTCACATATCATTGACTTTATGAAATGAAAGGGCTCTAACAGAAACATCTTCTGTTGCCAATTGTAGAGACAGAAAGAAGGAAGAGAAGGAGGCCCAGCACTAACCTTGACCTACTATGTGCTAGTGACTGGATTCCACAAAGGAGTTGGTGAACTTCTTTTTCTAGCAGAGGAATATATTTGTTGTTTAGAATTAAAGTATATTATGTGAAAAAGAAATAAAAAACTAAAGAGGGAGTATCTTTAGGTATTTCATTTCATTCACATCAACTCATTCTATTACTTGAAGTAACAGATTTTGAAACATCAAAACATTGCACTCTGCATGGATTCCCTTCTCACAGTGTTCCCCAGAGGTGCTGAGGAAGTAAATTGTCTTTATGCTTCATCATCATTACATTTCAGGAATATTAGTGTCATAAAAGGGAATGGGAGAATTGCCACAGCAAAATGATTATTATATACAGATTTGGCTTTGGTTGTGTTTTGTTCTATTCTAGCACATGTAACATTTCCGTGAGATGGGAACAGAATTAGATAGCTCAATTTGGGACTGATTCTCCTAGAGCAAATGAGATGAGAGAATGAAATTTGTGTTATATCTATTGCCCTAACTTTAAATATTCTCACAGGAGGGGATGACTTTAGCAAATTTAAATGATATGTTTAAGATATATTTTCAGATTAATGTCTAATCAGATTCCAGTTTTACTTCAATATATAAATATTAATTGCTCTTAAAACACTTGTACCTACTTTTCTCAATTATTTTATTGATTACAACTGCATATTACTAACATAAGTGCAAACTATGCGACAGTTTTACAAATCAAAAATGGCTATTATTAGACTATATATTTTATGATAAACAATTTAGGTTTTACATTTTAGAGCAAAACATTTTTATTCCCCAATATTCTAATCTTCAGAATTTTTTTCTGCTCGGTATTAATTTCAAAGCTCTGATTAAATGATACCCCAAGAACTCTAATTTAATGATAGATGGCTTCATCCTCAACAAGCAGCAGATGGAGGATATCAATATAAATTGGAATTATAATGTTAAACTGAAGGTATGAACACCTATTACTATCATAAAATTGCAGTGTCACAGTATATTTTAAGAAATATTTTTCAAATACTTTGTTGCAATTTCATCTCCTTTTCCACTTTGATCTATATCTCATCATTTCCTCTACTCTAATTCCTGACAACCACTGTCAAACCTTCAGATTCCTTGAGTTTAAATTTTTTCAGATTCATGACATAAGTGATATAATATTATACTTATCTTTCTTTTTCTGGTTTATTTCAGTTAGCATAATGCCTTTCATTCTAGCCTATGCTTTCATGAAATCATCTGTGAAATATCCAAGCATGTACACAAAATATAATTAAAAGTAAGATTCAATTAAATTTCTTTCCTTGATAAAATACCTTCTCAATTTTTCAATGCTTGATTAGAATTAGTATTACAGAATTGAATGCCAAATTTCCTTACTAAAGTTTGAATGATTAATTTGCAGAAAATCAAAAGTGACCAAAAACTGCCTGCCTGTACATAATAACCTATAGTCATTTAAAAAAAATATTTCCTAAACTGAACTACAGCAAAGGAGATGAAAGGCTATATATACTTCTATCTCATCATAAGAAATTCAATAATATATTGCTCACTAATCAGAACATTTATTATAGTTTTTTATGGTATTGAGGATGGAAACCATGGTTTTTACAATAAACTGCATACCTCTCACTTTGTTCTTTTATCTTGGGTCAGGATCTTAGTACGTTGCTAAGTTGCCCAGGCTGTGTTCAAATTTGGGATCTTCCTGGCTCAGCCTCCCAGAGTACTGGGAATAGAGATGTTCATCACCATGCCTAGTTACCACAGCATTTTAAAAACACAAGTAAAATTCAGTGCACCTTAATGAAGTTCACAAGAAAAGGCAAAGTTTTTGCTCCATTTGTCTTTCTGGAAATCTTTTCAATTTAAAATATTTAATATTTAATTTTCTTAAATTAGAAATTATTATGTTACAGAACTTTTTCTACCCTTGGCAAGCTAGTTAACAATCAAGATGCGGTAAAGAAGAAAGGTAAATGAAGAGTGTATCAGAGATCTGCTGTATTACCAATAAATTAACTCAATGCTGAGCCTTGGAAAAACGCTGTAGAGGTTGAAGAGATTTCAATTTTATCCCAGCCATTCAGCCATACTTAGATCTGTACATTGCTTCTCTTTACTCCAAATTATTAATAATGGGAAATTTGTCATGGCCAGGATCTACCAATACGGTAAGTATTCTCTTTAAATTTAAATTAGCTTTTGAAATAAGTTTCTATTGCTTCAGTTGAATAATTTTTTTAACCATGCAGATGAAAAGTTTTGAGGACCTTATAAAATACATTCAGTACAAACTTAAAATTGAACAATTAGTTGAGTATATTTGGCAAAACTAAATAAAAAGTGAAAATATATATTACAATTTTATGTCTTTTCATTGAGTCACTGCTCTTGATAATCTGTAACTTTCTGCCATTTGCACACTTCTTCACTGTGCTTCCTACCAGAAATGTCAGACTATTGTTAAAGTACTAATAATTTATTAAAATTTCCAATTACAAATATCCCTTTTGTTTTGTTTTTGGTACCAAGAATTGAACTCTGGTCTTTGCACTTGAGATGTAGGCAGCAGAGCCACTCAGCTAAATCACTGGCCCCAAACATACTCTTAAGTGACTAAAACTTCATTCTAATAATAAGGTGTGTGCTATAGAAAGCTGAAAAACAACATCTTCGTGAATTTATGTTATAGTTTGAATTGAAGAAAATCTTAGAACACTGAGATCTTAATGTGTTGCACAGTCTACTTACAAATGAAAACAGATGAATCTGTGGACAATGCCATGTTATTTTAATATGAATTGCAAATTTGAAACTTTTTCTCTGATTTTAAAGAGTATGCAGTGAATGAAAATAATGGATTTTATTACCTGACTTGACGAAAACTTGAGCTGCTTGTTATCTGTTATCCTTGTTTCACAGGTCCTCAGATGTTATTAATTGGTGTTCACAGGAGAAAAAATAAAATATGCTGTGTTCCTTTGCTTTTTTTGGATATAGTCATCCTCCAAAGATGTCATGAATTTTTTAGGAGCTTAATTTATACCTTTGAGATGAGAATACTTCAAATGGGTTTCATAGTAGTATTTTCCCCCATGAAGATTATTTTCATCCAAAAAAACATTTTATTCATGAAAGCATACATAAGGGAGGGATTTTTTTATAGAGCAAAAACTAGAATTTATCTCATGTATCTAGCAAAATAATCTTTAAAGTGGATTATTTACCTTAAAGAAACACAATTGGAAGAGAAGTTGTGACATTTTAATATCTTATAGAGAAAGTTATTAAATATAGCTGTTAGGTAAAAAACTCATTTTTCCAGAGCTTGATACTTTTATTTTAAGAGATATATAATATTTATAAACTCTAAATTTCTACAAAATTAATTTGAAATTATAATTCACACTCAGGATAATTTTATAACAAAATGACTTGGTAGGTTTCTGATTGGCTTTATTATATTTATAAAATAAATATTCTGCATTAACCTAAGTGGATATATTCATGCCTTTTTTAAGAATTTGAAAATTACAACACAGATCAAATTTGAACTAGAATTTTCCCAGTACTCTCATTGCAATTGAAATGTCTCATAATCATTGTAAATTCATTTTTTCAGACCAAATCACCTCATTTGAGAAAAGAATTCAGTAATTATACAGCAAGCTAAAGCTATCTCAAGTTATATGAAATCTTCATAAAACCTTAGATCTAATATTTGGCCAGCTTAAATCAATAACAAAATTTTAAAATCCAATCCAGTAAGAGGCTAACATGCCAATGTTTTTTCTTTATCAAATGAAACAATACTTTCTCCAGTTTTTATATCCCTGTACAATAGACCCTCAAGTTATGATCTGCCTGACATACAACCAACTTGGATTAATTAAATTAATGGAAGATTAATCTGCCTCTCATTATCTATAAAGTGTACCCAGGTAAATATCCACTTACAACCAGTTTTAGTTATAATCAGCACTTGGGAACTGATTGAGTTCATAAGTTAAGGGTCCACTGCATTTTAAAATAATTTGCATTATCTTTTAAATATATTTATTAACATTGTTTTCCAACTTTTTTTTGTTAATCCTTTCATAAGGGAAACTATCCTTCCTTTTCATTGACTTCAGGCTTATCTGACTTTCTTTAGTGGGATGTACAGATTAAGAACCATCAATAAATTTGAAAATATCAGAATTCAAGATAAGTTTCCTCTTTCTTCAGGTTCTTCCGGAAATTTTTTCTGAAATAATAAAAATACGTAGAATAAAAAAATTATATCTTTGTTAGTATAAATAACCAAAAAGTGTGTTGTTTTCTCTTTATTGAAGCAAAATTTATCCCAAGCTGATTCAAAAAATATTTATGTTTGATAGCATTTATTTGCATTTTTTTATTCTGTTTGCTAACATAACAGAGAAATCTCAGAGCCAATTGGAAAGAAAAATCTACACATTTGCTTTAGATAAGACAAGGAGAAATGATAAAGAGCTGGGGGATACTTGCAAATTGGATGGCAAATTTAGTTATATGTAATTGCTTATTTTACTGTGTTGGAGTGTATTATTATAAAAAAGAATTGACCACATATAACACTTTCCCCAATATAGGAGTGATGTGAATTTGTATCAGTGCTTGATTTAAAGTTCCAGTCTAATTTTACAGAGCTCTATCAGCATGCTCAGTTTGACACTTTGAGCTGCAACTATAGCAATTCATTTATAACATCCCCTAAACAAATTTCAACTTGACTAACAGGCTATGTTTGGCTGAGGCTGTTTGTGATCTAAAATAGCTAAACTCTTAATGTGGGCTTGTAATGAAATGTCTGACAAGACTAACATGGGAGTCTCCCAATGATTTTGTAATGTTTTGACAATCTTGAAAATATGTTTTTCTTTTAAAGCGAGCAAATGCAAGCTTTCCCTGAGCAAAATATCCCATCTGTTCAAAAAATTGTTTGAAAATGTGAAAGCACTAACCACAGTGCAGAAACAAGCAGGTGTGTGATTTCTTTTCTTTAAGTAAATGATTCTCTTTGATGAGATAAATAATAAAAATCATAGAAACTTTTAAAATATCTAATTTATAATGGAAGAGCCTGGTAACCTTTAAAGGTAACTGACTGAGGGAATTGTCAAAGATCCCTCAACTGTGGAAAAATATGTCCAGAATGCTACTATTTTAGAGGCTAAATTGGATATTTTAAATCTTATTAATTTAAGAAACAAGCTACTTTTATATGAAGCAAAGTATAGAATGTGCTCCCTTTAGACAGCTGTTATGAACATTCATCATTTAATGCTTCAGTTGAGAGAAATTTGACAATTCCCTGTGCAAGTCACTTTTAAAACTACTTCACCAAGCCAATAAGGTTGAAATATTGATTTAACTTGTCCACATGTTAGTTTAAATGATTGCAAGTCAGTTTGAGTTCTTTGTTCTATTTTGAGGTATCTATCTGTAAAACTTCAAGGTTATAATTAATACTTTCCCATTGTAAATAGTTCATAGTTATTTGTCTAGTTTTAAAATAACTTCACAAGCTCTATATTATCCATGCACCCACCTCAACTTCCCTAATTAAAATGTAATTTTAATGAGGTCCAGGAAGATAAAATAAACTACATGACTAAAATAAATGACGACGGGTAGAGTGAATGTTTGTGCACCCATTTGTTAATGTTTCCTTGCATCCTTTCATCCTGCTTGCTGGTTTATTTTTGTGCCTGTTGTTATAGAAACAACATAACTTTTAAAATAATCTCAATGAAAAGTGAATATAAAGTGTGATGTCTTAGTTACTTTTCTCTCATTGCTGAGACAAAATACCTGACACCCAAAGTTAAAGGGGAAAGGTTTCTTTAGCTCACAGTTTGTAGAGGTTTCAGTCCATAATCAGCTGGCTCCAAGGCAGAATGGTGCATGGCAGAGGGGCATCACAGAAGAGAAACAGTAGCAAAAGCAACAACAGAACTTAGCAGGTTTTTTTTGTGCCCCCTTTATCCCATCCAGACTACTGGGATTAGGACAGTGAAAATTAATCACTAGGGTGTAGTTGTTTAGCAGTGACACATCTTTAATACCAGCATCTCATATTCCAGGATCATCCACCCCTGAAAAAAACCTATGACCACCTGAGGATTTAAGGCACAAACCACAACTTGTGACAAATACTAATTTTAAAGTAGATAAACAAATGTGTATGTACATTTAACTCATTTTGCCAATTTAGAAAATTTCAAGTGTACTTTCTTTAGGTTAGACATAATTATTAAATTTTAACCTATATTTTTATTTCCTCAGGTTAATTTTAGCCAACATATATCAGAGGAGCACATTTTTATCTATGTTACATATTCAGGATAATCACCTATATTTCTTTACACTGTCTGCAACTATGTGAAAAATTCTAATGTATTTGAATATGCCTTTAGCTTTCCTCATTATTAATACAAATTGAAGAAAAACTTCAAAAACTTTGTCCTTTTTACCCTGAAAAGTACTCAGTACTCTGTTGTATACAATTCTGAACAAAAAGGAAAAAAAGGGGGATGATCATATAATTACAGCAAAATCTGGGTCACTTTTAAGAAATAGTATGAGATAGATCTCTTCCAGACAAACCAGATTATATTTTTGTAATAAACTGAAATATGGACTTTATGAAATTCTGTATTCATTTGAATAGAAATATAAATGATAGCTTGAAAAGTCATTGTTTAATTATACAATCCAAGAAAGTAGAAGATATAGGAGGAACTAATAGGTATTTTCAAATATTTGAGAATTGTGTGAACTAAAGACATACATGTGTCTCTCATGATTACAAAAGTACAACTATTAAGTAAAATCTAAAAATTAAATTTGAATTCAATATAAGAAAGAACTGTGCATCTGTCCCCAACCCTTTTCAGAACTACAACTACTCAACAGCATAAAAATGCAAGTTGTGAAATTATATGTACTACAGAGAATATTTTAACAGGATGCTCCCCAAAATACAAAAGGTAAGGAGAGATTTGCATTATCTGGGGAGGGTCTTATGAGGTTGCAGAAATATGAACTTTTAAATTAGCCAAAGCAGTTATCAAAAGCTTTAGGTTTTACCATTAAAATTTTAAGGATTGTCTTAACACTTAGGATACAAGCAGGGTATATCTTAAAATGTTTTGACAAGCAAGAAATTAGTTAGTTTAGAATTAGCAGGTAAATATGAATCATTCACCTTTACATCATTAAAGTAAGCACAGTTCTTGGAATGAAGGTGATATTTAGTAATTGTTTTGAAAGAAGAATGGATTGAATCAGCCATGAATCATGCAGTATACTTTATTAATGTGTGAAGATGACAACTTAGAATTGCCTTCTAGAGATATTTCCTCTTTAAAATTCTTAAAATTTTCTTTAAAATCTATCCTAAGCTTATGATTAAGTGAAGCTTCGGAGTTTAAATGTATTCACATTAACTTCTATAATCTAGTAGAAGTGTCTACTATGGAAATTTAGGGACACAGATACATGAAAATACATATACTGTTATTTCATCATGAAATATTCCATTTGTCTAGATGCAACAGGATAGAAATATTTCATTTTTGTAAAGCAGATTTGTAAAACCATCTACATTTATTATTCTGTATTTTTATTGCTATATTTATCTAAGGAACTCAAGATGTTCTATCAAAAGGTTTTTTTTTTATTACTACTGATAAACTACACAGTACCCCAGACACCAGTAAATATGCAGAAACTTATATCCAAGGGTGCTTGCTCTTTAACAAATATCTCTGTTAAAAAAAAGTGGAAGCACTAAATCACTTCAAAATCTTAGAAAAAAAATTGAAAATAAAAGAATGTTTCCCCAAAAGCCAACAACAATGGGCATTTCTTACTGGTTATCCTAGCAATTTGTTGGTAGTCTTTGGATTTTGACTAAAAAATTATTGAAAGAGAGTACATGTGTTTAGCTCAATTTTGTTATGATCAATTTATCCAAATTCTATTTTTATCTCAAGAAATATTGAATATATAATAAAAGCTCAAAAGTTTTAATTTTTGAAAAATATATGCAAAAATAATTTAAAAATAAAATTTATGTACATTTGTTATGTATTATATAATGATATTCTGGCATCTTACTCTTATAGATGCCATATGAACCTTTCAGCAGTCATTTTTATTGAAAGGGTACAATATGGATTAAAAGCTTTTACATTGATATATACGGAGATAATTTTTAAAAATTATTGCAGGAAAGCAACTGAGAATTTAACAATCAAAATTATTCCAGAATTACTTTTCCTTCTCCGTACTTTTCACTGATGGAGTAAGGAAATTACAGAATGAGGAAAACATATATGCACTAAGATATTTAGCATGTTTTATATAGATGAAAAAGCTAGATATAAATGAGAATAAAATAATCAGTGTTGTCACTCAATGGAAAAGTTTGTAAGATATAATAGTAAGTTCAACAATAGTTAAAATATGACATAGCTAATTTTAAAAGAGTAAATTATAGCATTTTACTTACAGTATTAATAAAATAGCATGGATATTTTGTATACACTTAGACAATTTCAAAAAAATTACATTATCATCCAATCCATATAGTTACAGTCTGAAACCTTTCAGTTCCATGTTTGAATAGCACTCTATATCAATTTAGTGCATCCCCCAAAATCCTGCTTTTGCTCAGTTTTGTATGATTCAAATTATGTAGCTGGAAAGAAAGGCCTTCCAGCTGGTGCTGTCTTCCTACCCATGACAAACTCTTCTCACTTCAACAAAACATGCCACATATTTCAGTTATAAAAAATTATTTGCAAGATCATAAAGTTGCTATAAATTCTTATAATTTTGGAAAATATGATGTATTAGATATGCTTTTTATCATATTTTTTGTTGAGTTAGCTGACAATCACATTTGGGGATTCTATTCATGTTTCCTCTCCTTTTGGCAGCTTCCTTGCACCATCGTTTTTAACATCTTATTTGTTAAATATCTCATTTTGAGCTACAACAGCATCCCAGGTATTTGCTAGGTTATATTTTTCTCTGTTATTCTTAGTTGCAGGACAAAAGCACTATATAATAAAACACCAATATATTTTTGCATAATTAATTAAGCCACATAGGTACAAATAGAAGTTTTATGTCTTACTACAGTTCATTATTTTTTGGAGATTTTTTTAATGCACTTGCTAATATTTTTTAAATAAAATTTGAAACAATAAAACTATACCCACTATATAATGGTATATTTAGTTGACTGCAAATATCAAAGAGATAATTTTAGGATAACATGAAATACAAAGCAAAAATGTATATGGCCAAATGGACTCTACAATACATTTATATTTTAATAAATGACATTTATTACTTTAGATAGTATGTTAAAGATAAAAAATTATGTATATGAATGTAATCAAATATGTACAAGATAAATGCTATTAATTAGAACATCTATGAAAGAAAATCTACAAAAAGGGAAAGATAAACTATATTTATTGGTGAGAAGATTCAAAGTTGCTGAAATGTAAAGCCTACTGCAGGTTGATGTATAGCTTCAGTGTAATCACAAATGAAATTACAGAACAAATAATGATACAAATGCATAGGCTGAATCTAAAATTTAGAAAATCAAAAGACCCAGAATAAATAATTTCTAATAAATGAAAAAGTTGCATAATTTATAGTACCTGATTCCAAAATTTATTGTAAAGCCACAATAGCATACTGTGATTTCACCAAATACACTGACAAATAGATTAATAGAGTAGAGTAGAATATATCCACATATATACAGTCAGCAGAATTTTGACAAGAATATACAATGGAGAAAGCATGGATATTAGACAAATACTGGTATGTAATATTTGGATATCCATATAGGGAGATATGGGGGAGCTATTCAAGCTACTGTATAAAAAAATTCTTGCACAGCAGAGTAGAACATAGATCCAAATGTAGAATCAAAGGTAACTGACTTTCTAGAAACAAAGTATAAACAGACTTTCAAGAAGCAGATTATATAATCTTTTTTAGTTCAGATAAGCGAAAAATGTATAGATAAAAATTCAAAAGAACTTCATTACAAAAATTTATAAATTATGCTCCATCAAAATTAAAAAGAAAAAAATCTTAATAATAGAGTTGGTGATAAATTATGTGCCCATAATAATAAATTCAAATATTATATGAAATATTTGTAACATTTTATTTCCCTCCAAATGAGTAAAATAAAAGTTTGCATTACTTTGTACAACCTTCTTAAATTCTACTTTCAATATAATCAAGGATATCAGGTTATATTTTAATATATTGAGTAATATTCTCTTGAATAACCAGTGAGTCACAGATAAAATTAAAGAGCAAATTAGACAGTTTCTACAATCAAATGCTAAGGCCAGTAGAGCTCACCAAAACCTATGGTACACAGTGACAGCAGTCCTAACCCAGAAGTTCATAGCCGTGAATTCCCACTGTTTTGCCCAGAAAAACAGAATAAGCTCAAATAAATAATTTATTGATGAGCCTTAAGGTCCTAGAAAAATAATAAAAATCAAAATCATTATCTAAAAGGAGTAAGATAATTATAAAGATCAGGACAGAAATTAATGAAATAGATTAAAAAAAAAGAATCAATGAATTGAAGAGTTGGTACCTTGAAAAATGAAATAAAATAGACACATTCTTAGCTAATCTTACCAAAATAAGGAAAAAAAAAATCCAGATTCATATGATTGGAAATAAAAAAGGTGAAATCACAACAGATAGTGCTGAAATCCAGAAGATTGCTGTTAAGTACTTTGAGAATCTTGCTCTAATAAAATAGAAAATTCAAATGAAATGGATAAATTCCAAGGTATATGAACTACCAGTGCTAAACCAAGAAGATATAAAAATTTAGAGTAAGCCAATATAATCATTAAAATTAAGAAATAATAATTAAAATTTCATAATAAAACAACCAATCCAGAAAAGTCCAGGTCCCAATGAATTCACTGCTTAATTCTTTTTTTTCAGCTTTAATTGAGTTTATTGGTACATTTTAGGGATACAGAACAGTTACATTCATTGTTGGGATCTGTACTTCTACATGACATCTTGATTCTCATTTTTTCCCCTTTCCTTTGCCCTCCCTTCACCCCCTCCTCCCCTCCCCATCTACAAACACTTTATTTTCATCTTTTCATTCTCTCACATTTTTTTTCTTTTCCCTTTTTACTCTTCACCTACCCATCCCACCTTCCCTATACCTTTAGCTCCTTTCTTCCCATTTCTAAATGTCAGTAATCTTATTAGAATCTTATGAATTGTTGCAGATTATTCACACCAGGGAAACTATTCGGTATTTACACATGTGTGACTTATTTATTTCACTTAGGAGTATATCTTCAATATGTTTCCATTTTCCTATGAATTAATCTATTTTCTTGTTCTTTATGGCTGAGTAAGAAACCATCAGCAGAACTAAGAGACAATCTACAATGTGGGAAAAAATTTTTACCAGCTGTTGCTCAGACAAAGCACTATTATCAAGGATATATAAAGAACTCAAAACAATCAGCCCCCCCAAATATAAAGACCCGATTCAAAAATGGGCATCCAAAATGAACAGACATTTCTCAGACAAAGAAGTAAAAGCTGCAAGAAAATATTTGAAAAAATGTTCCACATCACTGGTCATTCGAGAGATGCAGATGAAAACAACACTGAGATTCCACCTCACCCCACAAAGAATGGCTGCTATCAAGAAATCACACAATAACAAATGTTGGCGGGGTTGTGGGGAGAAAGGAACCCTCCTCCATTGTTGGTGGGAGTGCAGAGTGGTGCAACCACTATGGAAATCAATATGGAGATACCTCAAAGAGCTTGGACTGGAGGTTCCATTTGACCTAGCCATCCCTCTGCTGGGTATCTTTCCAAAAAGAACTAAAAGAATCATATCACAGAGAAGTATGTGCACCCATGTTTAGAGCGGCACAGTTTGTAATAGCTAAATCTTGGAAACAGCCCATTTGCCCATCCGTTGGAAACTGGATAAAGAAGATGAGGTTTTTCTATAAAATGGAATATCACTGCTTAATTCTGCAAGAACAATAGAGACAATCTATTACCAGTACTGCTTAAACTGTAATGAAACTTAGAGGAAAGTGGTACTCCTACAGTCATCCCTGGAAGTGAAATTACTCTGATTCCAAAACTAGAAAGCACCCAACCAAAAAGAGAACTACTGGCCAATCTCTTTAATGAGCACAATAAAAAAGCTCGCAATAAGCTATTAGCAAACAGAATACAGCTATTCATCAAAAAGATCATACAACATGACCAAATAGAATTCCTTCCAGGATACCAGGAATAGTTCAACATATGCAAATCAATAAGTATATTACAACTAGAAACAAGGACAAAAATCATATGATCATCTCATGAGATGGAAAGTATTTGACAAAATCCAACATCCATTTACTATAAAAACTGTGAAAAAAAATAGAAATGAGGTCTTTATCTTAACTCAATAAAAGTCATCTATGAAAAACCATCTCTTAACATCATGTGGAGAGACAAACCATCTCTTAATATTAAGTGGAGAGAAGCTGAGTTTTCCCTCTAAAATTAGGAACAAGGCCAACCATCACCACATCTGTTTAATATAGTTCTCAAAATATTAGCTGGTGCAATAAAACAAGAGAAATAAATGAAAGCAATATGGAAAGGGAAGAAACAAGGTAAATTATAGTAATTATTTGTTGATGACGTGATCCTCTAGGGAGAAGACCCCAAAACTCCACCAACAGATTCCTAGCACAAGTATCCAGATGTAGCAATATAGCAGGATACAAAGACAAGGAAAAACTCAACAGCATTCCTGTACACCATTAACAAACTCACCTAAAGTGAAATTAGGGGAATAATACTCTCACAATTGCATCATGAAAAAATAAATACTTGGGAATTAATCTAACCAAGGAAGAGAAAGTGCTCTACAATGAAAACTATGGTAATCTGGGAAAGAAAATTGAAGAGAATCTCTATAAACAGAAAAATCTTTCCTATTACTGAATAGGCATAAGCAACATAGGTCAATAGTCATACTTCCAAAACTGTCATGCAGATTTAATGCAATTCCTGTAACATTCTTTTCAGAATTAAGGAAAGTAATCCCAAAATTCATAATAGAACCAGGATAGAACTAGAATAGTAAAAGCAATTCTAGACAACAATGGCAAGGCAGGGGGCACCAAAATTCAGGACTTCAAGTTATACTACAAATCTACAGTGATAAAAACAGCATGGTATTTATAAAAACCCGATGCATGCATTAAGTAAGTAGAATAAAGGCAACAAACACACTCAGCTATATTAATTTTGAGAAAGGAGCCACATCCCTTCACTGGAGGAAAGACAGCCTCTTTAACAATGGGGACCATAATATTAAGTAAAATAGCTCAGGCACACAAGTTTAAATATTGTGTGGCTTTTCTTATATGAAAAAGTACACACACACACATACAGTTATATATAAATAAATAAATAAATAAATAAATAAATAAAAGACAAATAATAGGAAAATGTATCTATTACAATTGTCTTACATGTTTCATGTGTTCTTTGGCCTACTACTTTTGGTTTTCAATCTGTGTATATGTTAATTAACTTTATAAGATCTTGTAAGATGAATAAATAAATGTAATGCTTTAAAAATAAGAGGGGGATGTAGAAAAAGGAGAAAAGAAGGATATTGAAATGTGTTCTGTGCATGTACCAATTCTCTATAGTGAATGCAATTGTTATGTGCTGCAAACACATATTAATAAAATTTTAAAAAATAACTAGATATATTGCATACAAAATGTGAGATCATATGTTCATATACAAAAATCAGAAGTCAGCAGCGGTTTTCCTTAATAATCTACATAGTAATCTTTTTAGGCTTTGAAGTCCATAAGTATCTACTATGACAAAACATTCTCATGACAGCAAGTATTTGATGAAAAGAGTAAGTAGAGTTGGTCAAATCCCAATGAAACTTTACTCATGAAAACAAGTAGCTTAGTACACACTTGGTCAAACAGTGCTGTAAAACCAACGAAAATCATAGAAGTCTCACTTTTTTATTAACAAATAAAACATAATCAGGGAAATGACTTGTTACTTGAATATTGAAGTTTTTTCATAGAAATTTGGAGTTTGCGGCCTTTGATTGATCATTTTGGTCTTTGTGTATTGTAACAAAAAGATATTAAACTTTAAATTCAAATGAATTCATAATGTAGCTTTTCTTCACATTACATTTCATTTGAGTTTTCTAAATCTGTTATTCTTGCAAATGTTTACATCTGTTAATAATTGTAAAGTTTAAATAACACTCAGTGATCATTCTGCAGTCTAAAAAGCAATATACATACCCAGCATTTCTTCCTATCCCTTCTCCAATGTCCTTCCACTCCATGTGATCTAAACTCTACTGACCACATGGACCAATGGCTTTACCTTTTAATCCTATCTTTCCAGAGGTGTTGCTTTCCATCAGACTGTGACTCTTACCAAATGCTAATATTACTAACTCAATTTCTCTATTCTCTTTCTCTTTGGTTTAAGCAATTTTCTCCTCCTATATTACCAAATTTACCTTTTATAAACTCATTAGGCATTTGTTTAAAAATGCAGGAATTAATCACTGCTTGCCAATAAATCTTAAACCCATGGAACACAGGAGTGCTTGATTCCTGGCCCAGGACCCAGCATAACTTCTAACTTCCAATGCTCCTCGGCACTCCATGCAGAGGGGTTTCAGCTGGTGTAAGACACTGGCTTCACCTCTGATCCTCATGTTACACCACCCTGGGGTGGAGGCAGTCTGGTTCAGCTGCTCTCTGTTTATTTGCCTGTATCTTTCACACCCAAATCCAGCCTTACTGTCCCAAATGCTGTTTTAGAAGGTGCCAGGGTCACATGTGTGTGGGTAACAAGTGCATATATAATCCCATGTACTGTTTTTGCAGAAACACCACTTTCTGCTCACATAAGAATGTGTTTCTTAAAAGATTTTAGGAACTAAATCTTAAATTTCTTGCTGTCACATACAAAAAACTCATCACAAATTAACTGAAAAATCTTGCCTCCCATTATTTTTTTCCTTATGCAATTTATATATGGCCTATATTCCGGTCATTCCAAAATACCCCTTATTCTTTAAATAAGTCATAGTTGCTCATTTTCATTCAACACTATTCCCTCCTGCCCTTCACATTTCTATTTGCTGTTATGCTATTTCTCGTGTTAGTCTTATTTGTATGTCTCCTAGAGTGAAGATTGATTACTTTCTCTTCTGTGCTACAATTTGTACTTATCTCTACATGATGAATTTCTTTCTATTTTACCCTCAATTGCACAAACCTACATTCACTACACATCTATTGTCTTGTTAGATCAGCCCCATATATTCTTTGTAGTTCAGAGCCTGGACTAAAATAGACATTCAAGAATATCTAGTAAATATGAAATAAAACTACTAAAAAAAGACATGATTCTTTGCAATCTCGTCTCATCTATAATAAAAGCACTACCCTGGCATTTTCAGCTTTAGAGTCCTGTACATTTTCTTGATTTACATGATACTATTCAGATAACTCTGTAGCAACTTCAGGTAATTACATAAATTCTAGTCTTGAAATTACTGGAACTGGAAATTTAAACACATTCAAATAATTTAAGTGATCCATTTCTCACATATTCCTTGTTCTCTGAAATTTTTCTTTCGTATCCCTTATATATCTTATTTATATTTTCTTATATGAGCTGACAGTTAGGGTAATGATGGAAGGAAAAAGAAAATTAGAAGTTATTGCCTGTTTAGTGCCATCTGTTATTATATTTCTCTTTCCTAGAAACTAAAATGCAGGATTTTAAATTTTGCTTTTAGCAATGTTTCCAGCACCCTCCAGCTTCCTTTTTTATATGCTCTTTGCATTTGATTTATCACATATATTGCTACCTTTGGGCCTTTGAATAAGTTCAAGATTCCTCTAAAAGTACTTCTTGACAGTTTTGATAGGAACATAAACCTAGATTAGATGATATTTAAAATTTTATGTAAAATGCAAATAAAGGCAATTGATGTTCTTCTAATTTATACACAATTTCTGAAATTTCAGTTTTCAAAGATTTATAACACAAAGAATATTAGAATCAGAGATTCTTGGCATATGTTTTTCCTTGAACCCTTTAGTTTTAGTTACTTAGCTACATTATAAACAGTGCCCAGAATGTCAAAGCTTTAAATGATCATAATGTACCAGAGACTAATTATTGTTAGTCAAATAATACTAGTTTGCAAGTATGAATAATATATCCATTTTAGGTAACTTAATTTACTAAATTGAGAAAAATAAAAGGAATACATCCTAAAATATTTTATCACAAAGTTTATTTTTATATTTCCCAAACATGAAAACACATACATTTCATTGTACACTCACAGAAACCCGTGCCAACACACATACATGCACTCACATATTTCACTGCACTCTATTTTTCCTAATTTTTTGTTTTGGGCTAAAGTTGTATGTTAATATGTTCAATTCATATGATGACATAGCTATCGGGGAACTGGGAATAATATCACTGTCCAGCTTTCAACAAAGTATTAGAGCTCAGCATCACTACATCATTGATTTGGGAAGAAATCAAAATTCAAAACCTGAAGTCTAATTTCCATTGAATATGGACTTTTCCACCAACACAAAGTCAATAAGTCACATGAAATCGTCATAGATCAGGAACTGTCTTCATAAGTAATTCTCACAATTAGCTGAGCTCCTATGCTTATAATAAATCTATTATTTTTCTTTTTCCTAGTGCTAGCCTAATTTTAAACATCAATAAACAAGCTCTTTGGGGAACAATTAAGTATCTCAAAACAAAAAATATATTTTAAGTTATAATCACAACATTAAAATGAACAACATAGACTCTAATTTCTCATTCTTTACGGCTGAGTAGTATTCCATTATATAGAAAAAAACACATCTTCTTTATCCTAATTAGAGTCATTAATAAGAAAATAGATGCGTATTGAGGATATACTCTTAAGTGAAATAAATAAATCACACGTGTAAATACCAAATATTTTCTCTGGTGTGAAAAACTATAATTGTACCTAAGATCCTAATAGTATAATTGGCAATGTGAAATAGAAAGAAATGGGCTAAAGGTGTAGGGGAAGTGGAAAGGGTAGGGAAAAGGAAATAAGGGAAAAGAAAAAAATATGAGAAAATATAAAAATGGAAATAAAGTATTTGTAGATAGGGAAGGGAGGAAGGGGTGAAGGGAGGGCAAGGATAAGGACAAAAAATGAGAACCAAGACCTATCATGTAAAGTTACAAGATGAGTGTAACTGTTCTGTACACCTAAAATGTACCAATAAACTCAATGAGAAAAAAATAAATAAACTACATAGATTAAAGTACTATAGATTAGCATTTCATCTTTTGTAAGTTTAAAAGAAAGAAAACATTATAAAATAAATTAAAAATTCTAATGAGAAATAAAAACCTTTGAACATTTAAATATTTTAAATATTAGATGCTAGAAAAAAGCACAGCATATTAGGATTGTATCTGACAAGTGCTAGTATCTTTAATGTAATAATAGGATTTGTAAGGGAATACAAATATACATATTATTTGATGAACATATTTAGAAAGCCAAATTATGTTGAATGTAATTTCTTATATTAAATTTATAGGAAATTCTGCAAATTAATCTCCCACCAATCAAGTGGAAAAACAGAATACAAGCCAAACTATTTCTTTTACCATACATAACGTTAGAATATCCACCTTTAAGAGATGATTTATATAGGTGTGTTGACATAATATGTAGGAAATAGCATGAGCAATAAATGGCCTCAGTGAATGGATACATTTTTGTTATGTACGTTTTGTCAAATTGTGCATGAATAAGTTGCTTCACCATATTAATATGAACAGAACAAAATTCTGCACCATTACAGTGAGATTTAGAACATGAAAACCATACCAGTCATTCCTCTCTGTATCAGTCTTGGAACATGATTTGCCAAACTTCTAACACCACAGTTTCCTTTCTCTTTTGAATAGCTCTATACTTTGCATCCAAAAAAATGGCTGACACAAAAGAAGAGTAAAACAAAATTCTTCATTGGAGAAAGTTGTTAAAGTTCAATAAACCATTGCTAAATTATGGGAGAAATTATTCAAATTATTGTCACATTTGTTTAGGTCAAAATTGATTCATGATTCATGAACTATCCTGGGAATCTTTGTAGAAGTACATTTTAAAATTATTGAAAATTTTTAATACTTTTTTAAAAAGAGCACTTTTGGTTGATTCTGAGAGCATTTCTGTTTTTGTTTTCTGAGACAGGGCCTCACTATCTAGTTGAGGTTGGTCTTGAATTCACTATATAGCCCAGGTTGGCCTCAAACTTGGAGTCATGGTGATCTTCCTGGCTCAGCCTATTGACTGCATACATGTACCACAATGTCCAGCTCAGAGTATTTTAAGCCAATGCTCCCATGAAATATATACGGCTATTTAAGGCCATAGGTCACTCTGCTAAATTTAGAGAATGATCATTCAGATCCATTAAAATGTGTATGCACATATTTTACTTTTGAATAAGCTAAATGTATTTCTAATACACCATGATGGTTAATTTTATGTTCCAGTTTGACTGAGCAAAGTAATGCCCAGATAGCTGATCCAACATTATTTTGGAGTGTGATTGCATTTCCAGGAAAGATTAGCATCTGAATTGGTGGATTGAACACAGCTTTTCCTTGACAGAGTGGGTAGGAATCATTCAGTATCACCCATCATCACCCAACTAGAACAAAAAGCAAACGAAAACAGAATTCTCTGTCTCTGTTTGAGCTATGATAACTATTATTTATTTTCTTATACATTGCAGCTCCTGATTCTATGTATTTTGGATGCAAGAACTTAAACATGTACCCCCATCCCTACTGCCCACAAATTCTTAGGCCTTCAGCCGATGTATGTAATGGGAGGTATAGCATCACTCACTTGGTTTTCAAAACCCTGAGGAAGGACAGAATTATACTCTTAGATTTCTTGACTCTGTAGCTTGTAGATGGCAAATGGTGGGATCTCTCGTGTATTTCATACACATAGGCACACACACAATATATATGTATGTGTCATCCCACTTTTATATATGTACATTACTTTTAGATGATATGTAGATACACGTACACACATATAAAACCTATATAATGTGTATATACATTTATACACATATCTATTGCTTAAATTTAAATGCAGGTTCTATAGAGCATTATTTGCAATTACTTCTCTGGGGAACTCCAACAGATTTATAAAAGTTAGTTCTGATATTATATTTTCTTAATTCTGATGAAATTTATAATAAAAATGCAATAAATAACAGAATATTTATTACAAGCAAAATGAAGTGTAAATAAGACATAACATTTTAAAATAATGAACAGAATTTACTTTTCTACCTCAAATATAGGCCAAAAAGGCAAATACAAAGAAAGAGTTTAACCTTCAGGCTATGAGGTAATGCATGGAGAGAGGAAACAAAGGAAGTGTTCCTTATGTTTGTCAAAGCCTACCACTGCAGTGTGAGAGTTCTCAGGCTGCTGCTCAAAAATGGTAACCTCAGCCAGTGGTTAGGCTGAAATGAGAATCTGAGGAAATTAAGGCAGCTAGAGTTCACAGGACAGAATACTGAAAAGGGACAGAGTAGAGAAAAAGGCTTCGGAAATAAGACTAATTCTATAAACTGTATTGGAAAAACCTCAAGGTTTACGGATCATTGGTAGAGTACCAGGAAGGCTTTGCTTAGCAGTAGAGGCTAACAAGCTCTGGAGGGAGCATTTGCCACCTAACAAATCTAAATGAAATATCCAACAAAGTCAGTTGTGTCATGTCGCTTCCCTTCATCTCAGAGCAACACTGAAGTCTATTTATAGAAACACAAAAGTATTGAGGGCCTACCTCAAAACATGAGGTTCTTTTTGTTTGTTTGTTTGTTTTGTTTTTTGAGACAGGGTCTCGCTATGTAGTTGAGACTGACCTGGAACTCACTATGCAGCCCAGGCTGGTCTTGAACTCACAGCTATCCTCCTGCCTCAGCCTCCGGAGTGCTGGGATTACAGGAGTGCACCACCACATCCAGCTAACATGAGATTGTTGACGAAAGGCATCCTATACAAATTATCGGGGAAGAAAAAACATCACCCATATTAAAAAGAAATCATTCATCATAAATTAACAGGGAAATAACACAGGAGTTATAGCTAAACAAGGATATTAAAAATCAGCAAATGTATTCCACATGTTTAAAAAAGTCAAGTCATGACACAGAAACAAAAAAGACATCTTACTTCTACAGATGAAAATTCAAATAGGGCACTTAAAAGTTATTTTAGACACAATTGTACATTAGCCTGTTAATGTAGCAAAAATGCAGAGTAAAAGTTTAATATAGGACGTAAGCTGTACTCTTGTATACTTTTGATGGATATACATTGGTAAAAAGCATTTACAATAGCATAAAAACAAAATACTTCAAGATAAATACAATAAATAATATGAAAGACATGGATATGATAAGTTTGAAACAGAATTTCAGTAATGTAAATAAAATATAAATGAATGGAGAGGTAAACCATACTAATGAGCAATGACTAAACTCATTACTATTAAGATAGCAATTATCCTAAAATATGTAGACCTAATCCCAATAAAAATTCAGCATTTTTTAATCTGTAGAAATTGACAATCCGAATCTAAATATCCTGTAGAAATTCAAAGGAATTAAAATCATTTTAAAAACTTGAAAAAGCAGAATAAAATTGGAAAAGTAACACTTCCTGACTTCAGAGTTACAGTAATCAAGAAACTGTGGATGTGGGTGTGGTGGCGCATGCCTGTAATTCCAGCATTTGGGAGGCTGAGGCAGGAGGTTCGGATCGCTGTGAGTTGAAAACCAGCCTAGGCTGCATAGTGAGTTCCAGGTGAGTCTCAACTACATCGTGAGATCCTGTCTCAAAAAAAAAAAGAAAAAAGAAAAGAAAAGAAACTGTAGTATTGGGGTAAGGATAGAAAACTATTGTCTCACAAGAAGAGAGCTGTGGTTTAAAATTTGAAATGTATTACCATGGAATTTGTAAATAAAATATCTTCTTGGAAGAAAATAAAATGTTATAAAACAGAATACAGGGCTTTGTCTGGACATTAGTCGCGAAAGCAGGGTTTATTTGGCTTTATCAATCTGACAATGGAATGCAGAGACAGCCCTGCAGTTCTTGGAAATATCTATCATTAATGTGAATAAAACTTGTCATACTGCAGGGTATCTTCAAATGAATAAATAGCTATGTAAGTAAATAAACATTTTTATTGTCTTGTGCTATTTATCAGCACACCATGAGGATGTAAATATTTGGAAAAGATTAAATTTCCTGTTTATTGGAACAAATACAGCTAAAACAAAAACAGCTAACACATTCATAGTCTACTGAATTAGGGAACTATTTTTTAATATATGTTTTAGTGCTATTACTTACATTATTACTGAGATTAATGAATACCTGGAGCAGCAGAAAACTAGAGCAAATTGAATTGATTTATTTTACTCATGAGCGGCCCACAGAAGCTACAGTTTTCATATACTATGACATAACAAAGCTAATAATGACATAGAGGAGAGAGAGAAAGAGAGTGCAGATTTGTAAAAGTTAGTTCTGACATTATTTTTTCTTAATTCTAAGATGAAATTTATAAGAAAATGTAATAAATAAAAGAATATTTATTATAAACAAAATGAAACATTTTAAGTGTAAATAAGACAACATTTTAAAATAATGAACAGAATTTACTTTTCTATCTAAATTATTTGCACCAAGGACAGGAAGGAGGAGTAGAAAGGGAGAGAAAACAAATATGTGTCTTTTCTTATAAATGCAGCAATCTCATTGTGGAAGTTGCATCCTCTTGACCACATATGAGAATGCCATCAGACTGCAGATTGGAGCTACAACAAGCATATTTTGCAAGAACGCAAACATTCAGATCATAACAGTCAGATCTCTACATTGGTAGGAGTAGTTGTGAATGCTCCAGACTCCATTCTAGCATGTAATACGATTCTGATTCTTGCATAGGCAAATTCCTAACTTTGCTCCATGATCTCTTCCACTTTTTCTTGCCTTGTAGCTTTAGAAAGTAAAAATTGAGGGAGGCTCAACATGTCCTATGAGATTATTAAAAAGAATACAACAAACACTACACTTTGTTAACAAAGTGTCTCCAGGGAAGGGAAGGGGCAATCTTATAACTGGATGTGAAGCGCATGGCAACAGAAATTTATTGTTCATTGGAAAAATTTGACCTTATTACTGACAAGCACCTCAGACCTATCTTAGATGCCAACCCTTTTTTGATTTCAGTTCATCCACCCACCGAAATGCAGTATGTAATTCATTCACTGTATAATTGTTCAAAGAATAATAAATTATTAGTATTCATTTTGTATCATAATTAGCATATGTATGAATTCCATTCCACACAATGTCTCCAGTTTCATAAATGTCCCTATTTTTTTCTAAAAGTCAATGCTATTGAACACCCACTTTTCTTTTTCTAGTATGGCACCTCTTTTCATTCTCTGATGTATGTTACTCATTTTCAAATATTTATTTTTTTTATAGGCAAAGAAATTTTCACTTTTCTATTTGCTTCATTGCACTTTAAAAATCATCGTTATAGCACTTATTTCATGGTTGTAAATTTTTAAGCCCCACTTTTACGTTTTGGGAGATACATAAAGTCAGAACACTATGTTTAGTTAACTTGTGTGTCTGCTGTGATGACCAGAGTATACCTGTGTATCTGGCATAGAGCAGTTCTTTGTATAGCGCTGACTAAATGGAAAGATTGGCATGATGAGTATTGGTGGATGATTTCTATTAAATAAACTGTTTGGCGATAAGATTTTTAAAAATAAATTTAGATGAATAAATATCTTTTATGTATTTTGAAAAGAGACATATCTGTGCCTTTCAGAAATTTAATGTTTATAAGTGTTTTCTGATTTGAAGTAGTTAAGGTCTACAAGAAGCTTTAAATATTCCATCTAACTGGTAATTATTAAGCAATTATGTTTTGAGGGATAGAAAACATTCTTTAAAAATTAGAATCAGTTGTTACAATCAGGCATTTCAAGAGTTTAAATATGAATACAAAAAAATAAATTTCATTAGCGAATTACAGTCATTCATAGGAATTTTAAGGGGGTATTATTTCAATAAAAGTGTTTTTTAAAAGACAATGAGACTTCTGTGCAAACACAAATGATCCATGAAACAAAACTGTGTCATAATATGTATTCAAAATAATGCCCTAAATATAAACAACAAATTAAAACAATTTGCAAAAATTAGTCTGAAACGCAATCAGCACTTATGTGCTTTCCTGGCAATCGCTGTAAATTTCCCTACTTTCATTTTATAATATTTGCAAAGAGATACATTTGTTCAGAACACAATTTAGCAATTTAGACTAAAATGATAATTACAATTTTTTTAATCATTTATAATACCCTGGTGAGAAAAACGAACTATTTGCTCAGCATTTCTGTAGCCTCACAAATTTTGTTTTGGGAAAGCTTCAAGGTAAGAATCACTAAAGTTAAAAATATATAAAATGAAATTAATTAGCTAAGATTGGGAGATAAATGCAAGCTTCCAAAGAGTAATCTTCAGACAGAGATTGCTTGTCTACTTTTATGAGCTGGGATTAGGGATTTAGCTCAGAGGTTCCAGTGCCTGCCTTGCAAGCAGTGAGGACCTGAGTTAGATCCCAGGTACCAAAGACAAACAAACAAACAAACAAAGAATACTTTTAGGAGTTGACCAATTTATCGAAATGTTTCATGTTAAATTGTCTCAGTAAATGAAAGATCCTTAAAAAATCAATGGCATCCAGGTTTGTTAGCGGACACCTGGAATCTAAGCTACTAAGGAGACCGATAAGAGAACCACTGATTTCAAAAGTTGGAGATTTACCTGGGCAGTGTAGTGGGACTTCATCTCAAAATAAGAAAACTAAACCTTTGTTCAAATAAAAATATGTGGCTGTATAATAATCAAATATAGCGATATGTATTTTGTTATTTGAACTGCTAGTTTTTCTTCATTATTGCACATTTTAGGTATGCCTAAATAGTCTAGATATAGAAAGGTAAAGGATTACATAAAATAAAATATGGATTCTTTCCCATCAAATGTAAGTTATTTGGGCTCAGGAATTTTTTATTCTTCTACTTAGTATTTTTTGTTGTTGTTTTGTTTGAGACAGGGTCTCACTGTGTAGTTGAGACTGACCTGGAACTCACTATGTAGCGCAGGCTGGTCTTGAACTCACAGCGATCCTCCTGCCTCAACCTCCCGAGTGCTGGGATTACAGGCGTGCACCAACACGCCTGGCTCCATTTAGTATTCTTGATTCTAAAAACAATGTGTGTTACATGTTAGGCAATTAGTAAATGCTTTGTTGACTGACCAAATAACTGTATTTTTAGCAATTAAGTTCAAAATAAAGTACTCAAGGAAAATATACAAATGATGCTTCTAATGGAAGCAAGTATCAATTTAAAGCTGGAATAAAGCTTTGTGGATTCCAAAACATTTCATTCTGAAAACAGAATCCACAACTACAAGTTTGTAGAAAAGTTAGAGTTCTCTTTCATGCAAATCTTGCCATTCATATAAGAATGCTCAATGCAGTTCTCAATAAATGTCCATAAACTTCTAGAACATGTTTGAGTCACAAATAAATATTTGAAAACAATTAAAAACCCATATATTTTGTTTATATATCTTTATTTTGAGAATTTTCTCTTTGCCTACAATCCAGAGACAGTACTTTTTCATGAATATTATTAAGCAGTAAGTAAAATTGGATTCTTGAGTATAATCCTTTGTATTTCATCACTATTTTTGATTCCACAAACATGGATCTACTTGATATTTGGTTCGCTAAATTTCACATATTGTAGACAAATCTAGTTTTAATTTTTTTAAAATTGTTTTTAAGCAGGCAGTGACCATCTCTGCCTAACAAAGTAATTTCAGATTTATTTGAAAAGTTGACTGTTTTATTTTTTCTCATGGTTAAGACTTTGGGCTTTGAATTTCATTTGCCAGCTTAGCTGATTCTAATTCTTAAAGTGCAACTGTCCCATAACATTAAAAGTACATAAACCACACCTCATTCTGAATAAGCTTACTATTGACAGTTTAAATCTATTTTATTATTTATTTATTTTTATTGCCCAATATTTATGGTACAAAATGTTTACACTCCTTGCAGGGATTTAGCACATGTTCGTAACACATCATAATTTCTTTTTTTCCATTGAGTTTATTGATACTCTTTTATTATTAAAGATTGCAAACATACATAACAAGAAATGAAGATACTAAATAAAAATTTCAAATATACATATATGACAGCAAAAAAGGATATGAAATAAACAAAAATTTATGCAACACAGACTGATAATCCAAATACATTATTTGTTTGATATTTCAAACATTATATTTTCTTTCTTTTTTTCTTTTCGTATAATATTTTTGAAATAATGTATTTACAAATCAAAGATACATATTATAGTTGAGAAACTGTCCTCAAAATTTTATGATTTATAAACTCCTTGGTTTTATTAATTTGATAAATATCATATGCTTGTTTTTTGTATCACTTACATTTTCTAACAAAACTTCCCACAGAAAAGAAATATACTTATATTTGAGATCCAAAAACAACTAAAAGAGTTCACATTTTTAAGATCTGATTTTTCTGTTTCTCTTTTATTAAGTTTCTCTTTTTATATCCCATACTTATTTTTATTATATTTTATAAGCATAATGATAGAATTTAACACCAATATACATGTAATATTCTTCCCAAACAAATAACTATGAATTAAATCAAGCATATAATTTAGAGAAATCATAAGGTTGCCACAGAAACTATCAATATGCCAAATATGCAAAATCCTAACACATTCATGACCATGTTTCTCATTTAATAGTGCACACATGATTGTAAAAATATACCCCTCCACATATACACAATGCATATTTTCAACAATACAAAATATACTTTGGTATAATAAAACAGTGCAGTGATGTGTGGAATGTTTGTGATTTGTGTAATTTGAGAAAAACAAATATCATCTTTGAGGCAGTTGGAGAATTTGTAATATGTACCAGCTAATAATGATATTAATGATTTATTATCCATTTATTTAAGTATAGTTATGATAAAATTCACTTAAAATTAATATTCATTATCAGTAGAAAATAGATATATATTGATAACATAAAAAACTTTGTCTTAACAAATTTCCAACCAAACAAGCTTTAGTGACAGAAAATAAAGTTTGCAGAAGGTGGAGATGAAAGAGGAGAATGACGGATGGACCTTAATACGTTGCATACTACTCATATATACAGATTTCATCAATTCTCAAATAAAAAGCAAAGAAAATGAGGTACTTTTAAAATATACAGTACAGTTATGTTTATCACTGGGATCTTGTACCTTTACATGACAGGTCTTGGTTCTCATTTTTCCCCTTCCCCCTGCCCTCCCTTCCCCCCTTCCCCCTCCCCATACTTCCTTTATTCATCCCTTCCCTTTCTCTCTCTTGGCTCCTGCCAACTCTTAATACCCAACCCATTTGAGGAAGTTCTACCTCCCTACTTCTTTATTTTGTTTTTTTATTTATATTTTTATTTCTCATAAAGGAGAACCATGTGAGTGTATCTAAATCTTATATGAGAACATTACATGGATTTTTTTTTTTTTTGTACTGAGGATCTATTGCAAGGCAGGCGATGCATCTACTGAGCTAAATCCCTGGTCCTATATGGGTTTCATGCTATACTGGGAGCTCAAAATTACGTTTCCATAATGCTTCATTTAAATGTAAGTCAATGATTTTGAGCAAAGGATTGATATCTTTAAAGGAAGTAAAATGGGCATATTGATAAATCATCAACACTGTAACTAGAACATTCATTTAGTAATTTCTTCAATATTATCTCTTTTACATGACATATGCTGCACAAATATGAGTAAGAATGGTTATTTTTCAATAAGGTAAGTACATAATGTAAGTGACTACATGTTAACATCTGACACATGGAAAACAAAACATTAATATGTTCTCTGTCCAAGATAATGTCAGGAAAGTCCTCCAGAAAGGTAGTATGACAACATTTCAAACTTAGATATTAAGGATAAGTAGATATACAGTTTTGAAATGCTATCTCATGAATTATACATAAATTAGCATTTGGTCATAAGCTCTGTTCAGAGAAATGCTTTCATTCATTTTGTTAGCATTCAACTGACTATAGAAAAGCCCTGGATGAAACTGCTGAGTCAGCACTGTATTTGCCTCTTCTGAGTCAGGAGTCAAGGGAAGTCTAGCTATAGTATATTTTAGTGATATAAATGTCAGGTAGAGAGTGATGGCCATTCTAGATTCCATCTTTTGTGTTTTAATAATACTTTGAGTTCAAATTGACTCTAAATTAATTTTATTAAAAATCATCCAGATAGCATAAAAATACTGACAAGACATGATTGAGGAGATGTATTAAAATTCCACATGTCGCTAGAGATGTACATCCTGAATAATAATTAACTAGTCTTGAGAACCAAATCCACTGAGCAGTGCTTCAGCATCAGGGAGATATCAAATGTTACCAATACTTATCTTGCTTTCTTTCTGCACTAACTCAATAAATAGTGCTGTTTTCTTTGTTCATAAAAATTCATAGTACATAGAGTTCTTAGACATGTTGAGAAATATGGGAGAGGAAGAGAGAATTTTAATAGGGTGTATATATACTGATAGAGCTAGTTCTGAAGCCATTTGTTGATGTTGGCAAGAGCTAAAGTAAGAGCAGAATAGAAGTTTAATTTATTGTTTCTACTTTCTTGAGTTAGGAAAAAAGATCTTAGATAAGGACTTTAAACACAAGCATTGTATTTAATTGCTTTTGCAAAGAAAATCTTTCATGTCGTTATCCATAAATATTAATGAGTTATAAGAATAGAAAAATAAGATAATGGAAATAAAAATCTTCATCAGAATAACAATACATGAAAACCAATTTGGGGGGCTTTACATTCCAGATTTGTTTAAGTGAATTTTACCTTGGTAAGCTTCTTTTGAATAGAGTTGAATATAGAACAGAAAATAGCTATGTCAATACAAAATAATATAATTAAGACAAATTGTACTTTACTCCTCAATAGTACAGAGAAAAAAAAATTCATGTGGGTGAATTTTCCCTGTTAGTCTCTCTCATTTTTCTTTTGGGTAAATTGTTTTTCCTAACTACTCACTTAAAGTAAGGAAATTTTCCTTTAAACTTTGTCATACGAAAAAAATGTTAGTTCAGGCATATGAATTTTTGTTGGGTCTAGAGGTTGGAGTCGAATATATTGGAATTATAAAGACACTAGGATGTATGAAATCCAATGAAGTCCTGAACTGTAAGCTACCTTAGCAAAGCCAAATAAAGAAATGAGTGTTCCTATTTTTATTCTAGAAATTGAAACAGTAATTTAAAATACCTCCATAAACTCTATAGGTAGTGTAAGTTTCTTTTTACCTGCATTTTAAGAGCACCAATCACAAATAAACTCCTTATGGAGCAAATCAACAAACACTAGAGAGTCTCCTATTTTCTTCTGTGTGATAACCATAATCTTAACTAAAATTTGGCCAAAATATTTTTAAATAAAGGAGATTACATCTTAGTCTTTCACTTAAATAAAATGAATAGGTGATTGCAGATAATATTGACAAATTAATAAATATATAATGTGTTTATTAGATAATTATTCAATTGTGTTTACTACACCAATTCATTTTTGGATTAATATTTTAAAAGAAATTTTTATATGAAACAAAGGAGAAAACTGTGGTATCAGTAGATGAAGAGTAATATCTGAAAAACTTAATGACAAATTAAATCATGAATCAAATTCATGATCGAATCTCAAAGAAAAATAAGAAGGAAATTAAACTTTTCAAATCTGATAAAGTGTAACTATCAGATAATAAAATAAACAAATATCAGTCACTAAACCACTGCAAATTATTCCTCTGAGATCCATGATCAAAACACATCCACTTGACATCATTTCTATTCTATTTAACAAAAAATTTCAAACAGCAAATGAAAGCATAAATTCTGAACTAGAGCAAACTAAGTTTTCCATATTTAGTGAAAATTTCCAATGGAAACTACAGATGAACTATAAAAATGTAAAATAAATTGTCAGTCATTGGATTTCCAATTAATATACATAAGTTAATTGTATTTCCATGTTTTAGAAAATAAAGCAAAGTATTGCTTTGAGCATTAGAACCATAAAACACACAGCATTGTTTGCAAAAAGTTACTATTTTTAAAGTATAACTAAAATAATCAAGCTTTATATTGATAAATTGAAACTTCTACATTGTCAAATCTTTTCTAATTATTTATTTGAAGAAATGCTAATCAAAATCTTCAGAGGGTTTTTTAAAAATTGATTAAAATTTATATAAAAATGGAAAATGGAAAATGGATAAAATAACCAAAATGTTTTTGAAGATACACAAAACTAAAGAGCTACATTATCAGATCACAAGTGTTTGGAAAGGTGCAGTAACCAAAGCAGTATGGTATCAGAGAGAGAATAAATAGATACATACGTGTAACAAAATAGAGAAATTTAATATATTCATAACTATTTTATAACAAAGTGATTACTTCAATGACATTATTATGTCTTGAGAGAGACAGGCTATTTTCAGTATATTAGTGGTTTTTATTGTATTCCCTGCAATCTGTGGAAATCAAATTATAGCTATGCATTGATGTGAACGGGAGAAAAAATTACATTTTTCCTTCGCTAACATGTGTAAAATGAATTCATAACTTTATACATGAATAGAGGCACTAAATCACATTATCAATAACAATAACAATTAACAATATCCATACACTTCTCATCACAATATTGAGATACTATACCAATGTATGGTAACTTCAAAATTATGTTACCTGTCAAATTTGCTGCTAAATGTTATTTTACATTGTTTATAGTGAATCAACTTATTTCAGTCATACACTTTTTGTTAATTTTTTAGTGTAATATTTTCTTAGATAATGCTATTCTAAGTATGGATTGTAATTACAAGCCTTTTTTCTGAAAAAACAACTTCAGAATTCTTCAAATTTCCAATTAAGTTGGAAACATGCTTAAGCAGAGTAATAAATCAATTGGGTACTTACTTAAAAAAAAATCTTTCCCTTAATTAAAATGAAATTCAGAAAGTCACTTTTAGATATATTTTTACCTAAATGTGAAGAAAAATTTAATGCAGCTTTTAGAAGATAACATACAGCAATATTATTAGGAATTTTTCTGAGGCTCTATTTTTTTTCTAGAAAGTAAAAAAAATTGACTATGTAAAAAGAATGCAATAATAAATTGAACTACACTGAAATGAATTTGTTTAGTCTTCAAACTAAGAGTGAAGATTCTTTTATTTTTATTTAATTTTTTTTTAGAAAGATACACAACAGAGGGATAGCTGGGTCAAATGGGACCACTAATCCTAATATTTTTCAGGTATCTCCATAATGATTTTCATAGTGGTTGCACCAGTCTGCACTCCCAGAAACAATGGAGAAGAATTCCTTTGTCCCCAAAATCCCACCAACATTTGTTATTGGTTAATTTCTTTATTCTTAAAATTAATTTTATTGGTACATTTAATCTATACAATATAATGACATTCATTATTGGAAATTTGTACCTTTACATAATCAATCTTGGCTCTTATTTTTCCCCATTTCCCTGCCACCCCTTCAAACCCTCCCTCCCTCACAATCTACAAAGACTTTTTTCCATTATTTTTCATTTTCTCATATTAATTCCATTCCCTTCTTTCCTTTCTCCTACCCCTCCTGTTTCCCCATCCTCTTTGTTCCTTTTCTTCGTATCTGTTATACTTTGTAGTCCTTAGTTATACTTCAGTTTCTCACACTAGAGAACTATTCAGTATTTACACGTGTATCCTATTTATATCACTTGAGTATCACCTCAGTATTCATCCATTTAGCTATAAACTTAATGAACAAAAAAGCAAGAGTGAAGAATCATTCCATAAAATTATATGCAGTACCATATTTGATAATTATTTTTTCTAAGAATGCATAAATAACTTTTTTCAAATCAAAAAGAGAGAAAAACAAAACAAGAAAGATCAGCGATAAACAGGCAAAGAATGTGAGTGGACTTTCACATAAAAGTATTCCCCGTGAATCCTAAGAGTCTGAAAAGATACATCAACTCATAAGTCATCAGGAAAATGCACATCAGAACTGCATGGAGGCACATAAATATTACCAATATATCTACTATGTTTTTTTTTTCTTTTTTTGGTTTTTAGAGACAGGGTCTCACTATGTAGTTGAGACTGACCTGGAACGCACTATGTAGCCCAGGCTGGTCTCGAACTCACAGCGATCCTCCTGCCTCTACTATGTTTTTAAAAGATTCAAAAAAATCAAGCTTAACAAACTTGTGACCATCTGCAGTCTTATGTCCAATTGAGGGGAGTACAATTTTTACAAAATATTTGGAAAACTTTTACAGTATTTTTATACTTAAATGTATACATTATCTAAGATGTAGCTATCTTAATCGAATAAAAATGCTTACATGTATTTATTTATTTGTTACTGGAGGTCGAACTTTACATATATTTATTATAAAAACATTGAAAAGGAGGCTGGTACACTTTAACTAATAAAATGGATAGACTGAAATTATGCCCATCAGACTGAAAAAACAACTCATTGTATATCCATATAATAAAAATTAAGTTGAAAATAAAAATGAAATATTATCAAAATTAGTACACAACAAATACATTTTTATGGACAAATTGAAAAAAGAAACACATACCAAAAATGGATCATTCTCCTCATGTAAAGTCCAAAATAGAAAATATTTGTTCATAATGGCAGAAGGCTGAATAGTTGTTAACTCTGAATGTAGTGGGCATGAGAGGTTTCTTAAACCTTGTCATTCTGTATCTTGAACAATATAGTGGTTGCATGCGAAAAATGTGTTTTAAAATACACATTAAGCTGTATAGTAAAATTTGTACACCTTGTGGCATGTATATTTGTTTCAATAATTTTTTCTTATCCTTTAGCATTGTTAAATATCTCTTTACATGAAAACAATAATAAACATCAGCTCATTTCTCAGAAATAGAGAAAAAACCCAAGATGATGTATATGTGTATCTATGTATGTGTGTATCTATCTACTGCATACATACATACATGCACATTGAAGATGCAGGGAAATCTCTTTCCACTAAAACTGGAATATATGGACATATATTCTATAGGCAAGTAAAATACTTTGGAACTGGACAAAATGTTCAAATTTATAGCTATAGAATTTCATTTCAACAAAGGGAATTTGCAACAATTGCTTCTTGCTTTGGTTGCCAAAAGCTAAAACAGTAATATATGTTTAAAGAAAAAAATAAGCAAATTATTCAATTTATTCCAAAATTCTTGGCTCTTTGGTGTTTACTGGGCTTCAATTTAAGTGTTGTGTAATAACACAGTGCCTTCCAATTATCTTGGAAGACTTAAATTCCAGGATTACCTGAATTCAGAAGAGATAGATCAGCCTAATTATTATAATACATGAGCATTCTGGATTTAATAAAGAGGGTAATTTTTCAGTTTCTTCTGAGTGCGTAAAAATTATTTGGGAGAATATTTCTATTAAGTGCCTAGGCAATATTTTGAAGAACACTGAACCCCATCAGTAGTAAATCTGATACATATATGTGCAAAAACAGAAGCCAAAAACATAATGTTGAAAAACAAACTGTAAGTAAAAGATTATTCATTTACAAATAACTGCTGAAAGTGTTTTTTGTATTGGAATTTTCATAGATTTTAGGTGATCTTATTAAAAGTTATGTGACTGATAGTCTGAAAATAATATTTATTGCCTTAAATGCCTTCTTCTCAATAAGACCTGAGCAATAGATTCTAACAGCTCATTTCATAAGAGAAAAGAAAAAAAATGGAAAAAGTGTATGCCCAGCTTACAGTAAATCCCCAAACTAATCCCACCTCTTCTCACTAAAGGGCTAAATACTTAAGTACATGAAAATACATAAAAATAAAGGCACATAAAAATTTGCCAGAAGGAAAATATAGAATCTGGGGTATACAGTAGAAGTTTTTTGGGAAAAATAACAGGAAGATAGACACAAATTTTACTAAGGGTCAATTTTTTCTTTATATGTTTTCAATCAAATTTAAATCTAAATAAAGTAAATAGGTTGCATATAAAACAGATAAAACTTTATTGAGGTGAAATAAATTTTTGAAATTTAAATATTAAAATTAGGTTAAAGATACCAAAATTCAGAATCAATTTTGGGAAAAGTCAGAGAGGGAAAAGAACACATTTGAATTTACACTAATAATACTAAGTATGACAAAGAACTGAAACTTACATAATAGGATATATCCTCAGGTACATTTTCTGAGAAATTATGTATATCATTTCGATCAAAAGTAGTTATAGAAGTATAATCACATTTAAAATATTTCTAAAACGAATGAATATAATTTTGTGAATCACAGATTTACAACATATATTGCACAATACAAATATAGCTTAGTTTAGTTTTTTTTTTTAAATTTTAAGGAACAGTGAAGAATATTCAAGTCAAGACTATCCTTCAACACAGAAAGAGAAGCCGTAGTGGCCTTTGACAACATTAAATGTTGGAAGATAAAGTAGGAATCAGTACAGCTCTTGAAGCATCAGATTAGTACCAAACACTTCTACTGGGGAAACTTTACTAGTGTGAGACCAAAGCAACTATAACATAATTACCAAGTATATAGTAGCTGTGAGAGTGGCAGCAGGCACGCATTCTGTTATAAAAGAAACTGAATAAGTGGATCCAGATGAGAACTTCACCCATATCTATTCCGTTCCCTTCTTTCCTTTCCCCACCCTTCCCACTTTCCCTTCCCCTTCGGACCTTTTCTTCCTATTTCACATTATCTATTGCACATTTTGATCCTTATTTACACTTTCAGTTTCTGACACCAGAGAAAATACTTGGTATTTACACGTGTGTCCTATTTATCTCACTTAAGAGTATGGCTTTCATGTGCATCTATCTATATCTCTAGTTTCTTATTCTTTATGGCTGAGTAATAGTACCAATAAAATTAATGAATGAAAAAAGATAAGAACTTTAGAATTTAAAATTCATAGCATGCATTTTTCAATTAATTTTAATATATGTTCATGGCAAATCATCTCTAATACTTGTGAAAATATTTTTTAAATAATTAAAACATGAAAATAATTAAATATAAATTATATAATAAAAATTAATAAGGAGTATGCTTCCAAACCAAGAAAACCAGTTTAAACTAGAAAAATCAATAGAAAAAAGTATAAAATGCAATTTTGCTTATTGACTCAGCTATGCATAACCTTGCAATTTTTTCTCAATTAGGTAGTGAAGAAATATATTTTTGCTCAACCAGAATTACATATAATTAGCATATTATTAAGATTGCATAAAGCCCTATGCTTTCCAAACAAATATAGCCGGAAAATAAAAATTATATGCAACTGTCAGACAAAGAGTTGGCAGTATAAAGAATAATAGTAAATGAAAACCATTAAAGAAAATCTCATAATTCAGACCAATTTGATATTTGGTAATACCAAAAAGGTTATCACAGTAGCTCAAAATGCTATGTAGTAAATAAAAGATAGTATAGCATCTATAATAAAGAACAGTTATATTTTTTAAATAGCATAAACTCCAATAATAATAATGAAAATGAAAACTCATAGATCAAATATCACAGTAGTAGATGAAACAAAAAATGTTAGAAATTTAGTGAAAAAACTTGAAAACACAGTAAGATGAGAACTTGTGTGTGTGTGTGTGTGTGTGTGTGTGTGTGTGTGTGGTACCAGGGATCGAACTCAGAGACTGAACTTATGCTTGCAAGGCGGAAGAGTGCCACTCAGCTAAATTCCAAGCCCAAGATAAGCACATTTTAACACATATCTGTGTAAATTTGTAGGCCCACCTCCTAAATATAAGCACAATATATTTTGAGAGTAAGCTCTCCTAAACTGTACCTTTTTCTAATGCATTAATAGAACACTTATTAAAACAATATTTATTAAAATAAACAGATTCATTAATACAATCCTATTCGCTTGTTTCTGTTGCTGTGCTAAAGTACTATCATAAAACATATTAAAGGAAGACAGATGTATACTGGCCCACGTTTCAGAGATTTTTGTCCATTGTCTGTTGGTTTCACTGTGCGGGGAGCGAGATGAGGCTGATCATCGTGACAGCAAATGCGTGTGGGGAGGACAAGTTTGCTCGCTTCAAGAAAGCTAGACAGGAAAGAGGAAAGAGTTAGATACTAGACATAGTCCTCGAGGTCATGCGCCCTTGACCCATTGCCTTCATCCATGGCATGTGCCACTGCAAGTTCTTTATTATCACCGAAAACGCTGGAAGTTTCACCAATACTGAACTAGACCCTTCCTACTCTTACCATCGCTTCCAAGTAAGGTCATCAAATTATGATGTCACTATCGTTATCCGACATCTTACGAATAATCCACTGACAAAATTAGAACTTTCATGATGCAGTCTCCTTCCCAGCCCATCATGTGAACACGTGAGGTTCTGCAGGGATATTCAGCCGACATAAACTAAAAAACAATGTAGTGGTGATCTCAAGAAATTCCAAAATTATGTAGTTTTAATTAATCCGTTGGAGTAGATGTTCTACACTACTAACAAAGGTAAAAGGATGACAAATATATCAGTGAACTGATAGGAAGGTATTTCCAGGAGAGAGATCTATCTATCAAAACTATTGAAACTGACAGCATGTTTGTTTTTATTCTGTGCAAACAACATAATGTTTTGAAATATATATAAATTGAAGGATAGTTATGTTTAGCTAATTAACAAACACATTATCTCACATTTCTTATTTTTGTGGCACATAATGTCCACTTTTTGCATTTCTAAGAATACATGATATTATCATTTACTTTTGTCACCTTGCCATACAAAAGCTCATTTCATCTGTCTAACATGTGTTTCGCTTGCTTAGCACCCCCCCTCTACTTCTCTGAGATCAGTGTTGAGTCCAGATATGAATAAGACCATTTGATATTTGTCTTTCAATGCCTGACATTTCACTTAGTGGATTGTCCTCCACATACATATATCCATATTGTCACAAATGACACTACTTTATTCTGTTTTAATAGCTGAATATTCTTATTCCATTCATTCATCAATGAACTCAGACTGATTTTATACCTTTGCTGTTGTGAATAGTGTTGTGCAAAAAATGGCAGTGCAGATAAAGTTTTGACATAATGATTTCAAACCATTTGAACACATACCAAGTAGTAAGTTTGCTGAATCCCATGGTAGTAGTTCTATTTGAAATTGTTTTTGGAACCTGTGTACTGTTTTCTATAATGTCTTTACCAATTTACAGTCTCCATCAATATTGTGCAAGGATTTCCTTCCTTCCTCATACTTTTCAGCACTTATTAGTGTTGTCTTTTTGATGATATACTTTCTCACTAGGAGAGATAATAACTCCTTGTGCTTTTGATTTTCATTTTAATGATGATTAGTGAGGGTGATAATTTTTTGTATATCTGATGGCCAATTGTACAACTGCTTTTGAGAAATGTCTAGTTAGATCTTTTGCACATTTAAAATGTAATGCTATATGTATTTGTTATTGTTGAGTTATTGGAGTCCATATAGATATATTAACGTTTTGACAAGTTTGTGGCTTGCAAATATTTTTTTCCCATTCTGGAAGTTGTTGTTTCACTCTATTGATCCTTTTGTAGAAGCCTTTTTAGTTTGGTTGTTTTCTTCTTATTTTGGCCTGTTTCAGAGGTCTTATTAAAAAAATCATTGCCCAGACAAATATCATGAAGTGTTTCCCTGTATTTTCTTCTAGTAATTTTATAGTTTTTGGATTATATTTAAGTTTTAATCTATTTGAAGTTAATTTTGGATGTGGTGAGTAAAAGGAGTTCAGTCTCATTTTTTATGTGGCCAGGTAGTTTTTTTGCAATACCATCAAAGAAACTAGTTCTTTCCAAATTAATGGGAAAATGACCATACCTATTTGAATAATTTGTGGTATTAATTTTTGTTATTAAAAGTAAATAAATAAATTAGACAATTGGGAATAAAGAACAGTAGAATAAAAGAAAACAAATGAACTCAATTACATTTCAAATAAAAAACATAATTGGACTAAAGGAAAAACAAAATAACAAGTATTTGTTAAACATAGTATTTTGCTTATATGTCCTCATAATAAGTTTATAAAAATCCCAAAATATAAACTAAGCTACTGTAGATAGGAAGCTTAAAAGGTATGATTTCAGGATTCTGAAATTTCTTAACATGTTAAGACTTCAGCATAAAAATAAAAATATTGTGAAAAAAGGAACTCCTCACTACTGGAGAAAAGTGTCACATGCATGACAAAGGAGACACTAGAACAATTTTGTGGAAGCAAATGAAAGATATCAGTTTGAACACATAGTTTTAAATTGTATGTGTATGTAATTTATAATGCACACATACACATAAACACATATATTACATATATATGTGTGTATATGTGTGTGTGTGTGTGTGTGTGTATGGTGAGTCCCTTCCAAAAGAGAATACAAAACAATCAATAAATGTGAACAAAATAGTGGAATTAGAAAATTACTATTTCACCATCAGTTCTTTTCTTAACAAGGCTGAGTACATTATTTTCTGTCCATCTCAAACATTAATAACAGTTGGATTAGAGAAATATTTTACTAAAATTATTTTTTTTAAATTTTATATCTTCTATAAGAATTTTGTTTCTTTATAATCACAATAGTAAAACAAATCAGCCCTTTATTCTCTTTGCAATTTACTTCCATTTCCATGACCTGCAATTTAATATTAAAAATTTCATTTATCCAAGAAACAAATATGGTCTTGGTTAAAGTTAATATTCTATCTTTGCTTTTCATGGCTTTCTGGATGTAAACACAGGGAATCATTAAATCCATCACTCAGGTTTTGTTCTTTGCCCTTTCAATTCTCATATTTTCTTTTTGTGCTGGAGGATCAAAGTAGATACCTTCAGTAAATGTGTTATAATATAATCTTTTACCACTGGTTCCCTACACCTATTAAAGCTTCAGCTTCTATAGCAGTGTGCTCTTTTGGACAAAACTTTAAGAAAATTTCTATCAGCTTTTTTTCTAAGGGCACTTATAAATTCTTTTAAAACACTTCTATAAAAAGACAATGCCAAAAAAAAAAAAAAAGACAATGCCAAATCTTTGACATTTCTTCAAAGAAAAGTCTGTTTACATAACATTAAAATGTCATATTTATGAAACAAGCAAAGTTAAAGAGATTAATCACTTCAAATCTCTAGATGCAATTATGAATCCCTCAATCTGCTTAATGGGGGACATGAAAGTTCTAAATTGAAGTGTGTGTGTTATAAGTCATTGTTTTCTATTTAAACTGCTTATTTCACAATGTAACTTTTACAGATAAAATGACTGCAAATTAATCAGTCATCTTGATAAAATGAATTTTTTTCTTTTTGTAGATTTTTATGAAATGGAAATTGTTTATATAAATTTTCCTTTTGGGGTGGTGCTATGAGTTCAGCCCAGGACCATGTGCATGCTAGGAAGTTGCTCTACTAAATAGATTCCCAGACTACATAGATGCTTTATAAAAGAAGAAAATAAGGGTTACTTTCTTTAAATATGCAATATTTTATTAGTACAAGCATGCTCAATACAATGTCACATTCCTCGTGGGGAGCTGGTACCTGTGCGTAACCCATCAGCCCTTTGCTTCCCCTCCCTCTCTCCTCCACCCACCCCTGGATCTCCTTCCTTTTTTCCCTTTGTCTATGTTTGCATTCCATAATATATACATTCCTTGGGTAGAGTTTGGTACATATACATAACAGAGGAGGGATAAGAGATGCAATATTTAGCTATATACTGGTAAGAAGAAATGTCATAAGATTATTATAGTGTTCTAAAATATGCATTTCTAAAATAACTATTACTTTCTGAAAAATCAAATATGACACTGAGTATCACTTTCATAATTTAGTGATAAGCACTTATGATTCTAAGCCAAGATTTCAAACATTTTATAACATCAGGTAAGGACGTTCTACCTGTGTAAATTTCTGGATACCTGGGGTCTGAAACTGTACCTGGACAAGGATTTGACTACAGTTGATGGGAGAATTTCAAATTTTAGAAAGTAGTTAATTCAGAATGAGACAAATCTTCCCAAGACATTATTTTTGCTATTTCTAAATTTCCTAATGTTAACCGTACATTCACCGTTGTTTAGGTAGGCTCCTATCCAACTTTAACATCTGTCTTCTGGACAGAGGATTATATGCTTTTATCCTTTTAATTCCACACCTACAATAAAGGTTTGCAATAGACTAAACAAATGAAATATAGTAGTACAATATTCTTTTAATTTAAAATTATTTCATTTTAATAAAAGCAAATAATTACTTCATTCTTCATTTTGTTTATACGTAGTGAAAGAAAATAAAATAATTCGTCTTTCTAAAATATAATAAGATCCAAAAAGTAAATGATATCAGATTAAAAATTATTTCTGAGCACGTTAATGTGCATTACCATGCTTCATTCCTGATTGCATGTGCAGAGAGCATTAAAATCTAATTTGACCTCATTGACTACTAGAGTTGGTGTACTACAACTTTTTCTGCTAGATATATTTGTAATGTAAATGACTCATGTGCCATATTTTAAATAAAACTAAATGAAAATGCTACACTTGATCTATTTTTATTGAAGTCTTATGGGATGTACATCTTCCTTAGTGAACATTACTTAGTCATGTGTCAGATTTATTCTATGTGCTTATATGAATACCTCAAGGTTATATGTATTAAATTCAGATTTTTACATAGAAGTTCAGGTAGTGTAATCCCGTTTAAATGTTAAATTCTCAAGGACAAATTCATAACCATTCTACCAAAATATTTATAAATAATTCTGATAAATGGTTTCTTCAGAATCAGACTAAATAAAATACTCAGCAGGTGGCATGGACAACAAGATTTATTGTAATTTAATAACATTTGAGAATTGGTCTCTTTGTATGTGTTGATTCATATTTCCCATGAAGATGATTCATGTGGCTCCTTTGCATAGAAATAACTTTTAAAAGCAACAAATCTTATGTGTCATAAACATCAATTTACTTGGCTGATGAATCAAAAAAATGATCCCAATGGCAAAACTTAATTAAAGAGTCAAAGAAGGCCAGGTTATGATGATTACAGTACAGATACTTTAATACATATTAAATCTAACATTCAAATTAGTACTTTATTTTCAAAGGTGCATGAAAAACTTTTTTGAAATGCAAAGTGAAAATGAATTTAACAGGACAAACATGCCATACCTTATCTCTAATATCCCTACTGTGCATTTGGAAATAAAAGGATGGCTACTATGCACCCTCTTTCCACTCAGGATTTAAAATTTAGGATGGCTTCATCCCAGAGGGTCATTAGACAGCAGTCCTGCCATCTGTCAAGTGATAGTTTTAGTTTTCTATTTTTTCTTTTCTAATTTCACAGGTTAGAAAGTTTGCAACCAGCTCCAACAATGGTTTGGGCTTGAGTTGCAAGATGCTGACTGATTGCCTTTTTTCTCAAGAATTTCTGCAGAAGGTCAACAAAATGAAGTCAGGAAGGGATTTCAACTTGGGAGAAAATGGGTCAATGAGGCAATTTTCAAGTGGTAAACTCATGGGAAGACTTTCATGGAATAAAGAGTTGTCACATTTCCCATGTAAGACATCATGTGTGAAACTAATTTGTCAAGAATGACAGCAGATAGACTTGTGATGGAGTTTCACCATCCTAGAAGTAATAAAAGTCAAATTATGGATGACCTTTCTACCAGTTTTTAGTAGGATTTGATGCCCTTCCTAAGATGTAGTACAGAAGATCTCTAGATTAATTATTAAAGCAATTCTCTAAGTCATTAGGGAATGAGTCTGTAAATTGAAGGGACAACTAAAATGGATACAAATTCTGAATAATAGGTTGTAAAAAAGAGGCCTTTATTTCCTTTAAAAATAAGGGAATCAATAGAGAGAGAGAGAGAGAGAGAGAGAGAGAGAGAGAGAGAACACCTTTGAAATCTTTTCTAGTTTTAAAAAATTTTATTGGTACATTTAATTTATAAAATATAATGATATTAATTATTGGAAATTTGTATCATTACATGATCAATCTTGATTCTTATTTTTCCCCATTCCCCTACCATTCTTTCAACCCCTCTCTCCCTCCCAATCTACAAATACTTTGTTGCCATTATTTTTCATTTTCTCATATTAATTCCATTCCCTTCTTTCTTTTCCCTAGCCCTCACATTGCCCTTCCTCTTTGTCCTTTTTCTTCCTATTTCACATTATCTATTATGCTTTTTTTAGTCCTTATTTGCACTTTCAGTTTTGCACACTAGAGAAACTATTTGGTATCTATACATGTGTGTCCTCTTTGTATCACTTGATAATATCGGCCCAGTGTGCATCCATTTCTCTATAAATGCCTCTAATTTCTCATTTTTTGTGCCTGAGTAGTATTCCATTTAATTAAAAAAATACATACACATTATCTTTATCCAGTCTCCCATTGATGGGCCATTGGGGTGAAGTTTTTGTAGCATGAAAAATTCAGTTCATCTGTTAGTTGCTGTCCTACAGACTATTTATATACACTTGTGACAGCCTTCAGCAAACATTGAACTAGAATCTGTCACAAAACAGTCCATTTCACACTGACAACCTTTAAAAGATTTAAAATGCTAGAAAAGCATATTAAACTTAAAATTAACTTAAATTTAAACTTCAAGAATTATATTACAATATCAAATATAATATGAGTTTTAATGTTATTTTTATCTGTTGGAATCCATGACCCTTGCAAATTCCTCATAATTTTACTGATTCTACTTTTCCCTTTAGATATTACTAAACTCTTCCAGGTTTTTAAAAAGTATTTTTAGAATTTCAAGCTATTTTATTAAAGAATAATAATCTCATTTATGAAAACTGACCCTTCATGACTTAATTACCTCCCAAAGGCCATAATTCTTAATGCCACCATAAGGCGAAAAAGTTTCCCCAGGACTTTAGGAAGAGATCCAACCCATGACACTCATTGTAAAGTTTTTCATAGCATTTATGATTTCAGTTCTTATTTTTCTATTATTTTATTTTTTATTAGTATGTGCTTTCAGTCCAATTATTTACAATCATACTGGGGAGTGGGTATATGTAGAGAATACAATTAGCTTCATTTTTAAATCTAGGTTTAAATGATCAACTATATTCCCAAAGGAGATAGAGCAGCCTCTCTTAATAAATTCACCAACCAATCAAACAAACAAAAATAAAAGCTAACAAAGTAAAAAATGTCCTTTATTAATGGGGCTTCGGGTATTTGGAGCATTCTAGGGACTGCTAAGTACCCTTTCACGAGCTAAACTCCCCCCTGTTTCTTACCTACGTATTTCAAATACAAATGGAAGCCTAATAAAACCAAAATCTGAAATCTGCTTAATAATATATGAAATTATCATTAATCACATCTAATTAAATCTCATAGTCAATTGGTATATTCTCTAAAATTAAAAGGCTCATGATGCCTCTACTGTTTTTCATACTTTATGACAGTTCTATACAGACAATTATAATTAAAACATGTTCATCATCAAGATTTTCATTGTTATTCAATTATTCATCAATTAAATGTTTCTTTAAACGACTAAATTATGCCAGGAGATAGTAGAGAACAAAACAGAAAAAAAAATTGACTTTCTGAAGTTTACATTCTACTGGAAGAAGAAAAATAGCAAATAAACATTACAAAATATCCAGATATAAAATCTGTAACATTTATGGTTGTGATTAGTGCTTGGATAGAGGAGAATAAGGGATGATGAGAGAGGGAACTGCAATGTGAAATAATATCATGAGGGAATGCTTTAGTGAGTATCCCTTTTATGAAGCTAATGAAAGTAAGCCAAGTGAGCTCTGCAGATATATAAAGAATATTTTATACCAAATAATAAGTGAAAATCCCATATGTAAAATTTTCATGCCTAATTTAAGGGTTAGCAAATTGATCATGTAAGAAGGAAAGTAGTAAAGATGGCAAGACTAAGAGGAGATGAGAAGAATATTACCTTGTAACATAAATGTTTGTTGAGACCAACCAAGGAAACCACAGGAAAGCAAAGTACTCTTCAGATAAAATGTTAAATCAGAGAATAACAACATACTACATTAAATTACCAAATGACAGTATTTATTCTATGCACAGTGATGAATGTATTTTGAAATTGCCTCTGCTTATTCTGGTAAAAAAGCAAGGCACCTCAGATTTCTGCTGAATAATTGGATGTAGAGAGTAAAGGAAAGATTTTTTAAAATGACAATATAGTTTTCTTTATTCTAATGTGGGTAAGAGAACAAACATAATTTCTACTGAATGAGATAACAAGTATGGAGATATAAGCCAGTTTTGCAGCAAGAAATATGAATTCACCTTTAGAGATAATGAGTTTCAGGTGCTGTTGATAATCCAAGTACAGGTGTTCTGACCGCATTATGCATTCACTTCTTGATCTCAACAGAAAGTTCTCAGCTGGAATTTTATTTTTAGGAGTCTTTGGTACATAGATAAAAATTGAAATTAGAGCAGTAAGTACATGACATCAATTTAATACAGTATAGAGAATAAGAATAAAGCTGAAAAGTGATTCCTGAGGTAAAATAACATTTAAGATATTCAATAAAGTATGAAAATGATTTTTTTGGTTCAAGACTACTCATATAATATGTCCAATTTGGAATATTGTATCTGGAAAAGGGTTTATAACCAATACAGTCATTCCTCTGGTATTCACAGTGATTTCAGAATCCCCATGGATATCTAAATCTGACCTTGTCCAAATCCCTTATATAAAATGTCGTAGGATTAACATATAATTTATGCACAGCTTTTAAATAATCTCCAGGGCTGGGAATTTAGCTCAGTGGTTCTGCTGCCTTCCTTGCAAGCACAAGGACCCAAGTTCTATCCTTGGTACCAAAAAAAAAAAAAGGGAAAATATAACCTCCAGATTATTAAAATGCATAATTAAATGTAGATTTGTTCAAACTGTATTTTTCAAGAAATGACCAAAATATATATCTGTATGTGTTCTATATAGTAGCCATTTTTTTCTTTTCAATATTGTCAACTATGGTTACATATCCCCTGATACAAAAAGTGGAGTATATATACTTAAGGGAAAATTGTGAGTAACCTCAGCATTCATTTAAAACTGTCTAATAAATAAAATGTAGTCTGACTTGAATTAACAGTAAATTACAAAAAGGGTAATGCACAAGCCTGATAATTGTATAAATCTGCTTTTTGATGTCACAATACCAACAAGTGCAAGCAATTTGTATCAGTGAACAGATCTGAACAGTCACAAACAATAAACAATTTGCTTCCCTCAAATTATTGATTCTATCTTTATAAAGATGATTCTTGTAAGTACTTCTAATTGAAAGGCAAGGTGTTATATCTTTTGTCTTTCTCTCTTTAAAAGGAGAAAGCAGAGGGAGGTTATTAGATGCTTATACTGAGATTTAATGTAAAGCTATAATATTCCCACATGTTAGTTCACGTTTTAGCCCATCCATAGGAATGTGATATCACACTATGCTCTTGTTAACATTCCTTGGGTACTGCCTGGTATTCAAACAGCTAGAATCCCTCCCTTGAGGTCATAGACACTCTGGCTTTAGACTGCTGGCCTTTGTCTCTTGACTGTCAGAGATAGACAAACGCCACATTCTTCAGTCTAATCTTTTCTTGAATAAAACATCACAAAGCAGGCCATGGACTACCTGGACCTTATAATCTACTCAGAGTTTAAAAATATGACTTAATCAGCCATCAAATAGCAAGACAGTAGCAACTAAATGAAGGTAGATATTAACTATCTTGGGCAAATATTGACCAATGGGAAAAAAGATACAGGACATATCCAGTATGATAATTCTGTTCTGTCTTTCCACCTTTTGTAGTGTTTCAAGGCATAATTTATGTGGCAACAAGTTTAAAGACATTCCAGGAATGTCCCTATAGATTGTTACATGCAATGTCCAGCACAGCAATGCATCATTTGTATTGTTTCACCTCTGCACTTGATTCATCTTATTTTCTCACCTTGCTTCTTGGGGTTCTCATTTTCCTCAAAAAAATTCCAATCTTTGCCTTGTACTGCACTTTTTAGGGAATGGGGGCCAAAATAATCAGACAACTCTTATTAGATTTTTACCCTTATTGATTATATTTTCAGTTATACCAGAAGCTTTCTGAGTATTTGCATCATCCTGTGTCTGTACTGTGTTTCTTCTCATCTTTCATGTATATGTATATGCACACACACATATACACAGATTTGAATTCTTCATTTCTTAATGCACATAATCACCTGCAGTGGGCTAAAAAAGTGTTATGTTCTGTGCAGATAGATACAATCAATTTTTAAGGGACATGATTCTTTCCTGGGTGGGAGACAAGAAATATTCTACAGAATCTTTAACTTCAAGATTAGGCAGTAACTGGTATCAATGCTGAAGAGGAAGTAGGAAAATAATATGCACAACTGATAGGATAAATTGTAAATATAAAAGAGAGCTGATAAAAAGAGGAAAACATGAAGAAAATCATAAAGAAATTTATTAGACACCAAAGAGTATGCAAAGAATGATATAGCCCTTCACAGATTTTTGTAGCTGTGATTTGCCCTGTGATTTTTGTAGCTTTTTATCTGCATCTCAAATTAGCTTACTATTTTAGAACACACGCAAGTAAATATCCTTACAATGTGTGCCTGATTCTGTGTGCAAAAGCAAGTAGAAGACTTTCTCAGGCCATGTCATTTTAGAAATATCAATGAATTTTGGAACAGCTGAGAATAGAAACATGCATTAAGACAACATTGATTTCATTAAAACTGTCTGGGTTTGGACTATACACATTTAAATCCGGACACCACCTCTACAACCTTTGTAAAACAATGTAAATTTGTTGTAACTTAATATATTTCTCTGTAAAGGAGGAAAGCAAGATTCTTTATCTCACTGGATTGCTACGAGGTTTGAAAAAACACCATTCATCGTTCCATGTAATTCTTGGAACCTTGATTTTAGACTACTTCCCATACTCTTTTATAGATGAGGAAACCAGTTTAGATAGGATAAAACGACATCTCAAAGCCACCCAGACAGCCAGTGACAGCCTAGAACTCTAGCTTTATTATGTGTAATTGTAAACCCCACGTATAAGTCAGATTTCCTAAACACAACAGCTAACACCCACAACTTAAACTGGAATGGTTTAACTTAGCTTATGATTATTATGATTTCAGAGGATCAACGCTTCCTCCACAGGGTCCAAGGCAGAAACACCACAGTGGAAAGTTATGGTGTTAGAAAGCTGTTCACATACCAGCAGCCAGGAGTCAGAGAGTAAAGGAAGGAGCCAGGGACAAGAATATACCCTTGCAGGTCATGCTTCTAGTGACCTGCCTGTTCTTAAAAAGCCCCATCTCCCAATAGCACATTCAACTATGAGCTCATTATGGTTTGGGTCTAGATGTCCTCCCAAGGCCTCATGTAGTCATAGGCTTGATCTAGAGTGTGTGAAGCTGGAATTGATTCGTGATGCAATTTTAGGCTCAAGGGCACTAGGAGTAAGTGTGTGAGTGCTACCCACCCTAAGTAGTCTGAATAAAATGAAAGAGGCAGGGAGATGCTGTTAACTTCTCTTGTAACCTTTGCTGCCTTGTGTGTGCCATGTTCTGCCATGGCTGATTGTCATCCCTGCCTTGGAGTTGGCTGATTATGGACTGACACCTCTATGAACTGTAAGTCAAATAAACCCCTTTCCCTTTAACTATGGGTGTCTGGTATTTTGATATCTTTCATTGGGCAATGAGGGAAAGTAACTAACACAGAGCTCATCGGTGAGTTAACCCATTGCTGTGTGTAGTGCCCCAATATCCAATCACAGACCAGAAGCCCTACTTCAGAATGCATGAAACTTTTGTTGGACATTTTAGTTTTAAACCATAAAACCTCGTATTACTGACATGCGTCTGTGGCTGAAGACCTTTTGACCAGCTACTGAAAGATAACTGTAGGTTTTATGACTAGCACTTCATTCTTCCACGTGTTTAAAAGAATGGATAATTAGAAAATATTTCCTGTATTCCCTAACATTTCTTTATTATATTTTGAAATAATAAACCATCTATAAAAATGTAGTAATGTAAATTAGTCATACATAAAACATTTATACATTATATGTAAAATTATCTGTGAAAATTTAATAGAGCAAATATGATGAAAATATCTGTTTTGTTTCCTCAATTTTAAGAAAAAAATGTCGTTAGAAATTAATAAAAATGATTTTCTGGAACAACAGCTTTATGTAATGATTAGAATATATGTATGCATGATATCTATGCATATATATATATATATATATATATATATCTCCATGTATTTATATACTGTAGCAGTTTTGACTATGAATCTCATTAACATTCCCATGCTGTAAATGCTGTGCATGCATTGTATTTGGGTATATCTTTGTCAAATGAATCTCAAACATTCCCATGCTGTAAATGCTGTGCATGCATTGTATTTGGGTATATCTTTGTCAGGAAAATAGAAATACACATCATAGCAAGTGAACAGCTCTTTGAATGTGATGATTATATAGCTTTTTTATGGTATTGGTAATGATCCAGAACGGATTGACTTTGATAGATCTAACATTTGTCAACAGTCAGCAACTTTGTACAAATCGAAGTTGAAGATTATTTTTCTTCATAAGGCCTTATATGATTGAGGATATTATAAAAGACATGCAGTGCGAGTGCACTATTTCCACTGTCAAATTCTTTAGTTAAACTATGTGCTCTCTGCATGATTGGAGACAGTAAAAAGGCTAGAGGTTAGTATTTTCAGTTTGCTCACCACGTTACTGAAATGAGCTCTATTGTCACATTACTTTGTTTTTTATTTTATAATCACAGTACAAATATAAAGGAGGCTTTATTGCATGCACTTCATTTAAAATATCACCCTGAAGAGTCATGCTTGGTCAAATTTCCTGGGGGGAATTCAAGTCCCAAGGTCTCTGAATATGACAGAGTGAATTTATTTATTTTTATATTACAATACTGCTTCTTATATTGGCTCACATTTTAATTTGGCCATGGATTGTTTCTTAACTATAGTTTTGAAAAGGTGAATATTTATTATTAATTTTACTAGTAAGATAGATTTCTAAAAAAATTCAGCACATCTCATAGGTCTGTCTGTGTAAAGTGTCTGGTCTATCTTCACTGAGTTCAAGCATCAATATTTTGTACGCACATTTGCTACACGTGGATAATGCAAATGGGTAAATCTGCAAGAGTCTCATAGCTTGCTTATTCATATAATAGGAGGAAGCTCACTAAAAATAAAATTGGGATGTGATATCAACTGATATTCATTATATTCAGCCTATATAAAAGAAATTTTAAAAAGAAAGATATTTTTGGCTTTAGAATTGAAATGGGTTCATAGGTAGGTTGATATGAAAGCTAATTGAGAGGGTAAAAATGTTAACACTGAAGAGACTAGTTCAGAAATGCTAGCGGGCAAGTATAGAAAAAGAACTATTAGTATAGCTCTCAAATTACCAATAGTGTGAGAAAAATTAAGTTTAAGCTTAGATATATAAGGTCAAAAAGTTTTGTTTTTTGATGAAGGGAAATAATATGCTAGCACATCAGAAAACATTGAATAAATTCTGTCTACTTCATGAATTTTATACAAACGTTCTGTTCTTCCTTTTATGTACAAATTAATTTTAGAGCAGTTTTGGGTTCACAACAAGAGCAAGCAAAAGAAAAGTTGCTGTTCTCATTTAACTGACCCCCACTACCTAAAGTAATACTGTTCTCATTTAACTGCTCCTCCCACATATGCTGACTACTAATATTTAGCTCAAAATATGCTTTCGTTAGAATCTACAAACCTGTGTTTGTACCATACTATCACCTAAAGTAAATAATTTACATTAATATTGTTGATGTTAAACATTCTATGGATTTAAACACATCTAAGGTTATGGCTTATATGTAGATATTCCCTCCAAAGCCTCATGAGATCAGTGGAGGGGCCTTTTGGAGGTGTCTGGATCTAGGATGTGTGTTGCTGAGATCAAGGATATGATGCTATGATTGATTCACAGTAAAAGGCTAGGATTATGAATGCTCTACCCTGGTGTGAGTGCTACCTGCCCTAAGCGTGGGTAGCCTAGATAGGCTAGAATGGATAGAAAGAGGGCTATTGCATGCCACTTGCTGCTTGCTGCCTTCCTGCCTTCTGCCTGCTATGAACTGCTTCTCCTCTACAATTCCCCCTCCACTGTACCACTCTGCCTTGGAGCCAGGCAACTATGCACTGAAATCTTTAGAAACTGGGAGCCAAACAAATGTTTTCTTCTTTAACTTTGGGTATTGGTTATTTTATTTTGGCTATGAGGAAGGCAACCAAGACATGTGGTGACAAGTATCCACCATGATGGTATCATATAGAATAAGTTCACAATCCTGAAATCTTGTGTTTTGGTCATCTCCCCTTCCTCCTTAACCCTTGACAACCACTAATATGTATCACTAATTTTTTAGTTTCTTTTCCAGAATTAAAGCCATGTAGTATACAATGTAGTTTTTTTTTTTTCCAATTTAGTTTCATTCACTTCAGTTTCCTCCATACTTTTTCATGGCTTGAAACCCCCTCCCTTTTTTTTAAGCATTAAAGAATATCTCATTTTCTGGATATACTAGACTTTATTTATTTATTTCTCTAATGCAGGACATCTTTATTTCTTCCCAGTTTAAGCAATTATAACTAAAACTTCTATAAACAAATGAGCACAGATTCTTGTGTAGATATAAATTTTCAAACTACTTTGGGTATATAATAAAGAAAATTATTGCTGGATTATATGACGAAATCATGCTTAGCATTGTAGGAAACTGCTAAACTGTCTTCTAAAATGGTAACAACACTCTGCATTCCCGCCCCTCCCCCAGGAATGAATAAGACTCTGTCACTCCACATACTAGCATTTCATGATATGACTGTTTTGCACTTTGGACATTCTAATAGAAATGTAGTGGTAGCTAACTGGTGTTTTAATTTGCAATTCCTTCATAGCATATAATGTTGAGAATTTTTCCATGTACTTACATCAAGAATCTATTCATGTACTTCTTTGGTAAAGTGTCTGGATCTTTTGTGGTATCTTAGTTGGCTTGTTAATTTTTTGTATTGTTTATTTTTAAGTGTTCTTTGATATTTTAGATAATAACCATCTACTGGACATATCTTTTGCAAATATTTTCTCTCAATCTTTGTATATTCTTGTGTTCCCTTAATAGTGACATTCACAATAGAGGAGAAGCTTTTAGTATTAATCAAGTCTGATCTGTCAGGGCTTTCTCAGATTGTGCTTTCAGCATTGTCTCTGAAAACACATCACCATATCGAAAGTATCCACATATTTACTTATATTATAGTATCAACCATGAGTTCTATTCTTTTGGATTTTAAATTTAGGTGTTTGGCCCATTTTTAGTTTGTTGCTGGGTAGATTTGTCTTGATTAACATTTTTCACATAGATGACTAGTTGTCCCAGAATTATTTGTTAGGGCTATTATTTTGCCATGGCATTACTTTTGGTCTGTTGTCAAAGATCAGTCAATTATTATGTAGGTTTATTACTTGGCTGTCGATACTCTTCCACTGAGCTCTTTGTCTATAATTTTCCCAACTTGTCTATCATTATGTTTTATGATAAAGCCCTCTTCTATCATTTCACAGAGTCTGAGGACTACTTTTATTTTGTAATATTAACTTTTACCCCTAATGGCATTATTCACCAAAACCTACATTGTGTTTTCCATTCTTACTTCAAGATTAGTTTGTGAGATCATCCCTTATTGTGACTTCAAATAAAATTACCATCAGTGCACTAATGTGTTGATGAAGTTAGAGTCTTCATGATCCATTTACTTGCCAAAAGTCTCCAATTCTGAACATGTGTGACTTTGGTGATATATTTAGGAAAGATAAGGAAATACCTAATAAGTGCTGAGAAGTCAATCACAAAGCAGTAAATTAGGCTTTACTACTATGTGACAACTGATGGTTCAAAAGAATTAATTGCTTCATTGGGGTGAATGAAAATATTTTTCTTAATATTCAACGGTCATTTGTAATGTGAGCTCTGACCTAGTGCAATGTTTGTGGACACAGACAGTATATTAAAGAGTGAAATTATCTACCTGTTCATGTGAAAATTGCTTATCTACTCAGAGCTTGTTGAATAGAAATTTCTTAGCCTATTTTGCAGGTTTCTATGAAGATTTTGAAATTTATGAAGATTTCCAACCTTTCAGCAAAAGGTACTGAAACATGAAGAACTCAATTCATGATAATATTAATGAGCTGCTAATGATGATGATGATACAATGACAACGATTATAGTGATGCTAGTGATGACAGCAGTAATGCTATTTATAATAGTGTAGAAGAGAATGACAATGACAATTGTAATTTATAATTTTTAAAAAATTAATTTTAGGTATACAATATAATGACATTCATCACTGAAGATTTATATCTTTATATAATATATTTTGATTCTTATGTTTCCCCATTCCCCTGCCCTCCCTTTAACCCCTCTACCCCTCTCGATTTACAAAGACTTTGTTTCCATTTTTCCATTTTTTCATGTTAATTCCATTCCCTTCTTTCTTTTCCTATACCTCTCCTGTATCCTCTTCCCCTTTGCAACTTTTATTTCTATTTCACATTATCTATTATACCTTTCAGTCCTTATTTACACTTTCAGTTTCTCATGCCAGAGAAACTATTCAGTATTTACATATGTCCTATTTATTTAAGAGTATTGTCTCAATCCTGGTAGGGGTGTGGGAAAAAGGAACCCTTCTCCACTGTTGGTGAGAGTGTAGAGTAGTGCAACCATTGTGGAAATTAGTATGGAGACACCTAATGAACTAAGATTACAAGTCCCATTTGACCCACCTATTCCCCTGCTGGGTATCTTTCCAAAAGAATGAAGAGAATCATACCAGAGCAATATACATGCACCTATGTACATAGCAGCACAGATTATAATAGCTAAAACTTGGAAAGAGCCCAACTGCCTATCAACTGGAGACTGTATAAAGAAAATGTTGGTATTTTTTATAAAATAGAGTACTACTCAGTCATAAAAAATGAGTAATTAGAGACATTTGTGGTTGTAATTTATAATTATGTCCACTTTAATGGATGTTGTTGTCAGGATCTGCAAGGGAATAGATTTAATATAGGAAATAATGTATAGGATTATTTTATAATATTCACTAAAAAAATCAAATGCAGAGGATTGCAAGAGATCTAGCTGTACACCAGGGACCCAAAGTATCTAGCGAAGGGCCTAGTTCCCATACCAGTGTTGCACAAGTTCAGATGAAGGCCTAGAGTCTAAGACAAATTCCTCCATAGTCCAAACTAGAGACAATGTAATGTCTTTCATAAGTCCATGTGGAGGATCTGCCCTTGAAAGGCCCAGTGGCCAGTGTGGAAGCTAGAAAGCCAGTGCCAGCAGAGTGGTTATCTATGCCACCAGGCTGAGCAATCTGTACTGCAACTAGGAAGTGACACTCAAGGCAAAGATTAGGGCTTCTCTGACAAGAACATCAGCCATTGCTGCTTCCCCTCTAAGTCTCTATGCCATTAGCAACAATCCTCAGGTGGGTCTTCCATGCCCAGAGCCATATTGAGCCAATTCAGCTGGCCTTTACAAGACAACCACTAGTTAATCTGCTCCTGATCAATTTGATAACCAGAAATTGGGCCAGATATTTAGCTCAGTGGTTCTACTACCTTCCTTGAAAACACAAGGTCCCGAGTTCAATTCCTGGTCCAAACAAACAAAGAAACAAACTTGATAATGAGATCTATTGCCTTAAGCCATAGTCTCCAGTGGCAGATTTCTTAAAAGTTATCCTATCTTGATATATTCAGATTTATATTAATATAACAATTGCCTATATATAATTCTTAATGCACTCATTTCCACATTATGGCTTCATATTTTAAAACTCCTCAAGTTTCCATCTGTGTATACAATTTTGCAATAATTAAAAACCAGCATTATATACATCAACATCATATCATTACATTAAAATCTTAATAGGAGAGAGCTATTAAAATCACAATCCTTGATTCCCATGAACTTTAACAACAGGTGCAGCAACACTAAAAGACCTCCCAAGGGATCTCCTGCTTTCCAGATACAGTCTTCCCTTCTGGTAAAGGACATCAGATCATTTTTCTCTTGTCCTGTTCCTTATGAACAAGCACGTTCTTCCCTATTTCCTCCTTGCAATCCACATATCCACTGGGACATCCTCTCTGGGCGAATGTTTCAAATCATCACCCTGGTTCTCCACTTTGAGTTTTCAGCATCAATCTTGTGAAAATCCCTCAACAGTATCCATGCCATCATCTCTACATTCAGATGCCTTGCAATTTCTTCTGCCAGATGAATGACTTTGCCACCCTTATTCTTAGTCTCAGGCAAAACCTCTGGACATGCTCAAAATTAAAACTTTCTGCTAATCCAAAACACACATCATCTGGAGTCCAACAGCCAAAGCAGACCTTTGCAGCATAAGCCTCTGGAATCTGGTCTTTACTGGCTGTCTGGTCTTCTGAGCTCTGACCAGAACTTTCCATACAGAACATAAGATTTTCCAGGTCTACATCTTTAGTCAGCATCTCCAAACCTTTCCACATCTTCTCCAACCCAGTTCCAAAGGCTCTTGAGCCACATGACCACGTAATATCACAGCAATGATCCTACTTCTCTGATACCAAAATTCCATCTTAGTTACTTTTCTCTCATTGCTGAGATAAAATACCTGACACACAAAGTTAAAGGGGGAAATATTTATTTGCTCACAATTTGTAGAGATTTCAGTTCATAATTGGCTGGCTCTAAGGCAGGAATGGCAAACAGGTGTCAAAAGAGGGAACAACATGGCACACACAAGGTAGCAAAGGCAGCCAGGGACGTTAACAGCATCTTTTATCCCACCCAGGATCAGGGCAGTGCCAAACCAATAACTCACAGTTAGTGATTTAGTAATCACATGCTCTTAATCCCAGCATCACACATCTCAGATTCAGCCACCCCTGAAAAAGAAAGCCCCACTTCCTTAGCTTGGGGCTTTGAGAGAACATCTAAACACAAACCATAGAATGGGATATAATGTCCCACACTGAAGAGTCAAAGGGATATTTTTTTTGTTTTTTTTGCCCAAAACACAGCACTCTTGCTGATCTGTCATTATGGTTTCTTTATAGGCTGTCTAGGCACATAATATAATAAAATGCAAATTTTCATGATCAGTTTGATAAGCAACATTTCATAGCTTCACATGAGAAAGCAGTCTTTCCTACTGATATAACCTTGTTTCATCAGAGGTATTTTGCAGTACCACATCAGCCAGCCCTAGTAGCAGTGTTAGTAACAATAGTCTAAAGATATATTTAACCTAAACATTTGTCTTCTTTCATGATTAATTGAAGGTATAAATCATTATGTTATATTTAGGATAGTTTTACATGCATTGAAAATACATTTTTTAAATAACTTTAGCCATTTGCACATTTCTTTAGGGTAATAGCTATGACTTTGTTGTTACCTGAGAATTACATTAAAATATTCATGATACCTGTGATCTTTGATTCTTTTATAATTAGCATGTTTATGAGGATATAATGGTCCATTATTCTTTACATATTTGTTCGAAATTTATTTTGACTTTAAAAAGTAAAATCTTCAAATTTGATAAACATTATGGAGGCGATTCCAAAAAGAATATTAGAGAAAACTTATAATTAACAATCTAAATAGTTCTTTTCTGTGTATAAAAATTAGTGAGCAAACATATCTGACTGTAAGTAAACAAGCAATGTACTCAACTTACAGAGCAAAATTTTAATTTAGAAAATTCTTTATTTTTAGAATATACTTCTCAGAGATTTATATCCATTGCTTTAGTAGTAAAAATAACTCCTCTTTAATTACGTACTTAACATACAGAGCAGAAATGTAGGACTATACTGTGGCATTTGTAAAGACGTTACAAATGAGAGCAAGTAATCATGGTCATTTCTAATGCATTATATTTATTGAGTACATGACTTGAAAGCATCAACTCACTTCATTCCAAATAACATAAATTGATTAGATATACTTTATTCTCTAATGGTAATACCTACATCTAAATCATAACATCATGAATCATAAGAGGAGAAGTTTACTATCCTATGTCGAGAAAGTTGGCAACACAATATGTAGTGCAGCTACTATTACTATGGACTTTAGTTGTCTAAACGCACCATATTAATTCATTTAGTTGACTATTAATTTATTTAGTTGTATTGGAAATTATTTGGAGATAACCTGATATAATTTTTCCTTATTTTCAAAGTATTACCTCTGCTCTTTTGAGCCATATGAAGCCTTAAATTAGTAATTTAAAGCCTTCTCACAGAACAAAAGTTCAGGAACTCAGATTGGGAGGGTAAGGCATGGAATCACCAAGCAGACTCCGGGGAGGTTTCTGGAACGCTTCCACTTTTAATAATTTCAGCCAGCAGTTTATAAAGTTTTGAAAGAGGGAATGGCAAAGAGGGGGCAATATATTTGGCTTAACAGGAATGGTTATTGGAGTGTCCTTGGATGGTCGAGGGAGGCATCCATCTAGGGGGATGGGCGAGGCCATAGATGGACACAGACAAGGCTCAATGCACGATCTAGACCTCTATTAGTGTGCTAGGGGACATGCGTGTGGTGCACTTGTCCCAGCAAGACTTGTACCTCTCTTACACTAGAGGTCATTTCATTAAATAATATTATAGACATGGATGATGCAGCAAGGCATAGATACTGTTTCCAAAATCATGTTTATTACACTTACGGACATTTTAATCTTAAGAAAACACTTGTAATTGCATCTAATTTTAAAGTACCTTTTCAAAATTTCTGTCTGCAAATTTGAGAGCCACTCATTAAAATAGCCAACCGATGAAATTACGAATGAAGGTCAAAAAAAAAAATGAAGTTATTCATCAAGTAAATCATTTTTTTCTGAGAAATTCTTAATATACTTACATTTATACCTCTTCTACCTGTCTACAATGATAATTGTGATGCTTCTTAAGAATACATAAACAAGAATATATTGTTTGGCTTCTATTTTATATTACATAAATTAGTCTCTAAATATAAAGCTGTCTCCAACTTAACTTTCTATTTACTAAACAACCCCAGGTATATCAAATTCCATTAATAATGATAAGAATGATATTCTAAATCATCCTAAAAAGAACAAGTGGGAAATATACAAAATTACCGATCCATAGAATCACAACAAAAATACACTATTTAAAAATAAATAGAAATATTAAAAACTCAATTATTTAATACCAATTTTGTGTCAATATAAAAATTTTTGTTGCCACCAGAAAAAATGCAGAACTTTTCTGAAAGGAACAGAATATAATCAAAATTCCAATCTGATCCTGGTATAATTACACTATCAAAGTACTGGTAACTAAAGTAGTATTAAACTAATAAAAATTTGGTTTCCTACTATGTGCTAAGTCAGTATCAAAAGCCAACTCTGTGAGAAAATAAATGGTAAATTTTGATCTTGGATAGTGAACATATAATTCAGAATAAACATGTTCCTCCAGAACATTAGCCAAGTTCATGAATGTTCAGCACTATTTTATCATTTTGTCTTATTATCTAAATTATTAAGATTTTTATTAGGGCATGCTTGCAGTTCATGATTGCATTCAGTGTAGGTAACTAATACATGTGTAAAAACTACTTCAAATCTTTTTCTCTTTCCTCAACACTCCTTTTATTGTTTTTGCATCAGATTCATTTAACAAAAGAAACAACTTATAAAGGAAATTATTATATATAAATGGACTAAAACCTGGGCTAATGGTCCAAAAACATACAAAATATGTAAGACAATTGTACTAACTAAAGGTACATTTTCAGATACATTGTCCTCACTGGACTACAATACCTTCTTCGAGCTCTTTTTTTTCTGTTATCAGATATTATATTATATATATATCAGTGTGGCAAATCATATTTTCCTTTTACTGTAGCATTGATAATTTGCAGTATCAGGCACTAGTTAAGAAATAATTCTGTAATTGCATTTTGTACTCACCATATATGATCATTCCTCATCTATAATGTACCCCAAATGTAGCTTCCCTTTCTAGATACCCTGATGAGGAATAAAGTTTTTCATCATTAAAAATATGTCAGATGTATATCATATAAATATTCATGTATAAGTATATATCATATATGTCAGATATAGTTCATATAGTTGAATCTAGAATTGATTAATTGGATGGTCAAACTTTGAAACAATAAGGAACAAAACATTGAAAATGAACAGGTAAAATGTTGGAAAATTGTTGAATAACAAAAATATTTCACCATGTAGAAATAATAGGTGCTGATGGTGCCTAAAGACAGAATAAAAGCATCAAAAATCATACTTATAGCTCCATCTTAATATTTTTCAGATTTTGTACAACCTATCCTCATCCAAATTTATCTTTATCTTATGTCCAGGAGAAGTGTGAAGGGCATGTTATTCTTATGACTAAAAGTAAGAGTTAAATTATGAAATCATAGGTACAGTATAGGAAAAATACAACATTCCATCTGGGGCATATTGAAGCTAAGTATAATTTAGTAGAGAAACTTACCCTTGAAGACATTTTTATTTGTTATTTTTAATTTATTTGCCTCACTCCACTAGACACTTATGCCTATTAAATGTTTAGATTTCACATAGCTTCTGTAAAAGTGCACCACATTTTTACCTTGATAAACTTATTTAAAGTTATTGACAGAAGAAATAAATTATTTGCTACTATCCAAGTTTTACAAGTGCTCCTGGAAAATGTCAAAAAGGATATATCAAAAAGCTTAGCAGAATATTAACAAATCCCATAATTTCAGGAGCTATATTTTCCAGATCTGTCATCACTGAAAGTGACAACAGTAAAGCTACTGTCTATTACACTTTATAAAATATATCCTCCAAAATAATTTTAGGACAGTTTTGGTTGCTGGTTTCAAGTTTCAACTGATCTTAGCTTTTGGTAGCCATAGCTTGTTTTACCCAAGAGGGAATAACAATTTCTAGTCCATGTATCATGTTTTGAAAAATACTGACTTGTGTTTCTCTGCACATTACTGTAATGTGAAACAGTCCAATGAGCTCTTTATTTCCCACAGGACCCTGATCTCTGCAGATGCAAACTGTTCTTTTATCACAGGCCTTTGTAAAAGGAAGGGGAAATCCGTTCAACAGATTATCTTGACCTTTAAAAAGAATCATATGTGTTGAAACTCAGAGTGACTCTGTAAAGGAAATTGTCATGTGATTCACATCTTGCAAAACTGACAAGTATTTTGCATTTATAGTAGTATGCTATTGCCTATGCTCAAACATTGAAATCATATGGAATGCAAACTAGTGCTAATTTTTCTCAGCAAGGAAATTTAAGTCCTGGCAGAATAAAATGACACATTTATAGACAAATTCAGTAACCATATCTTGAAATCTTTATCACTACTGCTTTTTTCCACTTTGATACAAGATGAACAATAGATTTAATGTGAAACATTCTCTATCATTTTCACAATGAGAAGCCTCATGCTAATAAATTATTAGTGAAGCTTAATCTATATAACAAGTTCCAATAGAGAAGGCTTCCTAGCTCATCTGAGCCTATATCTGTACCTCTGTTTCTAAAAATGATGGAAACTGAAAAGTGTATTAGGTCTTCTTCTGTGTGGTCATAAGTTAAAAGAAAAAGACTACATAATAAGTATGACTTAAACCTCTGATACATAGGAAATGGCTTTGTAATCATCAACAGTAGCATTGTAGCACATATTGTACCATGCCTAATTTAAGCATTTAAATTAACTAACTCAATCCTAATTACTAAGTGAAATAGTTCAAATTTTGCTGCTCAGTTTTCCAAGGCTAATATTCTTATGCATGTTTTGCAAAATTTATAGATTTGAATGGTCAGTTTTAAAAAATAGTTAAGAAGAGGAATGCAAAAGAAATATGACTGTATTTTAATATTTGAAACTTTGGAGAAGCTAGTATTATTTTCTCATTTTATGTGTGAAAAGCTGAGGTCAAGAACTTGCCAAATTCACATAAGAAATAAGTCATCAACTTGAATTCAAACCCCTGGAGTTCTGGCTCTGTGCTAAACACGAACTGGGAAGGGCATGTACTTCTACAGTGGGTGAGGAATAACTGCACATAACACAATTGTAAATGAAGATGTAAGAAACATTACACAAATGAGGTGGTCAAGATAACTGGAGATGATAATAAACTCCACTATTTCATGGCCACGAGGAATTTCTTCCAGTATAGTATAGTAATGTTGGCCTTATAAGCTTTATCTCATGTGGAAAAAATTGTTGACATGATTTGTGAATAGAGAGTGTCATCCATCAGTATTCCCTTCCATATGGATGGAGTTAATGTGTTAATATGTTTCCATTATATGATCTCTTCCCATCCCAGTCTGTGTGCAGTGATACCGTACAAGGTAGAGAGATTCAGAGTGTTTCTGCTACACAAATTTTCATACTTCCTCAGCCTAAACTTGGAAAAAATTAATAGGAAGATTGGTATAGCTAAAGGTCAAAGTAATATAGCAAAAAAGCTGAAAACAGCAGATCCTGGGGAACAGTTAAAAGAAAACCAAAGCACATGGCTGGAGGCAGATCCTAGCCAGCCCCCACCAAACCCACACAGGCCACAGCCAAGGGCCCACCTGGAAAAGAGCTACACAAGTGCACAAGCAACAGTGGGAGGTTTGCCCAGATACCACTGATAAGTGCACACAGACCCTAGCCAGAATTCTTCTCAGACAACAGGTTAGCTCAGGGATCCGGAAGGCCACCATTCTGAACCCAGGAATTGGTATACTGCAGACAGCAGATAAAAGACCACTGGGTGACTTGCTGAGAATGGAAGACTGATGGGGGGTGGTCTCAATAAAGGCACAGCAGGCTGCATCTGTTCAAATGAGAAGACATGGAAACAAATCCTAAAATCAGACTTGTGGATTATCTAAGGAATCCCCAAAGGGAAAAGAGATGGAACAATATGATATTCATATTGGACTCCCTGAACTGGAAACAAAAGAGGATCTCAAAAAAATGAAATCAGAAATAATTTCTCAGATAATAGCAGAGATTGTACCCATAGTGTAAGACATGATTAATAAATCTAGAGTGGGCACGATAAAAAAAATAGAGGTGCCAAGGAACATGTTGGAATCCCAATGTAGGAAACAAATGGAATCCATAAAACAGATGCAAACAGATTTCAAGGAGATTAAAAACTCCATTGAAAGTTTACACAGCAGAACGAGCCAATGAGAGGACACAATTTCAGATATAGAATGTAGGATTGCAATTAGAGACCAGGAAATGAAAATTTTCTTAATAATAAGAGGACATGCATGCATGGGAAATCAATCCAGCAGTTGCTAGATAATACAAAGAAGAATAAAATAAGACTGATCAGAATCAATGAAGAAACAGGAGAGAATGTAAATGACATAAAAAAGCTGTTCACAGATTCAATGTAATCACAAAGGAAAATCCAACAGCATACTTCACAAACCTTGAGAAAACAATCCAAAAATTCACTTGGAATAAAAAGAGACCATCTAGAATAGCAAAACAATTGTAGGCAATAAAGACAAGTTAGTGGGTATCACAATCCTCAAATTGAAGCTATACTAAAAAGCTACAATATAAAAACAGCATGGCACTGGCAAGGAAACAGACCTGAGGATGAGTGGAACAGATTAGATGTTGCAGAAACAAGTCAAGACACACACAAACAGCTTATCTTTGGCAAAGGAGCCAAATACGCTCAATGGAAGAAAGATAGCCTCTTTAAAAAATGGTGTTGGTAAAAATGGATTTCAACTTGTCAAATATTAGAACTAGACCTGTATCATACACCGTGCACTAAACTAAAATACAAGTAGATTAAAGATATAAATATTAAAACAGAAACACCAAACTTGCTGGAAGATAAGTAAAGTAGAACTCTTGAAGATATTGGATAGGAAAATACTTTATGAACAAATCCTAAATAGAACTGGAACTAGCACAAAGAATCAACAATTTGGATCTCATCTTTATAAAAAGTTTCTGCACTAACAGATAAATCACAAGCAGAGCTAAGAGACAACCCACAATGTTGGAAAAAAGGTCTACTCTGTAGAATTTATAAAGAACTAGAAAAAAAACAGGCCCCCCAAATATAAAGACCCAATTCAAAAATGGACATGTGAAATGAGGAGATGTTTCTCAGGCAACGAAGTAGAAATAGCAATTAAACATATAAAAAAAATGTTTAACATCACTGGTCATTTGAGAGATGCAAATGAAAACAACAATGAAATTACATCTCACCCCCAGAAAGAATAGCTGCTATCATGAAATCAACCAATAACAAATTCTGGCAGAGCTGTGGGAAAAGAGGAACCCTGCTCCCCTGCTGTTGGGAATGTAGACTGGTAAAACCACTGTGGAAATCGCTATGGAGATACACCATAGGATTGGAAGTCACATTTGACCCAGATATTCCCCTAGTGGGTATCATCCTCAAAAAATTAAAAGTATCTTACTTACCACAGTGATATATGCACATCCATGTTGGTAGCAGCACAATGTGTAATAGCTAAAACTTGGATGCAGCCCAATTGCCCATCAACTGGAGACAGGATAAATAAAATGTGTGTGTGTGTGTGTGTGTGTGATAAAAATGAGAAATTAGTGACATTTATAGCTAACTGGATGCACACTGAGGTGATACTGCTAAGTGAAATAAATAGGACACACATTTATAAATAAGACACACATGTATAAATACCAAATATTTTCTCCAGTGTGAGAAACTGAAAGTGTAAATAAGGAATAAAAGTTATATTAGATAATGTGAAAGAAGAAGAAATGAGGCAAAGGGGAAGGGGAAGTGGGAAGGGTAGGGAAAAATAGAAGGGAATTGAATTAATATAAGAAAATGAAAAAATGGAAACAAAGTCTTTGTACATAGGGAGGGGTGGAGGGGTTGCAGGGAGAGCCAGGGAATGGGGAAAAGATAAGAATCAAGATGGATTATGTAAAGGTGCAAATTTCTAATGATAAATGTCATTACATTGTATACCTTAAATGTACCAATAGAATTAAATTTTTTAAAAAAGCTGAAATCTTTAGCTTTTCATCCATTTTTTGATTACCTCAGTGACACTCAGCTCTTCCCCCCTAATTTAAAGACATATATAATTACTGACTTTATTTGTGCATGCTTCTGTCTACCGTTCAGCTTATTGAGATCAGAAGGGGTAAAAGAGAAACCTTATTCATTATCCTCGTATTGGTGGTACACCTCAACCTATAAATTTCAATGAAATTATGTCTCTACTGTGAGAACTTAGCCAGGAAAAGTTTTTACTTTTAGAAATAATAAGTTTCATAAATTGTCTAGAGATGAGAGACATAGACACTACATGAAGAAGTTATGAGACTATTTCCGAGTCTCAGTTTAAACACTACTACTTGGGATTTTGGTCCTAAAATTTTATATGCAATTGCACTTGACAAAATGTCACTACAGCAAAAATAAGCCAAAAGTATGTGTTCACCCCTATAATTCATCAGTTCAGTGCCTGGAAGTCAATTGGACATAAGCCACGAGGGGCCTGGGAATGCCACTACATTAAAAGAGAAAGGATCATTCTGATATGGTCTTTATAAGTGGTATTCATTGTGCAGATAGGATATTTTTCACATAAAATTTTATTTTGCACAATATTATATGAGGTCACCAGAAGATGTTTAATACAGTTAGTTGAAATTATTTTAATTGAATTTATGGATTCTGAAAAAATAAACTTTTTTGGTAACATAATAAACATTTATTTGGACTTTGTCTCTGGTTCACAACGGAGAGAACCTAAGACTTTTGCAGTTTTGGTCTGGTGGGGGTAATAGGAGTGCCTTTATTGAAATAAGGTATCTGGTATTTGCCCCTGCAGAGAGCTTCACAATAGGGACTGGCCACCTAAAGTCCAAGCCTTGACTAGATGCCCAGAACTTTCAGTTTCATCACACCCTATATTCTGTGGGAGCAAGGGCTGGCAACAGGTTTAGTGGATTATATTTACAACATAAAAACTCCATGAAAGCCCTATCCGATATGGTTCATTGAGCTTTCAGGTTAGTAAAGGAATCCATATGCTGTGCGGGTGGTACATTGCAACCCCACAGTGAAAAATGTCCGCACTCCTATCCATTGTGCCTCTTCATGTGGCTGTTTACTTGCATCTTTTATAATACCCTTTCTTTTACAATAGTAAATATAAGTAAAAAAATGTGTCACTCTAGAAAAGTTTTAGACCTGAAGAGGGAGTCTTGAGATGCTCTGATTTACAGCATGCAGTAAAGAACTGCATTTTACAGCATGAAGTAGGTATCACAGGGCTCAGCCCTTGATCTGTGAGGTCTATGCCAACTCTAGGTATTAGTTTCAGCATTTACCTGAACACCCGATTGGTATCTTGAGAATGAAAAAACTGTATGTTGATATTGAACGATGCTATAGAGTTCTAATAATGACACAGGGAGATGAATGGCAAACAAGCACTAGACTTAGTGGTGTTTTGGTTACCATGGTGGGACAAGGTATGAAGTATCTTTGTTACCACTGAAAGAGTCATCACCATGAAGATAGCTCAGAAGTAATGTTCTTTCAGAGATAGGGAAAATAGCTTTGACTGTATTTGGATTATTTCACTGGAGTAATCCAGTTAATGCTTAAATATTGTCCATAACCTTTAGAAAAATTATGACGAGGTGGACAATGGGATAATGATTTTACAGTAGCAGGAACCATAAATAATGCTGGAATTTATCTGGGTTTGTTTTAAGCACCTGGAAAGGTAGGAAGGTATTTTGTATGTGTAATGAGTTCTTAAAGAGGAATTAAGAACCACATATTTTCTACTTGTTTGTTTCCTAGAGCTTACAGTCATCTCATTTTGACCAGCTAAGAAATACTGCTCAGCCATCACTATTCGCCTCTTCACTCCAAATCGTCGGACTATGCATGTGGATGTAGAAATAGCCCTAATAATAAAATATTCAGGTCCCATAAGAGCTCAGATCTCGGATAATACTCTCAGATTTTAAAGTGAGTCAAACATATTATTGCAAATAAATCTGTGGTATATTCCGTCCACTGAGGAACAATTTAAGATTTTAATAAATAGACAAATCTCCAAGGTAATGAAAAACTTGCACAAAAAATGAAAAATGAGCAATGATAATGAAAAATTCTATATTATATTTGATTTTCTCAAGAAACTGAAATTCCTATCATGTTTCTCTTTTCCTGCCTTTGTGCTAAATAATATTTGGAGTCTTTTGTGCTTTCTATTTAAAATCTTATTTCTTTATAATATACGTTCTTCTCTCATCACTGAAAAATGATATAGACCTCTTGCTTTCTTATTTCAGAAAATAACAATGTTTTGAGGACATTTGTTCCACATTTCCACTACAAAGATGTAAAGCCCTCGAAAAGTGTATCCATAATGGAAATTCCTAAAGAATCTTTTAAGTTGACATAAGAACCTTGAATTTTAAACAGTACCTTATAAAGCCTCTTTTTTCTTCTTATATTAGCTTTTAAAGGCAGAAATTGTTTGAAAACAAGGATTTATTGTACTTTAGAGTGTGCAGACAAGATTCATTGGCAGAGATTTTGTCTAAAGCATAAACCCTTTCAAATATAAGAAATTATAAAAAAAAATCTCCCACCAAACACATGGAACTTTACTGAAGCTCTTTAATTAAAATGAGTACGATCTGATGATACTTCTACTGTGTCTGTCTTGTCATAAGAAATTCCTGTATTTCCAGTGTTCTCACTTTTACTCCAGGGTGGCATTTTATCTAGTTTTACTTTAGATTCTGTCTACCTTGGTTGAGGTTTTATGAGAACAGGCCACCAAAACAATTATTGAATTGTAAGGTAAAGTAGATTAAACCTGGTGTTCTACAATTGAATGAAGAAAATTAAAAACATTTTTGTTTGATTATTCATTTTGAAAAGTCTTATTAAAGGTCATTTTAAACTAGAATATAATAATAATTTAAATTTACTCATAAGCCAAATGAAATTACCTGAGTCATGTAACTAAATTAACTTTGGCAAAAATAAAGCACATTTGATTTTTAAGGTATGTGTCACTTAGAATGTTAAGAAAGAAAAATCTAAAACATAAGAGAATCTTGCAAATAATGTGATGCAGTCCAAAATTAAAATATAAGTGAGAAGACCTTTGACTTCTGTGTATAAAAGTGAATATATATATAAGTAAATATATATATATATACAAAAGTGAATATATATATATATGTATATATACACAATAGAATTTATAAGAGGAACTAATACTGAGGCCACTTCAAAATTTTATCACAGTAAACTGGCCCAATTTTATCATCTCATTTATAATAAATTGCTGAGTAATTAATTTGAAAAAGACAGATGAAACCATATGCAAAACAGTAAGTCCCAAAGCAAAAATATTCTGTTTCATTGATATTATTATCCTTAGTAATAATATGCATTAAAATATTGAAGTACAATATGGCTGATTATGTTAGATATTAGTCGGTTCTCCTGAGTGTGTTGTGGGTAAAAAGTACTTTTGAAAATGAGATATTGTTAATATGCCACTTCAGTATTGCACAGTGCTATTCAGTCATCCATTTACTGTATTATTTCCTTTTAACTAGTCCAACCTTTTCTCAGGAAATAATTTTTTAAAGATTTTTTTTTCTACAGAAGTTATTCTTTTACAAATTTTTAAACGATTGTCCTGGAGACCTAAATTTTTGGTGTGGGAAATGAAGTTTAGTACACTTCAACACTAATTTAACAAACAATCTTCTGTGCTTACTGTTCTGAACAATGAATGTCATCTAGGTGCTTGATGGCTTCTGCAGAAGTGCAAAGCAAAACAGCAGTGAGATAAAACTAGAACCTATGAGGCTGATCAAAATTCTAAACCCTGACAACATCTGATGCTGGCAAGGGTGTGGAGCAACAGGAGCTCTCCTTCTGTGCTGTTAGGAGTGCAAAATTGCACAACTGCTTGGGAACATGGCTTTACATAAGACAACACATGATTGCACGCATCTTTTCATATATTTGTCATTATACATTTTGTTTGGTGAGTTATTTGTTAAAACCTTTGGTCCACTTTTTAAAGCATTTTATTGATTTGTTATTTATGTGTCAACACATGCAAACAAAAATTGCAAGTACATCGGATACTATGTGATATTTTTATTAAAATATACATTGCATGACATTTAAATCAAACAAATGTAGCTCCTCAATGTTCAAAATCCATTAGCATTCGAAATACTTTCTTTGAACCTTCTGAAATGTATTGTACATAATGCTCTCTAACTGTACTATGTAATGGGACAAACATTTTCCTCATTCACTGTCTAGCTGTAATTTCAAACCAGATGATTGATCAATTGTCTTTTACCCCTCCTTAAACCCTATTCTCCTGAGCCTCTGGAAACTATCATCTTACACTTCTATGAATGAGATTAAATCTTCAGATTCCACATATGAGTGAGATCGTGCAGCAAGTTTGTATTTATGTCCCTGGGTTATTTCAATTAACATAACTACAGCTAGCTTGATCCATATTGCTGTAAGACAGGATTTCATTTTTATGGATAAATAGTAGTCCATTGTATTATACACTACATTTTCTTTATCCATTCATTGGTTGATAGACACTTAGGTTGCTTCCATTCTTGACTGTTATGAATAATTCTACAATAAACATCGGAGTTATCTCTTTAATATGCTAAATTCATTTCCTTTGGGTGTAAATCGAGGAATGGGATTGCTAGATCAATGGGCCTCTTTTTAATTTTCTGAGGATCTTCCATATTATTTGGTATGACAGTTGTACATTCTAATTTACATTTTAATGAATATGTGTAAGCAATCTCTTTTCTCTAAATCCTCATCAGCACTTATCTTTTGTCAGTTGATTAAAGCCATCCTTACTGGAGTGAAGTGATACCTCATTGTGTTTTTGATTTGCTTTGTCCTGATGATTAGTGATGTTGGGGATCTTGTATTATACCTGTTGTCTATGTCTTCTTTTAAGTAGATCATTTTTAATCAGATTATTTGTTACTTAGCTGCTGGGTATTTGAGTTCCTTACATATATATTCTAGACACTGAGCCCTTGGCGGTTCAATTTACAGTTATTTTCTCTCATTCTGTAGTTCATCTCTTCACTTCGATGACTATTGTGCAGAAGTATTTTTATTTTTTGCTCTCTTATGGAGTCTTGTTTGTTTATTACTTGTTTTGTTTCTGTGCTTTTGGTGCCCTGTCCAAAAAAATAATTGCTCATTCATTTGTCCTGAAGAATTTCTTCTTGAGTTTTCTAGTACTGTCCTAGTTTCAGGTCTTACACTTAAATATTTAATTTATTTTGAGTTGATGATTGTAACTTCTGAGAGAAGGTCTGTCATTTAAATGAGTTTTCTGATTGCTGTGTTTAATGAGTTCTCTCCATATTTTAGATGTCTTTTATCAGATATGTCTTTACAAACTTTTAACATAAATACTTCTCTCTATGTGACAAAATTCTATATTTTTCTATGCCTTTAAATATCCTTGCAATATTATTAAAATGCATAGATCTTCCACTCAAATTTAATGCAAATTTAAAAATTTTTTGTGTCATTGAGTTCTCATTCACATAGATCCTACCAAAATAATGTACTACTAATTGGTTCTCTTTGTTTTTGTTCAAGAACAGTATTTTTAAAAATTTTATGATTTAATTTTTTTCTTTGTGCCAAATATTATCTTGGATAAATGATCATAGCATTCCTAATATTTACTAGAAACCTCTTCTAAATGAAAATGTATAGACAAAAATGATTAGATAAATTTAAGTGTATAAAATATTGCTATTACTTTTATAATGACAAGAACTTCACTTATAAAGAGGAACAAATAGTTTTCAATATGATTGATATTTTGGGTGAAGAGAGGGCAGGGCTATGGGGAAAAAATGAGAACCAAGATCTGTCATGTAAAGGTGCAAGATCCCAATGATGAATCTAACTGCACTGTATACCTAAAAAGTACCGGGCCGGGTATTTAGCTCAGTAGTTCGGTGGCCTGTCTCGCAAGCGCAGGAACCCGAGTTCAATCCCCAGTACAAAAAAAAAAAAAAAAAGTACCAATAAACTCAATGAAAAAATATAATAGATATTTTAACTATTAAAATTCTGGTTCAGGTCTGATAAATAAATGATTATGTTGAAACATATCGTGTTGTACACTTTGGACATATGTATCTCTTCAATTGTACCTTAATAAAATTAGTAAGAAGTAAATTATTAGTATATTGAACATACATGAATGGCACATTAAAATTATAAATCAATTAAACTATATACAGATACTGAGGAAAAATAAGGGGTCTATATATTTCATTTCTACTTACTTTCAGCCCTCATTCTTTCTGTTGTCTGACAGGATAATGATGTATACTCAAATTGTGTCTCACACTTGAAGAGTGTTACTCTGCTGTGTGCAAATACTTTAAATGTATTATAAATTCACCTTTAATTCTAGAGTGAAAGATCATTGCAAAAGGAAAAAGTTCCAACATACTAAGGCACCATGGCTATGTATATTATGACTGTGCCAATATAAAATTAGACTTGTCAATATTTTTAAGGTGGCCTCCATATAAATCTCCACTTTTTGAAAACAATGTTATAATTTAAATATCAACTTATCATATATTATCAAAGTTGTAATGTCTTTAAGGTACATTTTTTCAGTTTGGAAGGAACAATTACTTTATGACATCTTTAAAAACATCTATATATGTATGTGTATGTGCACATATATACTTACATAAATATATACATTATATACATATGGTATATTCACATATTTATGTACATACAGAGTGAAAAATCAGTTTAGTTTTTGGTTTTTGTTTTTGGTACCAGGGATTGAAGTTAGGACCTTGTGCTTGTAAGCCAGACAGCGGAACCACTGAGCTAAATCCCTGGCCCGGATAATTATTTTAGTACAGAAATCTTGTCTTAAAGTAGAAAAAACTATGTATGTGCTTCTTTTTCCCATTGTACAGTCTCCAATATTAATAAAACAGACTGTCCAACACCCATACTGTCTCAGTATTCAAGCCTTAAAATAAAAATGTATCTGCAGCACTTCTTTTTGTACATCTTTACAAAGCAGTGGTCAATTCTTAACAAATGTTTATTTTTATAATGCAGATATAATACTAGCTATCAGAAAAATATTCCATAAGAGGAAACAGTCTTCCTTATTCATTTTGCATTGTGCTTAGGCTGCTCAGGCTTATGGCCATAGTGTATGTTGGTAGCAAGCCAGTAGTTGCAGTTTCGACAAGTTGAAATACTAAGGACATTAGCTGAATCACACTAAGAATTGTTTCACTGCAAACAGAGTATCTGGCCTCATGATGGTGTGAAATTATTTTACCCTGTTCTTCCTCATTGGTCTTTATTCCATAGTCTGAGGGGCAGAATGATGACTAGTCACTCAGTGGGATTAAAAAGCATAATGAACACTACAGGAGCACTGCTTTAGTAAGGAAACAGATGGCCATGGTAAGAATGTACTTAATCCTATGCACAATTAAGCACAACACCCAGCCACCAAGCACCCCAGACTTAGTCTTCATGTTTCACAGCTTATTTAGAAACTGGGAAATTAGTTGTGGTAGTCAAGTAATATATTTTATATATACATGGGTATATATATATATATATCATACATTTGTCATGGAAAATAAAATAAAATGCACCTTTAAATATTAAGAATCAGTATTTTACAAAACCTCTATTTTATTTGAGGGAGAATAGGAAGTCAAAAATGTAGTTAAAATATTTTTAGAGTTGTATAATATAAATTCTGCAATTCCCCAAGAATGTTAATGAAATGGACAGTGTTCTTACTTGAAAATATTTCAATTTAGCTTCTCATTCCTAAACTGATTTTTATAATACTAACATTGACACCAAATTAGTTGATTAAGTAACATAAAATAATGTTTATAAAATGCAGTCATAACTTTTGAGAAAACATGTGAAGGTTGTACTTCATTTAGCCATCTTTATCAAATTCTATGTTTAATTAACTGGGAATGAAATTCATAAACAACAAGACTAAATTATTTTTCATGAAAGTTATATATGTAATTTTACTATTATAACTGATTATAAAAACATACTCAGTAATAAAATTGAAATATTGGGGGAAATATCTCTAAATTAAATTTTAACACCAAGCGTCACAAAAATAATGTTAATAATTTTAATATGGGCTAAAAGAAAATAAAGTTCTTATATTCCCTGACCCTGCTATCTTTTACTTTTTAACTCATCTTGAAACTTCTGTTAAAATGTATCCCACTGAAATTCATACTTTAGTTGTTAGACCTTGTATTTCTTTAAATTCTATAAATCTATGATTGCCTCATTTTATAAATCTATGATTAAACTCAGTGTCTTTAATATAACCCTTGAAAAACTCTCAAAAAGATATTATTGCCATTAAATTTTTCTAAATCTCCATCATTCATGCCGGGATAGTCATTTACTTCCCACACTAGCCTAAAACTAAACTTACCATCTAATCTCCTCACACTATTCTGAGTGATCTCTGTCAGTCATGTGGCTTAAAAACACGTAGACTGATGAAACTATAACTAATATATATGACGTTCCTACCAATTTCTTAGTTGGTATTTCAAACTACATATGTTACGAAACAAATGGCTGTTATATTCTCCCAAATCTATTCATCTCAATTCTCTGTATCTTTAATTCACAAATGTATCATCAGTCTCTTTATCTTTACACCACTCAACTTTTCCATCTGCCATTAAAGCAAAATTCAATTTATACATCTTGCTAAACGTCTTATCTTCATCTCATAATCTTACAACACTAATGCCTCTTTCAAAATTTTTGCAATGGCCTATTAACTTGCCTCTGAATTTGCATCATTTCCTACATTTCACTTTCCAAATAGCTATCCAAACAGACTTAAAATGTATATGAATATCTAATGTGATGCAGTGATTTGAAATTTCCTCTACTGTCCACCTAGTATCAGAATAGGACACTAGACTTATGAAACACCAAAGAATTGTTTTTTCTATTGTCTTTGATCCCATCACACATCTCTCTCCCACAATCACTTTTGTTGAATAAAAATGACTCTTGTTGCCTTTCCAGGAAAGTATCTTATTGTGTGGAGAACGGAAAAGAGTACAATGATTGTTATCAATAGGAACAGCAGTTCCAGGGTGTAAGCTACTTTCATGGCTCACAGATAGCAGTGGTGTAATGACACACATTACTCAGCCATTGGCTGGACATTGTACTCATGTGAAAGACAGAAAAAGAACAGTTTTAACAGTGAGACTTTGCCACCCACTGCCAGTGGATCTCATACACAACCTTCTTGTACTCAAGTAAAGGATTCTTTCCTTTACCAATGGAAACAGATCAAGTGGTAGAATTGGGAAGTTGCCAAACAATGTGCATACTTAAGCAAAAGAACAAGTATAAGTTAATTCTAGAACAAGAAAAGGCATTCTCAAATGGAGGCCATGTGGGCTCTTTATTGCTACCTAAGGAAAGAATGTCAAAGTAGGCCAAAGTTACACTCATGCGTCTGTGCAAAGGTCAGCAAGTAGGTATGATTTTCACTGATTTCTATAACAGCAAATAAAGAATACCAAATTCTTATAAGTCCACCTATTGCTCCCAGATTGGGAGAAAGAACTGTGCCTGCCACGGACCTTGAAAAACACTTCATACGTGTTTACTCTGGTCCCCTGCCATTTTGAGGAAGTATTTTCTCAAGAGTTCTGAGGAGAAGAAGCCCCAGGAAGATGATGAGGCCTTGCTGGAGTGTAATCATTAACCAGAAAATCCAAGTTCTTGGATTAAGCCAATTTTTCCCACCTTTAAAAAAAATTATTTATTGCTACATGTTTGAAGTACATGCAGTTTACAACCTCAGGGATGGGTATATGTACATAATATAGCTTGATTCTTTTTGTAATCCCCTTCCCTTATGTCTTGCCTCCCTCTTTCTTCTTCTAAATTCCCTTTCTCCATTTTTATTCTTGTTTATGTTATTATCTGAAGTTTAATTTAGGTTATTAGGTACCTGTACATGGCATAAAATTACTTATTTCTCCTTCCCCTGCCCTTCTCCTCTCACCCACATTTTCTTGAACTTCTCCCATTTGCAAAACATCTATCTCCTAAAAATTAAAAAAAAAAAATGAGCTCAGCAGGTACAAGGGATGTACAGACCTTGACCAGCCAGCTGGAACGTAAATCTTCTCTAAGTTAGTTTTTATGTTCAATAGTAGAGAATGGTTATGGTAAAATCACAAAAACTCTGTGTTCTGTAAGCAGAGAGGACCCTTTAGTTGTTATCATAACTTTGACTTGAGAGTTCAGTGTGTCTTGTTCATCTTGAATGGTCCAGGCAGTATTACCGGGTATTTCTGCCATTGTCAAAGATGAGTTGCACAATATTTTTCCTAAAATATATTCTTGCAGGGATGTAACCAGTTTTGTATTAGAATGTGATGAGCATAATTAAAGAGATTCATCCTTCCACGAGAATAAATCATTTGGTGAAATTAGTAGAAGGGATCCCCTTCTCTCCATTGTCATTATGATTGTTGCCATAGTCTTTGGGCTGTGGAATTCAAAGTTAATATGATTATTTTCATAAGGGTAGATATTATGTACAGGCCTACAAAGGAATATGTCCTAGAAGGTTATGCAGGTAATGCTTATCAGGGATTTGTTATAATGCTGGCTAGTCCAGCAATATGAAGTTCTGTCCTGTTTTGTTATATAGTTGCAGAGAGAAAAAAATTACATGAGGTACTTTCAAGCCTGAAGTACTAACATAGATAGCGGTGCTCATTCTAGTTTTACATTCCCTCCTGTCATATCACAAAAAATATGAAAACCAGAGCCTTGAATAATGTTTTCATCTGGCTTTACACTGTAATTTGAACTAATGATATCTTATAGAAGATCTGAATCCAGGTGTTCCTCCTTAGGCAGTAAATGAAAGCAGAGGTACTTCATTCTGGGTAAGAAACCCACTGTTATTTGAGCTCTCCTACTTTTGTCATGGCTTTGCTGATTTTTACCCATGTGTTTTTGTCTCAGGCAAGGCAGAGATTTCTATAGGAATAAAAGGGCAATCTGGAACTCTCCCAAATAAAAAAATGCTGTTATTTTATACCTGAAATGAGGATTGCCAGAAGATAGCGACTCAGGATATTGTTCCAGTCCCGGGCTACACCTACTGTAGGAATTAACTTTCTCTCTTATTTGACTCAAACACTTAGACCACAATGATCTTAGTCATTTTCCTTGTCCCTGATACTCTGTATTGCACACCAACAAATTAAAAGAGGAGAGTTTATTTTGGTTCACAGCTTCAAAGTTTGAGTCCTTGCATGGTCAGTGGGCCCAAGACGAAGGTGCAAGGGTCTGGCAGAGGAAAGCTGCCTATGGCATGACTATTAGGAAGCAAAGAGAGAAAGGAGGAACCAAGAAGGAGTCACATCCTACCTGTCATGCGCACAGCGACTCTCCTTTTCCCATGAGAACTTACCTCCTAATGGCAAGTTATCTATACTTCATTTATAAGACAAATACATGCAGCTTCTTTTTAGATCTATACTATAAAAGCAGTCTTACAGCCCAGAAAGGATGAACAAAGTGGACCTAATCTAGAGTATTGCCTACTTGTAGAGAGGTGATAGATGTCCTGGGCATGAGGAAGAGAACCCTAGTTCCTCAGTGTTGTGTTACTCACCTTCTTTTCCCAATGCACACAATGTAAGAAGATGTCCAACTCAGCAATGTTTACAGATTTTTATAGGAAGAACCTACTGGTGATACCACTGTGATTTTGACATAAACCCACCTAGAGAATGTACCCACTGTTTTTTTTTGTTTTGTTTGTGTGTGTGTGTGTGTGTGTGTGTGCGTGTGTATGGGGGTAAAGTTTAGTATACTGAGATTGGAATTTTCTAGGTGAAACCTAATCAGGTGATTGCCTGGTCTTCCACTCTCTTGAGCTCAGCATTTTATTAAACATAGATTATAGTGTTATGTTTTTTCCTTTACTGAAATGTAGTATTTAGCCTCCAATTGGCTTTCATTAGAAGGAAATAGCATTTAGTACATTGTATTGTTTTATGGCATTTGTATATTTGTTGCTTTCACTGCCTATTTAATTATTCTGTCATGCTGTTTTCTCAATAACTATGAATGCATTGTGATCACTCCCGTAGCTTGAGCAACGAAGGAGGCGTTTTAAAAGGCACACTTTCTGCTGCCTTGATAATGAAAATAATGTTAAGAACTACTGTGAACAAAGGTGGCCCCTGGGTATTTAATCTCATAATCAGCCTCCAGACTTCTGACAGGACAGATTTTTAAACTGCAACACAGTGATGTGTAACATTCTTGAAAACAGCAAGTACAGTACCAACAGGGCTATGTCCTTTTCTCTGCTCAGTGTGCCTGTGGTACTGCATCTGTTGCATGACCGTTCAGATCTTGGGAAATTTAGGTGCACCACTGTTATGGTTTGGATCCTGTATGGTAAAGGAACATAAACTTCCAGGCTGCAGTGATGATCTGTGACGTGGGTGGACAAAATGTGAAAAATCTATAATGTATGAGGTAGTGAGAACCAAAGTATGTGAAAGGCCCAATCATAAGCACATGTGAAAATGCATGTGAGCAATGTTAGTCTTGGATCAGTGTATAAGGACTCTTAAAGCCATTAGTTTAATTCCATCCTTGCAGGTTAGGGCTAGGATTATTATCACTTCTTCCTGAGTATCTTATTGCCCCATAAAAGTTTAAATTCTAGCTCTTTTTCTTTTACCTTGTAAGGGACATCCAGCCATTAAGCTCCAGCTGGAATTTAGAACATTTGGTCTTGCATCTTATCAGCCTCTTTGAAGAGAGTGAGGCCAAGGAATGTACGAGGGATCTTTTACTGACGTATTTATTATGCTAAGAGTTAGAATCATATTCTTCATGGATATAGTTGGACCACAGAGAAGCCTTCTCAACCCATGAGTGCCTTGTCCTTGACATGGATTTGGAGCCTCAGAAGGATGCTATGTGGGATTCTATATCTTGCTACTTTTATGATCCTTTTTATCTTTTGAACTTTGATGAAAGCCTTTATCTTTCAATCTAGAGGGAAATCGCTTCTGATTCATAATATTGGTGGAGGTTTCCTATAGAAATTCTTCTTTCTTGTTTTGTGAGTTGGCCTTGTTCTCTCTCTCTCTTTTTTTTTCTTTCCCCTGTGACCTTTTGGGACTTTCTTTTGAGCTTTTAGTGTGGTTTCCCATTGCTGGTTATCCATTCATCGAAGTCAAATCACCAGAAATCACTATACTTTTGCATCCTTTTCATCTCAAGTGAGACATTTCAGTGGAGTTTCTCCATCATTTCCACACCCTCATTCCAGAAGACAAGGATAGGGCAATGGAGTCTTCCAGTGTGAATTCCTACCACATAATGCAAAAGCTGGCAGCGTGTCCAGGACAGGATTGTGCTGTTCACTACCCCAGGTTTAGGGTGACAGACCCAAATATCTATGGTGTTTATCCCAATATATATTTATGAGCAATTTCCAAAGGGGCTTATTCTTAGGAAATCCCCAATATTGGCAATATTGCTCTCATTCTTTCCTCAACCCAGATTCAACGTGGTAGAGGCTTGTCGCAGTCACTGCATTATGAATTTTTCTGTTTGATGCTTCAAAAATATGCGGCACACTAAGATGAATGGTTAGTTTTCTTAGATCACATCAGTGGGCCTGACATATTTTGGTTTGCAGTGTCCCTTCAGGCTTATCAACCAAGCCTCATGGGATTCCTCTGTCCTTTGTCCACAGCTGTTCTTCAAATGTTGTATTCTGTTTTAATGAACATTTATACCAGAAGGTTTTGGCATTATCTCCTTCCTGTTGTATGGAAATAACTAGGAATAGGTCTATTCCTGACCATTTCACATGCAGGTATTTAGATGAATGAACATTGCCTTACCAGTGCCTTTTAGAGAAATCAGGCACATCCCAAGAGCTAAAGTAAGTGTTAGCAGTCAAGTTCTAATAAGTTGCTTGTGACATAAGTGATTAACAAAATACAATTAAATTTCTTTTTAGAATATGGAAAGTAGCCCCCCTTTGGAAACCAGCAGTGTGTGTCCATCAAACATAGGCCTAGATAATAGAAGAATGAACCCAAATCACATAAACCTAGATTTTAAGGGGCTGGTGAAGAGTTAGCTCAGTGGTTCCACCTGCCTCGCAGCACTAGGTCCCTTGTTCAATCTCTGGTACCAAACACTAACAAGAACAGCAACAACAACCAAATATGTAAAATAAACCTAGAATTTTAAAATATCATTTCCTTTTGAATAAAATTTATTAAAACAAATTTAAATTACATATTAGTTTTATATTTAACTTCTGTAAAATTGTTTCTTTGCACATGAAAAATGAAGTAGAGGGGAAGGCTCATTGCAAGTAAACATTTTTACTTATGATTGTCACAACCCTTCTAATTGGACTGGATACATACCGGATGAACTTTGGACATTATGAGCTCTCATTTTATCTTGCAATTTACTAGGTAACTCTTCCAGGTTTGTGACTTAAAAAGCTTTGAAGGACTTGCCTCTTTTTATGTTTTTATATTGGTACACTTTAGGTATACAATACAGTTACATTCATTATTGGGATCTTATACCCTTACATGATGTATCTTGGTTATTGTTTTTTCCCCATTCCCTTGAGCTCCCTTCACCCCCCTCCACCCTTCCCCATTTACAAAGGCTTTGTTTCCATTTTGTTCCTTTTCTCTTATGTTTTCTTTTCCCTTCTTTCCTTTCCTCTACACCCCCACGCTTCCTCCACAACTGTAGACCTTTTCTTCCTATTACACAGTATCAATTATACATTTTGATCCTTATTTACACTTTCAGTTTTGATAAACTAAAAAAAACACCAGAGATAAACTAAAAACACCAGAGAAACTATGTGGCATTTATACATGTAGCTTGCCACTGTGTCATCATTCACTGGCTTTGTAAAAAAGCCAAAACTGGGCACCGCTTTCTGATGCTTTTTCTCTATCAGGAAATTATTCATTAGGCAACACTTTTTAGTGGAATTGCCCAACTAGCTAAAAAGTTGTAGCACTTTATTATCCCCAAACATCTTTTCTGGTAAATATTTATTGAGATCTTTGTGTACAGATAGTATTATCAAAATTCTGAGATAAAAATATGGAGAATGTTTCCCCCTGCTCATTGAGAGATCCATAATCTGAAGTCACATGCAGTCTTCTAAAGTCTTCAGAATCAACATACTATTTTGGATTTTATATGAATATACTATATAGTATAGAATAACAGTAGAAATCTTGTTTGTTGTTATGTGAAACAAATCAATGTTAAAGACTAATATGCATTTGACATTTGTAAAATGTCAATGCAAGCAAAAAAAAACCTTGCAGAATACAAAGTCATCAAAGAGTTCAGTATTGAAGAAAACTCTGAAATATCACTTTGATAAGCATAAATAACCTACCAGGGATGAAGGAAAGATGTAAAGGAAGATATTGAGAATAGGAAAGTTTACTGAGAATTAGAAGGTTAAAAGGAAAAAAGAAGTTTAATAATTTTGAACTTCAAAACAATGAAGAAACATTACAAAAAATTTTAGTAAAGAAAATTCATTGATCTTAAATAAGACCATTGACAAGATTTGCTTTTTTAGATGTTATGTGTAATAGGGTATACATTATCTTTTTAAAAAATCCACCTAATTGTATCCGGGAATAAAGCTAACACACAATGTGTGAATTCAAAAACCCTTCAAATTAATATAAAGTCTTGCATGATCTCATTAAAAATATCCAGTAAGAGAGGAAAATAAAATTTCTTAATTTTTTAAAATTAGTGATATGCCACATAGACTCAAAACCATTTGAAGGCCTGGCCTATTAGCTCAGAAATCTCTGTATGTCTCCAATAGAAAAGCCAAATATTTCATTAGAATTTATAATTTTCCATAAGCATTTCTGAAGCTCTGTGTGTAGTAACTCATTTAATTTTCACAATTGCATAGATTAGATGTTTACAATAACCTTATTTTTCTTTTGAAAAGCAAAGACATATAGGCTTCATTTCACAGCTATCATTGGGATAAGAGAATAAGAGGAAAACCCCAAGTATTAGTATCTCTAACATTTAGAAGCTAAAGAAGAACAGAAATAGGAAAAGAAAAGAAAGCCAAGAAGGACACGTCCGTTACCCAAAAAGAAAATTCAGGATGTGTGGCATAAAAGATGAGATTGTGTAATGAAGAGGTGAGGCCCAAGGCATAGACAACATCCGTGGCTTCCAGGACAAGTTCTGCTGATACAAAGGTTGAGTTGGGAAGTTGAGAGTCTGATTAGGTTGGGATAAGGAATCGGTATTTTTGTGCTAAATTTTGAAGATGAGTACAAAGGGGAAAAATAACCCAGACAATATGTTATTATGAGATGGCTTTTACCTGATATCATCATCATTATCATCACCACAATCATCATTTCTCACAACTACCCTCTCAATATTCACTTTTTTTTTCTATATGTAACAATTTGTCAGATTTGGTCTTCTACACTGATATTACTAAATACTTTATATGGTAGCCACAGAAGGGACAAGCACTTTCTCAGTTTAGGGAGGAAGTACCTGTTTGCCTTTGGTTCTTCCCTTTATACCTGTGAATCAGTGATAGCTCTTTGGAACTAATTCTGACCATCTCCTCCTCACAGAGAAACCTAGTAATATGCTGGCGACATAAAGGCCATTACTTAATGGAACTAGGTTTTCTTCTGGAATGAAGTAGGTGTTCGATCCAGACAAGAAAAAGTCTGTAGGGCTTGGGATTTAGCTCAAAGTTTCCATCACCTGCCTCCCAAGTGCAAGGACATGAGTTTGATCCCCAGTACAAAAAAAAAAAAAATGTATGTAGCACAGGAGTTCTACTTCCTTTTTTTTTTTTCCTCATTGAGTTTATTGGTAAATTTTAGTTATACAGTACATTTACTTTCATCATTGGGATTTCGTACCTTTACATGACAGGTCTTGATTCTCTACTTCCTTTTAAAGAGGAGGATGACTTGAGTAGATTAGGGTGAAAATGGATCCCTAGTACTAAAAATTTGTAGTGAAAGAAGACATAAAGAACAAATTATTTTTTTACAAGAAACTCTTAACAGGAAATTGTTCTAACAAATAGGTATTCAGGCTTTATCATTGCAGAGATCAACATATAGAACACAGGCCATTTAAAACATTAGTTTGTTCAAAGTAAAATTGTGTGTTTTCAAGTACTTTTTAATGCAAGATAAAAAATGAAGCTGCAAGCAACTTATTAGTATCAACAGGAAAATCTGTTTGCCCCATCAAGGTCAAATGAAATTTAAAATACGTTATAGCCAGTGATAACTTATCAATGGCAACATCTGCTATAAAGCATGTAATACCAGTTGATAGCAAGGAATTGTTGGATCTATTCTCTCATTTAAATAGTTGAGGTTAAATTTCTTTTGTTTTTAAAGAATAATGTGGTTTTCATCATCCACAAAGCATGATGTTTTGGGATATTTTGTGCGATTTATACAATTTGTATTATGTGGAACACCTACATCATTAAGTGCCTAGCCACCAGAATGTAAAACTAAAGTATTTCTTCAGTGGGAATAGGACAGAACACGTTCAAGGGCTCACTAATACTATAGTTTAAATTCTTTTATGTTCAATATGTTCCACATGAGTCTAACTCATTATGCTGCCATTAAATTAACATTTTAATATCATGACACTGTGACCACTTGTACTAGACAACTTAACACTGAACTAATCCATACATGTTCAAAACACATGTGTTATTTTCCCAAAATAGATATTATTTTGCTTTCACTGATGAAAGTACATTTTGCATACCACAATATGATATTTAGTTTTCATCAAATTTATTTGTAAAATAACATAAATGAATTACTCTACTTTATCAAGTCATAGTGAGATAGAAAAATATGAGCATCTTAAGTTGTTGCTAGTGAATTAGATACACAGAAACAATCCACCACGTGGCTGCACCCAAAATTAACTTGTTTGTGATGTTGAAGTACCCAGAAAACAGAAATAGGATAAAATTATCAATACTGGATAACAAATCTCCAAACTATGATTTATGACCCTCCACAAATTGAAACATAGGATTAACTAGGAGTAAGGTACAAAAAATGAAAATATAATAATTTGACAGTTAAGCACCAAGAATTAATTTAGTCTTTTATTTCCATAGGAAACATCTCTACAGGAGTGCCTAGGGCATGGTGACCAAAATCAGTTTAAATTGTTTATTGCTACTGAAATATATCAGCAGCCATGCAGTTACTTAAAAGCTCAAAACTCATTAAAATCGTAAAAATAAAAAATTTAAAATGGATCTTATAGGGCTAAAATCAAGGAGTTAGTAGAGCAGAACTCTGTTTGGGGTTCCTTCTGTCCTAGGGGAGAATCTACTTGGTTTTAATAGAGAATACATTCTTATAGTTGTAGACCCCTTCAGTAGTTGCATAACTGTGTTATGTGAATACACACACACACACACACACACACATCATTCCATGATATAGCTATTATTCCATATGTAACTATTATTAGATATTTTCTGGCACATTACCAAATTCCACTTGCATTTTAGTTCTGAACATTTAGGAGGTTAAAGAATCATCTGAGCCTAAGAGATCTACAAAATCTTCTCTGAGAAATTATCCAACATATAATTTGGGGAATGTTGTTTACATTAATTGAAAGTTTTGGCTAGCTAAGGAAAATCATTTTAAAGATAAACAATGTCCATTAAAAGATAGTACAAGTACAATGTGCTCTGATATATATTAAAATTATAT